>NC_140579.1:109908483-110537888 GCF_964204655.1 Triturus cristatus | reverse complement strand
AGCAGTAAGGCGCGTTGTTTTAAAGTTGCTTTTAAGTAATCCCCTCAGGATACTGCTCCTTAATTTAACGATAAAACGTCTCACCAGTTTAACGCGTAAAAGACAGCCGTGCCCACAAGCAAAAATATTGAAACAGGGTGCTCCCCTACTCTGAATCTTTCACAGCAATTGCCTCATTCAATCCTCTCCTTCTCAACACCTTCAGCCGCCAGCAAGTCCTTCAAAACTAAGACAGATTCGACAGTCCGCTCCTAGAAGCCATTGACAACAATTACTAGAAAAAAAAAAAAACACAATCCCTAAAGCTCCTTTGGCGCGCTTCCTTAAAGTGAACTACTGCGTCCTGTAGCTGGTGGTAAAATCTTATACAGATTTAGGTGAAAAAGCCACACGTGCACTCCAGGGATTTCATGCTGCTTAGGTCGATAACATGGTAGGGGGACCAGGGCTCACAGTTTTGCATGAGATATGCCTGTTTTGCACTTGGTGTCTAGCCTACTTCAGTAAACTCTTCAATCTAGTCCTCGGTTTCACAGAGGGGCGATTACATTTTTTTGCGACAGTTTCTGTTATGAATTGCTCACCATGGATACTTAGGAGTGTCCAATAAAGTAAGCTAATTAAAAGTCATATTGCGGGGGTTCACAATTGCATTACATTTAATTATAGCTGCCTGTTCGGTTATTAGTTGCAGAGGAGTGCGGTATTTGTGTGCGCTGCCTTCAAATAGAAGTGTTGTTCTTTAGAAGGTTTTTGCGTTACACGTTCAGTTTTGGGTATTGTCCCCTTGACAGAAACTTGATTACACACATAAGTCACCCTGTGCAAACAAGTCCACTACAACCGCTCTGGGACGCAGTAAGGCGCTTGATTTTAACGGTGCATTTTAATTAGTAATCCCCTCGGGACACTCATCCTTTCTTTCAATGCAAAACATGTCACCTATTTAATGCAGGAAATGCACCTGTACCTACAAGGTTAATATTGGAACATGCTGCTCCTCCACTAGGACCCTCCTGTACACCTTCAATTCTTCTAAGGCAATAACTACATGGTCAAAACCACTCCGTTCATGCAGCTTCTAATGGAATTGCAGCGTAATTTTTAATATACTGCTCTAACGCGAAGCGCATAGGAACAATGCTCAGTCAATGACTCAAAATACACCAACCACATCTTCATGCCCCTCCGCTCACGTACCTTCAGCATAAACAAGCATTTGCAATGCAATAGGTCTCGCATTTATACGAGTTTGAGCTATTGGCATTGTAAATGACAATGCTTTTTATTTAAGTTTGGTTTTTTTAAAACATAAATAAAAGGCACTGTCATTTACAATGCTAATAGCTCAAACTCTCGCAAATGCGAGACCTATTGCATTGCAAATGCTTGTTTCATTTACAAAGGGTAAAATCAGGGAAGAGCACCATATTAAAAATGGTTCATCACTTTGTTGCTACCATAATCGTATCCAACATTACATTGTCCGGTTGGATTATGCAAAGTGAGCTGGATGGCAAATGATGACCTTTGGAAGAGAGTTGGCACATTCATGCTACGCTGCTAAAATAAAAGCAGTGTGAACTCAACAAACACATAATTCAACACTCTGGTTCCAAACTTGAGGTTCTAATTGAGACATAGACAGCATGCACTGTAGAGGATGCAGCCTTACGGCTAGAGCGCTCGACGTCGAAGCTGGGGAACCGGGTTCGAGTCTCGACAACGATGCTCACCATCCTGTGATTCTGGACAAATCACTTATGCTCCCTGTGCCTAACAAAAACAAGCATTGGCATAGCCAATAGGTCTCTCTTTCGGGACCTTATAAGTGTTTAGCCATGCAACAGTTGCATAACTAAATACTTATAAGGTCCCAAAAGCGAGACCTATTGGCTATGCCAATGCTTGTTAAAAAGTGATCTGAATGTTAAAAGTGCAGCGGGTGCAGCGGGGTGCGAGCCCGGACAAGGTGCTAAAGTCCATCCTACAGAGTGCAGCCTGTGTGCAGACAGCGACCTCAACCTAGCGCCAAGATTCCTGCATTGACACTAGCCTGGCAGTCTTGGTTCTGGAGATGTTCATTCTTCTAAAGCTCGTCCAGTATTTTCAAGGTGGGGGCTCTGCCATTACTGTTATATCACTGAAGTGATGGGGAGTGTGAAACATCAAAGTGTCACTCAAAGAACAAGGGCAGCAGATGTGCCCTGCCCCTTCGGCAGAAGAGCGGTGAGGGTGTGGTGAAGGGATGGGAAGAGTGTGTTGAGGTGTAGTAAGGGTGTGGTGATGTGTGGTAAGGGTGTGGTGAGGTGTGGTGAGGGTGTGCTGAGGGTGTGGTGTGTTGAGGTGTAGTAAGGGTGTGGTGAGGTGTGGTAAGGGTGTGGTGTGGTAGGGGTGTGGTAAGGTGTTGTAAAGGTGTGCTGAGGGTGTGGTGAGGGTGTAGTGAGGGTGTGGTGAGGGTGTAGTGAGGGGATGGGAAGAGTGTGGTGAGGGTGTGGTAAGGATGTGGTGAGGGTGTGGTGAGGTGAGGTAAGGGTGCGCTGAGGGAGTGGCGAGGTGTGGTAAGGGTGTGGTGAGGTGTGGTGGGGGGATGGGAAGAGTGTGGTGAGGTGTGGTGAGGGTGTGCTGAGGGTGTGGTGTGTTGAGGTGTAGGTAGGGTGTGGTGAGGTGTGGAAAGGGTGTGGGGCGGTGTGGTAGGGGGGTGGTAAAGGTGTGGTAGGGGTGTGGTGAGGTGTGGTAAGTGCTGAGGGAGTGGTGAGGTGTGGTAAGGGTGTGGTGAGGTGTGGTAAGGGTGTGGTGGGGGATGAGAAGAGTGTGGTGAGGTGTGGTGAGAGTGTGGTGAGGGTGTGGTGTGTTGAGGTGTAGTAAGGGTGTGGGGAGGTGTGGTAAGGGTGTGGTGAGGTGTGGTAGGGGTGTGGTAAAGGTGTGGTAGGGGTGTGGTAAAGGTGAGGTAAGGTGTTGTATAGGTGTGCTGAGGGTGTGGAGAAGGTGTGCTGAGGTTGTGGGGAGGGTGTAGTGAGGGGATGGGAAGAGTGTGGTGAGGGTGTGCTGAGGGTGTGGTGAGGTGTGGTAAGGGTGTGCTGAGGGAGTGGTGAGGTGTGGTAAGGGTGTGGTGAGGCGTGGTAAGGGTGTGGTGGGGGGATGGGAAGAGTGTGGTGAAGTGTGGTGAGGGTGTGCTGAGGGTGTGGTGTGTTGAGGTGTAGTAAGGGTGTGGTTAGGTGTGGAAAGGGTGTGGTGAGGTGTGGTAGGGGTGTGGTAAAGGTGTGGTAGGGGTGTGGTAAAGGTGTGGTAGGGGTATGGTGAGGTGTGGTAAGGGTGTGATGAGGGAATGGTGAGGTGTGGTAAGGGTGTGGTGAGGTGTGGTAAGGGTGTGGTGGGGGATGGGAAGAGTGTGGTGAGGTGTGGTGAGAGTGTGGTGAGGGTGTGGTAAAGGTGTAGTAAAGGTGTGGGGCGGTGTGGTAGGGGTGTGGTAAAGGTGAGGTAAGGTGTTGTAAAGGTGTGCTGAGGGTGTGGAGAAGGTGTGCTGAGGGTGTGGTGAGGGTGTAGTGAGGGGATGGGAAGAGTGTGGTGAGGGTGTGCTGAGGGTGTGGTGAGGGTGTGCTGAGGGTGTGGTAAGGGTGTGGTGAAGTGTGGTAAGGGTGTGCTGAGGGAGTGGTGAGGTGTGGTAAGGGTGTGCTGAGGGAGTGATGAGTTGTGGTAAGGGTGTGCTGAGGGTGTGGTGATGGTGTGGTGAGTTGTGGTGTGATAAGGGTATGGTGAGGTGTGGGGAGGTGTGGTAAGGGTGTGGTGAGGTGTGGTAGGGGTGTGGTAAAGGTGTGGTAGGGGTGTGGTAAGGTATGGTAAGGGTGTGATGAGGTGTGGTGAGAGTGTGGTGAGGGTGTGGTGAGGTGTGGTAAGGGTGTGGTGGGGGATGGTAAAGGTGAGGTAAGGTGTTATAAAGGTGTGCTGAGGGTGTGGAGAAGGTGTGCTGAGGGTGTGGTGAGGGTGTAGTGAGGGGATGGGAAGAGTGTGGTGAGGGTGTGCTGAGGGTGTGGTGAGGGTGTGCTGAGGGTGTGGTAAGGGTGTGGTGAAGTGTGGTAAGTGTGTGCTGAGGGAGTGGTGAGGTGTGGTAAGGGTGTGCTGAGGGAGTGATGAGTTGTGGTAAGGGTGTGCTGAGGGTGTGGTGACGGTGTGGTGAGTTGTGGTGTGATAAGGGTATGGTGAGGTGTGGGGAGGTGTGGTGAGGGTGTGGTAGGGGTATGGTAAAGGTAAGGTAAGGTGTTGTAAAGGTGTCCTGAGGGTGTGGAGAAGGTGTGCTGAGGGTGTGGTGAGGGTGTAGTGAGGGGATGGGAAGAGTGTGGTGAGGGTGTGCTGAGGGTGTGGTGAGGGTGTTCTGAGGGTGTGGTAAGGGTGTGGTGAAGTGTGGTAAGGGTGTGCTGAGGGAGTGGTGAAGTGTGGTAAGGGTGTGCTGAGGGAGTGATGAGTTGTGGTAAGGGTGTGCTGAGGGTGTGGTGACAGTGTGGTGAGTTGTGGTGTGATAAGGGTATGGTGAGGTGTTGTGAGGTGTGACTCCCCACCAGCTGTAGATTTTTGGGGCCCTTGTGAAGACTTCTGGTCTTTTGACTTATCCCGACCTTTCTCAGAGCCCTTAGAATCCTGCTTCTTGGTGTCACCCCCATGGTTCTGGGTTTTCTGCCTCACCCGGGTTCTGACCCATTTGTCTGCCTTCTTTCCCAATTCTTGGGGAGAGGTCAGATCAGAGTCCACCAGGTACTGATGAAACAACTGGTTCAGGCAATTATTAAGGATCTGTTCTCTCATCATAAGATTATACAATCCCTTAAAATCAGTAACTCTACTACCAACCAGCCAACCCTCCAGAGCCTTGGTTGCACAATCTACAAAGTCAGTCCAGTCCTGAGTCTGTGCCTTCTGGGTGTCTCTGAACTTCAACCTGTACTGCTCATTGGTTAAGCCAAACCCATCTGTCAATGCCCTCTTCAGGACTTCATAGTCATCAGCATCCTCTTCTCTAACAGTGAGGAGCTTGTCTCTACCTTTATCTGAAAAGGAGAGCTACAATATTGCTGCCCACTGCTTTTGGGGGACCAGTTGTACTCTACAGGCCCTTTCCATAGCAGTTATCCACTTGTGGATATCATCCCCACTCTGGTAGGGAGGAACAACCTTGCTCAGGTTCCTATGGTCTGGAATATATTCTCTGACTCTAGGGACACTGTTGCTGCCACCAGGTGGTTCTAACCCCTCTCTTCTAGAAGCTCTCTGGATCTCAAAGGCTTCTCTATCTAATGCCAACTGCGTGGTTTTGAGCGCAAATCTTGCTTCCTCCTACTGCAGCAGTTTGTACATTTTGTCAGAGGAGGTCTCTCTTCTATGAAAGTAGAAGTTCCTCTGCTGGACAGATTCTCTGCCAGAGTGATAGGAGTGGTCAGACTCCCTAGAAAGGTACCTAGGGATTCCTCCACTCTGTCAGTTCTGTTAGAGAGAATCCATTTGTCCTGTTCAGGCCCTTGTGGATCTGGCCCTTCAACCACAGAGTCCTGGTCATCTTGATTTTCATCATCTGACCCAGACACTGTAATTGACCCACCCCCTGATTCAGACCTATTAGCTCCTAGAGCTAGAGCTAATGTCCTAGCTTCAGGTGCCTTGCAGCACACATGGCTTTCAAGTCAAAGAAAGTCATGTCCTTATACTGAGGCTGGGTGGACCCACTGGTCCCACCCTTTGAGGACATTCTAGTGTTGTGCAGTGTTGTACTACCTACACTAGTTTGTGGCCTACTGATCCTTGCTTGAGCTGTAGAAAGGGTGTATCACTTGACACACAGCTCTAAGTTCAGTAGAACTTACTGATACTAAGCTTGACTTTATATGTACCTTGAGTACCTATAGTGGTTTTCAGTTAGTAATTCAAATAGAGATTTCCTGGTAAAACAATGGCAAGCTGGAATCCCACACGCTACCCACCAATGTGAGAAGTTGGCCTGGTATATGCTCTTCACTAGTTAAAGTGGACACCTTGCACCAGTACAATTCGACACTTATGGTAGATAGGTTTAAGACAACCTTTTAAAGAAAGCTATCCTAGTGGTAGCTGTGGAGAGCAGCCTTCAGGCTAAGTCTTTAGAGGAATGTAAGGCAGCTTGTTTTACCTTATAATCTCTTGAATTACTAAATGAAAGGACACCACACAGGTATATATATCAAATATATATGTATTTATTACTAGACACACTTTACTAATCTCTTTATGAGATTAGAAGTCAGGAACATATGCACAAATCAATGGTTCACAATAAATTAAGCACAAATATGGCTGGGGCCCTAGGGGCGTACCAGACCATATACTAAAAAAGAGACTTAAGAATAACGACTTGAGAGGGGACAAGGCCTAGGGCCTTCAGAAGCGCTGGGGCCTCACTAATCCACCCAAGGCAGGTAAGTAAAGGACCCACGGGAGACGCATGCAGTGTGAGAACACAGCCGTGGATCCCAATTGACTTCAATGGAGCAAGTCGCGGTTGGAATTTTAAGGTTTTAGGATACTTCGGGAGAGTCTACAAGCAAGTCACTTACAGGGTAAGTAGTTCTAGAGCCAACACCCACAGGAGCACCGTAGTGCTGGATTTACCTCACCCATGGAAGCCGGGTGCAGAGGTGTCTTTTAGTGTCGAGTTGCGGCGTCGTTTTCAATGGGAGCCAAAGAAGACTTGCTGCTTGTGAAGACAGGAGAAGTGTCCGGTGGAATCCAAGGCTGGATTCAGAAGAAGAAAGACCTGAAAGCAGAGGGGACAGTGTTCAAAGTCACTTGGCAGTGACCCGGGGCAAGGAAGATGGATGCCCACAGTTGTCGGGTGATTTCAGGTGATCACAGGTGTCTTGACTCTTCAGCCACGAGGTCCAGGAGGCGTCGACGACAACCAGGAGCTGGATTCGGCATGTCCCACAAAGTCTGCAGCTTACTGCGGTGTCGGTGACCAGATTGGAGCCAACAAGCCTTGGTAACAGCAAGTCTCCTGGAAAGGACAAAAAGTCAGCGGTGCAGACGAGCAAGGTCTGAGGGACTCACCCAGCGAGGGTAAGTCAGGGCAGGCCTGGAGCAACCAGTGGAGCTCTTTGGAACTGTAGAAAAGTCTTCTGGGGACCCACAAGCAAACCGGCAAGGGATCGCAAAGACGCCTCGGGAGGATTCACACAACAGGGGCCCACGGTCACTCGGGATGAGGTAGGCCTCTGATCTTCGGTGGAAATCCTGCTGGAGGCTTGGACCACATGTGGTCCAATGCACAAGTTCGTAGAACGTTGTGAAAGGGTTGCACTCGAAAATACTGCAAGGTACCCAGGGATTGCGGTTCCTCATCACTCGTGGGGTCCACTTGCCTCAGCGTCGCTGGGGACTCACGATGGCCTTGGAGAAGTCAGGAAATCCTCTTCCTGGGCTGCAGGGACTTTGGACTACGGCGGGAGTGGGAAAGTTTGCGACCATTGATGCAAAGTTTTGGTGCCTGCCAAGCAGGGGAGTCACTCCTTGACTCCAATGGAGATTCTTCCGTCTTCCAGAGGTAGTGGAACGTCGAAGGTCCAGGATTCTTCTTCAGAGCGTCGTCCAGGGATATCTAGTTTGCAATGGCAAGGGTTCCCTAACGTATACTAGAAGGAAGGGCGGGACTAGCTCTATGACCCCACCTATGGGAGGGTCAGGGGAGTGGGTGGCTACACCCACTTCCCTTTGCCCAGTTTCACGCCAGAGCAGGGGCAGGTAGCCCCTGAGCCAGTTTATACTGGCATATGCACAGAGGAGCCTACTGCTCCCCCAGTGCAGGACTTCAAAGCACTCTAGGAGTACACCCACCCCACCCCAATACACTAAACCCTGTCTGGGAGGTGGTCACACCTCCCTGTGACAGGATACCTATTGTTGAGCCTCCTCCACTGCGAGTTTCGGTCATCAGCAGGAGGGCAGCCCAGTGTATGTGACTGGTGGCATCCATTTTGTGATGCCAGGGCTCCTCAGGATTCTACCGCGTTGCCACAGTAGGTACATGTCTATCCCTCTAGAAGGGTGGGATCATACTCCCACACCAGTTACTGGTGTGGGGGTATGATTCCAAAGCATTTGACACCAAATACGACATGTTTTGATGCAGCCATTCCATAGTTAGCATTAACCGCGAGGTTATAATGCACTTAAGAGTATATGGTTTGACGGCATTCACAAACAGCCCCAGAGAATAGACTCAGAGCTGCAGAGGGGCCCTGCTCAGGCAAAGGCACCCCCTCACATGGAAACCAAGCACCCTGTCCTCAGGATTGATAGGGCCTGCCTTAGGGGTGAGTGATAGGTTTAAATGTGTGTGCAGGGTGAGATATAGTGAACCTATATCTCAGTGACGAGTGCTAACACTACCTCACCCAGGCTGCAGTAGCAGGCCTGTGGTGTCAGATTTAGTCTGCTTCCCAGGGGTGGCATAATACATGCTTCAGCCCCTGGTAGGCCTGTGAAGTACCTATGCCCTTGGTATCTAAGGTACCATATACTAGGGGCTCATAAGGTACCACAGTATCCAGTCACTAGTGCACCTAGTAAATGTAAATTAAATGTAAACTTGATACTTGTATAGCGCACTACTCACCGCAAGGGTCTCAAGGCGCTTGTACGAATACCGCTGTGGAACCCATCCTGGCTTTCCCTGTGAGGCGTCCACTCCTGGGCACCCCCAAGGTGGAGGCCAGGCATCCTTAGCGTTGTGGGGGCCATTGTGGAGATTAAGCAAGCTATTGCCTAGAGTTGCAGAGTGGGACTCCATGATTGGAATAGGCACCGAGGCGAGAATAATCAGGTCCGTGGAATTTTTGAACCCAAGACCCACCGAGGCGGGGAATTGAACCCTGGTCCCAGGCTAGACCTCTGCATCAGGGTCTGCCGCTCTAATCATTGAGCCACCTAGTATGCACTCCAAGTTGTTGAGAGAGAACAGAGATGCTGAGGCCCTGAATAGCAGGGTCCCAGCCAGACTATAGCCAGAAACCAGTATAAACATCAGAAAAAAGTGGGGGCAACATAAGGTGCAGATCCTACTCTCCTACACAACCCCCCCCCCCAAACACAGGGACACTAAACTAACCTTGACCAGCTGAGTCTTCGTGTTCTAAGTGGAAATACCTTGAGAGTCCATCTGCATTGGCATGTTGGGTCCCAGGTCTATGTTCCACTGTATAGTCCATCCCCTGTAGAGAAATGGACCACCTTAAAAGTTTTGGGTTTTCACCTTTAATCTGTTTGAGCCATAGGAGGGGCTTGTGGTCAGTCTGAACTATGAAGGGAGTGCCAAACAAGAATGACCTCAGCTTCTTCAGGCCCCACACCACAGCAAAGGCCTCCCTCTCTATAGCTGACCAACGTTTCACTATAGGGGTCAGCCATCTGCTAATAAAAGCTACTGGCTGGTCTTGACCTTCATCATTCAGTTGAGACAGTACAGCCTCCACACCCAGCACAAAAGCATCTGTTTGGACAATTAACTTTTTGGTGTAGTCTGAACTCTGTAAGATGGGGGCAGTGCACATGGCCTGGTTTAGGTCTTCAAATGCCTTCTGACAGCTAGCTGTCCACTGAACCTTTTATGGCATTTTCTTTGAGGTAAGATAATTTAAGGGGGTCACTATAGATCCATATCCCTTAACAAACCTCCTATAGTACCCAGTCAGGCCTAAGAAGGCTCTCACCTGTGTCTGGGTGGTTGGAGCAACCCATTCCATGATGGTTTGGATTTTGCTCTGTAAAGGCTGAACCTGGCCTCCACCTACAAGGTGGCCCAGGTACACAACCTGGCTCTGCCCTATCTGTCACTTAGTGGCCTTGATAGTGAGGCCTGCTTTCTGCAGGGCCTCCAAAACATTTCTGAGGTGGACCAGGTGATCCTGCCAGGAGGAACTAAAGACAGCAATATCATCTAGATAAGCTGAGCAATAAGTTTCCATCCCTGCCAGAACTTTTTTCACCAGCCTCTGAAAAGTGGCAGGTGCATTCTTCAATCCAAAGGGCATCACCACAAAGTGGTAGTGCCCACTAGGGGTCGAAAATGCTGTTTTGGCCTTGGCATCCTCAGCTAACCTGATTTGCCAGTAGCCCGCTGTTAGGTCAAATGTACTCAGATACTTGGCTGAGGCCAAAGTATCAATCAGCTCATCTGCCCTTGGTATGGGATAGGCATCAGTCCTGGTGACTGCATTGAGGCCTCTGCAGTCTACACAAAACCTCATTTCGTTCTTACCACCCTGGGTATGAGGTTTGGGTACTAGGACTACTGGACTAGCCCAAGGGCTATCTGAAGGCTCAATCACACCTAACTCCAACATTTTCTGGACTTCAGTCCTGATACAGTCCCTGACATGGTCAGGTTGCCTGTAGATTTTACTCTTGACGGGCAGACTGTCTCCAGTGTCCACCTCATGGGTGTACCAGGTAGTCTGACTAGGGGTCAGGCTAAACATATGTCTGTACTGCTGCAGAACTTGTCTGCACTCAGTTTGCTGATGGTCAGTGAGGCTGCTTGCCAAAGCAACACCATCTACTGACCCATCATCAGGGTTCTGTGAGAGCAGGTCAGGGAGAGGGTCACTATCCTCCTTCTGTTCCTCATCAGTTGCCATGAACAAGCCAATGTCAGCCCTGTCAACATATGGTTTCAATCTGTTGACATGGAGCACCCTCAGGGGACTCCTGGGAGTTCCAAGATTCACCAAGTAGGTGACTTCTCCCCTTTGCTCAACAATTGTGTGGGGGCCACTCCATTTGTATTGGAGGGCTGCTGGGGCCATAGGCTCCAACACCCACACTTTCTGTCCTGGCTGGTACACAGTCAGCACAGCCTTTTGGTCATGCCAAGCTTTTTGTAATTCTTGGCTGGCCTCCAGGTTTTTGGTTGCCTTCTTCATGTATTCGGCCACCCTGGTCCGGAGACCAAGTACATAATCCATCACATCCTGTTTGGGGGGGTTTGACAGCTAGCTGTCCACTGAACCTTTTTTGGCATTTTCTTTGAGGTAATATAATTCAAGGGGGTCACTATAGATCCATATCCCTTAACAAACCTCCTATAGTACCCAGTCAGGCCTAAGAAGGCTCTCACCTGTGTCTGGGTGGTTGGAGCAACCCATTCCATGATGGTTTGGATTTTGCTCTGTAAAGGCTGAACCTGGCCTCCACCTACAAGGTGGCCCAGGTACACAACCTGGCTCTGCCCTATCTGTCACTTAGTGGCCTTGATAGTGAGGCCTGCTTTCTGCAGAGCCTCCAAAACATTTCTGAGGTGGACCAGGTGATCCTTTCTGTCCTGGCTGGTACACAGTCAGCACAGCCTTTTGGTCATGCCAAGCTTTTTGTAATTCTTGGCTGGCCTCCAGGTTTTTGGTTGCCTTCTTCATGTATTCGGCCACCCTGGTCCGGAGACCAAGTACATAATCCATCACATCCTGTTTGGGGGGGTTTGAGAGGTTACTCCCAGACCTCCTTCACCAAACATAATGGACCTGTTACAGGATGCCCAAACAGAAGTTCAAATGGGCTGTAACCAACCCCTTTCTGTGGAACCTCTCTGTATGCAAACAGAAGGTAGGGAAGAAGAAGGTCCCATTTTCGCCTAAGCTTTTCTGGGAGGCCGTTAATCATTCCCTTGAGGGTTTTTTTGAAACGTTCAACTAACCCATTGCATTGTGGGTGATAGGGAGTAGTGAATTTATAAGTTACACCACACTCCTTCCACATTGCTTTTAAATATCCTGACATGAAGTTGGTATCTCTGTCAGATATGACCTCCTTTGGGAAATCCACTCTGGAGAAAACTCCAATGAGGGCTCTTGCCACCACGGGGGCTGTGGTGGTCCTCAGGGAAATTGCCTCTGGGTACCTGGTGGCATGATCCACTACCACCAGGATAAATCTGTGCCCAGATGCAGTTTGAGGGTCAAGGGGACCAACAATGTCAATCCCTACCCTTTCAAAGGGTACCCCCACCACAGGTAGTGGTATCAGGGGGGCCTTTGTTGTGCCACCTGACTTGCCACTGGCTTGACAAGTGACACATGAGCAACAAAACTCCTTGGTGTCTTCTGACATATGTGGCCAATGAAAATGTGGAACAAGCCTGCCCCAGGTCTCGTTTTGGCCCAAATGACCAGCTAAAGGGATATCATGTGCTAAGGTCAAGAGGAACCCCCTAACCTTCTGATGTATTACCAACCTCCTGGTGGCTCCAGGGGTTGGATCTCTACTCTCAGAATATAGGAGTCCCTCATCCCAATAAACGTTATGGGACCCACTAGCACACCCAGCAGCCTCATCAGCTGCCTGCTGTCTGAGGGGTTCAAGAGAGGGGCAGCACTGTTGCTCCTTACTCAGATCTTCCCTAGAAGGGCCCCTGCCCCCAAGAACTCAACCTGATCAGGTTCAAGTGCCTCTGGGGCAGTTCCTTCTTCAGGATATGCTTCTCCTTCCTCAAGAGGTGAATCTGTGATCTGAGACAGAGGGGAAGGCACTGCCTTAACCCTACTGCTCCTCTTCTTGGGAAGCACCTGGTCCATAGTTTCAGGATCCAGAGCTGGTTCAGTTTGATGTATTTTGGCCTGTGACCTGGTCACAGCATTACCTCTGCAGGGATGCCCAACATCTCAGCATGAGTCTATAGCTCTACTTCAGACCAGGCTGAAGTCTCTAGATCATTGCCCAATAGACATTCGACAGGGAGGTCTGCACTGACTACAACCTTCTTGAGGCCAGTTACCCCTCCCCAGGAGAAATTCACAACTGCCAGACTATGGTTGGTCCTGACATTGCTTGCATTGGTAACCTGGTACATTTCGCCCAGGATGATCTGTCCAGGGTCCACAAGATCCTCTGCCACCATGGTGACACTAGCACCTGTGTCCCTAAATGCCAAAGCCTGTTTGCCATTTATTACAGGCTGCTGTTTGTATTTGCCCAAATTACTGGGGCTCACTAGGAAGGACATCACAAATCAGCAATGCCTGAGTGGGTACTCTGCCTAGGCCAGAGTCCACTTCAGAACCTAGGGTCAACCCTACCACACCCTTATTCTGAGTACCACCTCCACCAGTAGCTGAACTAGGGGGAACAGGTGCCGTAGGGGCAGGAGTGGTGGTAGTTTGGTCTTTGGACTTGTTACAATCAGAAGTCCAGTGCCCTTTCTGTTTACAGAATTTGCACCAGGGCTTCTTTTGGCCTTTTCCCTTGTTGGATTGTGACTCCCCACCAGATGTAGATTTGTGGGGCCCTTGTGAAGACTTCTGGTCTTTTGACTTATCCCCACCTTTCTCAGAGCCCTTAGAATCCTGCTTCTTGGTGTCACCCCCTTGGTTCTGGGTTTTCTGCCTCACCCTGGTTCTGACCCATTTGTCTGCCTTCTTTCCCAATTCTTGGTGAGAGGTCAGATCAGAGTCCACCAGCTACTGATGCAACAACTGGTTCTGGCAATTATTAAGGATCTGTTCTCTCATCATAAGATTATACAATCCCTTAAAATCAGTAACTCTACTACCAACCAGCCAACCCCCCAGAGCCTCGGTTGCACAATCTATAAAGTCAGTCCAGTCCTGAGTCTGTGCCTTCTGGGTGTCTCTGAACTTCAACCTGTACTGCTCATTGGTTAAGCCAAACCCATCTATCAATGCACTCTTCAGGACTTCATAGTCATCAGCATCCTCTTCTCTAACAGTGAGGAGCTTGTCTCTACCTTTATCTGAAAAGGAGAGCCACAAGATTGCTGCCCACTGCTTTTGGGGGACCAGTTGTACTCTACAGGCCCTTTCCATAGTAGGTATCCAATTGTGGATATCATCCCCACTCTGGTAGGGAGGAACAGCCTTGCTCAGGTTCCTATGGTCTGGAATATATTCTCTGACTCTAGGGATACTGTTGCTGCCACCAGGTGGTTCTAACCCCTCTCTTCTAGAAGCTCTCTGGAGCTCAAAGGCTTCTCTATCTAATGCCAACTGCTTGGGTTTGAGCTCAAATCTTGCTTCCTCATACTGCAGCAGTTTGTACATTCTGTCAGAGGAGGGCTCTCTTCTATGGAAGTAGAAGTTCCTCTGCTGGGCAGATTATCTGCCAGAGTTATAGGAGTGCTCAGACTCCCTAGAAAGGGACCTAGGGATTCCTCCACTCTGTCAGTTCTCTTAGGGAGAATCCATCTGTCCTGTTCAGACCCTTGTGGATCTGGCCCTTCAACCACAGAGTCCTGGTCATCTTTATTTTCATCATCTGACCCAGACACTGTAATTGACCCACCCCCTGATTCAGACCTATTAGCTCCTAGAGCTAATCTAAGATCATCTGCTGTCATCAGATCTATCAGGTGTAGTGTGGAGGGATTCTGTCCTAGCTTCAGGTGCCTTGCAGCACACATGGCTTTCAAGTCAAAGAAAGTCATGTCCTTATACTGAGGCTGGGTGGACCCACTGGTCCCACCCTTTGAGGACATTCTAGTGTTGTGCAGTGTTGTACTACCTACACTAGTTTGTGGCCTACTGATCCTTGCATGAGCTGTAGAAAGGGTGTGCTATCCCTTGACACACAGCTCTAAGTTCAGTAGAACTTACTGATACTAAGCTTGACTTTATATGTACCTTGATTACCTATAGTGGTTTTCAGTTAGTAATTCAAATAGAGATTTCCTGGAAAAACAATGGCAAGCTGGAATCCCACACGCTACCCACCAATGTGAGAAGTTGGCCTGCTATATGCTGTTCACTAGTTAAAGTGGACACCTTGCACCAGTACAATTCGAATCTTATGGTAAATAGGTTTAAGACAACCTTTTAAAGAAAGCTATCCTAGTGGTAGCTGTGGAGAGCAGCCTTCAGGCTAAGTCTTTAGAGGAATGTAAAGCAGCTTGTTTTGCCTTATAATCTCTTAAATTACTAAATGAAAGGACACCTGTTGGACAGGCCACATGAAGGGCTTGCTCCCTCCCCGCATGACAGGGCCCAAGCCCCGGCCCTCCAGGTGTTACCCACAAGAACAACCCGCACCCCGTCTCCCGACGGAACTCCTGCCCCCGGACATCCATGTATCATGGGGCCGAACCACTACCGGCTCCCCCGGCCGGACCAGCCGCCATCTTGGACACTGCACCACGAGGCCGCGTGGCCTCCGCTCGACCCTAACCCTGGGCCTGGCCAGGCCCCGACATCCCGGCACCACCATCCACCCAGGAGGTGAACGGACCACTTGGCAGGTCAATGGGAGAAAGAAGTGTCGATGGCTCTCCCCCGCCAGGTGCCGATCGCCCTCCAGCTCCCCCGGGTGCTGGCTCCACCCCCCTGCTGGGTGTCTGGACTCCCTCATCCCGGACCTTCCGACCTCCAAGTGCGAGGGTCCGGACATCAAAGGGCGCCAGACCTATAACTAGGGCAGCTCCAGAGCAGGAAGGCAGTTGTATCCTGGAGTCGAGAGACACCGAGAAGAACTCAGCCTTGACGGACTACCGGCGCTGCCGTAGCCCTGCCTTGTGAACTATCGTCCTGCCTGCTGGCGCTGCCGCGGCCTTCTGCATCCTCCATCCTCGTCGGGACCTGCTGGCGCTGCCGCGGACCGTTGTAACGACCACCTTCATCGGGACCTGCTGGCGCTGCCGCGGACCGTGTAACGGCCACCTTCATCGGGACCTGCTGGCGCTGCCGCGGACCGTGTAACGACCACCTTCATCGGGACCTGCTGGCGCTGCCGCGGACCGTGTAACGACCACCTTCACCGGGACCTGCTGGCGCTGCCGCGGCCCGTCCAAAGCTAGAACATCGAGCTCGAGGATTGTGAGCTATCCATCACACCATCTCAGCTACCAGATTGGTAACCAGACTGTCCCGCTACCCCCTTTCCCAAACCAAGAGACTAGAATCGAGGGGACCCCTGAGTCCAGACCTCCTTGTACCATTCCATCGTACCTTAAGAAATCGCTTATAAAGAACGTTAAATCCTATCCTTGTGTGGTGTATATCTGTGGGGGGGAAGTTACTCATCTGTACGATCGCTGGAGACGGCTCTCCCCGGAGACCTCTCCCCTTGTCCTCGGCCGACCCTCCCGGTCCGTCTAACATTGGTGGCCAGCGGCGCGATCCGAATCAACGCGTAATCGTACAGAGAGTAGCTCACCCCACGACAAAACCACAATGTCAACCAAAGAGAGCGGATCCACCGAGAAATTCCAGATGGATAAATTGGAAGAGTACAGCCATCGTGAATTGAAACAATTCTGCATGGAACAAGGCATTGCTACCACCGGCCTGAGTACCAAAGACGATTTTAAGCACGCCATTGAGTCGTGGGCAGAAACCGGGGTCGCCAGATCCCCAGACCGAAACGGTGCAGCATCAGAGAGGAACACCACGGCTCCCGAGGAGCGAGGAACGGGCCTCTCGCAGGAAGAGATCCAAGAAAGAGAAAAAAACAGACTACATGAGTTAGAAATGGCACGGCTCAAAATGGACGGTGAACTAAAATTAGCCGAGCAAAAACTGAACCTAGAACATCTGCGGCTCCGAGAAGAACGGGAAGAAAAACAGAGGCAGAGAGAGCTCGAAGAAAGAAGATTAGCATACGAACACGAGCGCAAACTGGCAGAAATAGAACTACGGAAGCAGAACAAAGAACCGGAGGTGCCCGAGCGACCGCGCACCCCGGGAGCGACAGAAAAGAAAGTCCACATCCCCAAGGATGTCGTCCGAGAGTATGTCCGAGAGGACGACATACAACAGTGGTTCAAGGCCTACGAGATCGCCATGACCTCCCACCGGATCGATCGAAGTGACTGGGGAGCCGGCCTATGGGGGAGGTTCGTCAACGAAGGCCGCGATGCCCTGCTACAGCTCCCAGACCATCAGATGTCATCCTATGACCACATGAAGGCTGCCCTCTTCACCCGATATAGGCTCACACCCGAAATGTACCGCCAGAGGTTTCGGGACTGCACCCGGATCCCGGGTACAACTTGGGTGGAATATGTCAACTATTTCAGCCGAGCCTTCGAGGGTTGGATCAAGGGAAGCCACGTAACGACCTACGAGCAACTTTTTAATCTCATGGTGTGGGAGCACCTCTCTAACAACTGCTTCGTCGAGCTCAGGCAGCACCTCCTCGACAGTAAATTGACTGACCCACGGCAACTCGCCGCCGAAGCTGACCGGTGGGAAAGCACCCGAGTGGGCCGGAGAGGGCCACACGAGCAGAACCGGAACAACCAAGGTCAGCACCGTCCCCGAGGAGGAGGAGGAGGCCAGGGGCGAGGGAGAGACACCGTCCCGGCCGCTCCCGCTGCCAGCACCCCGCCCCCGGCCAGCCGGGGGAACCCCCCGATGCGCCCGGGGTTCCGAGCCAACGTCACGTGTCACCGATGCCAGCGAGTCGGCCACTACGCCAATGACCCGAACTGTCCACAGAACCAAACTCCAAAACCCCGCCAGGTAGCTGCCGCCGCCCTGGGGGGAGAACAAATCTCCGAAGAACAAGAAGAATACGAGCAGGCACAACAAGAGTGGGAACCGGCCGCCATGGTTCTAGCGTGCCTAGGGGGAAAAGACATGGTCCCGCGGGCCCCCCTACCCGCCAACTCCAGAAAATATAGCCAGCGGGTGAACATTAATGGGCGCCAGGCCGAAGCCCTACGTGACACAGGGGCCAGTGTGACGGCCGTCCGCTGTCACCTGGTAAAACCAGAGCAGATCCTGCCGAACATTCTCTGCCCCGTCCGCTCAGCCGACAATTCAGAGAGTCTATGTCGGATGGCCTGCGTCCCCTTCGAATGGGGAGGGGTCGCCGGCATGTTGAAGCTGACGGTCCGGGATGATGCCCCCGTGGACTGTCTCCTGGGGAATGATCTTGAGAGTTCCCCGTGGGCCGCCGTCGAAAGAAGAGAGCACCTGGGGATGCTGGGCCTCCCGGACTGGGCGTGCGTAACCACCCGGTCCATGGCCGCCCGTGCCATCCCCCGACCAGAAGAACCAGAATGGCCTGCACCTCCTCCCCCGATCGCTCCAGTAGAGGACACCGACTATACCGACCCCCCAGAGCAAACCCCGAAGGGGTCGCCCAGCCCCAGGACCTTCCCGACCTGGCTCAGTGGCGTCAAGAAGGGGGGCCCACCCAGGAACAGTTCCGTCAAGAGCAGAAGACCTGTCCCTCCCTCGAGGGACTCCGCCAGCAAGCCATCGCCCAGAGCGCAGGGGACACCACCGGAGCCCATTGGATCTATTGGGATAACGACCTGTTATACAGTGAACAGAGAATCGCGGAGTTAGGGGCCAGTCGAGTGCTGGTGGTGCCCCTCCGTTTCAGAGACTTCCTGTTAAATTTGGCCCACGATGTCCCTCTGGCTGGACACCTGGGCCAGGACAAAACCTACAGTCGCATGGTGACCCACTTTTTCTGGCCGAAGATGCGAAACGACGTCCTCAACCACTGCCGGTCCAGCCCCACGTGCCAGGCCAGCGGGAAGAGCGGCCGCAAACTCAAAGGACCTCTGCGACCCTTCCCAGTTGTCACCACCCCGTTTGAGAGGGTGGGAATAGACATTGTGGGGCCCCTGGACCCCCGCACAGCACAAGGACATCGGTTCATCCTGGTACTGGTGGACCACGCCACCCGCTACCCCGAGGCTGTGCCCCTGCGAACGGTAACAGCTCCGGTGGTCGGCCGGGCCTTAATGGGGATCTTCTCCCGGGTGGGCTTCCCCCGAGAAGTCGTCAGCGACCGAGGCACGAACTTTATTTCGAAATATATGAAGTCCCTCTGGCAACAGTGCGGGGTCACCTACCGATTCACGACCCCCTATCATCCTCAAGGAAACGGACTAGTTGAGCGATTCAACCGCACGCTCAAGGGAATGATTGGGGGATTGGAAGAGCCCCTCCATCGCCAGTGGGATGTACTACTTCCGTGCCTCCTCTTCGCCTATCGAGAAGTTCCCCAGAAGTCCCTCGGTTTTAGCCCTTTCGAACTCTTGTACGGGCACCCTGTGCGTGGGCCCCTCAGCCTAGTCAAAGAAGTTTGGGAGATGGCCCCCCTAAAGACCCCTCCAGACGTCTTCAAGTACCTCCTGACACTACGCAATCAGACCCGGCGATTCAGGGAAATGGCAAAAGCGAATCTTGAGGCCAGTCAGGAGGACATGAAAAAATGGTACGATCAAAATGCCTCCTCCGTCGAATTCGAACCTGGTCAACAAGTGTGGGTGATGTCCCCCACCGAACCATGTGCCTTGCAGGACAAGTGGACGGGGCCCTTCAAAGTGGTCGAACGCAAGAGCCCAGTCACCTATCTCATCGATATGGAGTCTCCCCGGAACACCCTCCGGGTCCTCCACACCAACAGACTCAAACCCCACTTTGTGCGCTCGGAACTCAGCCTCCTGATGGCTACAGACAGTGGGGCGGAAGAAGACTCCGAGCCTCTCCCTGATCTCCTGAAGACTCAGGAGAAAGATGGTTCCGTGGACGGGGTCCGGCTCTCCGATGCCCTCACCCCAGAGCAGCGCCAAGGCTGCCGGGACCTCCTGCTGCAGTTTGCTACTTTGTTTTCCCTCACCCCAGGGGTCACCCCCTGGTGCTTGCACGACGTGGACACTGGGGACAGTCCCCCTATCAGACACCGGGCATACCGCGTACCAGATCGGGTGCGGGCCTGCATCCAAGAGGAAGTATCCAAGATGCTCACGCTCGGGGTCATCGAGCCCTCGGACAGCCCCTGGGCCAGCCCGGTCGTGCTGGTCCCCAAAGCTGCTGCCCCCGGCACCACTCCTGAACTCCGATTCTGCGTCGACTATCGGGGCTTGAATGCTGTCACCAGGACCGACGCTCATCCCATCCCCCGAGTGGATGAATTGATCGACCGCATGGGGGCTGCCCGCTACCTCAGAATCTTCGACCTGACAGCGGGCTACTGGCAGATCGGTCTCACACCCCGGGCCCAAGAACGGTCCGCCTTTTCTACCCCCGATGGCCACTACCACTTCAAGGTCATGCCCTTCGGCATGAAGAATGCCCCAGCTACTTTTCAGCGACTAGTGAACCAGGTCTTGGCGGGGCTCGAGGAGTTCAGCGCCGCCTACCTGGACGATATCGCTGTGTACAGCCGCCACTGGTCCGACCACCTCCACCACCTCCGAGAGGTCCTGCAGGCCCTCCAGCGGGCCGGCCTCACAATCAAGGCCGGCAAGTGCCAAATTGGTCAGGGATCCGTGACCTACCTCGGACACCAGGTGGGAAGTGGTCTGGTGGCCCCTCTGCAACTCAAAATCGCTGCCATCCAGTCCTGGCAGCCCCCAGTCACGCAGACCGAGGTCCGAGCCTTCTTGGGGCTCACCGGCTACTACCGGCGGTTCGTGAGGGACTATGGCAGCATTGTGGGGCCCCTCACGGGTCTCACGTCCAAAAACCACCCGAAGAAGATTAACTGGACCCCCGACTGTCAAGCGGCCTTCGAGAAGCTGAAAGCCGCCCTGTGCACTGCCCCTGTGCTCCAGGCCCCCGATTACAGTCGGGAATTCATTGTGCAAACGGATGCCTCCGACCACGGCATCGGGGCGGTTCTCTCCCAGCTGAACCCCGAGGGTCTTGACCAGCCGGTGGCCTTCATCAGCAGACGCCTCCTGGCCCGAGAACAGCGCTGGAGCACAATCGAGAGGGAGGCCTTCGATTGTGCTCCAGGTGTGGGCCCTCAAAAAGCTCCGGCCCTATCTCTTCGGCACCCACTTCCGGGTGCAAACAGATCATCGACCCCTGCAGTGGCTAATGCAGATGCGGGGGGAAAACCCCAAACTATTGCGCTGGTCCATCTCCCTGCAGGGGATGGACTTCACTGTGGAACATCGACCGGGCCAAGACCACGCCAACGCAGATGGCCTGTCACACTTTTTCCGCCTCGACGAGGAGAGTCCCCAAGAGGATGGGTGACTCTCCCCGCCTTCAGCTGGGGGGGACGCATGTTGGACAGACCACATGAAGGGCTTGCTCCCTCCCCGCATGACAGGGCCCAAGCCCCGGCCCTCCAGGTGTTACCCACAAGAACAACCCGCACCCCGTCTCCCGACGGAACTCCTGCCCCCGGACATCCATGTATCATGGGGCCGAACCACTACCGGCTCCCCTGGCCGGACCAGCCGCCATCTTGGACACTGCACCACGAGGCCGCGTGGCCTCCGCTCGACCCTAACCCTGGGCCTGGCCAGGCCCCGACATCCCGGCACCACCATCCACCCCGGAGGTGAACGGACCACTTGGCAGGTCAATGGGAGAAAGAAGTGTCGATGGCTCTCCCCCGCCAGGTGCCGATCGCCCTCCAGCTCCCCCGGGTGCTGGCTCCACCCCCCTGCTGGGTGTCTGGACTCCCTCATCCCGGACCTTCCGACCTCCAAGTGCGAGGGTCCGGACATCAAAGGGCGCCAGACCTATAACTAGGGCAGCTCCAGAGCAGGAAGGCAGTTGTATCCTGGAGTCGAGAGACACCGAGAAGAACTCAGCCTTGACGGACTACCGGCGCTGCCGTAGCCCTGCCTTGTGAACTATCGTCCTGCCTGCTGGCGCTGCCGTGGCCTTCTGCATCCTCCATCCTCGTCGGGACCTGCTGGCGCTGCCGCGGACCGTTGTAACGACCACCTTCATCGGGACCTGCTGGCGCTGCCGCGGACCGTGTAACGGCCACCTTCATCGGGACCTGCTGGCGCTGCCGCGGACCGTGTAACGACCACCTTCATCGGGACCTGCTGGCGCTGCCGCGGACCGTGTAACGACCACCTTCACCGGGACCTGCTGGCGCTGCCGCGGCCCGTCCAAAGCTAGAACATCGAGCTCGAGGATTGTGAGCTATCCATCACACCATCTCAGCTACCAGATTGGTAACCAGACTGTCCCGCTACCCCCTTTCCCAAACCAAGAGACTAGAATCGAGGGGACCCCTGAGTCCAGACCTCCTTGTACCATTCCATCGTACCTTAAGAAATCGCTTATAAAGAACGTTAAATCCTATCCTTGTGTGGTGTATATCTGTGGGGGGGAAGTTACTCATCTGTACGATCGCTGGAGACGGCTCTCCCCGGAGACCTCTCCCCTTGTCCTCGGCCGACCCTCCCGGTCCGTCTAACAACACCACACAGGTATATATATCAAATATATATGTATTTATTACTAGACACACTCTACTAATCTCTTTATGAGATTAGAAGTCAGGAACATATGCACAAATCAATGGTTCACAATAAATTAAGCACAAATATGGCTGGGGTCCTAGGGGCGTACCAGACCATATACTAAAAAAGAGACTTAAGAATAACGACTTGAGAGGGGACAAGGGCCTTTAGAAGCGCTGGGGCCTCACTAATCCACCCAAGGCAGGTAAGTAAAGGACCCACGGGAGACGCATGCAGTGTGAGAACACAGCCGTGGATCCCAATTGACTTCAATGGAGCAAGTCGCGGTTGGAATTTTAAGGTTTTAGGATACTGTAACGCCCTGAACGTCTCAGGATCGTTTAACAGACACGATAATGAGAACGCAACCACTTGTGAAGGTTTAGTTATTTTAATGAAGGCAAAAATAATACAAGGAATAAACAAAGGTTATAGTCACTGGAATCCTCCAGGCTAAGTACGTTACCAGCCCACAGCACGGATGGTCCTAACCGTCCTCTGCATATACGCCGATCCCGGCGTATGCCAACAGAGGGCAGAAATGAAATGGCCGACAATGCCAATCGGTAGGCTGTGAGGGGCACGAAGAGTGTTGGGTAGAGAATCGAGGAGTCAGGGAAACACCCAGCCGGGGTCTCTACCTGAAGGGAGCAGCCGCTCAACCTCTTCCTCAGACTGCACCGGGACGCGGAGTCACCTCCTGGTGATACGTCACCGATACCCCAATCACAAGCAAAGAAGACTGAACCGAGAGCAGCCGCTCGATCGATCCCGTGGACTTCCGAGTCTGTAACGCGGCAAACACCTCCTGGTGTGCGTTACAGCTGGCAGTCCCTGTATCTCTGGTCGGGCTGGGAGTTACGACTCCAACCAGCAAAAGCGCCACTGCGCTTTGACTCAGCCGAGTCAAAAAGCGAAGCTCAATGGTTATCCGGTAGAGCTTCCGGGTCCTTCACAGGTGACGATGGGGCAAGACACGGCCCAGGGAGTAATGACTCGACCTACCTCCGTTCTTGCCTTACTGGAGCACCATTCCGGAACACTGCTCTTCACTAAGCAGGTACGTCGGTGTAAACACAATATCCGACAGCGTTGTACCTCCCGGTTCCTCCCTTTATAGGGCGTGTTTTCCTTGAGTTATGTAACAGCTCTCCTGTTTACATAAGGGCGTGTTTTCCTTGAGTTATGTAACAGCTCTCCTGTTTACATAAGGGCGTGTTTTCCTTGAGTTATGTAACAGCTCTCCTGTTTACATAACCTCTCAACCGCTAAGCATCCTGGGAGATGTAGTCCGTTTTCGCTGGTTACCGTTTTCCTCCCCTCGCATGACAGGAATTCTTGACAGATACTTCGGGAGAGTCTACAAGCAAGTCACTTACAGGGTAAGTAGTTCTAGAGTCAACACCCACAGGAGCACCGTAGTGCTGGATTTACCTCACCCAGGGAAGCCGGTGCAGAGGTGTCTTTTAGTGTCGGGTTGCGGCGTCGTTTTCAAAGGGAGCCAAAGAAGACTTGCTGCTTGTGAAGCCAGGAGAAGTGTCCGGTGGAATCCAAGGCTGGATTCAGAAGAAGAAAGACCTGAAAGCAGAGGGGACAGTGTTCAAAGTCACTTGGCAGTGACCCGGGGCAAGGAAGATGGATGCCCACAGTTGTCGGGTGATTTCAGGTGATCACGGGTGTCTTGACTCTTCAGCCACGAGGTCCAGGAGGCGTCGACAACAACCAGGAGCTGGATTCGGCGTATCCCACAAAGTCTGCAGCTTACTGCGGTGTCGGTGACCAGATTGGAGCCAACAAGCCTTGGTAACAGCAAGTCTCCTGGAAAGGACAAAAAGTCAGCGGTGCAGACGAGCAAGGTCTGAGGGACTCACCCAGCAAGGGTAAGTCAGGGCAGGCCTGGAGCAACCAGGGGAGCCCTTTGGAACTGTAGAAAAGTCTTCTGGGGACCCACAAGCCAACCGGCAAGGGATCGCGAAGACGCTTCGGGAGGATTCACACAACAGGGGCCCACGGTCACTCGGGATGAGGTAGGTCTCTGATCTTCGGTGAAAATCCTGCTGGAGGCTTGGACCACATGTGGTCCAATCCACAAGTTTGTAGAACGTTGTGAAGGGGTTGCACTCGAAAATAATGCAAGGTACCCAGGGATTGCGGTTCCTCGTCACTCGTGGGGTCCACTTGCCTCAGCGTCGCTGGGGACTCACGATGGCCTTGGAGAAGTCAGGAAATCCTCTTCCTGGGCTGCAGGAACTTTGGACTCCGGCAGGAGCGGGAAAGTTTGCGACCGTTGATGCAAAGTTTTGGTGCCTGCCAAGCAGGGGAGTCACTCCTGGTCTCAAATGGAGATTCTTCCGTCTTCCAGAGGTAGTGGAACGTCGAAGGCCCAGGATTCTTCTTCAGAGCGTCGTCCAGGGATATCTAGTTTGCAATGGCAAGTGTTCCCTAACTTATACTAGAAGGAAGGGAGGGACTAGCTCTATGACCCCACCTATGGGAGGGTCAGGGGAGTGGGTGGCTACACCCACTTCCCTTTATCCAGTTTCACGCCAGAGCAGGGGCAGGTAGCCCCTGAGCCAGTTTATACTGGCATATGCACAGAGGAGCCTACTGCTCCCCCAGTGCAGGACTTCAAAGCACTCTAGGAGTGCACCCACCCACCCAGCCCCAATACACTAAACCCTGTCTGGGAGGTGGTCACACCTCCCTGTGACAGGATACCTATTTTTTTTTTTTTTTCGTCCTCATTAGCGGCCAATCTCCCTTTAAGTGCACAATTGAGGAGTCCGCGCCCACACTCAGCAAACTGAGCAGCGTAGGTAATAAGCGCTTAAAATCGCCCACCTACCGGCACTGAGACTTACCGAAACGCACACCAAAAGCATCCACTGAGATAACTCTATATTTCTAGCTTCTAGAGCTCGAAGGCCATGTCCTAAGACCTCAGCCTCTCACCAAGGAGGAGGGATCTAGACCTCGACCTTAGAGTATTCTGGCAGCATTAATCATAGGACCCGAGGGAGGAAAAGAGAAAGAAAAAAAATAAAAGAAAAAAATACACACCTCAACTACGGGTCCCATTATCTTCCAGAATGTTTTCCCCTTTTTGCTGCCTGTTCTCATTAGGTCCATCTTAGAGGTCGCCAAAACAGAGGATTGCCAATCAAAAAAGGAAGGAGGGATGTGGTTGGTCCATTTCATGCATATTTGTCTCCTAGCCAGGAGCACGGCATAAAAAAGTAGTGATCTTGCAGGGCCTCTAACATTACCTTGAAGTCTAAAAAAAATCAAAGGTAAATCCATAGTGACCATAGTCCCTAATATGTCCGACAGAAATTTACCTACACTGTCCCAAAATGAAAACAGCGCTGGGCACTCTTTAAACATGTGTATGTCGGAAGCCATGACCAGACCACATTTTTTACAACAGACAGGCTGCTCTTTATTGATTTTAGAGAGCTTCAGCGGAGTAAAGTATGCCCTGTGAATGGTAAACAGGTGGTTTCTTTTCAGCCATGCCGGCTTTACTATATCATACAGGAGTTTACATGAGGATTGCCATAAAGAGTCACATTCTCGATCCAACAGTACACTACCCCATAATTCCTCTGCCAAGGTAAACTCTCCGTCCACTGCCTCCAAAATTGCTTGGTACCAGAAGGAAACTTCTTTCTTCCCATAGGGTTTAGTCACAAGATTGTACTCTAGATCGTTGCCTTTCCCTAATAAGTCCCCCTTGGGTGTCCGTAACTCAGCCTGGACCCAGCTCATCAGCTACCAATATTTAAATCTAGAAAGGCATGGCCCCACCCTCTCACTGAGTTGTTCCCATGTTGCCAAAGTGCCATCTGAGATCAGATCCCCCCAAACCACCATGCCAGAATCCCTTAACGGGATCGCCAACCTATCTCTCAGGCACTCTGGACTACCAGAAGAGTCCCATATAGGGGCCATGCTAGAAAAGTAGCCAAGAGTTATCGACCTCCTCAAGTGACAGGATACCTATTGTTGGGCCTCCTCCACTGCGAGTTTCAGTCATCAGCAGGAGAGCAGCCCAGTGTATGTGACTGGTGGCATCCATTTTGTGATGCCAGGGCTCTTCAGGATTCTACTGCGTTGCCACAGTAGGTACATGTCTATCCCTCTAGAAGGGTGGGATCATACTCCCACACCAGTTACTGGTGTGGGGGTATGATTCCAAAGCGCTTGACACCGAATACGACATGTTTTGATGCAGCCATTCCAAAGTTAGCATTAACCGCGAGGTTATAATGCACTTAAGAGTATATGGTTTGACGGCATTCACAAACAGCCCCAGAGAATAGACTCTGAGAGCTGCAGAGGGGCCCTGCTCAGGCAGAGGCACCCCCTCACATGGAAACCAAGCACCCTGCCCTCAGGATTGATAGGGCCTGCCTTAGGGGTGACTGATAGGTTTAAATGTGTGTGCAGGGTGAGATATAGTGAACCTATATCTCAGTGAGGAGTGCTAACACTACCTCACCCAGGCTGCAGTAGCAGGCCTGTGGTGTCAGATTTAGTCTGCTTCCCAGGGGTGGCATAATACATGCTTCAGCCCCTGGTAGGCCTGTGAACTACCTATGCCCTTAGTATCTAAGGTACCATATACTAGGGGCTCATAAGGTACCACAGTATCCAGTTACTAGTGCACCTAATATGCACTCCAAGTTGTTTAGAGAGAACAGAGATGCTGGGGCCCTGAATAGCAGGGTCCCAGCCAGACTATAGCCAGAAACCAGTGTAAACATAAAAAAAAGTGGGGGCAACATAAGGTGCAGATCCTACTCTCCTACACAGGCCCAGAGGCAGGAGGTCACATGGAGGAGTGACAGGTCAAGAGGCAGGAGGTCACACAGAGGAGTGATATGTTCAGAGGCAGTGGATCACACAGATGTGTGACAGGTCCAGAGGCCGGAGGTCACACGGAGGAGTGACAGGTCCACAGGCAGTGGGACACACAGAGTAGTGACCGGTCCAGAGGCAGGAGGTCACTTGGAGTTGTGACAGTCAAAAGGACGGAGGTCACACGGATGAGTGACTGGTCCAGAGGCAGGAGGTCACACGGAGGCGTGACTGGTCTAGAGGCAGGAGGTCACATGGAAGAGTGACAGGTACAGAGGCAGGAGGTCACATGGAAGAGTGACAGGTCCGGAGGGAGGCGGACACATGGATGAGTGACAGGTCCGGAAACAGGAGGTCACATGGAAGAGTGACAGGTGCACAGACAGGAAGTCACATGGAAGAGTGACAGGTCCAGAGGCAGGAGGTCACATGGAAGAGCGACGGGTGTGGAGGCAGGAGGTCACATGGAAGAGTGAGAGGTCCAGAGGCAGGAAGTCACATGAAAGAGAGTGACAGGAGGTCACAAGGAAGAGTGACTTTTCCAGAGGTCACATGGAGGAGTGACAGGACCAGAGGCAGGAGGTCACATGGAGGAGTGTCAGGGCCAGAGGCAGTGGGTAACACAGAGGAGTGACAGCTCCAGAGGCAGGGGGTCACATGGAGGAGTGACAGGTCCAGAGGCAGGAGGTCACACGGAGGAGTGACAGGCCCAGAGGTAAGAGCTCACATGGAAGAGTGACAGGCCCAGAGGTAGGAGGTCACACGGAGGAGTGACTGGTCCAGAGGCAGGAGGTCACATGGAAGAGTGACAGGTCCAGCGGCAGGAGGTCACATGGAAGAGTGACAGGCCCAGAGGCAGGAGGTCACACGGAGGAGTGACAGGTCCAGAGGCAGGAGGTCACACGGAGGAGTGACAGGTCCAGAGGCAGTGGGTCACACGGGGGAGTGACAGGTCCAGAGGCAGGAGGTCACATGTCAGCATGAATGGTCCAGAGGCAAGAGGTCACATGAAAGAGTGACAGGTCCAGAGGCAGGAGGTCACATGGAAGAGTGACAGCCCCAGAGGCAGTAGGTCACATGGAGGATTGACAGGTGAAGGCTCTAAAGGTCACATGGAAGAGTGACTGGTCCAGAGGCAGGAGGTCACATGGAGGAGTGACAGGCCCAGAGGCAGGAGGTCATGCGGAGGAGTGACAGGTCCAGAGGCAGAAGGTCACATTGAAGAGTGTCTGGTCCAGAGGCAGGAAGTCACATGGAGGAGTGACAGGTCCAGAGGAGGTCTCATGGAAGAGTGACAGGCCCAGAGGCAGGGGGTCACTTGGAAGAGTGACAGGTCCAGAGGCCGGAGGTCACACGGAAGAGTGACAGGTCCTGAGGCCGGAGGTCACATGAAAGAGTGACAGGTCCACAAGCAGGACATCAGAAGGAAAAGTGACAGGTCCGGAGGCAGGTGGTGACATGGAGGAGTGTGTGGTCCAGAGGCAAGAGGTGACATGGAAGAGTGACAGGTCCAGATGCAGGAGGTCACATGGAGGAGTGACAGCTGAAGACGCTGGAGGTCACATGGAAGAGTGAGAGGTCCAGAGGCAGGTGCTCACACAGAAGAGTGACGGTCCAGAGTTAGGAGGTCACATGGAAGAATGACAGGTCCAGAGGCAGGAGGTCACATGAACGAGTGACAGGTCCAGAGGCAGGAGGTCACATGGAAGAGTGACAGGTCCAGACTCAGGAGATCACATGGAAGAGTGACAGGATCAGAGGCAGGAGGTCACATGGAGGGGTGGCAGCTGAAGACACTAGAGGTCTCATGGAAGAGGGACAGGTCGAGAGGCAGATGCTCACACGGAAGAGTGACGGTCCAGAGGTAGTAGGTCACATGGAAGAGTGACAGGTCCAGAGGCAGGACGTCACATGGAGGAGTGAGTGGTCCAAAGGCAGGAGGTCGCATGGAGGAGTGACTGGTCCAGAGGCAGTGGGACACATGGAAGAGTGACAGGTCCAGAGGCAGGAGGTCATGCGGAGGAGTGACAGGTCCAGAGGCAGGAGGTCACATTGAAGAGTGTCTGGTCCAGAGGCAGGAAGTCACATGGAGGAGTGACAGGTCCAGAGGAGGTCTCATGGAAGAGTGACAGGCCCAGAGGCAGGGGGTCACTTGGAAGAGTGACAGGTCCAGAGGCCGGAGGTCACACGGAAGAGTGACAGGTCCTGAGGCCGGAGGTCACATGAAAGAGTGACAGGTCCACAAGCAGGACATCAGAAGGAAAAGTGACAGGTCCGGAGGCAGGTGGTGACATGGAGGAGTGTGTGGTCCAGAGGCAAGAGGTGACATGGAAGAGTGACTGGTCCAGATGCAGGAGGTCACATGGAGGAGTGACAGGACCAGAGGCTGGAGGTCACATGGAAGTGTGACAGGGCCAGAGGCAGGAGGTCACATGGAGGAGTGACAGCTGAAGAAGCTGGAGGTCACATGGAAGAGTGAGAGGTCCAGAGGCAGGTGCTCACACAGAAGAGTGACGGTCCAGAGTTAGGAGGTCACATGGAAGAATGACAGGTCCAGAGGCAGGAGGTCACATGAACGAGTGACAGGTCCAGAGGCAGAAGGTCACATGGAAGAGTGACAGGTCCAGACTCAGGAGATCACATGGAAGAGTGACAGGATCAGAGGCAGGAGGTCACATGGAGGGGTGGCAGCTGAAGACACTAGAGGTCACATGGAAGAGGGACAGGTTGAGAGGCAGGTGCTCACACGGAAGAGTGACGGTCCAGAGGTAGTAGGTCACATGGAAGAGTGACAGGTCCAGAGGCAGGACGTCACATGGAGGAGTGAGTGGTCCAAAGGCAGGAGGTCGCATGGAGGAGTGACTGGTCCAGAGGCAGTGGGTCACTTGGAAGAGTGACAGGTCCAGAGGCAGGAGGTCACATGGACGAGTGAAAGGCCCAGAGGCAGGAGGTCACATGGAGGAGTGACAGTTCCAGAGGCAGGATATCATTTGGAATTGTGACAGTCAAGAGGTCACACGGAGGAGTGACAGGTCCAGAGGCAGGAGGTCACACGGAGGAGTGACTGGTCCAGTGGCAGGAGGTCACATGGAAGAGTAACTGGTCCAGAGGCAGCACGTCACATGGAAGAGAGTCTGGTGCAGAGGCAGGAGGTCACATGGAGGAGTGAAAGGTCCAGAGGGAGGAGTACACATTGAGTAGTGACAGGCCCAGAGGCAGGAGATCATATGGAGGTGTGACAGGTCCAGAGGCAGTGGGTCACACGGAGGAGTGACAGGTCCAGAGGCTGTGGGTCACACAGAGGAGTGACTGGTCCAGGGGCAGGAGGTCACATGGAAGAGTGACAGGTCCAGAGGCAGGAGGTCACATTGAAGAGTAACAGGCACAGAGGCAGGAAGTCACATGGAGGAGTGACAGGTCCAGAGGTAGGAGGTCACATGGAAGGATGACAGGCCCAGAGGCAGGAGGTCACACGGAGCAGTGTTGGGTCCAGAGGCAGTGGGTCACACCGAGGAGTGACAGGTCCAGAGGCAGGAGATCACATGGAAGAGTGACAGGTCCACAGTCAGGAGATCACATGGAAGAGTGACAGGTCCAGAGGCAGGAGGTCACTTGGAAGAGTGACAGGCCCAGAGGCAGGAGGTCACATGGAGGAGTGACAGATCCAGAGGCAGGATGTCATTTGGAATTGTGACAGTCAAGAGGCCAGAGGTCACACAGAGGAGTGACAGGTCCATAGGCAGGCGGTCACATGCAGAAGTGACAGGTCCAGAGGCAGGAGGTCACACGGAGGAGTGACTGGTCCAGAGGCAGGAGTTCACATGGAAGAGTGACAGGTCCAGAGGCAGGTGATCACACAGAAGAGTGATGGTCCAGAGGAAGGAGTTCACATGGAAGAGTGACAGGTCCAGAGGTAGGAGATCACATGGAAGAGTGAGAGGTCCAGAGGCAGGAGGTCACATGGAAGAGTGACAGGTCCACAGTTAGGAGGTCATATGGAAGAGTGACAGGTCCAGAGGCAGGAGGTCACATGGAGGAATGACAGGTCCAGAGGCAGGAGGTCACATGGAAGAGTGACAGGTCCAGAGTCAGGAGATCACATGGAGGAGTGACAGCTGAAGACGGTGTAGGTCACATGGAAGAGTGACAGGTCCAGATGCAGGTGCTCACATGGATGATTGACGGTCCAGCGGTAGGAGGTCACATGGAAGAGTGACAGGTCTAGAGGCAGGAGGTCACATGGAGGAGTGACAGGTCCAGAAGCAGGAGGTCACATGGAAGAGTGACAGGTCCAGAGGCAGGTGATCACACAGAAGAGTGATGGTCCAGAGCAAGGAGGTCACATGGAAGAGTGACTGGTCCAGAGACAAGACGTCACATGGAGTAGTGACTGGTCCAGAGGCAATGGGTCACACAGAGGTGTGAACAGGTCCAGAGGCCGAAAGTCACACGGAGGAGTGACAGGTCCAGAGGCAGTGGGTCACACGGAGTAGTGACAGATCCAGAGGCCAGAGGTCACACGGAGAAGTGACCGGTCCAGAGGCCAGAGGTCACACGGAGAAGTGACCGGTCCAGAGGCAGGAGGTCACACGGAGGAGTGACTGGTCCAGAGGCAGTAGTTCACACGGAGGAGTGACTGGTCCAGAGGCAGGAGGTCACATGGAAGAGTGACAGGTCCAGAGGCAGGAGGTCACATGGAAGAGTGACAGGCCCAGAGGCAGGAGGTCACACGGAGGAGTGACAGGTCCAGAGGCAGGAGGTCACACAGAGTAGTGACAGGTCCAGAGGCAGTTGGTCACACGGGGGAGTGACAGGTCCAGAGGCAGGAGGTCACATGGAAGCCTGAATGGTCCAGAGGCAAGAGGTCACATGAAAGAGTGACAGGTCCAGAGGCAGGAGGTCACATGGAAGAGTGACAGCCCCAGAGGCAGTAGGTCACAAGGAGGATTGACAGGTGAAGACTCTAAAGGTCACATGGAAGAGTGACTGGTCCAGAGGCAGGAGGTCACATGGAGGAGTGACAGGCCCAGAGGCAGGAGGTCATGCGGAGGAGTGACAGGTCCAGAGGCAGGAGGTCACATTGAAGAGTGTCTGGTCCAGAGGCAGGAAGTCACATGGAGGAGTGACAGGTCCGGAGGAGGTCTCATGGAAGAGTGACAGGCCCAGAGGCAGGGGGTCACTTAGAAGAGTGAAATGTCCAGAGGCCGGAGGTCACATGGAAGAGTGACAGGTGCCGAGGCTGGAGGTCACATGAAACAGTGACAGGTCCACAAGCAGGACATCAGAAGGAAAAGTGACAGGTCCGGAGGCAGGTGGTGACATGGAGGAGTGTGTGGTCCAGAGGCAGGAGGTGACATGGAAGAGTGACAGGTCCAGATGCAGAAGGTCACATGGAGGAGTGACAGGACCAGAGGCTGGAGGTCACATGGAAGTGTGACAGGGCCAGAGGCAGGAGGTCACATGGCGGAGTGACAGCTGAAGACGCTGGAGGTCACATGGAAGAGTGACAGGTCCAGAGGCAGGTGCTCACACAGAAGAGTGACGGTCCAGAGTTAGGAGGTCACATGGAAGAATGACAGGTCCAGAGGCAGGAGGTCACATGAACGAGTGACAGGTCCAGAGGCAGGAGGTCACATGGAAGAGTGACAGGTCCAGACTCAGGAGATCACATGGAAGAGTGACAGGACCAGAGGCATGAGGTCACATGGAGGGGTGGCAGCTGAAGACACTAGAGGTCACATGGAAGAGGGACAGGTCCAGAGGCAGCTGCTCACACGGAAAAGTGACGGTCCAGCGGTAGTAGGTCACATTGAAGAGTGACAGGTCCAGAGGCAGGACGTCACATGGAGTGAGTGGTCCAAAGGCAGGAGGTCGCATGGAGGAGTGACTGGTCCAGAGGCAGTGGGACACATGGAAGAGTGACAGGTCCAGAGGCAGGAGGTCACATGGACGAGTGAAAGGCCCAGAGGCAGGAGGTCACATGGAGGAGTGACAGTTCCAGAGGCAGGATATCATTTGGAATTGTGACAGTCAAGAGGTCACACGGAGGAGTGACAGGTCCAGAGGCAGGAGGTCACACGGAGGAGTGACTGGTCCAGTGGCAGGAGGTCACATGGAAGAGTAACTGGCCCAGAGGCAGCACGTCACATGGAAGAGAGTCTGGTGCAGAGGCAGGAGGTCACATGGAGGAGTGAAAGGTCCAGAGGGAGGAGTACACATTGAGGAGTGACAGGCCCAGAGGCAGGAGATCATATGGAGTTGTGACAGGTCCAGAGGCAGTGGGTCACACGGAGGAGTGACAGGTCCAGAGGCTGGGGGTCACACAGAGGAGTGACTGGTCCAGGGGCAGGAGGTTACATGGAAGAGTGACAGGTCCAGAGGCAGGAGGTCACATGGAAGAGTAACAGGCACAGAGGCAGGAAGTCACATGGAGGAGTGACAGGTCCAGAGGTAGGAGGTCACATGGAAGGATGACAGGCCCAGAGGCAGGAGGTCACACGGAGCAGTGTCGGGTCCAGAGGCAGTGTGTCACACCGAGGAGTGACAGGTCCAGAGGCAGGAGATCACATGGAAGAGTGACAGGTCCACAGTCAGGAGATCGCATGGAAGAGTGACAGGTCCAGAGGCAGGAGGTAACTTGGAAGAGTGACAGGCCCAGAGGCAGGAGGTCACATGGAGAAGTGACAGATCCAGAGGCAGGATGTCATTTGGAATTGTGACAGTCAAGAGGCCAGAGGTCACACGGAGGAGTGACAGGTCCAGAGGCAGGCGGTCACATGCAGAAGTGACAGGTCCAGAGGCAGGAGGTCACACGGAGGAGTGACTGGTCCAGAGGCAGGAGTTCACATGGAAGAGTGACAGGTCCAGAGGCAGGTGATCACACAGAAGTGTGATGGTCCAGAGGAAGGAGGTCACATGGAAGAGTGACAGGTCCAGAGGTAGGAGATCACATGGAAGAGTGAGAGGTCCAGAGGCAGGAGGTCACATGGAAGAGTGACAGGTCCACAGTTAGGAGGTCACATGGAAGAGTGACAGGTCCAGAGGCAGGAGGTCACATGGAGGAATGACAGGTCCAGAGGCAGGAGGTCACATGGAAGAGTGACAGGTCCAGAGTCAGGAGATCACATGGAGGAGTGACAGCTGAAGACGGTGGAGGTCACATGGAAGAGTGACAGGTCCAGATGCAGGTGCTCACATGGATGATTGACGGTCCAGAGGTAGGAGGTCACATGGAAGAGTGACAGGTCTAGAGGCAGGAGGTCACATGGAGGAGTGACAGTTCCAGAAGCAGGAGGTCACATGGAAGAGTGACAGGTCCAGAGGCAGGTGATCACACAGAAGAGTGATGGTCCAGAGGAAGGAGGTCACATGAAAGAGTGACCGGTCCAGAGACAAGGCGTCACATGGAGTAGTGACTGGTCCAGAGGCAATGGGTCACACAGAGGTGTGACAGGTCCAGAGGCCGAAAGTCACACGGAGGAGTGACAGGTCTAGAGGCAGTGGGTCACACGGAGTAGTGACAGAGCCAGAGGCCAGAGGTCACACGGAGAAGTGACCGTTCCAGAGGCCATAGGTCACACGGAGAAGTGACCGGTCCAGAGGCAGGAGGTCACACGGAGGAGTGACTGGTCCAGAGGCAGTAGTTCACATGGAGGAGTGACAGGTCCAGAGGCAGGAGGTCACATGGAAGAATAACAGGTACAGAGGCAGGAGGTCACATGGAAGAGCGACGGGTGCAGAGGCAGGAGGTGACATGGAAGAGTGACAGGTCCGGAAACAGTAGGTCACATGGAAGAGTGACAGGTCCAGAGACAGGAAGTCACATGGAAAAGTGACAGGTCCAGAGGCAGGAGGTCACATGGAAGAGCGACGGGTGTGGAGGCAGGAGGTCACATGGAAGAGTGACAGGTCCAGAGGCAGGAGGTCACATGGAAGAATAACAGTTACAGAGGCAGGAGGTCACATGGAAGAGCGACGGGTGCAGAGGCAGGAGGTGACATGGAAGAGTGACAGGTCCGGAAACAGGAGATCACATGGAAGAGTGACAGGTCCAGAGACAGGAAGTCACATGGAAGAGTGACAGGTCTAGAGGCAGGAGGTCACATGGAAGAGCGACGGGTGTGGAGGCAGGAGGTCACATGGAAGAGTGACAGGTCCAGAGGCAGGAGGTCACATGGAAGAGAGTGACAGGAGGTCACAAGGAAGAGTGACTTTTCCAGAGGCCAGAGGTCACATGGAGGAGTGACAGGGCCAGAGGCAGGTGCTCACATGGAGGAGTGACAGGTCCAGAGGCAGTGGGTAATACAGAGGAGTGACAGGTCCAGAGGCAGGAGGTCACATGGAGGAGTGACAGGTCCAGAGGCAGGAGGTCACATGGAAGAGTGACAGGCCGAGGCAGGAGGTCACATGGAGGAGTGACAGGTACAGAGGCAGGATGGCACATGGAGGAGTGACAGGTCCAGAGGCAGTGGGTCACACGGAGGAGTGACAGGTCCAGAGGCAGGAGGTCACATAGAAGAGTGACAGGCCGAGGCAGGAGGTCACATGGAGGAGTGACAGGTACAGAGGCAGGAGGTCACATGGAGGAGTGACAGGTCCAGAGGCAGTGGGTCACATGGAAGAGTGACAGGGCCAGAGGCAGGTGGTCACATGGAAGAGTGACAGGACCAGAGGCAGTAGGTCACATGGAGGAGTGGCAGGTGAAGATGCTGGAGGTCACATGGAAGAGTGACTGGTCCAGAGGCAGGAGGTCACATAGAAGAGTGACAGGTCCAAACGCAGGAGGTCACACGGAGGAGTGACAGGTCCAGAGGCAGGAGGTCACACGGAGGAGTGACAGGCCCAGAGGCAGGAGGTCACATGGAAGAGTGACAGGCCCAGAGGGAGGAGGTCACATGGAAGAGTGACAGGCCCAGAGGCAGGAGCTCACACGGAAGAGTGTCTGGTCCAGAGGCAGCAGGTCACATGGAAGAGTGACAGGCCGTGGCAGGAGGTCACATGGAGGAGTGACAGGTATAGAGGCAGGAGGTCACGTGGAGGAGTGACAGGTCCAGAGGCAGTGGGTCACACGGAGGAGTGACAGGTCCAGAGGCCAGAGGTCACATGGAGAAGTGACCGGTCCAGAGGCAGGAGGTCACTTGGAGCTGTGACAGTCAAAAGGCCGGAGGCCACACGGAGGAGTGACTGGTCCAGAGGCAGTAGTTCACACGGAGGAATGACTGGTCCAGAGGCAGGAGGTCACATGGAAGAATGACAGGTACAGAGGCAGGAGGTGACATGGAAGAGTGACAGGTCCAGAAGGAGGAGTACACATGGATGAGTGACACGTCGAGAGGCAGGAGGGCACATGGAAGAGCGACGGGTGCAGAGGCAGGAGGTGACATGGAAGAGTGACAGGTCCGGAAACAGGAGATCACATGGAAGAGTGACAGGTCCAGAGACAGGAAGTCACATGGAAGAGTGACAGGTCCAGAGGCAGGAGGTCACATGGAAGAGCGACGGGTGTGGAGGCAGGAGGTCACATGGAAGAGTGACAGGTCCAGAGGCAGGAGGTCACATGGAAGAGAGTGACAGGAGGTCACAAGGAAGAGTGACTTTTCCAGAGGTCACATGGAGGAGTGACAGGGCCAGAGGCATGTGCTCACATGGAGGAGTGACAGGTCCAGAGGCAGTGGGTAATACAGAGGAGTGACAGGTCCAGAGGCAGGAGGTCAAATGGAGGAGTGACAGGTCCAGAGGCAGGAGGTCACACGGAGGAGTGACAGGTCCAGAGGGAGGAGGTCACCTGGAAGAGTGACAGGACCAGAGGCAGGAGTTCACACGGAAGAGTGACTGGTCCAGAGGCAGGAGGTCACATGGAAGAGTGACAGGCCGAGGCAGTGGGTCACACGGAAGAGTGACAGGTCCAGAGGCAGGAGGTCACATGGAAGAGTGCCAGGGCCAGAGGCAGGAGGTCACATGGAAGAGTGACAGGCCCAGAGGCAGTAGGTCACATGGAGGAGTGACAGGTGAAGATGCTGGAGGTCACATGGAAGAGTGACTGGTCCAGAGGCAGGAGGTCACACAGAGGAGTGACAGGTCCAGTGGCAGGAGGTCACACGGAGGCGTGACAGGCCCAGAGGCAGGAGTTCACACGGAAGAGTGTCTGGTCCACAGGCAGGAGGTCACATGGAAGAGTGACAGGCCGAGGCAGGAGGCCACACGGAGGAGTGACAGGTACAGAGGCAGGAGGTCACATGGAAGAGTGACAGGTCCACAGGCAGTGGGTCACATGGAAGACTGAATTGTCCAGAGGCAGGAGGTCAAATGGAAGAGTGACAGGTCCAGGGGCAGGAGGTCACATGGAAGAGTGACAGGCCCAGAGGCAGTAGGTCACATGGAGGAGTGACAGGTGAAGATGCTGGAGGTCACATGGAAGGGTGACTGGTCAAGAGGCAAGAGGTCCCATGGAGGAGTGACAGATCCAGAGGCAGGAAGTCACACGGAGGAGTGACAGGTCCAGAGGCAGGTCGTCACATTGAAGAGTGTCTGGTCCAGAGGCAGGAAGTCACATGGAGGAGTGACTGGTCCTTAGGCAGGCGGTCTCATGGAAGAGTGACAGGCCCAGAGGCAGAGGGTCACATGGAAGAGTGACAGGTCCAGAGGCCGGAGGTCACATGGAAGAGTGACAGGTCCGGGGGCCGCAGGTCACATGGAAGAGTGACAGGTCCACAAGCAGGACGTCAGAAGGAAATGTGACAGGTCCGGAGGCAGGTGGTGACATGGAGGAGTGTGTGGTCTAGAGGCAGGAGGTGACATGGAAGAGTGACAGGTCCAGATGCAGGAGGTCACATGGAAGAGTGACTGGTCCAGAGGCAGCATGTCATTTGGAATTTTGACAGTCAAGAGGCCAGAGGTCACACGGAGGAGTGACAGGTTCAGAGGCAGGAGGTCACACGGAGGAGTGTCTGGTCCAAAGGCAGGAGGTCACATGGAAGAGTGACTGGTCCAGAGGCCGGAGGTCACATGGAAGAGTGTCTGGTACAGAGGCAGTAGGTCACATGGAGGAGTGAAAGGTCCAGAGGGAGGAGGTCACATGGAAGAGTGACTTATCTAAAGGCCGGAGGTCACATGGACGAGTGACAGGTCCAGAGGCATGAGGTCACATGTAAGAGTGATAGGTCCAAAGGCAGGAGGTCACATGGAGTAGTGGCAGGCCCAGAGGTAGGAGGTCACATGGAAGGATGACAGGCCCAGAGGCAGGAGGCCACACGGAGAAGTGACAGGTCCAGAGGCAGTGGTTCACACGGAGGAGTGACAGGTCCAGAGGCTGGAGGTCACACAGAGGAGTGACTGGTCTAGAGGCAGGAGGTCACATGGAAGAGTGACAGGTCCAGAGACAGGAGGTCACCTGGAAGAGTAACAGGCCCAGAGGCAGGAGGTCACATGGAGGACTGACAGGTCCAGAGGCAGGAGGTCACACGGAGGAGTGACAGGCCCAAAGGCAGTGGGTCACCTGGAGGAGTGACAGGTCCAGAGGCAGAAGATCACATGGAAAAATGAATGGTCCAGAGGCAGGAGGTCACATGGAAGAGTGACAGGTCCCGGAACAGACGTCACAAGGAAGAGTGACAGGTCCAAAGGCAGGTGGTGACATGGAGGAGGGTGTGGTCCAGAGGCAGGAGGTGACATGGTAGAGTGACAAGTCCAGAGGCAGGAGGTGACATGTTAGAGTGACAGGTGCAGAGGCAGGAGGTGACATGGAGAAGTAACAGGTCCAGGAGGCATGAGGCCACACTAAACAATGACGGATCCAGGGGCAGGAGGCCACATTGTGAATGCTCAATTCATGAAGTGGGGCGAGCACAGAAGTCACATCAAAGACTGCTCCGAAGCCAAGACCCCCTATATCGATGCACAGTTTGGTGCACGCAGCCTCATTGCACCGGCGCTATCTCCCAAAGTCAAAGATCAAAGTTCAGACTACCTCTGCTACTGAAACTGTGATCCCACCACAAGCAGTTGTTGGCAGCTTCATTTCAAGGGGAGCTGGTTGTATTTGGCACTATAAAGGGGCTCTGTGGACCTCTCAGAAAACCCCAGCCCGAGACCTCTGACCCTCTAAGGGTGGGACTGGGATGCCTAACCCTATGTGAACTACCGATTCCTCAACAGATTCTGTGCAGAGTCCATATTTTGTGGGTTTGCTTGTGTTTGGCTATGGCCAGGTGCCTGGACTTCCAAGAAATACATTGAAAGGTCTGAGGGTGAAACTAGGATGAGCGCCTGATCTGACCTACCTGCTTCTCGAAAGTTTAAATTATGAGTCTTTGTGTTGTATTGTGCTAGCTGGAATGCATCTGGGAGGGGCTGGTACTCACGCTCTGCGCGGATTACAGTTTTCTTAAAGAGAATTTGCTTGACATGCATTGTTCCCACAAGACACGCACTGTTTCCTTGAACAAGAATAAAACACTAGCCACGCACTGTTTGCTGGTCTGTTCTCCTGCCTTTTGTTCTAGACTGGCATGCAATGTTGTCAATCACGAGGAAGGTGTGTTGCCCTCTCAGCTGGAGTCTCTGTGTACAGATGGATCTGAGCTGGTAACTTGTTCCTCCAGTAAGCACCTGCTCCTTTTCCTCCTACCAGCAGTATCTTTGAAAAGCATCACTCTGCGGCCAGGAGAGCCCAGCTCACTGATCTGGAGGCCTCTGTCACTCACAGGCTTGGAGTTTGAGGACACCAGATCTGTGCAGGAAATCCACAGGGTAGAAAGATGTGTCAGGAGCAAGCCATGACCATGAACCAGACCTCAGCGCTGGCATAGTTGGTGAGAAGACATGTTGTGCCTACTAGTGTGAGGAAATGTAGGGCCTAGCTGGTGAGAAGAGATGTAGTGCCTAGGTTGTGAGAAGAGATGTAGTGCCTAGCTAGTGAGTGTAGATGAAGTGCCTAGCTGGTGAGAAGAGTTGTAGTGCCTAGCTGGTGAGAAGAGATGTAGGGCTTAGATGGTGGCTGGTGAGAAGAGATGTATTTGCTAGCTGGTGGCTGGTGAGAAGAGATGTAGTGCCTAGCTGGTGAAAAGAGATGTAGGGTCTAGCTTGTGAGAAGAGATATAGTGCCTAGTTTCTGAGGAGAGATGTAGTGCTTAGCTGGTGAAAAGAGATGTAGTGCCTAGTTGGTGAGAAGAGATGTAGTGCCTAGCTATTGAGAAGAGATGTAGTGTCTCTCTGGTGAGAATATATGTAGTGCCTAGCTGGTGAGAAGAGATCTAGTGCCTAGCTGGTGCCTGGTGAGAAGAGATGTAGTGCCTCACTGGTGAGAAGAGATGTAGTGCCTAGCTGGCAAGAAGAGATGTAGTGCCTAGCTGGTGAGAAGAGATGTAGTGTTGAGCTGGTGAGAAGAGATGTAGTGCCTAACTTTTGAGGAGATATGTAGTGCCTAGTTTCTGAGGAGAGATGTAGTGCCTCGCTGATGAGAATAGATGTAGTGTCTAGCTTGTGAGAAGAGATGTAGTGCCTAGTTTCTGAGGAGAGATGTAGTGCCTCACTGGTGAGAAGAGATGTAGTGCCTAGATGGTGAGAAGAGATGTAGTGCCTAGCTGGTGAGGAGAGATGTAATGCTTAGCTGCTGAGAATAGGTGTTGTGCTTAGCTTGTGAGAAGAGACGTAGTGCCTATCTGGTGAGGAAAGATGTAGTGCATGGCTGGTGAGAAGAGATGTAGTGCCTATGGGGTGAGTAGAGATGTAGTGCCTAGCTGGTGAGAAGAGATGTAGTGGCTAGCTGGTGCCTGCTGAGAAGAGATGTACTGGCTAGCTGGTGAGAAGAGATGTATTGCTTAGCTGGTGGGAAGAGATGTAGTGCCTCGCTGGTGAGAAGAGATGTAGTCCTAGCTGGTGAGAATAGATGTAGTGCCTAGCTTGTGAGAAGAGATGTAGGGCCTAGGTTGTGCAGAGAGATGTAGTGCCTCGCTGGTGAGAAGAGATGGAGTGCCTAGCTGGTGAGAAGGGATGTAGTGCCTAGCTGGTGAGAAGAGATGTAGTGCCTGGCTGGTGAAAAGAGATATAGTGCCTAGCTGGTGAGAAGAGACATAGTGCCTAGCTGGTGCCTGGTGAGAAGAGATGTAGTGCATAGCTGGTGAGAAGGGATGTAGTGCCTAGCTGGTGGCTTGTGAGAAGAGATGTAGTGCCTAGCTGGTGAGAAGAGATGTAGTGACTAGCTTGTGAAAAGAGATGTAGTGCCTAGCTGGTGAAAAGAGATGTAATGCTTAGCTGGTGAGAAGAGTTGTAGTGCCTAGCAGATGAGAAGGGATGTAGCGCCTAGCTGGTGGGAAAAGAAGTAGTGCCTCGCTGGTAAGAAGAGATGTAGTGTCTAGCTGGCGAGGAGAGATGTAGTGCCTAGCTGATGAGAAGAGATGTGGTGCCTAGCTTGTGAGAAGAGATGTAGTGCCTAGTTTCTGAGGCGAGATGTAGTTACTAGCTTGTGAAAAGAGACGTAGTGCCTAACTGGTGAAAAGAGATGTAATGCTTAGCAGGTGAGAAGAGATGTAGGGCCTAGCGGATGAGAAGAGATGTAGCGCCTAGCTGGTGAGAAGAGAAGTAGTGCCTGGCTGGTAAGAAGAGATGTAGTGCCGAGCTGGTGAGAAGAGATGCAGTGCCTAGGTGGTGCCTGGTGAGAAGAGATGTAGTGCCTAGCTGGTGAGAGGAGATATAGTGCCTCGCTGGTGAGAAGAGATGTAGTGCCTATCTGGTGAGAAGAGATGTAGTGCCTAGCTGGTGCGAGAGTGCAGGTAATCCCTGAGACAGCCGGAGTGCAAGTGAGCTCTTAGGGCGGAGGTCCTGGGACACCCGTTCACTAGTGTATATGACTCAGCACCGGCCCTACCTATGAGGTGAGGCAGCGCCTGGATCTCCGTCCTCGGCGACCAGCAGTGACAGCCCCGGGGAGGCAGACACCGAGGAACCAGAGAGACGGAGAGAGGGAAGAGAGTGAGGAGCGCCGGAATCAAGAGCGGGACGGCCCAGGTAGAGGCACCCAGCTCTCTCCCTCACCTTTCCCTCATCTCTCCCTCCTTTCTCCCTCCTCTCTCCCTCCTCTCTCCCTGCTCTCTCCCACCTCTCCCCCTCACCTTTCCCTCATCTATACCTCCACTCTCCCTGCTCTCGCCCTGCTCTCTCCCTCACCTTTCCCTCCTTTCTCCCTGCTCTCTCCCACCTCTCTCCCTCACCTTTCCCTCATCTCTTCCTCCTTTCTCCCTGCTCTCACCCTCCTCTCTCCCTCACCTTTCCCTCCTCTCTCCCTCCTTTCTCCCTGCTCATTCCCACCTCTCTCCCTCACCTTTCCCTCATCTCCCCCTCCTCTCTCCCTCCTTTCTCCCTGCTCTCTTCCACCTCTTTCTCTCCTCTTCACCGCCATATCTTCCTCCTCTCTCCCTCCTCACTCCCCCTTACCCCCGCTCACGACCTCCTCTCTCCTCTCTTGCTCCTCACCCCCTCCTACCCCTGCTTTCCCCCTCCTCCGACTGCTCTCCACTCCTCTCTAGCGCCTCATAGACTGACTCCCGCCTGGATTCCGAACTAGTGTACTCTTTCACCAGGTGTGGACGGGTGACTCGTCCATAGCGCCACCCTGTAACCCAGCCCTCTAGGCGCTAATACCTCTCACCCTACCGAGATACAGCAGGTGAGTCGTCCATAGCGCCACCCTGTCATCCAGCCCTCTAGGCGCTAATACCTCTCACTCTACAGAGATACAGCAGGTGAGTCGACCATAGCGCCACCCTGTCACCCAGCCCTCTAGGCGCTAATACCTCTCACTCTACCGAGATAACAGCAGGTGAGTCGTTCATAGCGTCACCCTGTCACCCAGTAGGGTGACCAACTGGCATTGGTGCAAATTCAGGACGGTGAGTGTAAAAATTCAGGACAAAGGGTCAAAATTCAGGACACAAATTCAGGACAGGAGGTCAAAATTCAGGACAAAACTTCAGGACAATAGGTAAGTTTTACAGACCCATCAGAGGAGGTCGCGCAATAGTATATAAGTAAACCCAGCCATATCCAAACATATTCAACCATTTGCAAACCTATCCATCATGTATCCTTCCATCTATCATTTCACTCATCCATCCCTTCATCCATCCTTTCACTCATCCATCTATTATCCATCCATCCACCCTTTCACCCTAGCCATCCAGCCATTTACCCTTTCACCCATCCAGCCATCCTTTCACTTACTCATCCATCCACCCAGTCACTCATCCTTCCACCCATCCACCCTTTCAGTCATCCATCCATCCTCCCTTTCTCTCTCCATCGACCCTTTCACTTAGCCATCCTTCCTTCCATCCATCCACCCACCCATCTACTCATCCACTCATGACTTCATCCATTGACACTATCACTCATCCATCCTTTCTCTCATCCATTTATCCTTTCACTCCTTCACTCATCTATTCATCCTTTTGTCCACCTACCCTCCCTTTCACTCACTCATCCATCCTTACATCCACCCTTTCAATCATCCGTCCATCCATTCACCCTTGCACTTATCAATTAATCAATCCATCCATCATTTCACTCATCCATCCACCCACTCATCATCCACCTTTTCACTCATCCATCCTTTCACTCATCCATCCACCCTTTTACCCATCCAGCTTCCCTTCCACCCATACATCCAGCTATTTACCTTTTCTCTCATCCATCCTTCCACTCACTCATCAATCCATCCAGCCATCCTCTCTCATTCTCCATCTATTCAATCTTTCATTCACCCATTCACCCTTTCACTAATTCATCCAGCCATCCACCCATACCTTCACTTACTCACTTACTCACTCGCCCACCTTTTCATATTTAATTTTGAGCTGGGCCTTTTTGAGAAGAGGCCCATCAAGAACTTCACCCTCGCTGCAGGAGCCATTCCAGGACTGGGGCAGAAGCCACCCAGGGCGGAGACAGGATCCACCACAGGGGGGACAGGAGCCATCACAGGCGGGGGGGGGGGTGAAGGGGGTGGACAGGAGCCACCACATGGGGGAACAGGAGCCATCACTGGGGGGGGGGGGCAGGAGCCATCACAGGAGGGGGAACAGGATCCACAAGGGTGGGCACAGGGGTGGGCATGAAGTATTCTAGTATCATCTTGGCCCCTCCAGGGTGGGGTAGGGCTCCTCACCCCCTCCTGGACAGGACATCGAGAAGACAGGCTCTCTTTCCAAAATGTTAGTTTTGTCATCCCCCACTGTGATGTACAGTACTTAAAGGAGATACTCCAAGAGAACTGATTTAACTGATTGTTCTCCATACTTTGTTAATCAGTGTGGGTGCGATTTTGCCATTTCTTTATTTTATCACATTATAGACTGCATGTTTGAAGAACCGAGGTTTGCTTACAAGTTAGTGGCAGTAATTAAGCTCTGTGAAGAGAACCAGTGCTGCCTCGGGGTAATCAGGGCAGGTTCTACGATTTTTGGGGCCCTGGGCAGAAAGGGAATGAGTGAGGCCCCTCTAAATTTCAGAGACATGACGCATTCAGGGCTGTTTGCATCTGAATAGATGCCCCTGCGCCTGAAGCTGCAGCCCCTCCCTCTCAGTCTCCTTCAAGCACCTCTTAACAGCTCATCTAGGGCTGAAGGTGTGAGGGTGGCCATCCCGCTGTGCCTCTCCAATGCTGCTGGGTTTCTGAGCTTTGGTACTGCATCGGAGTCTGTTACACTCGACCTCAGCAGCATCGGAGTCAAGAAGGGAGGTGGGTGGAAGCTGTGCCGGCTTTAGGGTGGTGCGACCGGTGCCCGGTTAAAATTATGGACAAATGGCGTCCGTTAAAGAATCCTTCACGGACAACGGACAGACGGCCGAAATTACGGACTGTCCGTGAAATTTACGGATGGTTGGTCACCCTATCACCCAGTCCTCTAGGCGCTAATACCTCTCACTCTACCGAGATACAGCAGGTGAGTCCTCCATAGCGCCACCCTCTCGCCCAGCCCTCTAGGCGCTAATACCTCTCACTCTACTGAGATACAGCAGGTGAGTCCTCCATAGCGCCACCCTGTAACCATGGGCATCCGCGTGGGGGGGGGGGGGCGGGGGGGGCAAGGTGAAGCACCACTCCTTGCCCCCCCTGCCCTGCAGGGAGCTGAGCTGTTCCCTGCCAGAGGCCTCAACTCCCTGATGGGGCTCCTTGCACGCCTCCTCGCAGCCTCTCCCGCCCATTGTCATTACCCCCAGGTCCCTCTAGTCCTCGTCCCATTCCTAACAAAATGGAGATCAATATCTCCGCGACAGAAAAAAAGAACAGAAGCATGCTGGGATACCTAACCCACTCCCTTCCGCTGGGAGTACATAAGCGGTACCAGCCCAGCATGCAGCCTGTTCTTTTTTTCTGTCTTCCGACAGAATGGGACGTGTTTGCTGACTTACCTGTGTGTTTCTTCCTTGGATGTCTCGTCGGGCTGCTGGGCTGTCCTCAACTTCCTGTTCCGCGTCTCCTGGCTTGCCGGGCTTGCTGGGAGTCGCGTTGATTGGCGCCCGGCCCTTTGCGGCTGGGGCGCCGGCTCTCCGGATTTCTTCCGGGTTGCAGCGCGCGTCTTCCTACGGCTTGGCCGGACTGGAGGACGCGCAGATGAGGCTGTTATGGGAGTCCAGGGGCTGCGCTGTGCAGTGCTCCTGGTCTCCCTGCCTGGCTTATTGGTGTACTGCTCGCCTTCTTTCCTCGCTGTTGCCCCTGCTGTTCATGTTGTTGGTGCGGGGGCGGACCTTGATGGGGGTCGGTGTCAGGCCGGTTGCTGCAGTCCTCTTCCCTGCCCGGCGCTGATGTCCTGGAGGGCACCTGGGCTGGCTCTTGGGGGCTGGGCGCTTTTGGTGTGCTCTTCCTGCCCCTGTGGTGAGTACCGCATAGCGGTTCCGCTTTTCTTCACGTTTGCCTCGCACTTGCATGTTCCTCTGGCTTTGTGGTCTGTGCTTTGCCTGGCTGGGTCTGGCTGTGCGCGGTGCGCTGCTTCGGCAGTCTTGGCTGGGGGACCTGCTCAGCCGCTTAGGTGGTATTCTCGCCTTGATTGCTGCTGGCGCTTTCTGGTGCTCTGGGACCCGGCGTCCTCTGGGCTCTCCGTCTGCTGGTTGATTCCTGTTGCGGACTTTCCGTGCTGGCTTGTGGCGCTCCCTGTTCCTGCGTGCTGGGTTGGGTGGTACCTGGGGCTGTGCGCTTCTCCCTTGGTGGTTTTTTCTCCCTGGTTGATTGCCCTTCCTGGCTGGTTTGCTCCGTTGGGGCGCTTCCGCTTCTCCGGGGCTCCCTTCCCCTGGTGGTTCGGGGGGGGGGGTGGTCTTTCTTTCTGCCCCTCTGGGGGTTCCCTTGGGCTTGGCTCTGGGTGCGGGGCCTCCTTCGGGCCTGCCTTGGGGGTCTTGTGCTCGTTTGTGGTTGTTTCTTGGTCGTCCCCTGCTTGTTTTGGGGTCTCGGCTCTGTCGGCTTGGTTGGGGGCGTGGCTGGTTGTGTGCTCCTGCCTGCGTTTTCTTGTGGGTTCCCTTCTGCTTCGGTTGGGTGCCGTTTTTTCTCGGTCTGGTGCCCCTGGCGTTCGTGGGGTTCCGGAAGGCTGGGTTCTCTGCTTTGGTATTCTCCACTTTATTAGGAATGGGATAAGGACAAGAGGGACCTGGGGGTAATGTCCTATTACTTACCGGTAATCTTCATTACTCCTGGTCCCGTTGTCCTCGTCCCATTCCTTACTTCCTTCCCTCCCTCCCTGGCGGCCGGCCTTCCGGTTGTTGGCTTGGTATTTTCAGGCTGCATGCTGGGCTGGTACCGCTTATGTACTCCCAGCGGGAGGGAGTGGGTTAGGTATCCCAGCATGCTCCTGTTCTTTTTTTCTGTCGCTGAGATAGTGATCTCCACTTTGTTAGGAATGGGACGAGGACAACGGGACCAGGAGTAATGAAGATTACCGGTAAGTAATAGGACATTCTGTCAGTGGCTGATTATCACATACAGAATGACAATGGCCAGTTTGAGCTGCTAAAGCATACATTCCACCCTGAACCAATGAGGCAGCTAAGCGGGTTGGGTATGTGCTGCAGAGACCAGCGGACACAGAGCAGTGTTGTTTGTGCCATTATCGGGTTTTTCTCCCTAAGGCCATGAAACGGAACAGGCTCTGCCTCGAGTGCCACTTGACATCACCACTGCTAGAGGTGGTGTGGAAATACACCAACCCCCTTCAAACTCGTGCTCAATGGCATTTTGGTTTGTGCAGTCCTTTCCTTAATCAGCCATAGGTGAAAGTGCAGGCTGCATCCTCAGGGAAAGTGGCAAACTAGGTCTGGACACCAAGACCTCCTTTTAACACTGTGTAGCCTGAGAGCAAGGGGTCTTCTGAATGAAGTTCGGTCGATGCATTATCCTCCCAAGTCAAAAATTGAGGTTGCAGCATAGCCCGGATTTCAGATCCCACTAAAACGTACACAGACTCGTGTCAATAACATATCTATCTGCCAGTATGCACCCTATCATGTCTGGCAGGATGTCCCGACCCTGTGTTTCACTGCCTCATATCCCCCTGTACCCCACTCCCCATGCTCACTGCCTTATATCCCTCTGTACCACACACCTCTCGCTCATTGCCTTATATCCCTCTGTACCCCACACCTTGCACTCACTGCCTTATATCCCTCTGAACCCCACACCTCGTGCTCACTGCCACAACATATCCCTCTGTACCCCACACCTCGAGCTCAATGCCACATATCCCTCTGTATCACACTCCTCACACTCACTGCCTGATCGCTCACTTTACCCTGCCATTTATCTTCTACGTGTTCTCTCCCTTTCCACTCGTTCTACCTCTTTTCACCCCCTTACTTCTTTTACTACCTTACTCCTTTCTCAATACCTCTTCTTCTTTTCCTCTTCAGTAACATCTCTCTGACACATCTCTGCACTTCCTTTATGTCAACGCACCCCTCTACCTCACCTGTCTACCTCAGTCTTTATTATTCCCTCTTCCTCAGCTGTCTCTACCTGTCTCTGACACACCTCACCCTCTCTCTACCTGGCCCTCTCACGTTCTACGACTGCGTTATTCTCCCCTCTCCATCTTTGATTTACCTGTCTCTGATCCTGAATCTTTTCCTTCTACACCTCACTTCTTTGTCTACCCTTCACCCCTCGCTACCCTTCTGTTTGCCTCACTACGGTCTTTACCCGACCCACCTTTCAGTTCCTCTTCCCATTTCGCCTCCCTCCCTCACAGGGCTCTCCTAGCATACATCTGTTTCTCCCCTCACCACCATGCCTGGCTCTACTCCTCCTTACCTTTCTAACCAGCCTAACTTTCTACCTTACTGTTATTCCTGGTAGTGAACCTTTCCTTTCACGCCTCCGGTTGTATTACCTACGCATTCAAATTGAGTAGGTCATTGCTGTGCTCCCAACCCGACATCAAAACCCAGTCCCCTAGCCTCTCAACATGCCCAGATATAACAACAAGCATTGGCATAGCCAATAGGTCTCGCCTTTGGGACCTGCTGCATAACTAAATACTTATAAGGTCCCAAAGGCGAGACTATTGGCTATGCCAATGCTTGTTTTTCTCAGCTTGGCCTGAGCATTACCCGATCCTGATTGTCTGCCATTTTAGCCCTGCCCCATTGATTAAAATTAGCCACGCCCCTTCATTTGCCAGGTTAGCCCCCTTGGAAAAATTTCTGCGGACGCACATGCCTGTAACCCAGCCCTCTAGGCGCTGATAGCTCTCTTTCTACCGAGATACAGCAGGTGGGTCGTCCATAGCGTCCCCCTGTCACCCAGCCCTCTAGGCGCTAATACCTCTCACTCTGCCGAGATACAGCAGGTGAGTCGTCCATAGCGTCACCCTTCACCCAGCCCTTTAGGCGCTAATACCTCTCACTCTACAGAGATACAGCAGGTGGGTCGTCCATAGCACCACCCTGTCGCCGAGCCCTCTAGGCGCTAATACCTCTCACTCTACCGAGATACAGCAGGTGGGTCGTCCATAGCATCACCCTGTCGCCCAGCCCTCTAGGCGCTAATGCTTTGGTATTCTCTGTTATTTTATGTTATGCTATGCTATGGAACGCTATGTTACGTTATGCTATGCTACACTATGTTATGCTACGCTACATTACGTTATGCTATGCAACTTTACGTTACGCGACACTATGCATTGCTACGCTATGCTACGTTCTGTTACGTTACACTTTGCTATGTTATGCTATGCTACGTTGCGTTACACTTTGCTATGTTATGTTATGCTATGATTTGATACATTAACCCTTTCCCTGCGTGCGTCGGCCAACGGCCGTCGCAAGCACTACCCGTAGTGCTGCGCACGTCTGTTGGCCGACGCGGCCCTGCCCGCGAACGAAAAGCCCGCACGCTTTAACGGGTTAAATTATGCTACGTTATGTTATGCTATGCTATGTTATGTTATGCTATGGTATATTATGTTATGCTATGTTATGCTATGTTATGCTATGCTACATTACATTATGCTACATTATGTTATGCTATGCTATGCTATGTTACGCTATGTGATATTATGTTATGCTATGCTTCGCTATGTTATGTTGTTATGCTATGCCACATTACATTATGCTACATTATGTTATGTTATGCTATGTTACTCTAGGTTATATCACATTATGGTATGCTTTACTATGTTATGTTATGCTATTCTACATTACATTATGCTACATTGTGCTTTGTTATGTTACGCTACGTAATATTATGTTATGCTTCACTATGTTATGTTATGTTATGTTATGCTATGCTATGTTACATTACATTGTGCTATTTTATGGTATGCTATGTTACGCTACGTTATATTATGTTATGCTATGCTTCGCTATGCTATGCTATGCTTCATTACATTGTACTATGTTATTTTATGCTATGCTATGTTATGCCTCGTTATATTACGTAATGCTATGCTTTGCTATGTTATGTTATGCTATGCTACATTACTTTATACTATGTTATGTTATGTTTTGCTATGCGATGTTATGTTCCGATACATTACATTCTGTTATGCTATGCTTTGCTATGTTATGCTATGCCACATTACATTATGCTACGTTATGTTATGTTTTGCAATGCTATGGTATGTTACTCTACGTTATATTATTTTATGCTATGCTATGCTACATTACATTATGCTACGTTATGCTATGCTATGCTATGTTATGATACATTACACTACGCGACACTTTGCTATGCTATGTTACGTTACACAATGCTATGTTACATTATGCTACGCTATGTTATGTCATGTCATGTTATGCAGAGTTGTAGAGCGCATTATCAGTGGGAGGGGATCCCGGTGCAGGGTAGGTGTGAGTCGAGACACACCTAGGTCCAGTGGGACAACTCGAAAAGCCAGGTCTTCAGCTTCTTGCGGAATTCAATAAGTGAGGGGGGCTCTTATCTACAGTGGCAGGCAGTTGTAGGCGGCAGGAGCGATGCAGAAGGCTCGACCGTCAGATCTGGTTTCCCGTATGCATGAGATGTGTGCGAGTAGGAGAACGGATGAGCGGGTGTCTGCACAGTTTGTGAAATCAGGTGCTTTGTGTTTGTCCTTTAATACCTCTGCTAAACAGCCTCAAACTTCCGCATGTTTCCAGGTGGTGCAGCAGCAGAGTCGCCCTCAGTCACCAGTGCCAGCCGCCGGCCGTGTTAGAAGAGCGGAGGGCGTGGTAAAGGAGTGCCTGACCCTGCCCCAGCCCCTCTTTCATGACTCTCTCCTGGACCTGGTTCTACCCTCTGCCCCTCTTGTTGTTCACTGTCCTTTGGGTGGAGCAGAGGAAACTCTCGGGTAAGTCACCCCACAGTGCTAGGAAGGGTGTTAAGTGGGATGAACAAAGTGTGTCTCTAAAGGGGCATGCCTAAGAACCATACTTAAGAAATGTTTTATAGAGGCGTGACCTATGTTGATCCATGATCAAATAAATATATGTGTGAGTGCGGTGTGGCAGTTGTGTCTGTGAGTGCATGATGACAAGGGTGTTTGAGAGTGCAGGCTAGGAGGTGTGTGAATGCAGGATAGGAGGTGGGTAAGTGCAGGATGTGAGGTGTGTGAATGCAGAATGTGAGGTGCATGAGTGCAGGATAGGAGGTGTGTGACTGCAGGATAGGAGGTGTGTGAGTGCAGGATAGGAGGTGTGTGAGTGCAGGATAGGAGGTGTGTGAATGCAGGATAGGATGTGTGTGAGTGCAGGATAAGATGTGTGTGAATGCAGGATATGATGTGTGTGAGTGCAGGATGTGAGGTGTATGAGTGCAGTATAGGAGGTGTGTGAATGCAGTATAGGATGTGTGTGAGTGCAGGATAGGAGGTGTGTGAATGCAGGATAGGATGTGTGTGAGTGCAGGATAGGAGGTGTGTGAATGCAAGATAGGATGTGTGTGAGTGCAGGATAGGAAGTGGGTAAGTGCAGGATGTGAGGTGTGTGAGTGCAGGATGTAAGGTGTGTGTGTGCAGGATGTGAGGTGTGTGAATACAGGATAGGAGGTGGGTACGTGCAGGATGTGAGGTGTGTGAGTGCAGGATGTGACATGTGGGAGTGCAGGATATGAGGTGTGTGAATGCAGGCTAGGATGTGTGTGAGTGCAGGATAGGATGTGGGTAAGTGCAGGATATGAGTTGTGTGAGTACAGGATGTGAGGTGTGCCAGTGCAGGATATGAGGTTTGTGAGTGCAGGATAGGATGTGTGTGAGTGCAGGATAGGAGGTGTGTGAATGCAGGATAGGATATGTGTGAGTGCAGGATAGGAGGTGTGTGAATGCAGGATTGGATGTGTGTGAGTGCAGGTTAGGAGGTGTGTGAATGCAGGATAGGATGTGTGTGAGTGCAGGATAGGAAGTGGGTAAGTGCAGGATGTGAGGTGCATGAGTGCAGGATGTGAGGTGTGTGTGTGCAGGATGTGAGGTGTGTGAATGCAGGATAGGAGGTGGGTAAGTGCAGGATGTAAGGTGTGTGAGTGCAGGATGTGAGGAGTGCGAATGCAGGATAGGATGTGTGTGAGTGCAGGATAGGAGGTGGGAAAGTGCAGGATGTGATGTGTGTGAGTGCAGGGTGTGGGAGGTGTGAGTGCAGGATATGAGGTCATGAGTGCTGGATAGGAGGTGTGTGTGTGCAGGGTGAGAGGTGTGTCACTGAGTGCAGTGATTGCTGGGTATTAGGGAGAGGGGAGTTTCTATATGAATACAAGGTATGCATGGATGAGTGCAAGGTGAGGTGTGTGTGGAGTGTAGGATAAGATGTGCCTCTGTGAGTGCAAGGTCAGTGGTGTGTCTGTGAGTACAGAGTGATTGGTGTTCCAGTTTGAGTGGAATCTCAGAATGAGAAGTGTGTGTGTGTGAATGCAGGTTGCGAGGTGTGTCTGAGGGTCATAGGTGTGACTGTGTGTGAGTGAAGGGTGAACAAGGGTATTTGTGAGTTCAAGGTGAGCGGTATGCTTTTGTGAGTGCAGGGTGAGGAGTTATTGTGAGGGCAGGGTGTGAGGTTTCTGAGAATAGGATCAGAGGTGTGAGTGCAGGATTGAGGTGTGTGAGGGCAGGATCAGAGGTGTGAGCGCAGGTTGTGAGGTGTGTGAGTGCAGGATAGGAGGTGTGCAAGTGCAGGACTGGATATGTATGAGTGGAGGATGTGAGGTGTGTGAGTGCAGGGTCGGAGGTGTGAGTGCAGGATATGAGGTGTGAGTGTAGTTTGTGAGGTGTGTGAGTGCAGGATGTGAGGTGCGTGAGTGGATAATAGGAGGGGCGAGTACAGAATATGAGGTGCTTGAGCGCCGGATAGGAGGTGTGTGTTTGCAGGGTGAGAGGTGTGTCACTGAGTGCCGTGAGTGCTGGGTATTAGGGAGAGGGGAGTGTCTATGTGAATACAGGGTATGCATGGGTGAGTGCAAGGTGAGGTGTGTGAGTGCAGGATGTGAGGTGTGTGAATGCAGGATAGGATGTGTGTGAGTGCAGGATAGGAGGTGGGAAAGTGCAGGATGTGACATGTGTGAGTGCAGGGTGTGAGGTGTGTGAGTGGATGATAGGAGGTGTGAGTGCAGGATATGAGGTGCATGAGTGCTGGATAGGAGGTGTCTGTGTGCAGGGTGAGAGGTGTGTCACTGAGTGCAGTGAGTGCTCGGTATTAGGGAGAGGGGAGTTTCTATATGAATACAAGGTATGCATGGATGAGTGCAAGGTGAGGTGTGTGTGGAGTGTAGGATAAGATGTGCTTCTGTGAGTGCAAGGTCAGTGGTGTGTCTGTGAGTACAGAGTGATTGGTGTTCCAGTTTGAGTGGAATCTCAGAATGAGAAGTGTGTGTGTGTGAATGCAGGTTGCGAGGTGTGTCTGAGGGTCATAGGTGTGACTGTGTGTGAGTGAAGGGTGAACAAGGGTATTTGTGAGTTCAAGGTGAGCGGTATGCTTTTGTGAGTGCAGGGTGAGGAGTTATTGTGAGGGCAGGGTGTGAGGTTTCTGAGAATAGGATCAGAGGTGTGAGTGCAGGATTGAGGTGTGTGAGGGCAGGATCAGAGGTGTGAGCGCAGGTTGTGAGGTGTGTGAGTGCAGGATAGGAGGTGTGCAAGTGCAGGACTGGATATGTATGAGTGGAGGATGTGAGGTGTGTGAGTGCAGGGTCGGAGGTGTGAGTGCAGGATATGAGGTGTGAGTGTAGTTTGTGAGGTGTGTGAGTGCAGGATGTGAGGTGCGTGAGTGGATAATAGGAGGGGCGAGTACAGAATATGAGGTGCTTGAGCGCTGGATAGGAGGTGTGTGTTTGCAGGGTGAGAGGTGTGTCACTGAGTGCCGTGAGTGCTGGGTATTAGGAAGAGGGGAGTGTCTATGTGAATACAGGGTATGCATGGGTGAGTGCAAGGTGAGGTGTGTGAGTGCAGGATGTGAGGTGTGTGAATGCAGGATAGGATGTGTGTGAGTGCAGGATAGGAGGTGGGAAAGTGCAGGATGTGACATGTGTGAGTGCAGGGTGTGAGGTGTGTGAGTGGATGATAGGAGGTGTGAGTGCAGGATATGAGGTGCATGAGTGCTGGATAGGAGGTGTCTGTGTGCAGGGTGAGAGGTGTGTCACTAAGTGCAGTGAGTGCTCGGTATTAGGGAGAGGGGAGTTTCTATGTGAATACAGGGTATGCATGGGTTAGTGCAAGGTGAGGTGTGTGTGGAGTGTAGGATAAGATGTGCATCTGTGAGTGCAGGATGAGAGGTGTCTGTGAGTACAGTGATTGGTGTTCCAGTTTGAGTGGAATCTCAGAATGAGAGGTGTGTGTGTGAATGCAGGTTGCGAAGTGTGTGTCTGAGGGTCATAGGTGTGTCTGTGTGTGAGTGAAGGATGAATAAGGGTATCTGTGAGTTCAAGATGAGAGGCATGTGTTGTGAGTGCATGGTGAGGAGTCATTGTGAGGGCAGGGTGTGAGGTTTCTGAGTGCAGCATGAGCAGAGTCTCTGAGTGCAGGATGTGAGGTGTGTGAGTGCAGGGTGAGGAGCCATTGTGAGGGCAGGTTGTGAGGTTTCTGAGTGCAGCATGTGCAGAGTCTCTGAGTGCAGGGTGAGAGGAGTCACCGTGTGAGAGAAGGGTGACTGATGTACCTGTGTTAGTGCAGGGTGTGCTGTTACGAATGCCGCGCAAACAGAGTGCAGTCTGGGCAGCGTGTATTGCTGTTGTGAATGGTGAAAGGGTTCCTATGTGGGTGCACCACATTAAAGCACTGGCATTACCAATGCTTTTTACACATATCAAATTCTACCACTGAACACCTGCTTTACTGTGCTGCATGCTGGTGAGTTCTCCCATAGCACCAATCGCTTACCCATTCTGACGAGGGATCCCCTGATCTCACCCTGGTGCCTAGAAGTGTGCACTGGAGGCGGAGAGCTCAGGCACTAGGCTCCAGTGCAGACTTCTAGGCACCAGGGTGAGATCAGGGGATCCCTCGTCAAGTCCCAGGATGCTAGCGCCTGAGCTCTCCACCTCCAGTGCAGACATCTAGGTACCAGTGTGGGATCAGGGGATGCCTTGTCAAGTCCAAAGAGGTTGGCGCCTGAGCTCTCCACCTCCAGTGCACACATCTAGGCACCAGTGTGAGATCAAGGGATCCCTTGTGAAATCCCAGGAGGCTAGTGGCTGAGCTCTCCACCTCCAGTGCACACTTCTATACACCAGTGTGAGCAGGGGATCCCTCGTCAAATCCCAAGAGGCTAGCGGCTGAGTTCTCCACCTCCAGTGCAGACTTCTAGGCACCAGGGTGAGATCAGGGGATCCCTCGTCAAGTCACAGGATGCCAGCGCCTGAGCTCTCCACCTCCAGTGCAGACATCTAGGTACCAGTGTAAGAACAGGGGATCCCTCATCAAGTCCAAGGAGGCTAGTGCCTGAGCTCTCCACCTCCAGTGCAGACATCTAGGCACCAGTGTGAGATCAGGAGATCCCTCGTCAACTCCCAGGAGGCTAGTGCCTGAGCTCTCCACCTCCAGTGCACACTTCTAGGCACCAGGTGTGAGATTAGGGGATCCCTTGTCAAGTCCCAGGAGGCTAGCGCCTGAGCTCTACACCTCCAATGCAGGCATCTAGACACCAGTGTGGGATCAGGGGGATGCCTTGTCAAGTCCAAAGAGGTTGGCGCCTGAGCTCTCCACCTCCAGTGCACACATCTAGTCACCAGTGTGAGATCAGGGGATCCCTTGTGAAATCCCAGGAGGCTAGTGGCTGAGTTCTCCACCTCCAGTGCAGACTTCTAGGCACCAGGGTCAGATCAGGGGATCCCTCGTCAAGTCCCAGGATGCTAGCGCCTGAGCTCTCCACCTCCAGTGCAGACATCTAGGTACCAGTGTAAGATCAGGGGATCCCTCATCAAGTCCAAGGAGGCTAGTGCCTGAGCTCTCCACCTCCAGTGCAGCCATCTAGGCACCAGTGTGAGATCAGGAGATCCCTCGTCAACTCCCAGGAGGCTAGTGCCTGAGCTCTCCACCTCCAGTGCACACTTCTAGGCACCAGTGTGAGATCAGGGGATCCCTCGTCAAGTCACAGGAGGATAGCGGCTGAGCTCCTCACCTCCAGTGCAGACATTGAGGCACCAGTGTTGAGATCAGGGGATCCCTCGTCAAATCCCAAGAGGCTAGCGGCTGAGTTCTACACATCCAGTGCAGACTTCTAGGCACCAGTGTGAGATCAGGGGATCCCTCGTCAACTCCCAGGAGGCTAGTGCCTGAACTCTCCACCTCCAGTGCACACTTCTAGGCACCAGTGAGAGATCCAGGGATCCCTCGTCAAGTCCCAGGAGGGTAGCGGCTGAGCTCTCCACCTCCAGTGCAGACATTTAGGCATCAGTGTTGAGATCAGGGGATCCCTTGTGAAATCCCAGGAGGCTAGTGGCTGAGCTCTCCACCTCCAGTGCACACTTCTAGACACCGGTGTGAGCAGGGGATCTCTTGTCAAATCCCAAGAGGCTAGCAGCTGAGTTCTCCACCTCCAGTGCAGACTTCTAGGCACCAGGGTGAGATCAGGGGATCCCTCGTCAAGTCCCAGGATGCTAGCGCCTGAGCTCTCCACCTCCAGTGCAGACATCTAGGTACCAGTGTAAGATCAGGGGATCCCTCATCAAGTCCCAGGAGGCTAGTGCCTGAGCTCTCCACCTCCAGTGCAGACATCTAGGCACCAGTTTAAGCAGGGGACCCCTCGTCAAATCCCAGGAGGCTAGCGGCTGAACTCTCCACCTCCAGTGAAGACATCTAGGCACCAGTGGGAGATCAGGAGATCCCTCGTCAACTCCCAGGAGGCTAGTGCCTGAGCTCTCCACCTCCAGTGCACACTTCTACGCACCAGTGTGAGATTAGGGGATCCCTCGTCAAGTCCCAGGTGAATAGCGGCTGAGCTCCCCACCTCCAGTGCAGACATTTAGGCCCCAGTGTTGAGATCAGGGGATCACTCATCAAATCCCAAGAGGCTAGCGGCTGAGTTCTACACATCCAGTGCAGACTTCTAGGCACCAGTGTGAGATCAGGGGATCCCTTGTCAACTCCCAGGATGCTAGCGCCTGAGCTCTCCACCTCCAGTGCACACATCTAGGCATCAGTGTAAGCAGGGAACCCATTGTCAAATCCCAGGAGGCTAGTGGCTGAGCTCCCCACCTCCAGTGCACACGTCTTGGCACCAGTGTGAGATCAGAGGATCCCTCGTGAAGTCCCAGGAGAATAGAGGATGGGCTCTCCACCTCCAGTGCAGACATTTAGGCACCAGTGTTGAGATCACTGGATCCCTTGTCAAGTCCCAGGAGGCTAGTGCCTGAGATCTCCACCTCCAGTACACACTTCTAGGCACCAGTGTGAGATCAGGGGATCCCTCGTCAAGTCCCAGGGGGCTAGTGCCTAAGCTCTCCACCTCCAGTGCACACATCTAGGCACCAGTGTGAGACCAGGGGATACCTTGTGAAATCCCAAGAGGCTAGCAGCTGAGCTCTCCACCTCCAGTGCACACTTCTAGACACCAGTGTGAGCAGGGGATCTCTCGTCAAATCCCAAGAGGCTAGCAGCAGAGTTCTCCACCTCCAGTGCAGACTTCTAGGCACCAGGGTGAGATCAGGGGATCCCACGTCAAGTCCCAGGATGCTAGCGCCTGAGCTCTCCACCTCCAGTGCAGACATCTAGGTACCAGTGTAAGATCAGGGGATCCCTCATCAAGTCCCAGGATGCTAGTGCCTGAGCTCTCCACCTCCAGTGCAGACATCTAGGCACCAGTTTAAGCAGGGGACCCCTCGTCAAATCCCAGGAGGCTAGCGGCTGAACTCTCCACCTCCAGTGAAGACATCTAGGCACCAGTGGGAGATCAGGAGATCCCTCGTCAACTCCCAGGAGGCTAGTGTCTGAGCTCTCCACCTCCAGTGCACACTTCTACGCACCAGTGTGAGATTAGGGGATCCCTCGTCAAGTCCCAGGTGAATAGCGGCTGAGCTCCCCACCTCCAGTGCAGACATTTAGGCACCAGTGTTGAGATCAGGGGATCACTCGTCAAATCCCAAGAGGCTAGCGGCTGAGTTCTACACCTCCAGTGCAGACTTCTAGGCACCAGTGTGAGATCAGGGGATCCCTTGTCAACTCCCAGGATGCTAGCGCCTGAGCTCTCCACCTCCAGTGCACACATCTAGGCACCAGTGTAAGCAGGGAACCCATTGTCAAATTCCAGGAGGCTAGTGGCTGAGCTCCCCACCTCCAGTGCACACGTCTTGGCACCAGTGTGAGATCAGAGGATCCCTCGTCAAGTCCCAGGAGGATAGAGGCTGGGCTCTCCACCTCCAGTGCAGACATTTAGGCACCAGTGTTGAGATCACAGGATCCCTCGTCAAGTCCCAGTAGGCTAGTGCCTGAGATCTCCACCTCCAGTACACACTTCTAGGCACCAGTGTGAGATCAGGGGATCCCTCGTCAAGTCCCAGGGGGCTAGTGCCTAAGCTCTACACCTCCAGTGCACACATCTAGGCACCAGTGTGAGACCAGGGGATACCTTGTGAAATCCCAGTAGGCTAGTGGCTGAGCTCTCCACCTCTAGTGCACACTTCTAGACACCAGTGTGAGCAGGGGATCCCTGGTCAAATCCCAAGAGGCTAGAGGCTGAGTTCTCCACCTCCAGTGCAGACTTCTAGGCACCAGTGTGAGATCAGGGGATCCCTCGTCAAGTCCCAGGGGGCTAGTGCCTAAGCTCTCCACCTCCAGTGCACACATCTAGGCACCAGTGTGAGACCAGGGGATACCTTGTGAAATCCCAGTAGGCTAGTGGCTGAGCTCTCCACCTCTAGTGCACACTTCTAGACACCAGTGTGAGCAGGGGATCCCTCGTCAAATCCCAAGAGGCTAGAGGCTGAGTTCTCCACCTCCAGTGCACACATCTAGGCACCAGTGTGAGATCAGGGGATACCCTGTGAAATCCCAGGAGGCTAGTGGTTGAGCTCTCCATCTATAGTGCACACATCTAGGCACCAGTGTAAGCAGGGGACCCCTTGTCAAATCCCAAGAGGCTAGCAGCTGAGTTCTCCACCTTCAGTGAAGACATCTAGGCACCAGTGTGAGATCAGGAGATCCCTCGTCAACTCCCAGGAGGCTAGTGCCTGAGCTCTCCACCTCCAGTGCACACTTTTAGGCACCAGTGTGAGATCAGGGGATCCCTCGTCAAGTCCCAGGAGGATAGCGGCTGAGCTCCCCCCCTCCAGTGCAGACATTTAGGCACCAGTGTTGAGATCAGGGGATCCCTCATCAAATCCCAAGAGGCTAGCGGTTGAGTTCTACACCTCCAGTGCAGATGTCTAGGCCTCAGTGTGAGATCAGCGAATCCCTCGTCAACTCCCAGGAGGCTAGTGCCTGAGCTCTCCACTTCCAGTGCACACGTCTAGGCACCAGTGTGAGATCAGGGGAACTCTCGTCAAGTCCCAGGAGGATAGGGGCTGAGCTCTCCACCTCCAGTGCAGACATTTAGGCACCAGTGTTGTGATCAGGGGATCCCTCGTCAAGTCCCAGGAGGCTAGTGCCTGAGCTCTCCACCTCCAGTGCACACTTCTAGGCACCAGTGTGAGATCAGGGGATCCCTCGTCAAGTCCCAGGAGGCTAGTGCCTGAGCTCTCCACCTCCAGTGCACACATCTATGCAGCAGTGTGAGATCAGGGGACCCCTTGTCAAATCCCAGGAGGCTAGTGCCTGAGTTCTCCACCTCCAGTGCAGACTTCTAGGCACCAGTGTGAGATCAGGGGATCCCTCTTCAAGTCTCAGGATGCTAGCGCCTGAGCTCTCCACCTTCAGTGCACACATCTAGGCACCAGTGTAAGCAGGGGACCCCTTGTCAAATCCCAGGAGGCTAGTGCCTGAGCTCTCCACCTCCAGTGCACACATCTAAGCACCAGTGTGAGATCAGGGGATCCCTCGTCAACTCCCTGGAGGCTAGTGCCTGAGCTCTCCACCTTCAGTGAAGACTTCTAGGCACCAGTGTTGAGATCACAGGATGCCTCGTCAAGTCCCAGGAGGCTAGTGTCTGAGTTCTCCACCTCCAGTGCACACATCTATGCAGCAGTGTGAGATCAGGGGACCCCTTGTCAAATCCCAGGAGGCTAGTGCCTGAGTTCTCCACCTCCAGTGCACACTTCTATGCAGCAGTGTGAGATCAGGGGACCCCTTGTCAAATCCCAGGAGGCTAGTGCCTGAGTTCTCCACCTCCAGTGCACACTTCTAGCACCAGGGTGAGATCAGGGGATCCCTCATCAACTCCCAGGATGCTAGCGCCTGAGCTCTCCACCTCCAGTGCACACATCTAGGCACCAGTGTAAGCAGGTGACCCCTTGTCAAATCCCAGGAAGCTAGTGCCTGAGCTCTCCACCTCCAGTGCACACTTCTAGGCACCAGTGTGAGATCAGGGGATCCCTCGTCAAGTCCCAGGAGGCTAGCGCCTGAGCTCTCCACCGCCATTGCAGACATCTAAGCAACACTGTGGGATAAGAGGAGCCATTAGCACATCCCATGAGGATAGAGGCAGAGGAAAACCAGCTACTCTATGTTACCTACTCACAGTACACAGATCTGGGCACTAGTATGGGATCAGTACTGAAGAGAGTATATTTTCAAAAATGTACTTTGGCATTTATATTTTCATTTATTTCTTGCACTCTCTATAGCATGAACGAGGGGCATTGGTCTGCTCCACTTAAGCACCAGATTACATGGTTAAGTGATTTCCTCAGATGTTGAGCTGAAGCCGGGACGCAAACCTGGTCCCCTAGTTCCAAAGTTGGCAGCACTAAACATTGGGCTACATCCCTTGTGTGACTTGTGCATTTACAACTCTTGTGTAATCACGTCTTGCCCCGGTCACCTCCCATGTTTGAGAACTTAACCCATCCCTCAGCAGAGGGGTTCATTCTGTCTGCTGGAGGGCATTAGGGAATCACATCACTTTGCAAGAGGAGGTTTCCAAGCAGCTTTAGCGATAACAGAACACAAGAGACAGGTGTGTGTTTGTGTGTGTGTCTAAGGGTGAGGGGCTTGTGCATGGACAAGAAAGAAAACTGTGAGAGATAGTAAACTATAACGAGTAATCCATCCAGGCCACAATGTGCTACACCAGACCACAGGGATTTCATGGAGAATGAGTGTTGTTCCCTCTTTCTTTTTAAATAAAGTTAAGAAAATATCAATCCAGTTCAAACAGAGCAGATATGTCCAAAAAGAATACTGCTGTATTTGTCATCTAATCCTTAGATACAATTTGCAATACAGCCAACATATTGTGTTCCTTTAACATATATTGGAACTTCTTCAGGGCTGTAAATTAAGATAAAAACAAAAAGGTGTTTACCTGCAAATTCCATCCACCGTTTCTCATTCCTTAAAATAGACTAAAATACAATAAAGGTCCACACAATTTCTGAATAATAAATACTTGGTATAAAGAAATGCATGATGTTAGTGAGATCCTGAATGTTATTCCCCAAATCAATTCATGTTATGTGTTCTAGTCAATTCACATATGGTTAGAAAAATCTAATCAGACAAATGTTCCCAATGCTTGGAGGAAAAATCCTCAGTAGTTTTTCATTATTGTCATATTTAGAAAACAGACTTGTATTTTTAGGTAAAACTTAATTAACCTAAAGTTAAATAAACAAAAATACAAAAATTATTTCTCTGACGGACAACCCCAGCTGCAAGCAAACATATTGATTTATTTTCCTGTAACGTACAACGATCATTCCATATTTAGTTTTACAGTAGTTCTGGTAAATCATAATATGATAATGACCCTAAAATTAGAAGCATATTTTACATATAGGTGTATATATTCACTGAAAAAAGTTAAAGTGACTTTAGTAAGGTGAATATGTCAGTGGCAACATACATTTACAAAAAGTAATATAGTAGTTACATACCACTATGTAATCTATAAAACAAACTAAAACAATCAGTGGATGATGTCATGATGTCCTAAATGATGTAATTTGAGATGTCATCACTGATGGCATAAATAATGTCATAAAACATGTCATGAGTGATATTATATGTCAGATTATAAGCAATACATAGCTCTGCTAACTATAACTGCTGAATTTCTGTGTTTTATTTAGTTCAAAACGTTATGTTGGCACTGACATTTTCACCTAACTATAACATCTAACCTAACTATAAGTTTTATTTTAGTCAATTTCTAAGGTTTTTTAAAACAAAATCAGATCTTTTTATTACACCTAACTATAACGTCACATTAACCTTGTTTTTTTCAGTGGATTTCTTGGTTTTTTAATGTAAAGTAATATTTAACTACAATGTGGAAAGGCAAAGGCCAAGTGCAGTGGGGTGTCAGTTCTACGGCATGACCTGCTATCGGACCCTTTGGCCAAACTCTCCCAGTCAAGTAACCCTACCCCACGGTAGGCAGCAGGGCCCGCAAGCAGACAACCCCCGCCCGGTAGAGGGGGTTGCTGAGACCCCTCCCCAAGCAATTTTTGGCTCAGGGTCCATGGGACCTTTGTTTTAAAAAAGGTAAGCGAGTGCATGCAGCCCCTTCTTCACCAAGCCACTATTGGCACTGGGGACCCCACTCTGAGTCTTAAGAGGCCCCAGGAAAACCATCCCCAAGGGCTTTATACATTAACATTTTGCCTCCCCACTCCCAGTCCAAAGGAGGTTAGGGTAGTCAGAAGAAAGGAGGGTTGCCAGATGTTCTGTTATTCTAAGCAGTGTGTATGGTGTGTAGACGACCTGTTGTCTGAGCTTCCTCTTTGCCCTCACTGGAATCTCGCTGAGATGCTATAAAACACAGGTACACAATTAATGCAGACAGAATACAAAGAATACATAATGCTCACTACATGTTGCCCCTCATGCATTTCTCTCTCACACACTCACCTAGAATCTTTCAAGGTGAAATTTCAATGTCCGCAAAAACTCGAATCTGGTTGAGTTCTATATTCACTCAACTCAATATTTCCATAAACATGCCATGAACTATGCTCCTTATTTCAATAAATCTCAAACCTTTCACAACAACAATATCTCGAACACACTCCAGTTCAATCTTAATTTTTTTGTCCATGAAAAGACTCTAACTTTAGGCTCAGTGCACTGACTTGGAAAAGTGTCTTGCTCAGCTGCTACTGATCTTACTCTTTTCTTTTGTTCTTGGGTCTTGCAGGAGGTGATGTCAACAAAATGTCAAGGTTCCCAAGGATTGATTCTGAATCGGAGAGAATCTGGGTCGACAAACTCACCCACAGGTAAGGAGGAGCAGGAACGCGGACCTCCTTTATAGATGGTATCTTTAAGCCAAGCAGGGCTTCATATGTTTGGCATGATGTGTATACTGCACCACCAAGATAGCTGCCAAATCTTGCAAGAGTTCGAAATCTTGCAAGATTTTGACATCCACTACCTAGCCTGGCAGGGGGTGTGCTTAGATGGGGACAGGAAGGTGATGGGAGAGGGTTTCCCCAAATCACAAAGGAGCGTATAATTACATTGCAACAAAGTTGACAGTGGCATGCATAGCACAGGTTGAGGCGGCAACACCTAGGGAGTCCCTTTTCTCCCATGCAAGACTAATAGTGGTATACATGACATGGGTAGAGGCGGGACCTGCCTGGGGGAGTAATTTTGTCTCACTCTGGGGTCCAATTGCTTATGGACCAGACGCCATGTAGTGTGCAGGTGGAACAAGGAGTAATCGTTCTCCCCTCAAGGGCCACCACACTGGGCGGGGTTTCTTGAGATAAAGAGCATGGAACCTCTGTACCAGGTAAGGGACATGGACATGATCGACAGGCTCCCAAGACCTATCTTCGGGGAATATACAACCCAATCTATCAATTATAAGAGTTTACCCTGGTGTCTTTTAGAATTCACAATGTGACATATTCCAAACTCAACATGGTCTTTTAGGACGATTGGTGGGTCGAATATCATGGCAGGTGGAGGGACCATAGAGTTTCAAAAGTAATGTGTCAAACACTGAGTGTACTTGGAGTTTGGATGGTAGTTCCAATCTCAGAACTACAGGGGTAATGGAAACCTAATAGGGTCCGATGTAACATGGTTGCAATTTGCATAGTCCTGCTGGATGTAAGTTCTTAGTTGCCAATCAGATATGGATGCCAACAACATAGGGAGGAGCTGGGCAATGATAGTGATCAGCTTGGATTTTCATTAGCTGCTTGGATTGTTGTAGTTCTTTTCTGGCTTTGTCCATTTTTCCAGTAAGTTTTCATGGTGTATCTTGACTGCAGGAATAGCAGTAAAGTCATCAGGTACTTGTAGAGGGCTAGCCTTTGGACAGAATATTAAAAAGGAGATATCGCTGTGGTAAAATGTGTACTGTTGTTATAAGCAAATTCTGACAGATGCGATGCCTGAACCAAACTACTAGTACCTGTGCTCAGTAGTCATCATAAATATTTCTCCATTGATTGATTTTGTTTGTTCCGTTTGTGTCAAAGAGCACTCTGTAGTTCCCAAGAATTCACTGGAGCAGAACGAAGCCGAGTCCCAATGCCCCTCCTGGGTGTCTCCTCAACCCCCACTGATATTAACAGGGGGTAAAGAATTCCCAGAGAGGGAAGGGGGAAGTAGATAAAATAAAAAATAACAGAAGAGTCTGCCTCGTCCCTCCTCTTACAAAGCACAATGTTCTCTCAGAAGTATTTTCTTTTCTGAAGTACAATAGCACCCTTAAAGAAAAGGCAACCATTAACATTTAATACTCTGCCCTGACTGACTAGCAAATCATGTCCTTCTAACTATTAAACCACTACACATATCCCTTGAGAGGATGGGCGTAGCTTCTCGTAAATGTTTGATTGGCGTTTTGAATAATTCTGTAACCTGTGTATACCCTGTAGGACAGATGAATATTAACCTCAGGACAGGACCCTGCAGAGTGCATAGAACCATATACAAAATTGGATGCTGATATGCTCTAGGTAGTCCCTTGAAAATCACAATGACAGTTCAATAATGGTATGCGGATTAAGATAAAGAAGTAATCAGACTCTAACAACACTTCGGTTCATGTTATATTCTTTTCTTTTTTAAGGTACTTGCGTGTCCGCATCCAACGTTGAGGAGACAGAAGCTCTCCCGGGAACAGCAGGTAAGAAGTAGCGGAAGAAGGAGGTGAGGTGGAGGAATCACCTGAAGAATTTGAAAATTCTTTAATACTGACTGAACGTGACAAGCTTCAATTTGAATAATTCCTCGAACAAGTGTTACTCAATAATTACAGATGACAGCCCAACGGCCAGATGCTTTCCTGAATTTCGGACGCGCAAGCGCAATGAAAACTTTCCCTCAAAACTATTCAAACAGGAAAAACTGAAAAGAATCTCTAGTGAGACACTAACGCCCTGAAATTCTTTGGTGGTGTGCGCAGTCGTGGCGATTGCGCTCGCACTTCACACCAATCTCCGCTCTCAAACGCCCTCCGGCCGAATGACTAGACCACTAACCTGCTCAGTGGTGTATGCGGCCATCTTCAAAGCTCTTCACCTGACCAGAGACCTCCATGGCAATTCAGTCCTCACTACGCTGACACTATGTTTTTTAAAAAAAAACGAAACAATGGTCCTGGACCAATTATTCAAGGAAGGGTTAGATTAACAGAATTAACAACTTATTTGAGCTTACATTAGTCAGCTCCCAAACGTCTGTAAATCGTGAAAATAAATGTGCTGAAAAAAACACTAAGTATTATTACAATATATTTATTTAGTCATTTAAAGGAACAATCATTTGAGGGTCAAGAAGGTAGGAAAATGTTCTAGGGAACGTGTAAGAAGGAGTGCTCAAGTGTATATATCTAGGAGTCAAGAGAGCTCAAAGTGTGTAGAAATGTAAAGGGCATATATTCACAAGACTGTACAAAACTGATAATCAATAAACAGTTAGATGCAACCTGGCCACATGCAAATTATTCATTTTAATTTGTAAGGAGAGTTTCCTTAAGGCTGTAAACAGGGGTAATGGGGAAGGGGAAATTGGTCCAGGTGTGGTAGGGGGCTCGATGTTTCGATCCGGCTTATTGGAAAAAGAGGGACTTTAATACCTCAGCTATGCGGATCTTCCTTAGGACAAGGGGACTGGTGAAGTGACCCTCATCACTCTTGCAATGCTCAATTGGAGTCCATAACCTGGTTACACTAATGCCCGTAACGTGGCGAGGGCCAGCTAAGGACAATTCCCGTTATTCAGCAGATATAGATCATGGCGGAGGTGCCCAAACCATCCATTTAACGTAATATTCAGATCCGTATTTGTGGCAAAAGTTGGCTGAATGAATCAGGCAATTCAGGGCACAGCGTGATTTTTACAACTGGAGACGATCTGATTGACGTCCTTACTCCACCGCCTGGCTGCTACCGCTATCGAGTAAGGACGTTAAGAGTTAAATACCTCCGTTCTTCAGTTCTTCACCTCTGTGCCCCAGCCACAGTCATAAATTTGACTGAGCACTGCTCATTATCAGGCCCTGCTATCTGCAACCCGATGATAATAATGTAAATAAACATAGCCTTCCCTTAACTTTAAAAGTAAAATGTGACCCTGTGCTTATTTTAAAATGAACTCAAGCTGTGAGCTACTATGAAGGTGTCTGATAGCAACTGGTAGCTTATCATCGACTCGTTGGAGACACCTAGTGTAGAGTGACACCAGTGTAACACTCGCTGTTTTAAATCATGCGTAGGGATAAATATCTTGCCTGCATTATAAAAGTGATAATCCCTAATCGAATGACTTGGGTCCTGTAGCCAAGCATGTGAATCAGTCGTCTGGAGAGCTATTTTGAGATCCTTAAGAAATGTCTTGGAATTACGCTGGATACGTTCACAACTGCCAGTGATTTTATGGTGTGGGATGATGGGTAAATGATCATTGAGACAGGTAGAGGGGGTTGCATTTTTGTATAGGAATGAGAGAGCATAGGCTTTTCCGTTTCTTCCTTGGCTGATAGGTGAATACGAAAAAGTATTCACTAAAGAAAAGTACTCATATGTCGAGGACTGAGAGCTGCTTGCTTAAAAAGTTACAGTGTGCGAACAATAGATGGTTATGGTATGATAAAAACACAAGAGATAATGACTCCCTTCCTAGACAGCCAGCTTGATGGCTAGCAATTCTCGCTCGGTGATAGTGTAATTTTGTTCCGCAGGCAACACATTCTTGCAGAATGCAGCTATGAGACTCATTCAGCCTGACTGAGCATCTCACTGAGACAGAACCCAACCCAGAGCAAATTAAGAGGCATCCGCCACCACAAAATAAGGTTGAATGCGGTCAGCATGTTTCAGAATGGGAGTAGAGATAAACATTTCCTTGAGTAAGGCAAAGGCTTGGTCTGCAGTGTATGTCCAACTGAAAGGAGTGCCTTTACAAAGCAACTTCATGATAGGATCACAACATCTGCAAAGTGGGAAATGAAATGCTGATACAAATTGGCAAAGCCAAGGAATGGTTGAATGCCTTGTGCCAATATTGGCCTTGACCAATTTAAAATTGCTTTAATTTTCTGGGATCCATTTGGATTCTAGCCAGGTAAAGGATGACGCCCAATCATCAGGGGTTGTGTGAAAAATGCATTTGTCATGCTTAGCAAATTAATGATGAGTATGTAAGCGTTTTAAAACTATTTTGACATGTGTTACATGTTCTTCTTCAGTTTGGGAATAAATCGATATGTCTTCACTATATACAATCATGAAAAGGTCTAAAACACCTCATAGAACCTCAATGCAACCCCAGAATGCCACCAGGGCATTTCATAACCCAAACAGCATCACACAATATTCATAGAACCCATCCTTCGTGTGGAAGGCAATTTTTCACTCGTTCCTTTCTCTGACCCAAATCGAATGCAATGCTCCATGAAGATCAAGTTTGGTTTAAAAATAGTGGAGCTTTTGGCCTGATTGCTTAAACAGGAATGATTGTTAGAGGGTATTTGTTCTTAATGGTTGGCTTATTCAGGGCACAGTAATCAATGCTGGCATGCAATTCTCTTTTCTTTTTGGGAACAAAGAAAAACATGGATGAAATCGGGGAAGATGAATATCAAATGAAACCATAAGATTACAACTCTACCAAATATTCCTTCAGACGATTTGTTTCTGGTCCTGTCAGAGCATAGATGTGACTGCTTGGCAACTCAGTAGTAGCACCCAGTATGAGGTCAATCCCGAAGTAAAAACTGTGATACAGAGGTAGAGTTGCAGCTTTCCCTTTGTTAATGATGTTGTGTAACTCGGCATACTGTGCATTGTACTATACAGCAGCTGCTTCTCTCCTATGGTGGAGGAGCATCAACCCACTGCTTTAAAACAGTACAAAGGAAAAATAAACTGACAATAATGGAACGTTATTATCAGTTTATTTTTAGTATTGCAGTTGCAGCCAGGCCATGATAGGGTGGGTTAGAGCTGGGCCCCTGTGTTGTTGCGGGAGGAGGAGTTTGGTCAGCCATCTTGGCCGGCCAAACTGTCATGTGCACTTTGCATGTTCTCAACGAGCTGTATTGCACAGCATGCTGGGGAACGTGCACAGGATCCCAGTATCTCTCTGAGCGCTGAAACACGGGGCTCAGACCAATCACAACGCTGCTGTAAGGCAGCCTTGTTATTGGTCAGGGGAGTCTGGGAGCCTGGGTGCTTCCTAATTTCTGCATCGGAGAGGTGGCGACTGGCGACAGCGACTAGCAGGTAAGTTTTCTTTTTTCTTTTAACTTTGTTCCTAACTCCGCCACCTACCCACCCCCTGCCACCGTTCCCTACCAGCCGCCACTGGTACTATTCAAGGTTGGGTTTGCTGTGCATGAGAGGGGAGTCATATATTGAGTGGCTTCCTGATAACAGTAAAATAAACAATACCATGAGTCTAGAGTTAATTTGTGGTTATGGCCAATCAATATGAGGATTATGTATTTGAAGCCAAGGAACCCCTGGAACAGCTGTAAAAATAGGTGTGCCATTAGATTGAAGTGGATTGCTTCAGAATGTCCATTATCGCAATCATCATCACATCTTTGGATTAATATGATAAGGCTGGAAGAAAGTTCAGACCCATCAACTGCTCTAACAGGTTTAGGGTGGTCCTTGGGTTCAAAAGGAAAACCCATGGCTTTCACTAGAGTAATATCCAAGAACTTACCTTACCAGTGGCAATGGAGTCTAATAAGATAGGCATGGTTTTATGTAATTAGGTGGCAATCACTGAAGTAACAGTAATGGTAACGTCTTTAGGGTACGGGTTACAGCATGTGCAAAATATTGAAAGATCTCACAGGAGATAAAACTCAAAGGGTCAATCTCACATCCCCGCCCACCCCCCTTCGCATGCATCAGTTTTCTGACACAGATCCTATGATGTTATAAAAATTAGTGAGAGTCACACTTTTTCTAGGGACTTTAGGGTTCGGAGGACACTCTCTGGCAAAATGTCCTCCCTTTCCAAAGCAAAGGAAAAAGTTTAACTTGCATCTTTTTTCTTTTCCTTCATTAGATAGGGGCCCTTGAATTCTCTCTCTTTTTTTTGTTATTGGACGAAAAGCAAATGAACAACGTTATTTAGCAGCATCATTAAGTTAATCACAAACCGAAGGAAAATTCATGATTTTAGTACAAATTAATTAAGCCAAGATTCCTTAACCACATACTCCTTTTAAAAACAGAGTCATTACTTCGCCTGGTAGTTCATGCAAATGTAAATGTTGCTTCTAAATAATATGTAATACACTACTATAGTTCATACTAAAACATCCAGACAGCAAATAGTCATAGATAACATAAAAGTCTCAATATACCACCTGGGCCTTATAGTATAACCTAACCTAAGCTATTCCGTTTCTCCCATTGCGCTCTGCCTGGTTGACCAAATTTTGTTAAAACGCTTGATTGCCCCTATTCTTTTTGCATAATTTAATTCATGCTGATACACCTTATCCATCTTATTACGCCAATGATTTATGGTTGGTATTTTGGTGGGTTTCCAGTTTTCTGACACCGATGACTTGGCTACCAAGGATGCAATAAAACACAGCTGTTTCAATTTAGTATTCAAATCATAAGCAGCCAGTGAAACCCCGAAAAGAACACCCATCGCATCTGGCAAAATTATTCTACCCAGGAAATTACTTAATTCAGAAAAAATCCCTGTCCAAAATAAATTTATTTTAGGGCAACTAAAAATCATGTGGAGCCAATCCCCAACCTGAGATTTACATCTAAAACATACAGGCTCGGCAGCAGGGTACATCTTGTCAATTGTTGCGGGTGTATAATAGAGCATCCATTTACAGTAAAAGCTCATACGCTTGAAATTGGCAGCGCAAATAGCTTTTTTACATAGGTTGTTGTAATAATCCCAGTAGGGCTTAGTGATGCTACAGCCCACAATGTTGTTTAAGCTAATAATATGCTCTGATATTACTTCAAGTCCCGAGTGTTGATGTAGGAGTCTGTACCAATTACCGATCCCCCCAACCAACAATGAAAAAAGCTTGCCCGCCTTTTTCTGTCCTAAGGTTCGGCTCACAAATGCTTAATTTGAGCATAACTAAAACAAGCATTGAAAATGCAATAGGTCTCCCCTTTTATTAAGTTAAAGCCATTTGCTTTGCTATACAATACCATTGGCAAAGCAAATGGCTTTAACATAATCAAAGGCGAGACCTATTGCATTTTCAATGCTTGTTGTACTTTTTTCGGTTTTTTACATCATACTCATTAGCTTACAAATTTCAGACAGTTGCTGTTAGCTAAATGCCAGTACTGACAGAGGGTGCCACACAACGAATTAGAGCCACTTGCCAGCTATGTGCCAGTACAAAATGTTTGCTATCAAATGGATGACTATGGGTTCCTATGTACACAATCAGGCGCTTCACAAGGACTAAATCTACTGCCAAAAAACTGGATGCGATTCTGTGTGAAATGTGTTCTGTGCAAAAAAACGTACTCACTAAGTCAAGACAATAATTCATGTTTGCCAGGTTCAGATATGTTAGCGTAAGTGCACCAATGTGTTCATTTTAGTTTTTAAAGCATTGCGTCTTTGTTTTTGTTTTTTTAGTTTTTAAAAGGCTGACGTTCCGCTATGGTAATCCCCCTGATCGCCACTATAAAATTACAGTACCTACAGATAAAGTATTGGATTGCTTTCTTGCAAGGGACTAGCACTAGTAATGCGTGACAATGTTGTGCCAATTTTGTTCCAATTGGGAATCAACATGTATTGATCTAGGATTGTATCACCAGGCTTCGGAGCCCGAGATTCTGAGTTGCAAACTGTGATCTGGCCACTCATTTCGTAAACCTCTGCGTCGGTTACCATACGAGTTAAAAGTGGAGCCTTGAAAGAAACAGACCAAACACCACATGCACATGTAAAAAGTGAATTATTAGGCAACTGTTCCGTATTAACTCCTCACACAAGCACTGTACAATCAGGATTACTATACTGAGGAGCCCAGTACTATTTAAAGCATTGATATCAAAAGTACAATAACATCCAGTTAGTATAAAAGCACGACAGAACTTGCTTCATGTTCTCCACATTTCTGCCTCCGCTCTTTATCAGACAGAAAGGCATAGCCGGAGCCGACAACACCAAGCAGAGTACAGTGTAAGACACTATTTTGAAGTGAAACTTGAGGGTGCTGTTCATCTCCATAAGTTTGAAGGGGATCACCAGCAGCAGGCAGACCCATAGCAGCCACGACAGATCCATGCTGGGCAGGGGTTGGATGGAGGGGCAACACTGGGTGAAACTAACAGGCAAGGACACTACAGTAGGAAGGAGAGAAGGGAGTGACAGTGGCAGGAAGAGGTGTGGCGTCAAATCTAAATTAGTGCGGAGGGACACGCCCTGTTCCAGAATGCAAGACACACAACAGGAAAGGTAGGGTCTACCGGGGCGGACAGGAGAGCACGTGAGCGGTGTTTACGGATCTGATGTGTGGAGAGGACCCCAGGAGTGAGAGGAAATGTGATCAGTGGGCAGTACCAATCTGAATGATTATTGGTAGGGCAGAGGTAGGATACAAGTGGCAGGATGGCGGCATAGGTAGAATTCATGAGGCACAGGATCTGAGTTAAACCGTAGTGAGTCTGATAGTCGCAGGGGAAAGAGGCCAATAAAAGGAAGGGGCATGGTTATGAGAAATAGAAGCAGTAGGAGGAGCATAAGAGAAAGGGCGGCAGCAGGCGTATAGCAGTCCTAAAATGCACTTGAATTACCATTTCCGAGTTTGGACAATAAGTTAATGTTTCAACAGAGAAAAGTGTCTATCACGAGCTAAGATTCCTGTAAAGGGAATGAGTGCGACTGTGCAAAGAGCGAGTCAGACTTGCCCCTGTGGAATGAGCCTAAGATGTGTTGGAAGGGGGCATTGGCCATAGGCCATACCAAAACAAAAGCTTTAATATTAACGCGGGTCACGTGTTAGGGCCGTCCATTGCAGGTACAGAGGGGCTGGGCAGCAGGAGACGTGGCGTCCTCTGGAGGGCGGGCACTGTGCTGGGCGGGGGAGAAGAGGCTCCGCTCCACCCATCAGCAGCATGCATTTTAGAGTCAGGAAGTGTTGCTGGGGGGTGACGGGGGTGGGGGTGCCAGGCAGCACTTCCAAACAGTTAATCTAGTGATGGGCGGCGGGGAGGGAGGCGCTAGTATGAACGTGTTCTTGTGCAACACACACTGTGTTATGCTAAGGCCTGGACTGAAGATGTTGAGCTCTGGCTTCCTTCAACTCTGTGTCCGTGCGCACGCACGTGCACATCTCTTGACGGAGCCAGAGTTGAAGGAAGCCGGCGTGTTTAACAAGATGGCGGCGGACTGTCCACTGTCCCACGGACACGCGCATGCTGTCTGCTTTGGACAGATGGCGAGAGCAGCCATCTTTGTCCATGCAGGCGCGTGCATGAGCCCACGGGGAGAATGAGGGCTCCTGGGGGCGCCACTCGCAGAGTGTGCACCCCCGGGCAGCTTCGGGCACATGGTATGGCCGAGGCAGGTAGGCAACGCTGATTGGTCGGCGCTTCGGTAGCGCGAGTCTGACATTCCAGAGCTTTCTGTGTAGGCGCCTGGAGTGTATGACAGGAAGGTCGACGAATTTTGTGGCGCTTTTGAGGGTAATTAATAAGCTTGTTTCTTCGTAATGGAGTCATCCGCTTCAGTGAAGGAGGCGCTGCGGGTGCTATACGAGGCAGGCAGGGAGGATTTGTTGATTCCTGGTGTGCTCAGTGAGGCGTGGGTTGGGTTAGAACAGCGGGGGCGGCAGGCTTCAAAAGGCGTTTCCGCCGCTGTCGCCGCATGCATTTCCAGCGAGGGTTCACCTGAAGTGGTGGGAAGCGTCTCGAGCGCTTTGAAGCAAAACTCACCCCCTCCTCGTCAGCCGCCTCACAGGTCAGCCTCTGCTCCTGCCCCAGTCATGTTTTTAAGGAGGGGGAGGGGCCGCCCACGCACTCGGGCAAGGTCCTCTCAGGCTCATGTGGGGAGAGATATGGTTACAAAACGAGCCGGAGTTAGAGCGAAGGGCTCGCTGGGTAAAGAGAATGTCGCAAGGGCTCCACCAAGTGGCCAAAATGTGAATAGGCCTGTTTTAAAGGAGCACAATTGTAAGCAAGGCAGTGGCACTAATGTTATTGCAGTGAATAGGGGAAAGGAGGATGAAATAGCAGAAGTGTCCTCACGGGACAGGGATTTGTTGCCGGTTATTGCCAGTAGTCAAGGCGACACCATCCCGGGGGGGCACAAATCCCATATGGAGCAAGTTGCGCTTTCTCCTTTGCCTAGGCCAGTTTTTGGTACCGGGGGGGAGCCGGAGGAGTGTTTTATGAAGGACATGCCTGCCCCTTCTCAGTCAGAATTGCATGATATAAGTGACTTTACGCAATTCACGAACGCTCCACAGTCTGGGCGGTTGGGGCAATGGGTTTGGATACCTCAAGAAATTAAGGACAAAGATAGGTTGCTGAAACTCAGTCACAGGGGTTCATCTTTTGCTGCGAGTTCAAGCGGCTCGCAGTCCAACGTGGGCAAACCACTGCCAGTCACAAGAAAGGGCAGTAGAAACGCTAATATCAGGCTTCACACGTCCTGCAACGCCAGAAGTATGGAGGAGGGAGATTTGTCAACGAATTTTCCCACACCGCTGGACCATTCAAGAGCTGCAATTTTTAAGAAGGCTGTGAATTGGAGGGAGTTTGATGGGGGTATAGGTGATGGGGCGCAGCCAGGTTGCAGTGGTAGGGCCGGGAATACAAGCAGAGAAGGGGTGGTAGTTTCCGAGCAAATTATGGATGACGACGATTCTGTGGAGGAAGGGGAAATTTTGGAAGGGGCAAATCTACGAGAAGGTCATCAACAGGTTTGGGAAACTGCAAAAGGGGGGGGTTCTACTAAAGATTTGTCTAGATTTTATTTTTCGCAGAACGCATTAAGCGAGGGCACCCAGTGCAGATCCATCCCAAGGCATCGTAGGGGAGCAACGAACAGATCAACGACCGAGGAACAAGGGCAAACTCAGTCAGGTGAGGTTCATGCGTTTTTGCCTCCAAAACGTACAAGGGTCGATAAGGGAGTGGGTACTGATTTTCAGCACAATGTTGCGATCAATGTGGGGAAAAATGCACAGGGTGGCGGCGAAGAGCAGCCTTCGGTTAGCAGCTCAAAAGGTACGGTGAGTTCAGAGGATAAGCAAAAATCAGAGTCAGATGACAAATCTGCATCAAGGTTCAAACGTTTACCATATATGGGTTTTTCCATGCCCCTGGGAGCACATTTGAATAAGTCCACTAAAGAAAAGATATGGAGGGGGGATTTTGTTGACGTTTTTAAACTGCTTCACAGGGAAATTCAGGCGAAGGAGGGTTCAAAAGAAGAAGCATGGGAGTTGTCTAGAAGGCCCAGGGTACCCACAAACATAGATTCTTGGACCTCTGCCTTCCTTATATTTGCCAGTGTTTACTGCGAGAAATTCCCGGATAGATCAGTGTCCCTTTTTAAATACCTCGATACAATCAGGAAGGCGGCCTCAGAATTCGGGGGATACTCGTGGTTGCACTATGATGAGGAATTTAGGGCCAGACTAGGGTTAATGCCGGATAAACCATGGGGGGAGGTTGATAATGAGCTCTGGATACAATGGATGTATCCTCAGCGGCCCCCTCCTTCCATGCACACGGCCAGTGGTCTAGCCGTTGCGTATCGGCCCTTTCAGAATAGACCCACCCTGGGGGGGGTGGGTAATGGGAACAAGCAGCAGTCAGCCATTTCCGGGGCATGCTGGAATTTTAACAAAGGCTTCTGTACAAGGAACCCCTGCAAGTACAAGCACGAGTGCTCAAAGTGCGGAGGCAGGCACGCAGTTTTGCAGTGTTTTGGAGAGCAGGCGAACTGGGGAAACAGTTTTTCAAATAGGGGCAGAGGTTTCTCGTTCCAGTCTGGAAACAAGGGCTTCTACACCAATCAAGGTGGACAACCTATGTAATTGGTTACGTTTTTACCCCAACTCTCAGGAGGCAGCGCTGTTAGCATGGGGTTTTAAGGAGGGCTTCAAGTTAGGTTATCAAGGCCCACGCTGTCGCCGATTTGCCCTGAATTTAAAATCCGCCAATGCTTTCCCCCAGGTGGTAAGAGAAAAATTGATGACGGAAGTCCGGGAGGGAAGGATGGCAGGGCCTTTTGATTCATGGCCCCTGGATGATCTCATTGTGTCACCTCTGGGCGTTGTTCCAAAAAAGACTGCTGGAGAGTTCAGAATGATTCAGCATCTTTCGTGGCCTTCAGGTGGCTCCATAAATGATTTTATATCCAGGGACGATGCTATGGTGCAATTCTCAACTATAGACTCAGCTTTTCAGATGATCAGGAGGTCAGGGGAGCATTCGCAGTTAGCAAAGTGCGACATCAAATCAGCCTTTAGACTCCTGCCAGTTCACCCCTCTGATTTTTCTTTGCTGGGAATCTTTTTTGAGGGAAGTTTCTTTGTTGACAAATCCCTTCCTATGGGTTGCGCCATATCATGCAGATTATTTGAAGCTTTTAGCTCCTTTCTGCAGTGGTGCTTTTCTTTTATCACAGGACACACCGGGGTAACACATTACCTAGATGATTTTTTGTTCATAGGCTCAGCCAATTCTCAGCAATGCAAAAAAGCTATACTCGAGTTTGAAAGGCTGGCTCATGAGTTGGGGGTACCCTTAGCTGAGGATAAAACAGAGGGCCCCGCTTGTTGCCTTACATATTTGGGCATTGAAATTGATACCTCTGAAATGCAGGCCAGATTACCTCGGAAAAAGATTCAAGAAATAGCTAAACTTTTGGACCACGCATGCTCAGCAGCGAAACTAACGTTGTGGGAAGCCCAAAGCTTATTAGGCCACCTAAATTTTGCATGCAAGGTTATTCGTGCAGGCAGATCCTTTTGCAGGCGTTTGGGTTTCTCCATGTCAGGCCTGAAGCTCCCTCACCACAGGGTTAGAGTAACGGCTCAGATGCGAGCAGATTTTGAGGTTTGGTCGATTTTTCTGGCAGAGTTCAATGGCATAACAATCTGGTCACTAGAAGAAGATTTTAACTGGGAAATGCAACTTTTTTCCGATGCTTCTGGAGCCAATGGTTTTGGCCTTTTCTGGGAGGGGAAATGGTGTGCCGAACGATGGCCGGCTAGTTGGGTCGCCCAGAAGAAGAGCATAGCCTTCCTGGAATTTTTTCCTTTAATAGTGGCTCTAACTGTTTGGGGAAAGAAATTGGCCAACAGGACAGTCTTATTCAACGTTGACAATAAAACAGTGGTCGATTTGATCAACAGTCAGAAACCTAAAGATAAGCCTTTGTTGAAATTGTTGCAGATGTTCATGTTAGGCTGTCTTAAACATAACATTATTTTCAAAGTAAGGCACATTTCCGGTATCTCAAATAACATCGCGGATGCCCTATCTCGATTTCAGTGGGAGAGATTCCGTGGCTTGGCGCCAGGAGCAGACAGGCGGAAGACTCCAATACCCGACGAGATATGGAATCTGGTGGTGTGAATGTGTACCATCTCATCGAGCTCTCTTTAGCAAAGAGTACAAAGCTGGCTTACAGGAGAGCTTGGCTGGAGTTTCTTGACTCAGGTGCTGCATGTAGGAGTTTTGATGGGTTGGGGTTAGAACAGAGACGAAAGGATGTGGTGCATTTCATTACGCTCAATATCAGTAAAGGCATTTCTTCCACCACTATAGCCGGTAAGCTAGCCGGTATTTCATTTTACGGAAAATTTTTCTGGGGCTACGAACCGTCAGCAGGCGAGATGGGAAGAAGAATTCTTCAGGGATGGGCTAAGACAAAAAAGAGAGGTGCATACAGGAGAGATCCTATATCCCTGCAACTGTTGCATAGAATAGTCACTGTATTACAAGAAGTTTGTTTTTCTGTTTTTGAATTCCGGCTATTCAAATTGTGCATGGTCTGGCTCTTTTTTGGGGCTTTTAGAGTTTCGGAGTTGTTAGGGAGTGTAGCGAGCAGCGACATACCAAAAGAAAACATATCCTTGCGGCAATCCGACATAGAGATTTTTCTTCAACACTCTAAAACAGACCAAATGGGCAGGGGTGCTAAAATAATACTACAGGAGGTGGGTGGCTTGTTATGTCCTGTGCAAGCTTGGCTAGATTTTTTGTCAGTAGGCGGGGCAAGTTCAAAGTTTGTATTTAGGCATCGGAATGGGTCACAGCTAACTGCTTTTCAATTGTTGTCTGTTTTACGAAAGGCTTTGTCAAGATTGGGCAAAGATCCAACCAGTTTTGGTACCCATTCTTTTCGTATTGGGGCAGCATCGGAAGCAGTTCGCTGGGGTTTTGCTATTAATGATGTCAAAAAATTGGGACGCTGGTCATCCGATTGCTGCCTTCGCTACATTAGACAGTTAGATCAGGACAGTTAACGTCGCGGAATATTAATTGTTTTTTCATTTTAGGTTGGGCTGCCATCTTGGAAAAACGTCAGCCAAGAGTCTGGATGGTCGGTCATTCCTTCATCAAATGGGCAGCTAAACAAGCCGAAAAACGGCACTTTGGAAAAAATTTAGGTTTTTCTTCAGAGGAAGTGCTGCTCTGCTGGTGGGGAAAAAGTGGCATGAGATGGGGGCAGTTTTTACCTTTGATGAGCGAGTTATCTGCAAACAGCAAACCTGATGTGATAATTTTGCACCTGGGGGAAAACGATTTGGTACAGTTGTCAGGTTTGTGTCTTTTAATGGAAATGAAAACTGACTTGGAACTCTTTTTGAACACTTGGCCTCATGCACAGCTGGTTTTGACTGCTTTAATGCCTCGCAGGGTTTGGAGAGGGGCGGACAGATTTACTGCCATGGAACGAGCGAGGAAAAAAGTCAACCGCGGCTTGCAGCGTTTCTGTATCCTTAATAATATTCATTGGCTTGTGCATAGTGAGATAACCAAAGATGACTATCAATTTTTCAGGCATGATGGGGTACACTTATCTTTCATTGGCAATGAGATTTATATTCTGAATATACGAGAAATGATTTTGAAGATTTTGAACGCAAAAACTTGGTGTTGAGTTATGCTGTTGAAGCGGCAGCATCCGTTTTTTCAGTTTATGCAATACTTAACTGTTTTTAGAAGGAAATTTTTTCTAGTTCCAATATAATCAATTAGCGTCTCCATTTCTCCTTCCACCTCACCCCCCCCCGCCCCTCCCCCCTCTCCTTTTCTTCCCCTCCCTCCCATAGGATTATTTCACGAATCCGCTGTATCTATTGCAGTTTTTCTGGGTGCTTACGCCGCCCAGCCTTAGTGGATGGTGGTAGTTTTCTCTGGTTAAGAAAGTTTTGCTATTGTTTTCCACTGTTTGGCGACAGTATGTATGTGTATATGCATATATATATATATATATATGTATATATATATGAATATATATATATGTGTATATTTAATTATATATATATGTTTTTATGTTCCTTGCACATGGGCTTGTTGATTTTCTCGTAATAAATGTTTTTCCCAGTTGTAGCGGCTGGGGGGCTCAGGTATATTTTGGAATCGTTTTTGAATACATTTGCCATTTCAAATGTTGTCAAGTGAGATTTTTTGAGCGGGAGGGGGGGGACAGGAAAAACACCTGTGGAAGGGTTTTTCCTGGTGGCAGAGTGGAGGAGATCAAGACAGGCAGGAAAGTTTGGGGGCGTTAGGGATTGCTTCGGACAGAGGAAAGCAAGGGAGGAAAATTGGAGGCAAGAGTTAGGCAGGAGATGGAGTTAGGGGTTTCTGGGAGGAGGATTAGGCCGAGCAAGGTGGGGTGGTAGTTGTACGGGGATATTGCTTAGGGGCGGGGGGTGTTAGTTCGGATTATGTTTGATTAGGACCTGTTTCTTTGCCTACCTGTCCAATAAAGCGGCCTTTTACCCCACTTTGAGTCTTGGTCATGATTATTGCCCGATGAGGGCTCCTGGGGGCGCCACTCGCAGAGTGTGCACCCCCGGGCAGCTTCGGGCACATGGTATGGCCGAGGCAGGTAGGCAACGCTGATTGGTCGGCGCTTCGGTAGCGCGAGTCTGACATTCCAGAGCTTTCTGTGTAGGCGCCTGGAGTGTATGACAGGAAGGTCGACGAATTTTGTCCCACCCTCCCCACCCAAAGAGAGAAAGGGGAAAGGGAGAGAGAAAGGGGAGAAAGGAAAAAGGGAAAAAGAAGAAAAAAAAAAAAAAAAAAAAAAAAAAAAAAAAGCGCCATGAGTAACGCTTTGTCTGGGAGGTTGTCGCTTGGACAGGTGGCAGAGTGGAGGAGATCAAGACAGGCAGGAAAGTTTGGGGGCGTTAGGGATTGCTTCGGACAGAGGAAAGCAAGGGAGGAAAATTGGAGGCAAGAGTTAGGCAGGAGATGGAGTTAGGGGTTTCTGGGAGGAGGATTAGGCCGAGCAAGGTGGGGTGGTAGTTGTACGGGGATATTGCTTAGGGGCGGGGGGTGTTAGTTCGGATTATGTTTGATTAGGACCTGTTTCTTTGCCTACCTGTCCAATAAAGCGGCCTTTTACCCCACTTTGAGTCTTGGTCATGATTATTGCCCGATTGATTCCAAACGGTGCTCTCTGGCGAGAGGCAGCGCATGCGCTGCTTTCGCCAGGCAAGATCTAAAAACAGTGTTGAACTCAGAGATCTGTGCTCGGAAAAAAGTTTTTACCAAGTAACAAACCCATTATTATGAAAGAAGTTGTTGAATGTGGAAAATCTGATATTTGCCCAGCATGTTAGTGTGGAATGCCTCAAGCGCAACCCCAAACCAACACAGGCCTCAAGCTTAATCAGGGGATGGAAAAATGGAATCTGATATTCTCGCCAATTATAGTTAGCATGATCAACAACTATCCGAGGTGTCTTATAGAATGTGCGTTTTGGCAACCTTGGGATTGTAAAAAAGAGGCCCGATCTATTTTTGCTGTTTTTTAACTTAATATGTAAGAAATAATTATCAGTAGCAGCTATCTTTTATGAAGCTAGGGTCAGCCAGCTTATAAGCGTGGCTTTATAGTAAATTCTTATAGAGGGCAAAGCTAACCCACCATCCTCTTGAGGCAAAGAAAGTGTTAACAGTTTAGCCCTCGGTCGCTTCGACTGGTATTAATGTCTCCAATTAAAATAATATTAATCAATATGGACGCCTTTGCCCCAGAATATAAACTTTGCAACATTAACAAAAAACTAGCTGGAAAAGCACATTTTTCGAATTCTTTCTCAGCATCTAACAAATTGGCCGTAGCTGGAGTTTTCATTATTGATAAGTAATCAATAGCCTGTATTCAGAAATCTGTGGTAGTAGTTATCAATCTCCCTGGGAGAAAGCCGTTCTGATCCTGATGCACTATATTCTGTGCTACTGCTGCGACCCTTTTAGCCATAATTTTGGCAAATAGTTTATAATCAGTGTTGAGTAGACCTGATAGGACGATACGAATTGGGGTCGAGTTCTGGCTTTCCCTTTTTTAGAAAACTAACAACAGTAGATTCAGAATACGAGCTAAGGACACTACCCCTCTGTATGATTTGATTAAATAAGCAAACTAAAAAAAGGTGATAATTTCTGAGAAAATGTTTATAAAATTCAGCCTGCAAGCCATCTTTGCCACAAGCCTTGCCGTTAGGAAGAGATTTAATAGTTTGCTGTACCTCAGCTAGCGAAATGGCTGCATTGATTGATTCCACCTGGGATTATGAAAGAGTCAGGACTGTTATATCCATCAGCCATTGCTCTATAGCATCCGGTCGCCTCCCAATACCTCCAGTGTAAATTTAAAGATATTGCTGATAACAAATCTGACCAATTTCTGAGGTAAGAAATTTAGTATTCTGCATAAAAATAATTTATTCTTTTAATATAATTCAAATTATTTCTGGATTTTGCAGAGCCACGCTGTTGATGGTGACCTCAGCTAGGCCTACCAGTGCAAAGGGTTCGCCCTTCTCTGCACAGAGTCCTCAGACCAATAGGAAGAAGTTGGCACAGAAACTGGAATAGAAAATGCAAAGTTTAATAAACCTCATGAGGTGAAACTACATTCACACAGCACCCTACGGTGTTGAGTGAAGTAGCACACTGAACAGAAGAAGCATGGTCCTTTTATACCCACACAGGGGCTGAAAAAGGCGGTACAAGTACACATGAGAAGAGTTATGCACATAGATGGTCATACAGAAACTGCACAGTCAACAAGTAGGAGGAGTAATAAGTTGCTGACATCAGTTAGAACAGCCTGACAGTTCTATACTAGGAACAGGTGCACTCTACTAGCTAAGCACATTTGCGCATGTGCAAGACTCTGGGAGAGGGAAACAGCAAATGTCCAGCACATAGCTAACTAAAATGGCTGCCAAATACAAAATGGCTTTCAGCTCATGCTAAGAGATTAATGCAATCTTCAACAACGCCAGAAACCTACCGACAAGTTTGCTTTCTTGATATCTTTTCGGTAAATATGAGGCATGATTTAACGTAACCTTTGAGAGGAAAAAAACTCCCCCAGATTCTGTTTGACGTCATTCATTACTTTCAGCATAGCTTCGGATCTAGGGGCCGTAGCATTATTCTACTGCCTTGCTCAGATTTTCTAATTGCACCTCATCCTTCTGTCTGATAGCGGCAGAAAATGCAATTGCTAGGCTGCGAAAAAATGCTTTCAGAGCTTCCCTAACAGTGAAGTCTGTTGCTGAATCTATATTACTTTTTTAAAATTCCTCAAGATATTGTTTCGACCGTTCAACCCAACAATCCTCTGCTAGTAACACTTTGTTAAGGCTCTATCTGACATTTAAAGACCCGGCAGACCCAGATGGAATGGATATATTAATCAATGCATGATCCGAAAATACGTTATTGACTATGCTTGCCTCTTCAATGTCTAATACATATGATGTCAAAAAATAATCTATGCGAGATGCAGTTCCGTAGCACTTTGCATAGCATATAAACTCCTGTATAGCTTCATTTCATGCCCGCCAGGGATCTATAGGGACAAACTCCTGAATTAGAGCGTGCAAAGCCTTTATAGATCTAGGTTTGTTTTGCAATCTATTCTGGCGTGATGTGTCTACTTCTAAATTTTTAATTAAGTTTAAATCTCCTCCCATTATAATATTGCCTGTCTCATTTTGCAGAACAGCATATAATTCCTGTAGGGCTCCCAGGGAATCCTCAATGGCACCATAGTAACTGATCGTAAATGTCCCTTCCAATTATTATTTTAACAAGGATCCACCTAGCAAATGAGTTAATAACTAGTTTTAACACTTCTGCTTGAACTGAATGCATTATCAGTATAGCCACCCCCCTGATAAAAGCCTTTGCTGAAGCAAAAAATGCATATTGAATCTGTGGAGGGAGCCGAGGCTGTATACCCTGATCCTTTAAATGAGTTTCCTGTTACATAGTGATATCCGAGTTTAACGATCTGATCCAGGCTAACAATCCTTGGATCTTTAATCTATTATTTAGTCCATTCACATCACATGAACTAATTTTCAACCTATTACGGGACATTATCTTTCCTCCTTTTTATTAACTGATGCTTTTCTTCCATTTTTAGCCTTAACCTTACCCCACACCCATGTGCTGTCAGCCTCCCTACCATCCAACTCTCCCTCCTCACCACCCGGAGCCCAACCCGTCTTAAGCTCCTTCCTACCCCAACCCTCCCTCCCAACCTTCCGTCCCCCTCCCAACTTCCACCCTGATGTGGTGCCTTGACATGGCACCAGAAAAAGGACTAGGGCAATTCTAGGCATCGATAATATTACATACATTCTGACACAACAGACATAGTCCTAAAATGTTTTATCCTTTTTTCCTTTAGAGCTGTCCGGTAGCGACTTTGTTACGACTGAATGATTGATTGCAAAAAACCAGGGTCCTGTTCTACTGAGTGAAAAATCTCAACATGACCCTTAAATAAAACCTTAAGTTTTGATTGTTGTATAATGCCTGCAGGGGCCGCAGCCTGCTGAAAATTGCTGATCAAATTCTTAAACTCCCTTCTGCGATGGGCTGACAATGCAGACATATCAGAAAAGACTCTAAAAGTAAAGTCTCCTAGGATGTGGAATGCTTTATTCTTAATAGCATTTGTGAGTATCTGCTCCTTAACCCAGTAATCACCGAAATTCACGATCAATGTCTGAGGATACTTGGCCCCTGTAGGTTGAACGGCCGGTACGCGATGGGCTCTTTTGCTGGTAAAGTCTAGATCACGTCGTGTATCTTCTGGGTACAAATATTTTCTTAATAGTTCCAAAACAAATCCGACCATAGTTTGACCATTTTTGCGAGCCTCTGGAATCCCAGTGAATCTCAGGTTTGAGCGATGTGACCTGTTTTCGGCATCATCAATTTTCACTTGCAGATCTTCCAACTCAGTTTGGAGTTTAGAAACTAGGCATTCCTGTCCGGGTCTAGCATCTTCTATATCCAAAACCCGCTGTTCAACTTCAGACAATCTTGCAGTTAGATTCAACATATTCTGATTATTTGAATTTAATTGTAGTTCTGCCTTTCTGCTCGTTTCGACCTGGGAGACCTTCATGAGTTTGAGTTTATTTAAGATATGATGTAGCAGTAGTTCAGTTGTAGAAGGATGCTTTTCGCCGACGCTTAAAAATTGAGGACCTGCAATTGACCGTGGCAAAACAGAATCAGACTCCAGGCATGTTTTATTTTCTCCCTCCTGCTGTAGTGCTCCTGCTTTGAGGATTGATAAAAATGAGGCAAAACAGGTAGAGACTAAATTCAAAGCACCGGGACCAGTAGACGGCGGGTTCATGACTTCGCCCGATGCCCCAGCTATGTCATTATTTTTGCCTTGTCCCAGCGCCTGTCCATCTGTATTGGTGACAGCATCCTTACGAGGTTCTTTTAATCCAGATACCGCAAAGATAGGATAGGTCTGTGCTTTAATACCCCCTTCTATCGAAATACCTACATCCACGGCCTTAACTGCAGAGCAGAGGATGGAGCTAAACAACTGAGAAGCCGATACTTGGGGTGTCGTAACCTTGTCTGCATGGTTTCCTTGTGGAGTACTTGAGCCCCTTCCCAGGGAATGTTCTGAGCTCATGGACATAAGGGGATCCGTAATCAGAGAAAATGGTGAGGCGACTGCCATACTCTCTTGATCCTCACGCTGCTTGCGTGTAGTTTTGGCTGACGTTTTGACAAAGCGTGGTTTAATTGTTGAATCCCTAGAAATAAGTTTCATTCTCCACACAGAGTGTTGGTCTGCCTCATGAATGGTTTCAATGGCCGTAAGCCACAAGCCGCACCACAGCTATGTGGCCGCTTTTGCAACCTCAGGACCACAGTACCACAGCACTTACCCCACCTCAAAACAGCAAAAACTAAATAATAATAATAAAAAAAAGAGAGAAGGAAGAAGAAAAAATTGTTTCTTCAAAGAGTCAGAGCTTTCCCCCAATCAATCAAACTGTTCTGCTGGGAACCTAGAGTATGAATATACTTGAATAGTAGTTTGCAGTTCACAGATCACAAGCATGAATCATTTATCCCCCTGGATGCTGCTCAGTCACCGCTAATTGGCATGGGGGAATGACAAGCAAAAACAAAATCCTTATAGAGATAGCAAGCTAGCCTACGACCAGTCCTAGCAGCTTAGCTGTTCCTAAAAGCAAGTCTGCTGGGTAAATCAGTCCTCTGACCTGGCAATGAATCACCTCAACACCTCACTGGAGCAGTGGAGAAGGAGCGGGTATCTCAGCTTTTGCAAGTACGGCAGCGAAGAAGCAGCGGGTACTTCTGCTTATTAAATTGAAGTTATAATGCGATTTTCCCCATTTCTGACTCATTCGGATTAGTGGTCTCCCAGGCAAAAATCTCAATGCAAACATCCGATGCTGCAGACAACAAAGCTTTCTCCACTCGAATGCCGCTGAGTGCCATTCTCCCTCACCAGGGCCCTCGAATTCTACTGATTTGCATTGGTCACTTCTTTCGAGGTCTTTTTATCAGGAGCCTCCTTCCGCTCACTACAGTAAACGAGAAAGCGGGCTGGTTCTCCTGTCCCTTTTCAAAAGAATATCTTTATGTTCTTTTTGCAATCGACTGTAGAAGAGGGAGACCCTCTTCGCTTCGGGCCGTTGAGTCTTGGCTACTAATCTACTGAAGTAAGTTGCATATGACAACAGATCTCCAGAGCCATGTTTTAAACTTAATAACTCTTCATCATTAGCTTGCATGAAAGTATATTTGGCAAAAAAAACTTCAGTTTGCCTCCTTAAATGCTGTAAAGTTTTACAAAACAAGTCGTCTACTTCAACCAGGGCAACTGCCCAAAAGGCTGCATTTCCCACTAAATAGGAAATAACAAAGTCTACCTTAGTTGAGAGACGCCATTTTGATAGTCTGGCACACGGGCATATTTAAATGCGCACTGCACAGACGCGCAGCTGGCGTGCCGAAGGCGCGCCTAAGTCAAGCCTGTCTGCACCTGTCAGCGTCCCGGAGGCAGCCAGCGCCAGCCATGCTGCCCGAAAGACCTTGGGGGTTGAGCTGAGCAGAAGCTATTCTGGAGCCATGTTGAGAGTGCTGGATGCTGATGCTTGTTGCCACCTTCGTAACTGGGACGTGGCTGTGACACCGACAGCCGCCTGCCCAGTGTGTGGCTTCAAACTGGGGTGGGGGCTTGCTTCCCTGGTTATTGATGTTCCTTTACACTACCAGTGGTCCAAGTTCTTTTCTATCTAGGCAGCTATGATCAACACCTGCTCTCTTAGGAAATACAATGCGGATGTACTTGGCTTGATCCCACTTCTGACCCCATTGGCTCTTTTGAAATTCCAGTGGGCTATAAGATCTCTAGAGCCGACCGTCAGGGGGGGAGAGGAGGCGGTGTGGCCATTATATATAAAAACATATGGGAACTTCGTTTGGGGGACACTACGGCTTGGGGAGGCTGTGAGGTGCTTGATTTTAGCATCAGTTTTTCAGCCCATTTTACCTTGGGAGCCTTCCTGATCTACAGGCCCCCTGGACCAGCTGGTTCATTTCTGTAGACCTGTGGGGATGCTATTGTCTCCAGGGCGGTTAGATTTTCCCATTAGATGGTTCTGGGCGATCTTAACATCCATTTAGATCGACCAGATACCAAGGAGATGACTGACCTGCTGGATATATTACAAGTGGCTCATCAGGCCGGCCATATATTGGACCCGATCTGCACCAATTTCCCTATTGCCAAAAGGGACCCTTGCCCGGTGTCCTGGTCAGATCACTTTCTATCCTACTTTTCTTGGGTGGTATCTAACGCAGAGACACAGGCACGGTCCTACCAGAAGCCAGCTTTTGGGAAAATTGATCCTCTGGAATTTAGACGGGCTCTGGAATTTTCTCGGCCCATTCTTTCAGGAGAACTGGAGGAGTGTTTGTCGGAGTTTACTGGTTGGGTGTCTCGTGCAGCTGATTCCGTGGCCTCCCTTCGGCCCGTCATACCAGCTAGAGATGCGCCCTCTAAACCTTGGTTTAACTCGGCTCTTAAAGCTGCTAAGCATGATTGCAAGATTTTGGAGCGGGCTTGGCGCAGGAGTGGTTACTGCCCCATAGCCAAGAGGAAGCTTAGAGCAATGCAAAAAGCTTATTACGATGCCCTTGCCTTGGCTAAAGGGCAATTCTTTGCATCCCGCATTGACGCTGCCAGGAATAACTCTAAAGAAATCTTTGCCATAGTGCAGAGCTTTACGTCTCCGCTGGCTCAATCGGGAGTGACTCCATCTTCTTTTGCCTGGTGTAACATGCTCTCCTGCTGTTTCAGAGATAAAATTCAGGCCATCCAGGCTACATTTCTTTTTGGTAATGGTAGCCGCGAGGGGTCCTTGGCGGTGCAATCCGCTGCTTCCACCTGCTCTCTGTCAGCATTTAGAGCAGTTGACCTCTTGGAATCCCTTAAAATTCTCAGGGCACTTAAGTCTGGCTCTCCTTCGGACTCCTGCTCGGCCAGGCTTCTGGCAGCAGTGGCAGAGACTTTAAATACAAAAGTGAACTTTATCATCAATCTTTCTCTTCAGACAGCGGCTGTTCCTCAGGTGTGGAAGCAGGTGAAGATCCTGCCACTCCTTAAAAAACCTTCTTTGGATCCCCTTAACCTAGGGAACTACCGGCCTATCTCCCTCCTTCTGGCTATTGCCAAGGTATGTGAGAAGGTGGTCAATAAACAGCTTAGAGAGAATGTGGAGAGTGTGGCACTTCTACATCCAGCTCAATCAGGGTTTCGAGCCTCTCACAGCACTGAGACGGTCTAAGTAGAGGTGGCGGAGGCCATTCGGGAGTGCCTCTGCTGGAGCGGGTAATGCAAAATGTTGCATACCAAGCCCATTTTGCATGTCGTTTTATTAATTAGATTAATTAATTAATTATAATCGTACTAATGGTTTGGAGTGATGTGGAAATAACTAACCAACCTTATTAATGACCGAAATACACGTGGGATTTGCATCTGCATGGCCTAATTAATTACGTGAACTAAATTTCGTACGCATACTAGTGATAGACAATTAGAATATTGCATGATTTATGTCGCTTTTGTGATGTAATTGTGATTTGTGCTTTATTTAGTAAGTATAAACCGCATTGAGTGTTGCTTTTGGCTAGATAAGTACACACACATATGGGAATTAGCGTGGGAATAACATTTATTTAGTCATTTCTATGTATTAATTACGTTTTTGTGTTTCTTTGCTTAAGTTGACCATTTGGAGTGGCCACAAAATGGCTGACATCCCTATCTGACGAATTGACTCCATTACGAAAGTCTCTGGGTGAAGTGCGCATGCGTCACCATCAGCAGCAGTGGCCTTCCTGTGACCCTAACGCGACTGTGCCTACCAAGGTCGTTCTGGGCTGCAAGCCAGATGCCCTGAAAGAAACAATAAAAAGATACTTTGGACCGGAAAAAATATGAACTACATCTAAAGAGACATTTACCGCATGGGAACCCTGTTGAACAAATTTAACTGACCAATCAGAGACATTTAAAAATAATATTCGATACTTTTGGAATCTGATTTTACTATAAAATACCATAGAATAGAGAGGTGTTCAGATCACGCTTTTCGATTTCCTGATGATATGCTGACGGAGAGGACGGTGACACTGCAGGACAGCTGTTAGCCTGAATCTTTGACGGTCTGAATTAATGCCCAAAATCCTGATGAACTTAACCTGCTAAAATTGATGGGCATAGATTTGCGAGACTGCCAGATTTGACATAGAGGACGACTTTAGCCAGAATAGGTAAATATGAATGGCAAATTGATCAAATGAATGATTTTAATCTGCAATATTAATATAAATTTGGATTTGAACATCTACAGAAATGAGTTGGGTTGTTTATTCATTGAAATTTGTTAATGTAAAGGTTAATTAGAGTATTAGTATTTCACTTAAAACCGCAATTGGCAGATCCGTCCCGGTTATGAGGGTAATACCAAGTGTGGAATCTAGGGCCTAATGAGTATAAGAAGGGTTTGTAGGTTTGTTGCTCATTAGGGTAAAGTGGTATCTTCCTCCCTCATTATCCAGCGCTTAGAAGGATAATCGCATCTTACACGGACTAATGGTAAGTGTGTGTTGGTGTTATGGGCCCCACCAGCGAATGTATGGATAGTGTGCGTGTGTGAAATCTTTTGGTCCATGACAGTAGGGAGGGATTTTGCACTCCGCGCTGGATCACCTCGACGCCGGCGGGAGAGCGGCATTAATCTTGCTGGATCTCTCGGCGGCGTTTGACACGGTCCCACATGCACTTCTTTTGGCCCGACTAACAGGGATTGGTGTGTCGGGAGCCGTTTGGGGTTGGCTTAGGTCTTTCCTGGAGGAGCATGTTGAGCAGATATGGCTCACTCCTTTCACCTCCTCCCCTCCGTTGGTCACTACTGGAGTCCTGCAGGGTTCCTCCCTTAGCCCTCTCCTCTTCAACATCTATGTCACTCCATTGATATATCTGGCAGAGGAGCTTGGGGCTAAGGTGATGGCCTATGCGGACGATACCCAGTTGCTCTTTACCTCGGATAAAACAACAGACTCCGTTTCAGCGGCGCAACAGTGCCTAGCCTCCATTTTTAAATGGTTGGCGGATGGACAGCTTAAGTGCAAGGAACAGAAGTCTGAGATCCTGCTATTTGGCAAGTTTCCCTCTGACTTCCAAGAGCAGCTATGGCTGTCTGACTCTCCACTGCCCCTATCCACAGGTCAGCCCGCAAAAAACCTGGGTGTTTGGTTCGATGAGAGTCTTTCCTTTTCGACACACATTAAGAAACTGGCTGGCTGCTGCTTTGGCCTTCTTAAGACACTCAGGAACTTTTCCCCACTTTTTCCGCAGGCGGCAAGAGAAACTGTTACGTGCGCTTTGATTCTGTCATGTCTGGATTACGCCAATGCCCTTTATGCTGGCGCCCCTGGCTACCTGCTCAAAAGGTGACAGGTGGTTCAGAATACGGCGGCCAGATTGCTATTGGGCATTTTGGCGAAGAACAGTGTGGTTCACCAACTGCGCTCTCTTCATTGGCTCCCCGTGGCGGACAGGGTTAAGTTTAAATCTCTGGTTCTGGCCCATCGTGCTCTCCACGGGTGTGGCCCACTTTATCTTCAGAGGCGCTTCTCTTTTTATGTTCCTTCGCGAGCTCTTCGATCTATGTCCCTTTGTTTTGTCCGGGTCCCGCGTTTCAAGTTTCAGAGGCTAGGGTGCAGCTCTTTTGTGGTGAAGGCTAGTGTGGCCTGGAATGCTCTCCCCCTTACCTTGCGGTCTATCCAGGACCCAGTTGTGTTCAAAAGGAAACTCAAGACCCATTTCTTTGCTTGATACCCTCTTTTAGCACGCTTTTGGCATCACGCCTGGACACTCACGAGTATCCGAGCGCGTTATAAATGGGGATAACATAACATAACATATGGGAAGGAGGCAGGCCTGCAGAGAAACTGAAGATGGCACTGATTCATGAAAACGATATGTTTAGTGTTGTCTACATTGAGTCATTCTGGAGCCGCCAATGGTACCGGACTGGGGTTCATTACTGTTAAATTTATAGGTGCAGTGCTAACTGACCACGTGGAATAACTTTCTACAATGGGTATTGAGAAGTGCACATGTTGAATCAGCAGGCTGTGAATTTCAGGTATCGCCCCAGGAGCCTTTCTCCATGGTTCTCCCCTTGGTTAATATCTTGCTAACTCAGATTTCAACTATTGGCTCTCGTGTTTCTGGATTTGGACTTTGGCCCTAGCCAGATCATCCACAGTGGACCCAGCTGAGGGACTGGGTAGGGTCTGAGCTCAATCTGGTGGGATTCCTGTCTCCATCTTTGCGCAGGCAGATCAAATTTTATAGGCTTGGCTTTCTGCCAAGGCACCACTCACCTGAAAATACAGGGATCTGTAGGGGTGAAGACGATCCATCTAACCTCTCAGAGAAGAACCCTCAACACTCACTGTGAATGAGTGCTGGTGATTGTCCCCAAGGCGGAGGGGGGTTAGGGTAGGATAGTAAAAAGAAAGGAGGGTAGGAGGATTAACACATCTTCTGTTATTCTTACTATCGTAGACGGTGTGTGGAAGACTTGTTGTCTGAGCCTTCTCTCTGCTCTCACTGGGATGCTAAAAAATATGGGTACACAAGTAATGCAGTCAGAGTACAACGTATACATAATGCTCAGTGTGTATTGTCTCTAGTGCATTTCACTCTCTCACACTCACCTGGAATACTCCAAGGTCAAAGTTCAATGTCTGCAACAACTCAAACCTGGTGTATTTTCATATTCACTCAACTCTAGGTTTCCAAAAATAGTCCAGGAATAATGCTCCTCATTCCAATAATCTTGCTTCTTTCACAACAACAATATCTAGGACAATCTCCAGTTTAATCTACAGTTTTTTGTCGAGGAAAAGACTAACTTTAAGCTCAGTTCACTGACCTGATCATGCTTTATGTGCAGGTGCTGCTGATATTACTCTTTTCTTGTGTCCTTGTGCCTTGCAGGAAGTGATGTCAGGGATATGCCAAGGCTCCCGAGGATTGAAGCTGGATCAGGAAGAAGCTGGGTCCACAAACTCACACACAGGTAAATAGTAGCAGGAAATTACTAATCCCCAGCACACGTAATCAATCAATCAATCAAAGTACTTGTAAAGCGCACTACTTACCCGTGAGGGTCTCAAGGTGCTGAGGGGAGGGGGGTGCTGCTACTGCTCGAAGAGCCAGGTCTTGAGGAGTCTTCTGAAGGTGAGTAGGCCTTGGGTCTGCAGTAGGTGGGTCGGGAGGGTGTTCCAGGTCTTGGCGGCGAGGTAGGAGAAAGATCTGCCACCGAAGGTCGTTCGTTGGATGCGGGGAACAGCGGCGAGGCTGGCGGAGCATAGCTGGCGGGTGGGGGTGTAGAAGCTGAGTCTGCTGTTCAGGTAGGCTGGTCTGGCGTTGTGGAGTGCTTTGTGTGCGTGGGTGAGGAGCTTGAAGGTGATCCTCTTGTCGACGGGGAGCCAGTGTAGGTCTCTCAGGTGGGGGGTGATGTGGCTGCGGCGGGGGACGTTGAGGGTCAGTCGGGCGGAGGCGTTTTGTATGCGTTGTAGTTGACGCAGGTGTTTGGCTGGGATTCCTGCGTAGAGTGCGTTGTCGTAGTCCAGCCTACTGCTGACGAGGGCCTGTGTCACTGTTCTTCTTGTTTTGGTCAGGATCCACTAGTAGATCCTGCGGAGCATGTGGAGGGTGTTGTAGCAGGAGGAGGAGACGGCGCTGACCTGCTTCAACATGGAGAGGGAGGAGTCGAGGACGAATCCTAGGTTGCGTGCGTGGTCGGTGGGTGTCGGTGCTGTTCCCAGCGTGGTCGGCCACCAGGAGTCGTTCCAGGCTGAGGGGGTGGGTCCGAGGATGAGGACCTCCATCTTGTACAAGTTCAGCTTCAGACAGCTGCTCCTCATCCAGTCGGCGACTGCCTTCATTCCCTCGTGGAGGTTGGTTTTGGCGGTGTTGTATATAAATGACAGCAGTAGCATTCGTTAGTCATACAAAATTTCAAATGACTCAATCCAAGTTATTTCTTTGCCCTTTTATTCTTTCTTTGTGCTTTTCTTTGTGAATAGATTCCAAGCGAACATGTGTTTCGTCGCCTCAGTATAGTTGTACATGCAACATTTTTTCAAGGCTAGGTAGAATTATGGTACATAGTCACTAATATAGTTACAACAAAAGCTATATAATTACAATGTTATTCCTGTGGAAGACACTCCACCATGACAAGTTCACCTGTTGTTTATTAACCATTTCTTCCGTTGTTGGGACATGCATACTATTGCAACCATGGTTTTCATACCACCAAACAGTGAAATCACTCAAGAAAATCTGAGGATACTCCATTCCTGGACATCTCACAATATTGCCCTTGTGATATGATATGTCTATGAATATAGCCTTCTTTGTATCTAGCTAACCACCAATTTCACACCAACGTGTCACAAAGCGACAGGAGAGAAAACCGAAACCCACTTGTGAGTGCAAGTGACACGCAAGTGAAAATAAGGAAATAAACCGACCTTCAATATTCACTGTTACATTGTCTGCAAACAAAAGCAAGAAGACACAAACACATAAATATACATAGACAGGACTCAATCCTTCTAGTAAAACGTTCGCCATTGCCATTGTAAACATAAACAATCCATAATGAACCTACTTGAAGTGTGGTGATAATTCCATCCCACACTGTCCTGCGGCGTGGGGTAATTAGTATAGCTGCTAAGCTTAAAAAAAGTGGTCTTGTCCTCCAATATCTAGGTTCGGTAACTGTAAGAATAAATCGGACACAAGACGTCTGAGAATTTGCTTATGCTGCAAGGGACTACATGTTTCTGCACTATTCTTGTATCCGTTAACGCTTAATTATAATATGAAAGAAAGTAGACATCTCACTTCGGCTTCATTTCTCCGTTAAAAGAACGTTTTTTACTAGCTCACAAATCGACATGCCCCCGGATGGTGTGGAAAGATCCCATCATCAGGCTCCCTACTGCAACAGGCAGCGCTAGACACCATCCTGCCATTGATCTATCAAAAGGTTGCTGCCGTGCATGGTTTACTAAGCTCTTATTGACACCTAGTATGTGTCCCAGTATCTCTCCCCATCTTACCTTATTCAAAATTGCCGATAAGCGTCCTCTCCCCTCACGCCGGATTTCTTGAGTACGAGAACTACTGTTACGTGACTGGCGCTCTTATGCTGCCGTAACGATCACGTGACTGGTCCTAGTATTCTCTTCGAGCCTGCCATCCAAAATTAGGCGCCATCTTTGAATGTACAGAAGAACTTGTAAAGACACTCCAAACGGCTATTCTAGGTTTCCGAAAATCCAAAGTAGTGATTCGTCATATTCCAAATCCGACCTCATATTTGTAGACTATGTCGCCTGCTTGCACTTGTGCCTGAATATAAAAAGGCATATTACTTCAATATTATCCCTCTATAACATGAATTACGCTATCACTAATTGTAATCACTCTGTACTAGTCTTGTACCCAGTGCCGCCTGGGTCAGCAACAATATCTTATAACCTTAATAGACCTCTCTATTACGTAAGCCTCCAGGATAATACAGAAACTTCATTCGCGGTAAATGCAGCTATTTTGAAATGTCTAGATTATATATTTCCACCTATCTGTTTTAGTAATATTATGTCCATCCCAATAGAGGTAACGTGTATATGATCTGCACAAACCATATCTATCCTAATTCGGATTCAAATAAATGTCATGATAATTCTGACAGCGGTTGCACCTTGGATTCCCAAGCCTCCGCCATGTTAGCATGGGTACATGTTAATGGTATCGCGAAAATTTATTCTCTCATTGTTCAAGTGATGTGATGTATTTTAATGGCCATCAGATTATGATGGCCCTACTATTTTTTTTTATTTGGACATAATCTCTTCAATGTCAGTGACTACATGTTGCATCCATTATTTTCATACATTGTACGATAAAACGATGACACATTTAAAACATAGTGTAGTGTAAGGTTAAAAGGCAGTTTGTACATTAGATACTGCTTTATAGCAAGATTCATGTGCTCATTCTAACACTTATCTTCCTAAAAAGTAGTGCATTTCATGATCCACATTCAGACCCAGATCAGTCGAATGTAATTTGGGAATCCATGAGGCCTCATTTCTTCGTAACCTCAACTCTTTGTTGCCTCCCCAGGGATGTCTTAATGTCTGTTCGATCCCATCAAATGTGAAACCTTTGGTTTTTTCCTTCCGTAGTGCATTCTGTAATGGGTGTTGAGATCAGTTATCTGAGGTCGCCCTGTCTCACAGCCCTCATATTTCCCCAATCCTTTCACGCAATGTTCTGATTGTGCTCACCACATATTTTTTGTTACATCTACATTCAATTATGTACACCACATATTTTGTATTACAGGGAGGGAGCCATGCAACCCACCCCCGAGCCTCACTAGGCCCAAGGAACGAGGTTTTTTATAGTTCTTAAGATCTCCAAAACCACAGAATGGATTTACATCATCAGAATGGATTTACATTGTCACACAATGCACGCTTTCTTGGCCAACATCTAGTTTCTTTCCAAATTTGGTGTAATTCTATTCAGCAGTCTTTGCAGTAGCACTTTTTGAAAAGTCCATGGAAACTGCATGGGGATTTTGTGTTTTGGGATCTCCGCTTGACGGATAGGGAAACCAGGCATCCCAGATTTCCCAGTACAGTCCCGGTTTTCAGAGAACTGTCCCCGTGTCCAGACACATTTTTAAAAAATGTACATACATGTCCTGGTTTTTGGGACAAAGCTCAAGTCATCCTGCACAGCATAATTGAAAGGCATGCTCTAGTTAAATATTTAAATATTTAATGTGTTTATTTCAGGTAGTGCAGGAGGTCAACTGCTCCGAGCAGAGGGGAGACCGAGTGGGAAGAAGGGCATGGGACTCAGGGCAGAGGTCTTCAGTAGCAAAATGTTATGTCGACGTAGCCTTGTATTTGTGTAATATATAAATAAATATATAAGGTTAAACAAAACCATACAAATTCCCTGAAAATACAAAGGTTACAGGGATTTTATAGTTAGGTTCACGTTTTACCCACACAAACCCATAGAAACTGAACACTTATAGTTATATTTTTGTTAAGAAAATATAACTTGTGGCCTAAAGTTAATTAATGGCATGAATTATAGTTTCTTCAGATAAGTATAGCTGTAAGTATAACTATAACTGCTAAATTTCTACAGTTTCGTGTGGATAAAACGTGAACCTAACTATAACACCTCTGGAACCTTTTGTTTTTTCAGTGAATTTGTGTGTGTTTTTTTATATATAATTACTGATGTTAATACAATCACTGCAGAGCATGTCCTTCGGCTGTGCACAGCAGAAGTTGTTCCCTCACAAACCCCTTCATCAGTCCCATGGGGGTCAGATTACCTCTATCCTGACCCCTTAAATCCTAATGAGTCTTTATTCCCCCTGGGGGCCAACTAGCCTACCAGGTACCTCCAGTAAGCCCCACACAGCTGGATTGCTGAGAGTGGTCCGAGGCCACGCCCCTTTTACACCACTCTGCAAACGCAACTCTTGGCGCACTACTGGTGGGGCGATGAAGTCCCCTTGTGTACTGAGGTCTTCAGGACTAAAGTGGACTTCATCCCCCAAGCAGCAGTGTGCCAGGAGGCGCGTTTACAGAGTAGTGTAAAAAGGGGGAGTGGCCTCTGACCACTCTCAGCAATCCAGATGTGTGGGGCTTACTGGAGGTAACAGGAGGGCTAGTTGGCCCCCAGGAGGCAAGGGGACTTTATCCCCCAACCAAGAGCGTGCCAGGAAGCATGTTTGCAGAGTGGTGGAGAAAGGGGGCGGGCTTGTGTCCACCTCTCAGCAATCCCACTGTGTGGGGCTTACTGGAGGTAACAGGTAGGCTAGTTGGACCCTAAGGACCCCCAGCAACGAAGGGGACTTCAATCAGCATCCAACAGCATGCCAGGGAGCGTGTTTGCAGAGTGGCGGGCACAGGGGACGTGGCCTGATATGAGAACTTACCAATCCTGCTGTGTGGGACTTACTGGTGGTAGGAGGGGTAGTTGGCCCCCAAGGATGTCCTTGGGGGCCAACTACCCCTCATGTTACCTCCAGTAAATCCCATACAATGGGATTGCTAATAGGTCTTTAGAGGCCACGCCCCCCCCCTTAGTCCACTACTCTGTAAACATGCCTCCTGGCACACTACTGGTTGGGGGATGAAGTCCACTTTACTCCTTTTGGGTTTTTGGGGGCAAAGAAGCCCTCCTGGTACCTCCAGTAAGTCCTACACAGCAGAAGTCCTGAGCTCTGGTCGGAGGCCCAGCCCCCTTTCTCCACCACTCTGCAAATGCGACTACTAGTTAAAGAAGCATTTTCAATGTAATAGGTCTCGGTGTTGCAAGAGTTAGAGCTATTGGCGTTGTAAATGTAAAATATTTTTACTATTGTTTTTGGGAGTGAAGTGGATGTACTTTGTGTGTAGTCATTTGGCTGAACAGGCAGACATGTCTTATGTGTGTAGGTGTTACGGAGCCCCTCAAATATACTGTTGAATACCCATGTGCCCTGTATTATGAGCACAAACAAATACATACACCTTTTTGTACACACATTTACAGAGTATGCTGTTTTAAACACAGATATTCAAGTACTTGTATGTTTATTTTATGCAACATGTCATTAGGTAAAAGCAGAGACACATGCATGCATACCTTCACAAACTTGGTTAGACTTACAATAGTGATATGGTTAGGATTGCTGTTTTACATTTGGTAGGCCTAACATCCTGATCAGTCGATGAATAGTGAACCTTCAAGAGAAAAGTGAGGTTTAAGACAACTTGGGAGAAGTATTAGTACTTTTTACGAGTCTGTGGAAAGGTACAGTCGAAGTAGGCCTCTTTCTGCACCTCTGTTGCTTCTTTCCGCACTCCTTTTGCTTCTTTTTGCACCTTTATTCCTCTTTCTGTACATGTCCTACCTATATAGGTATAGTTAGAAATTAGCATTAGCATTTAAAAAACCTTAGAAATTCACAGAAAAAAACACAGGTTTCAGGAACATTACAGTTAGGAATTAGCAAGTAAAAAACCTTAAATATTCACTGAAAAAAACCACAGGTTTCTGGGACGTTATAGTTAGACTGACATTTCACTCGTACAAAACCAGAGAAATTCAGCCGTTTTAGTTAGCTGAGCTAACTATAACTCGCGCCCCCGCAATGCACTGCTGATGACATCACTTATTACATCACTCATGACATGGTCAGTGACATCACTGATGACATCTCAAATTATATCACTGGTGACATCACTTGGCTAATTGCTAGGCTTTTTTAGTTTTTGTTGTTTTCAGTGGGAAGGGGGCTGCGTGGCACCCCTTCTCTGGGCAATTTTTGGGCCGTATATCTAAATGGAGGGGGGCTGAGTGCCCCCCTCCAGGGCCATTTTTGGCCCCAGGGACCCCATCCCCAGGGCCAGCCCCTTGTTTATAATATTCTTTTTAAAAAGAAGGGAGGGGGCTGTGCAGCTTCCCTCCTGCGCAGATTTTGGGTCCGGGGACCCTATCACCCGGTTCCCAGCCTGTAGTGTTGGTGACCTAGCCCCACCCAGGGCACCCACATTTTAAACAGTGGGGACCACCGGGGAGACTGAAGGCCCCTGCAGTCCCTGCCAGCTCCCCACCTCCTGCGGGAGCCGGTATTGCTTTGAGACCCAGACAGCTGCTAAAATTCAGCTCCCTGGATCTCAAAGCAATATTTCTGTTTCCCTGCTCGCTTGCCAGCGGGCAGGGAAAAAGACATGCTTTGCTTTCAGTAAGCAGGAGCATTTTCGGCTCTCGCTTATTGAAAGCGAAGTGTTGCCAATCTATAGCAAACTGCAGTGTCTTGGGGTGGGGACCCCGGTACATTGCTGGAGCCGACCCTAGGGGGTGGTTGTTCTCAGGGACATCTAGGGCCCCCTCTTTTTTTGTTTTAGCCCCGGGGAGGTGGTGGTCCCAGGGCTGCCGAGGGCCATGCGGCCCCTCACTTTACATTTTTAGCATTTGTACGTGGTGGTCACGTGGCCCCCCTGCTTTTCTGTTCTATTCAGCCCCGGGGAGGTTGCAGTCCCCAGGGAGCAGAGTTGTCACAAGGGCAACCCCCATATAAATGATTTAACATGCTCTGGGGATGTGGCGGTCCGGGGGGCTTGAGAGATTCTAGGAAAGGGCCCCTCCTACATATTTACAAATGCCACTGGAACCTGGCCCACCCATGGGCCGACAATAAACGTAGCGCGGGAGCTGTGATTCATTTTTTTTTTCCAGCCAGATCAGCGGATGCCACCGAACACTAAAAAGAAAATGCGTTTTTTGGCCCAAGAGGCCTAGGGAGTCAGGGTGATTCTACCTTGCCCCTTTTCTTTTTTTTTTACATTTTTTGTGGGACTCGGTTCAATTGAGTCCTAAAATGGCTGTCAACACTTCCTGGTTGAAGTGCAGTAACGGCTGCACGAACTCCGTACAAAAAAATTGACACACGTCTCCGATTCTGAACTCTTAACGCTTCTCTACAAGAATGCACTTAACTAGAAGATCCCCATAAGACGTCCCCCTGTTTCTTCACTGAAAGTCGGACGGTCAGCCACACGAGCCGCACAGTTCTAATACTCATGCGGAGACACTCAAAAATATACAGTTAACAGAGTTCTTCTAGTCTTAGCCCTGAAGAAAATCCCAGAAACTGAAGTGGGATTTGAAAGCGTCTGTACGCTTTACCATTGGGTAAAAGGGTTTCTCAAAAAACAGGATCAAAATTGCCAATAGCTCAAACTTGCGTGACTACGAGACCTATTGCATTGCAAATGCTTTTTTTATACTGTATTCATTTTTAATTTGTAGTATAGTTTCAGCTTATGCAAAAAATACATTCAATAAACACTTTTACAATATTTCCCATTCATTTCTATGGGGAGATAGTCTTTTTTGTTTAGTTTCATTAGGTAGCCAATAGACTTTTACCGCTACCTTCCATTTTGTAGTCTATTTGTATTATTTTGAGTCTATTTACCAGGAACCAGGTCGCGGTAAGTTGCTGCTGTTTTTTTGGAACAGTAAGTCCTTTTAATGGATTTTTTAAGAGCTTTGATGCTGGGGTGATGTAGGAGGGATATACAAAAGTTAGTTATATTGTTGTTTGTGAGTTTTTGCTATTTTTCGTTTCTTTGATGTTCGCGTTTTACACTAGTTTGTCGATTTGTGTTTTTTAACACTGGTAAATTAATGTACGAATATGCTATGTTATATTACATTATGTTTGTTATATTTTAAGGATTATATGTAATTTATATGTTTATTGGGGAATGTGATGTATTGTGCCTATGGTTTTTTTGTTTACTTTTTTTACAGGTTTTGATGTTTGGATGTTTTCTACAGACATTTGGAGTTCACTTCTTTTTAAGGAAATCTGTTTTGGTTTATTATAAACCAATGTTTTTTGCTTACATTTCCTTTTTTTGGGCTTTCTGGACCGGTTCTTTTTAAAAAAAATCCTTTTTCAGGTTTTTAATGAAACCTAGAGTCTTTGGATTGCTTCAAAAGATTTCGATTGGATTTATTATATTTTTGCATTTTATTATGGGCTTTTTTTCTTATGTGAAGATGGTGAAAGATCCGCAACTGCAGATCAGTAAGTTTTATTTTCATCTTTTATTTTGGGTGGGAAATGTCGTAATGTATTATGTATGTTATGGTGATGTGATTATTATGTGGAATGGTTTGGATTATGTGCTGTATTTATTTTATGTGATGTTCTGAATTTGTTTTTGCATTTTTTGGTTGGTGAATGATAACTTTTTTCATATAAGTAATATAGCTATTTTTAGCATATCAGTATTTATTAATATTGTGATTTAAAAAAAATGTTCCACTGATGTAATCATTTTTTTTAAAATTTGCTGTTTTTTAAAATAAAGAATTTGGCGTGTTGGTTTAGTGTTTTATTGTGGTTTGGGAGGATTTTGGTAGGTTAGAATTTATTTTATAGTATGGCTATCTTTTCCAAGTAGTCAACTACGTTGCTATTCATGAAGAGTTTTACATTAAATCGTAGCATTTCATACATTCTTTTGGTTTGTTTGCTTAGTTTAGGGCCAATTTGGGTAACAGATTGCTATATTCTTAGCTCTTGGTAGCTTTGGTCTTTTTGTAATGCTTTGATAAATTTGTATAATATTCGTTGAGTTCTGTCTAGTGTGGATTGGAGGGCATTTAGCCATCCTTCTACTGCGTTGTTCATTTGGGCTATCTCTGTCAGGGTGCTGTCATAGACTTTCCACCGCGGTATGTGGAATTTGGCTTGCTGTGTGTGTCCTGACCTATGCAGTCTTCCAATCCAGGTTTCTTCTAAAGAGTCCATTAGGGTATTAAGTTTCTCTTCATTTTGTAGGTAGAAATGGCTTTCTGTTAGTAAGTAGAGTGGTGGACTACCTCTGTGACAGGGACATAGGCTAGCGCTACCATTGTTTATATTCTTAAGGCAAATTGGCTTTTAGCTGATTATTCTACACGTAGTGCAGATTTTTGGAGGTGTCACCAATACTTTGATTGAAATGATAATAACAGCATTGTATGGATGGCTGTATAGGGATCCATTTTTAGAATTGTTTGAATCATTGCTTGCTCAAAGTCAATGATTGATTTTTAGGTCTCGGCTCGAAGGCTGCGCTTGCGCAGTCTCGGTCCGAGATTTAATGTTTTGGAGAAGAGGGGCTTGAACCCGCCCCTCTTCTCCCCTCTTCTCCATTGGCTGGCCTCTTGAATGCTGGCCAGCCATTGGAGAAGAGGTTTGTCTCTCCGAACAGGCCCCGTCCTTTTCGGATTCGGGGGGGCGTGTTTTTTGCTACTTTTCTCATTATCTCCTCCAGCCAATGGCAAGAGGAGAGAAAAGAAAAGCACGCCCCCGAATTCAAAACCGCCGCTGGCTTTCTCCGAGGCATTTCTGCTTCGCCTCGGAGAAAGGCAGTGGTGTCTCCCTATATTCTTGTTAATTTTCTCTCGACAAGTGTGACAAGCTTACAAAGATCGAACTCCTTGAAAAACTGAAATGAAGACATTCAGCATGCTGCTTTGGGCACACGATTTGCACAAGGTCCATGTAAAGATACGACAGCGCCGAGAGGCCACACCAATAGCAATACAGAGCTATGCAATTGTAGCTAACATACCACAACATTCAACAAAATCTCAAGTGCAAGGCGAAGCTAAAACAAACCCCAAGCAACCATGCAGGGCTCGCAGGAGGGCGTGCACTGCGATGGCGTCTGGTTACCACAGGCTATTAATGGACATCTATTTTACATCCTCTTCACTTTACCACAGGTTATTAATGGACATCTATTTTACATCCTCTTCACGTTCTGCACGGATCTGCTTGAACCCGGAGGCGCACGTGCCCGCGCTCTCAGTGAGTGTCCCCACATACAGGGGTGTTTCTCCCGCGCACCACCACACTCCACGTGGCTACTCACCGACGCTGGCACAGTTTAAAAACCCCAGCACCTGCATGGTCCATCAGGCGCCCGTGTCCGAGCCCAGCTCCTCGCACCGAAGACTTCCGCTTCATGGCTCTTCTGGCGCACACCAGCGCACGGGCGAAGCTCCCTCTCACCGGGCAAATCAAAACACGCCCGGACGCGTAAAAATGTAACGCAACCGAGGTGATAAGGAGGCAACTGTGATGCGCACTCGGAGAGCCCGCGAGTGACGGAGGAAGCGGCCGAGGCATTAATTAAGGTGTATTTAATCCTCCTCGCTGCACTAAAGAGCTCCTGTGCGGTGGGTGTCGTGTTTCCCCGGAACCACAGGCAAAACAAACTCGAGTCAACCTCGAAAGACGCGCATCTGAATGTTTGAAAGTAGCAGCAGGCCAGGATAGCACAGCAAGGGGGCTGGTCTGCTGCTTAAATTACTTAATGTCTTTTGACCTGAACTGTGGGTTCAAGTGAGTGCTTCAAATAGAAGTGTAATAGTGTCAGTACTCACTATCCGAGAGTGCTGAGAGGTGCAGGTATTCTTCTAGTAAATATAAACTCTCCCTTTCAGACTAAAAAGTGCATGCACTCAGTACCTACCCATTTAAAGCACGGGTTCGTGTGACCCTAGAGATTAGACCAAATAGGGGTCATATGGGAAAGTGCAATGTTTGAAACATATATATAGATTTCACTCCTTTACAGTGATCACTTCTCCAGCGTCTGCACAGGTGTGTTTACTTAAGTAAGGTATACTAATTCAGATCAGCGACATACTTACTAGTCTATAGCATTGCCTTGACGTTTCAGGCGCTAATTTTAACGCACGAGAAGGCGCAGTCTACATCGCACAGTTGTGATGGTTAAAAATATCAAACCACATCCTCAAAATAAAGTCATGTTCTTGAAATGCTATTTTTTCCAGGCTTTTCTTACTTGTAGCTACGGAGGGGGGGAAGCGCTATAGCTCTGCCCAAAACCCTGACCCACTTACACAGCCTGTTTACTTTTTTTTTTTGCTCTGAACAGCACTCGTCATTGCACTGTTTCTCTGTGTGCTACCTCATTCCTTTGTGCACCACGTCAGACACCTCATTCTTCGATACACCCGGTGGCAGTGCTGCGTGTTGTGGTGTGCAGGGCACTATTCTTCCCTTGCACTCATATCTCCCTTGTTTTGCATCCAAAATGTCCCTGTGGCCTGCACTTCATACAGCCTTTTCACCCCGGATGTGGTCGTTTGTCGACATGGACTTTCTGGCCACGCACCCTTTTCCCGATATCCCCCTCGCCGGGTGCAGAGCATAGCTCTGTGTGTGTGGGTGGCTTTGTGTGTGTGGGTGAAATGCAATAGGTCTCGCATTTGAGAGTGATTAAGCTATTGACATTGTAAATAACAATGTAGTTTCTTTAAATGTTTTAAAAACAAAAACATAAACAAAAATAATGTCATGAGCAATGCCAATAGCTCTAACTTTAACAATGCCGAGACCATTGCATTGTAAATGCTTGTTTTAGGTTAGTAGTTATTTGTTTAATATTTTGTGTAGTTTAATAGCTGGTAGTAAGTGCTGTTTGTTTGATTGTAAAGCATATAAATGTGTTTTGATATTTACCATGCACGTTGTATATCTGAGTGAATGGTTCAGGCACATTTTGTAATTGTAATATTTATGTTATTGCATTTATATAGTGATTACTACCCCTGACGAGGCATCAAAGTGATTTTTGGGTGAGTAGCACGCTACTCCGGAACCCAACACCGATTAGTGGTGAATTAGTATAGTGAAATATGAAATTAATTTGAGTGGTGGACATGTTAGTCTATTTTTTGGATTGAAAAGGATAGTAGAGGGAAGTATTTGCATTTACATAGCGCTTGCTACCTTTGATGAGGTGTTGAAGCGCTTTTCGGTGAGTAGCACTTTCTGCAGAACCCAAGAAGGATTAGTGGTGAATTAATATAGGGAAATATAAAATTAATGTGAGCGGTGAACATCTTAGTCTGTTATTTGGATTGAAAAAGGATAGTGGAGGGATAGAATTGGGAAGGGTATTAGAATTAGAATATTGAACATGCAGGTAGCACCACTTACTCACTGAATTTACTTTTGGCGCATACGTAAGAAATATTGTTGATATCCATTTCCGTGGTACTTATTTGATTGACCTTAGAGTGATGAATGACAGAGCAGTGCCGCCTAGAACTCATTTTATTTTGGCTCAGAATCACGATTCATCTGTGGGTCCTGGAAAAAAGTTTTAAGCACCCAGGTGCCCTCCATTGGCTTAATGGTTTACGTGTAAGCTATGATGATGAAGCTGATATGCTGCTGCAATGATCCACAGATCACACATATAGCGTTGCAACTTACACTCAACCAACTGAGCTATCTGAGCACATATTTTTTGAGGTCTCACTCTAGACAGCTTCAGCTGTCTGTTGCAGATGCCATTTTATTCATGATCTTAACACATACTTAAAGTGGGATTTGACTCAGTCATTGCGTATGATTGTATAGCTTTCTTATCTTATTCAATTCTCTACTCCTGCTTTGATGGCTTTCCTCCCCATTCTTGTGCTTTTCTTCACTCTTAGAGCATTTCTACGTTTATGTGTTTTTTGACTGAATGAATTGTATACTTCCATGGCTGAGGTCATAGAATTTTTTATTATGTCTGGCTTGACAGCATTGCTGGTAGCAGAACTATCGTGAAAAATTCTTTAAAATATTCATAGCATGGAGTGTGGCTCTTCCCACTGGAATATTTTTCTCTCACCTCATGCTATTAACTGTTTGGTGTATCATTCTACGTGCTATGGATTGCGCATGAATTACAATGCATGAGGGACTTCTTTTGCATCTCAAGCAAACACTCAATCATGACACATTAGCCAATATTTTTTTTATTTTGGTTATTTTTAATTGCAGTAGGCTTTTGTTTCAATGTTTTTGTCAAAACTCAAAATTCAAGCCAAAGTTATTGACTTTGTCAGTGCTTCTTTCTTACATTTTCTACAGCACTTGAACTTAGCATTCAAGGTTTGTGCATTGCCTTCTATGTTGCCTCTTGTTTGACATGCAGCTAAGTCAGCTCCTACTTCGCTTCTTCTGCCGCTCAACAGTGTGACCTTTCTCCTCCCTCTGTCCCCTTCATTCTTGCTCCCACATCCTACTTTATTTTAAATTTGAAACAGGGCTACTCCTTCATTTAAAAAATGTTTAGGTGCATGCTCGTTATAGTTTTCATTTAATGTAACCCTCCAAGATGGGTGTCTACCATATTAAAATAGTAAATTAAAACAAAATGCACAACATGTCTTGGTGTATTTGCACGTTTATGTACTGAAACATAAACCCTTATGTGTTGGTCACCACGCTGGTGCCAGTGCTTTGCTGGAGTTAGCAGGTTTCACATTCTGTGAGAGTGCTTTTATTAATATGTATTTTTATTAAATAATGGGTAATCCCTGTCACCTGCTATACATTCCATCCTGCATTTTAAGATCCCTTTTTGTATTTTCATTCCTCCATTCACACTCCTTTCCTTTAACATAGCCATAGCTTCACTTTACAGTTGCTAAAAACGCTTATATGGTATATTGTGCAGTTTTTCTTCAAATAATCACTCCACTGCCAACCAAACAAGCATTTGCAATGCAATAGGTCTCCCATTTACGCGAGTTTAAGCTATTGGCATTGTAAATGAAAATGCCTTTTATTTATGTTTTGAAAAAAAGATAAAAGGCATTGTTATTTGCAATATCAATAGCTCAAACTCACGTAAATGCGAGACCTATTGCATTGCAAACGCTTGTTTTAGATGAGTGACTGAGATAATTTGTTGGGTGCGCACGTAGACTGTACGTCTTGGAGCTGCCCATTGGTGAATCTCCTTGTGATGTCAACACTGCATCTGTCTAAAGATAATACGTCTTATGAGCCCTATGCTGATGGGCTACCAGGCCTCATGCACCCCAGGGATCCCTCAACGAAAATCAAAGCTCTGCACTGTCCCCTAGGGTGTGCGAGTGGCCACTGAGGCTTAGTTGCCCACTGGCAGAGGTCACACCCTATCCAGTGCAGAGTTATGTCCAACACCAGTAGGATCTCCATTTAATGCATGAGGTTACAGAATGTGTGTGGCTGGTGTCTGAACCGGAGGGTGACACCTGAAGCACGAGGCACACATTGCGTTGATATGAGATGCATGTGAAATTAAGTAACCGCTTGTCCGAGGCTGTGACATGTTGGTTACAACTGTAGGGTGTTTGTTTCATGAGCTCTAGACATTTGTTTTTACGCTCACGCTCTAGGCATTGACAGTTACAGCAGCTCAGCAAAGCTTTGTGGTGCCTTTGTCTGGTGGAGCGCGTAGATGATTTAAAAGGTGGCTGAGACATGCAGGATGAAAGAGGAGTGTCACTGTAGAGTGCTGGAGATGAGAGAGACTGCCAGTGTAATATCCAAGAGATGAGAGAGACAGTCAGTGTGGCATGCAGGACTCAGGAGACGAGAGAGACCGTCAGTGTGGAGAGATTGTAATTGTGGGGTGTACGAGGCATGGGAGACTGTCAAGTAGGATGCAGCAAATTAGAGAGACTGTCAGTGTGGGATGCAGGGGATGAGAGACACTGAGTATGGGGCGCAGGAGACGAGAGAGACTGTCAATGTAGGATGTATGAGGCAGGAGAGACTGTCATTGTGGGATGCAGGAGTTGAAATAGACTCAGCATGGGAGGCCTGGGATAGGAGAGCCTGTCGCTGTGGGATGCAGAAGATGTGAGGCAGTGTGAGTGCAGGTGTGTGGGTAAGAAAAGACGGCATGTAAGTTATGAGAGTGTGGCACGGTTTCTGTGGGGTGAAGGGGAGAGGAGGGCTTCTGGTCTGGGTGGATGGTCTATTGGAAGAGGGGGTCGCAGTGGAAGGCACTGATGATGCAGTACTGAAGTAGACAGTCAGTGTGAGCACCGAGTGGTCGTCGGAGATGTGAGGGTACAGGCCGTGGTGCCTGTGATATTGTGAGTGAGGGTACAAAGCTTGATTTGACAGACAGCTAAGGTTTTCTTCCATTGGCCTGCGGGGCGGCCGCAGATGGGTCAAGTGGAAGGGGAGACATTGTGTTGCTGTGGGGATGCCAGGGTTACCGCAGGCGCAGAGTGCAGCTCCCGCTGCTGCTGGAGCTTCATGACAAATACCTCTCCTTAATCCTTGCGAGAGGCAGCATTGCGTAAGGCCCGGTCTCCCTCTGGGAGCTCCTTTAGGCACCAGAGGAGCAGTGGGAGATGGAAAAGAGCGTGGAAGGGATGGCTCTATGGCTGCTGGCACGAGAGCTAGGGGCGAGGGGACGAAGCAAGAGGAGACAGGAAATAGGGCAAGAAGGGCTGCAGAACTGCTGATAATGAGGAGGTAAGCTATATAACAAGTAGTACCCAAATGAATAGATAACCGTCAGCAGCGGACCTAAACTGTAGTTGGTCGGTGCTGCTTCCTGCAAAACGGAGATAGAACGGAAGTGACGTATCGGATCAAAAGCCAACCATAAGCAAGATAAGAAGACCAATGCCAGAATCAACCAATGGCAAGCGACAGGAGAAATTACCCTCCATATTTGTGTTAACTATAGGTCTTGCGACAGAGCATGCGCTGTCTAGGCAAAACATTAATAAAAGACATTGCCATTTACAATGCCAATAGCACAGATTCCAACAAATGCGAGACCTATTGCATTTCAAATGTCTGTTGAATGTTGCCGTCAGGCTACACATACCTTAATGGAGTAGTAATATTGGGCTGGTTTGGGTTAGTATTTGGTTGATTTTGGGCATGAAAGTTGTGGAGCAATCAGGCAACACTGCCCCCACCAGACCTCCCATTCATGCAGTGTAATTGTATTTATATAGTGCTTAATACCCCTGATGAGGTATCAAAGGGCTTTTCGGAGAGTAGCGCGCTACTTCAGAACCCAAAGAAATGGTGGATTAATATAGGGAAATATGAGTATAGTATTAGTATATGGAGGTACAGGTTAATTTGAGCGGGGGTTATGTGAGTCAGTGAGACTGAATAGAATAATGGAGGGATAGAAGTGGGGGAACAGAAGTTTGAATTGGGAGATCATAGTAGTAAGTTGAGGTCTGGGATGAGTAAAGGACGGATGGAGTTGGGATGAGCCTGCAGAAAGGGATTAGGGAAAAAGAATCAGAGTAGAAAAATAAGGTTTGGGATGAATCAAAAGAGAGGTAACTTGAGGGAGAATTTAGCAGGGTTGTTTGGGAGATCAAAGTAGTAAACTGATGTTTGTGGTGAGCCAGGAGGTGTAGAGGAGGGTGGACTCTAGGAAGGGTTTTTATGGAGATCAGACTAGTAGAAAGGGTTTGGGATGAGAATGAAGATAGAGGATGGATTGCTAGAGGTGTAGAGTGATGGTAGTACAGAGTAGAGCTTAGATCTGTGTGCTTTGTTTTTGTGGAGCAGAGGGGTGGTGATGTGTTTTGGAGAAGAGTATGTAGTGCGTAAGAGGGGAGGGACAAGAGTTATCAGTCTTTACATTAGATTTGATCACTGGAATAGGTAATGTGTATGGTGGAGTGTAAGGATTGTTTGGTTGTGTGTAATTGGTAATAAGAGGCCAGTGTTGGTGGATGGTATGGTGGAAGGCTGAGTATAACTTTTGTCATGGTAAAAGGGGATCTGTTAGGAGCAAGTAGAAAATACAGCTGGTGCTTTGTTAGAAAAGAGTGCGTGTCTTGATCCACCGGTAATTTCAGGGTAATTTCTCAATGCAAAACCTCATTTACTTCTAGTTTACCGCTGCAAAGGTACTGGATCCTTGCCACTGTATATTACCTTCAGGAGACTTTACATAAACATGAAAAATCAAAAATGCAATTAATTATTTTATGGAAGGCTGAGTATAACTTTTGTCATGGTAAAAGGGGATCTGTTAGGAGCAAGTAGAAAATACAGCTGGTGCTTTGTTAGAAAAGAGTGCGTGTCTTGATCCACCGGTAATTTCAGGGTAATTTCTCAATGCAAAACCTCATTTACTTCTAGTTTACCGCTGCAAAGGTACTGGATCCTTGCCACTGTATATTACCTTCAGGAGACTTTACATAAACATGAAAAATCAAAAATGCAATTAATTATTTATGCCACTAAAGAGAGTTGTGATTATTTTTAAAGGGTTTTATTTTCTAGTTAAAAGTTAAAGTTCTCTGACCCTTTATTCATTAGTCAAATGTCAATCAGGTTACATAATTGAAAATAGGAAAAGTAGAATTAATACAGAACATATTATAGGTTGCATACAAAACATTCTATTAAGGAAGGGAATGAGGCATCAAATGTCAATCACAATCCTTTAAAGAGTTCAGGAAAATATAATTTAAGAGTGAGTTTTGCAAGGCTAATCAATAATTAATTGGCAAAAATCTCCCATTAAGAGAAATAAATGCATAAGATAAATACATTTTTCAAAACTATTTAGTTAGTCAAAGCATAAACTTAGAGTTTTAGCATTTAAATTTAAACCAGCTGCACACTCTGCCCTGGTCTGTTCATCTGCCTCTCTGTGCTTCACAGAGAGAGACAGCCTGCCCTTCACAAGACCACAGAGGAATGTGATCTGCCTTGCCAAAAATATGACGTGTAAGGACTCTCTGAAAAATGTGAGCAAGAACCCCACACCCCTCTGTCTCTCCTCGGACGCAATCTCCTCCCAGGCTGCACCCGCGACCTTCACATACCTAACCCATATGATGTCGTTGTTAGATTTGCTCTTCTCCTCTCTCCTCCTATCTCTTCTAGTCCTGACAGCTCACACGCCCCCTAAAGCTCTAAGGCCTCAAAAGCTTCTAAAGCTAACACGCTCCATAAGAGGTCATTATTTATACTCTAATTCTTGGCTGACTACACTAATAATGTTGCATTTACAGTAAAACCTTGCACTGTGATTGGTTAGCATGGGTGACATGAGGGTCTCACCATCCTGTTGTCATTGCAAATCCAACCCATTCCGGTTCTGACAATGAAAGCGTTAATGCTTAATACAATTATATGTTTTAGCAAAATTTAATAGGAAAAAAAATGTATCAGTCCGTTTCCTCCTTCCTGTCACATCGCACCCAGGAAGGACACTTTCCGCAAACGCGGGTACATTGGCAGGATAAGAAGAATGTACAGTTCACGGTGGCCTTGACCCATTGTGTCTTCACTTGAGGCACTTGGCAGTATGTAGCTGGTTCTGCATATGCGTCTCTCATTCAATACAATTCACAGCCTTGCTGGATTCACAGGCAGCCATTTTATCTTAGGCCCAAAAACAAAACAAACATTAAGAGAGTATTAATTTATTGAAATAAAAACCCATTCTGTTTACCTCCCCCATAGTAGTACCCTGTATTAGTTATTACCTAGCAAAAGCTATTAATTTATAGCAGCTTTTCTATTATTTGTGCACCACATGCAAAAATGTGCAATGTACAACATAGCATAATCATGCACCAGCGCAAATTTTCAAAGCGCAAGCAGTTAATTCATACTTATAGCAACATGCTCTAATGTTTCAGATAGCTTTTCATGCAAAATGTTTCAGCCCCACGTGTAGTGTTGGTGCATGGTTGATTAATTTATACACATTATAAAAAGATGCGTTATGAACTGCATATGCATTGTCTAAATATGTAACAAAGCCAAAGTCTCTTGAGACAGGAACAGGGAGTGTAATTTACAAGGGAAAGGAGCTGGGAGGAGAGAACACACATTCTATTTTATCTTCAAAGCTAAAGAGGTACCTGAAATCACAAGTTTTTCTACACTGCAAAAACACGTTAATTCAGCACAAGCATTTCAGACTGAAAGCATTTTTGACCAAACCTCATTTTATGTTTTTCACTTTGCATGCACCAAAAGTGCAACTTTTAAAAAGCATTTGACTAGGCATGTGCCATGTGTTTTCACTTGCACCAAAATTTGTGTGCCAATTTAAATGCAGTCTGTCTGAAACATAAAAATAAAGCAATGCTTAATCTTGATGAAATCTAGCTCTATTAGTCTGGATTCATTAAAGGTTTGTATAATGTGGTGTTGTGTTGGTGATGTGTGGATGTTTTGGTGGTATATACAGTGCCTAATTTGTGCCAGAGCTCTCCGTTGCTTAACACCGGCACCTTTTTATCAGGGCCGGGTATACACTGCCACCTTACATCACTGCAGTCTGCACGCCATGTGTAAAAGTACATTAAATATAATTGCTGGCTTATTGCAGTGTTGTTCACACGTTGTTACAGTCTCATTGTCCTTCCGTAAAGAAGAGTGTTGCTGACAGTGCAGTGCTGCTGAGAGAGTGCAGCTAGCCCGATAATAAATCTGTATCATTTATGAAAATCAATTTGCTTTCCGTTTCAGTGTGGCCGGTGGGCGGGCCACTAATTGGGCTGCATTTTGGTTCTATGAGGGTACAGGGCTTAGGCAGGCAGCTTGTTTCCTGCGTAACCTTTCTCCTTCCGCGGATGGTGGACCACGCCCCCGCACACACACACTGCAGTGGACGAGTAGCATGTTAGCACAACATCGAGGTGGGCGATTTGAAGCAGATGCGCAGCAGGCCTCTTAATTAAGGCTGGCAGTGCCACCAGCAGTAACCGATTACAGAACGTCATAAAAAACCCAATGCTGCTTTTTCTTGCGCATGGTGACACCAATCACCTGAACCGAGTCAGAGGCCGTGAGGTACCACAGACCCCAGTATAAGGTCCCTGGCTACACACCATGTGACACACGTCTGGGTGGGGGCTTTTGATGGGGAGATTAGTGCCCCCAGTGGCTGACTTTGTCCATGCCGATGAGGGATATATTGTGGGTGCGAGTGTAGGGGGCGGGGAGGGACATAGCAGTTGCAGGGCGTAAGTGAAACATAACATAACACGTGTATTTGTAAAGCGCACGTTCACCACTACGGGTATCTTGGCGCTGAATAACAGATGTTTATTGTTACCCAACTCAATGGTACTCATTTTATCGACCTCAGATGGATAAAAGGCTGAGTGGACCCGCCGGGATTTGAACCTGTGATCATGAGGTCGAACACAGGCCCCTGCAGCAGACGCATTAGTCCACTGAGCCACCAGACCCGGCTAATGGTTTCTTTCCTCTGAGGGCTCTCTCACTACACCTCTATTTGAGACTTCCTCTGGACTCTCCTTTCCTCTGCAGCGCCCCTTTTATCACACCCACTGACCACCACCAGAGCCCTTCATTATTCATCCGGGTCTTTCCTCAGAGACCTCTCTCACATACCCTTCACTTGGCCCCTCTTGGGAGGTTTTCCTCTTGCTCAGTGTGTATTCCTTATCGCCCTCGTAATCGATGGCCCTTAAGGGTCTCCCTTGTTTAGTATGCCCGTGTGGACCTTCCTCTAGGGCCTGCTCTGTTCTATCCCTTACCATACATTCACATGGGCCTTCTCGGGGTCTCCCTCCTATCCAGTTGGTCAGGGATGGTGGGCACCGTCCGGGGCACAGGGAGGGATCAGAGCTTCGGAGAGAGAGCACTGTGCGCTGAGGGACTGTCACTGAGACTACACCTCGTGCCCAGCCTAGCCTCCAGCCCGAGTGCAGAAACATACCCCCCTACTCGACCACTGTGGGGCTCTGCTACCGCCTTCTCCTTATACAAGGTTAAGGCACAGGTGCACGTCACTAAGCATTCCTGAGCGTGCCTGCTTCACAGGCTCTAAAGCAGGGCTAGTCATGGCTGGACCCTGCCAGGCATTGAGGACAGCCATTCATAATGTAAATGAGTCCCATTTTGAATGATTATATGCAAATGTGTGTATCTCTGCAGTTTTAAAAGTTGCAATGCCCAGGCTTGGATCGTGAGGCGTGCCGTTTGTGCTATTTTAAAATCGTTCCAAAAGGTTTGCACGTGAGACCCTGACCTCACTGCAATAATGTAGGAGGTGATTTGGCTGCTCCAAATAACACTGGTATAATAATGCTGAATTTGTAGGGCTTGACGTTTTTCTTATGAGCCTGTTGCGAATGTTGGGGTTCGACAAATATCAAGGCAGCCTTGTTTTAATTCCACTAAATGCCTGTTTCTGCACCCCCTCCCTTAGACTTCCTGTCTCTTTATCCTCTCGCTCTTGAAGGTTCTTTTTCATCTTTACTTCCTCCCTTGGCCTCTGCTTTACTATCTTTCCCTTTCGTTCCATTTTCTGCCTTTCTCTGTCATGTTCAGGGACAAAGTCTGATGAAAAACAAGCCAGAGGAGCTTGCACTGGAGGCGAAGGCAAGGGAGAGACATAGGGAAGCAGGTTCAAATACCTGGATTTGGCAGCACCCGTTGAATTCTAGCATATCTGGATGTGTATGCAAAAAAGTGTAATTTAGTTTGTGTCTACTGTTGTGAAGTGCTCCTCTGTCTATCCACGACAGGGTTCGCACCATATAAAACTGAAAAGAAAAAAAAAATGTGGATTCCTCTTGTCACCCCTGCACTAATTCTATGCCCCCATGGATTAAGGCTAAAGTGTTACCTTTGATGACAGAAATAAATGCACATCTAATTATAATTGGTGAATTGCTGAGTGTGAATGCTTGACCAAATGTTGTGATAATAGGCAAATATTTGATTTCAGGATGTGCGCTGCACAAAGTCTCCATTGTTTATGACTTATTAGCATATTTTGCTCATCAGTCCTTATCTAGGTCACATTACGAGGTACATATCACTGGAGCCAAAGGTGAAAGTGGGTCGAGCCAATGGAGGATGTGGGCGGAGCCAGGAAACAGGGTGGTGGCCTCCTATAAAAACATTTGAGCGCCTGCACTCCTTTTTTTTTTTTACAAATTAAGCACTGGGTATATATGACAGAGTTGTGTTTTGTGGGAGAAAGCAGGTGCCATGGTGTTGTAGCTGGGATAGAATTGTGTGTGGGGGCGGTTTGTGGGGTTTTGTAGTGGTTCAATACACACTGAAATCTGTATGAGGTTTGTTTGTTGCATGAGAAGAATGCCTTTGCTGATTTTGTCTTTGGATGTTGGTGGATGTGGAAGGCTTAAGGTGGTGGCTCGTAAGCGAAAATTGGGCAGCATCTCTGGCCATAGAAACACCGCAAACAGGCCCAAAAGGGCAACTGCACTTGTCCTCTCCGCCCAGCCCAAACAGGCAACTGCCCTTGTCCTCGCCGCCATTAGCCTCGACACAATAGCGTTGACTGCTGTTTTTTATTTGAAATACATCAACAGCTGCCCTGGTGAAATGTAATACTCAGCTGTGACAAGCTTTAGCTTGCTGTCCCAGAAGGCCATATTACTATATCGTTTTAAAACACATTTTGCAGCCAACATGGCAGAAGCTAAAAAAAACAAAAGTGCTATGACGCGGCTAACATTGACCACGTAACAGTGCTTTTTATTTACATTTTTTTGTGTGGGCCATGCTGCACAGCAGCTCGTGCTACTGTGTGACATGTTAAAGAATACAATGACAAAGACAATGGATAGAAGCGTAATGGATTTGCCAAGGCTTGTGAAGTAAAGTTACAACCAATCGCAGGCGCTACTGAGTCCCAAGTGTTTATATTGTCGGTCTGCCCCATCTTGGAACAGGCTACAAAGCCCCGCATAAATTGAACCGCCAGACGCGTGGAAATGCTGCTGCATCCTGAACCGGTCCACGGACGTTCAGAATTACACGCGTGAAGGGAGGAATCCATAGGGATCTGATGATTAATGGAAGTTATGAGCTGCAGACAGCAGTAGTGAGCTCCTCTCTCGGGGAGAGGATGTGACGTAGCCAGGAGGGGGATGTGATGTGAGTGGCAGCGTCAGGTCTGCCGAGAGTATAACGGCGTCGCCACAGCCTCACGTCATTCTGGCTGGACAAGTGAATCCCCCCCCCCCACCCCAACCGTCTATAAAGAATGATTGTGACGCTCTTAATGCAACTGGCGCTCTTCTCACTTCGGGTCCAGTTCGCGCTATGAAACTGCGAAAAATAAAAATTAAAATGTTTTCTCACACTACGTTTGCGCCATCTTGGAGTGGAGCAATAATAAACAAGTGTCCTTAGAGGTACTGAGAACCGTGTTAAGAGAGCCTGTTACTAACTTAAATTAGACAAGTGTGAAATGTTCAGAATCAACAAATAGTAGCTTTTGTATAGCACTGAACATCCAAAGGATGCAGTGATACCGTGACGGCGAATTGAGAAAGCCCTAATTTCAATATTAGGCTGAGGTGGACCCTAATCTAATCGTAATATGGAGGAGCTAGAACTCACTAAGAAATCCGACCTGACGACGTCTTCTACACCAAACACTCAGAAAATGTACACCACTTATTTCCCCCTTTACACAGTTGTTAAATTATCACACAAGGTAAGTGAGGTTGAAAGCGTGGTTTAATGCTTGATCAAAGCACCCACGACTGGAGCCATCCAACCGTGAAGAAACCAACGTCCGGAGTGTCGTTAATAAGGAATCTTCACGAGTCCAGAATGCAGACAAAGAGAATACATGAGTCGCGTGAACCCACGCGACTCTAAAACACATAGCATTGAACAGAGTATTGAAACATAGTAAAACACCTCTATAACACCTTCCCCTCTTTGAGGAACAAGAAAAATAAATAAATGAATAAATATGCATAACATTATTCCAAAACATAGTCTGTCAATCTACACGAAATTCTTCTGAAACGTGATGATCTTTTTGCCGTTGCCACCGAAAATTCACCAGCCCCCATGGGACTGGGCTGAATTTCAGGAGACAATGGCAAATGTTCAGAGGTAACAGATTGAATCAGTTGACTCCCAGATGGTTCCAAAACACAACTTGAAGAAGGTATAGACAATGAATCACTGTCAGTAACAACGGGTTGAGCAATTTGTGCACCAGATGATACCGAAATACCAACAGAAGAAGGTTTCTCATAGGTCAAATCAAACCACAATGTTCAGAATCTGACTCTGAACAGGTATGTTGTCTAATAACATCAGCTTGAAGGGGAGATACCTTAACCAGAGCTCTCTTGTTCCACCATCCTTTGTTGTCAAGGAGAGCGGAACCTCTACTAACATGAATGACTAATGTAGGAGAAGAGAATTTAGATTGCCCCTTTGGAATCCTTTTGGGATTTTTGATGAGCACCCAATCCCCCCTTTCCAAGGGTTGATCTACAAAGTGTTTGCCAGAATCAAAACGTGCTTTCATAGCATTTTGCTTTGTTTTAACATGCTCTTGGATGAAAGCAGGCTTAAGTGAAACACTATCATCTTTCTGAAGCCAAGTGGGATTGAGATGAGTATGCACTCTCCTTTTCCTAAGCAACGTAAAAGGTGCAATACCAGTGGTGGAATGTGGTGTGGTGTTATATGCCCAGACCTTATCATGTACAAAGGATAAAGGATCTAATCTAGAAGATATTGCAGTCTGAATGCCCTCCTTAATTATCCGATTGCACCTCTCCACCAAACCATTCGAAGAAGGCGAGTATAAAGCAACCTTAAAGTGAGCAATGTCATGAATCTTGAGAAAAGAACACATCTTTTGTGACACAAAGTGTGTACCATTATCAGTGACGATGGTTTTAGGGAAACCTTCAACATCAAACACTGTTTGCAAAAATTTCATAGCATTATCAGTTGACGCTGCATTGCAAAAAGAATAGTATAACCATTTAGTATAGTAATCAATCAAGACAATGAGAAACTTGTTTTCATTAGGTAAAATATCATAAGGTACAGAAAAGTCTAAACCAACTTTATCCCATGGGCCTACAGGAAGAGGAACAGGATGCAACGGAGTGGAAAGAGTCTTCCAATGTTTGTCAGAAAGAAGACATTGAGTGCAATTGTCAATCATTCTCTTGACATGTGCATCCATGGAAGGCCACCAATAAAATTGTTTGATGCGTTGACATGTCTTGACAATACCAAGATGTCCTTGATGGGCCGAACGAATTATTGAATTTCGCAAGGATTCAGGTGGAACAAACAATTCATGATGCATAATCATATTGTTAACTAAAGAAAGTTCTTCCGAAACATTCGCAAAAGCTCTTAAATCTGGAGATAGATTTCTGCGCTCAGGCCATTTGTTCACAATAAAACTCTTAACCTTGGAAAGTGTGACATCATCATTATAAGCTGAATTCCACTCAGACTCAGATATAGGTGGACATTCCGCAATAGCATCAATTGCAGCGACAACACATTCGACATCGTCATCAACAACTGAATTTTCCTTCAAAGACATTCTTGAAAGACAATCCGCTCTGAAATTTTCCCCCCACAGAAATGTGTTTTATAACAAAGTGAAATTCATGAAGTTTTGATAGGAGTCGAACAAGCCTAGCAGAGGCTCTGTTCGAGGTGCTGCTTGAAAGCATGTGCATGAGCGGTTTGTGATCCGTGTAAATTTCAAACTCACGACCCCAAATATATGGTTTAAATTTCTGTATGGCCCAAACACAGGCTAAAGCCTCTCTTTCGATAGTACTGTATCTAGTCTCAGCTGGCAAAAGAGTTCTAGAGGCAAAGGCAACAGTGTGTTCAAGACCATCTACCCATTGTCCTAAGACAGCCCCCAAGCCAGTAAGACTAGCATCTACAGTAATAAAACATTTTGAACCATCAGAAAAAGGATGAAGAGCTGGTGAGTCCTCAATGAGTTTCTTGACATGCTCAAAAACTAATTGTAGGTCATGTGACCAAACAAACTTCACGCCCTTTCTCAAAAGATTCCTTAAAGGTTCAACAATTTGAGCATAGCCATGAACGAATCTGGCATAGTACTCTGCCAGGCCAAGGAATGAGCGAAGTGCATCCCTATCTTTGGGAGGGGCAGCATCTCTAATAGCTTTTATCAAAGAAAATGTGGGTTTAATGCCATTAGGCGAAAGTGTGTGACCCAAGTAGTCCAATTCTTGGACAGCAAATTTGCATTTATCATGCCTAACTGTCATCCCAGTTTTCTCTAAAACCCCTAACACTCTAGAGAGAGTCAGATCATGTTCCGCAATATTTTTGGCAAAAATCAAAATGTCATCCTGGTAAGCCTGTACCCCAGGAATGTCGCGGAATAGATTATCCATTAGTTTTTGAAAAATGCTGGCAGCTGAGGCTAGACCAAAGGGAAGCCTCAAATATTTGTACGCCCCAAATGGTGTAACAAAAGTTGTTAATTCTTGGGACTTTGGAGACAAGGGAATTTGATGATAGGCCGACTTAAGATCCAAAAGAGAAAAGAACTTAGACCCACCCAGATTAGCGAGTAGGTCATGGATCTTGGGTAAAGGATGACAATCGACGATGATATTGTTGTTTAATGAGCGCAAGTCAGCACATAATCTGATCTCGCCGGACTTTTTACGAACTAAAACTATGGGAGAGACCCATTCAGAGGAATCACAAGGTGTAATAACCCCCTCATCACACAGACTTTTCAACATTTTTTTTAATTCATCCCTCGCATTCAAAGGAAGAGATCGAACTTTATGAACGATTGGTTGGGCATTGGATTTGAGACGGATTTCATGCTTGAAACCCAAAACTGTGCCAACTTTATTTTGAAAAACCTTTGGAAATTGATCAAGTATATGATCAACTTTATGAGTAGGCACAGATAATTCAGACACGTGAAAGTTCTCAGGTTCAAGATTAGAATAATAATCATCTGGAATATCACCCAAGGTAATGGGTTGGTCCGACCCGGGTTTGAGAATTAAACCCATTTTGGCTTGATCCCACCAACCTAAGATATTTCTACCTTTGAGAGCGACATATACCTTAGTGAAAGTTTTTCTACCAAGGCATTCGATTTTAGAATGGAAGTACCCTAACATGTCAATATCTTTTTCGCCATAAGCTTTGGGATTGACATCAGACACAAAAAGAGACACGCTGCTACCCCAATTTGAATGAAACGTAAGGTCTGATAAAATAGTGATAGGTGACCCAGAGTCAGCTTTGACCTGTAAAGGAATGGTACCCACAATTAATTCACACAATGGACCCTTGACTTTTGAAAAATCGATAGAATCACATTCAATAGACAATGAAACATCGTTGAGTCTAGTGGAACAGTACTCTAGATTCTCATCAAGTTCAAGGTTATTAACTCTGGTAAATCTTTTCCCGCCTCTGCAAACAGATGGAAAATGACCAATTTTTTTGCACAAAGAACATTTTTTCCCAGATGCAGGACAACTAGGTGAATTGCCCAGATGATTTCTTGACCCACACCTATAGCAAATGATGATTTTCTTTGATGATTGTCTGAAAGGCTTACTGACGAGATTCACAGAGCAGGAAGCAGATGGAGACTCTCTATCAATTGTGTGTACGCTGACTTGATGGGCTTGACTTTCTTGTAAAATTCTTGAAGAACTTGTTGCACGTTCAATACCTTTAGCAATATCCACTATTTCTGCAAGAGTGGGGTTTTTACAACTTAATAAACGTTCTTGAACTTTTTTAGATGAACAAAAAAAAATGAATTGGTCTCTAATTGAGGTGTCTGTACTTGGGCCAAATTCACATGAGGAAGCGAGAATTCTGAGTTGAGCAATATAATCTTCCACGCTTTCATCTGCACTCTGCTTACGCTTAAAGAAGTTATGCCGCTCCAAAACAATACTGGGTTCATAATCATATTGTTTTTTCAAACGACTCAGGGCTTCTTGGTATGTGTCCCAACCATCACCTGAATCTGAAGGAGGAGGAATCGGTGGAAGATTCTCAAATACCTGTTGAGCTGCGACTCCTAGACAACCATATAAAATGGCAACCTTGCGAGCAGGAGGATATTTGACCGCATCAATGGCAACCAAATAGTTTTCGAAACCCTTTAGCCAATGGCGCCATGCCAAAGATGGTTTGCCGGGAGTCTGTAAAAATGGAGCTGGTGTTTGGGATTGTTGGGATGAAGCCATGACAGAAACAGAAAAAAATAAATAAAATAAATAATAATAATAATAAATAAATAAATAAAATAACACTGACCAATCGCAAAAACAATTGCAATAAAGATTCAATAAGTAAAGAGCGTGCAGATCGCTGAATACGACATGCACTGTTCTATCATGCAGATGAGGGTGACCATGTTGCAGAAATAGGCGATGATGAAAGCGTGCCTATCGCTGAAAAATTTGAACTTCAAAACTGAAAGCTGAGAGCCTATTATCGTGGTAACAGAAGTGAGCCAACACCATAGACAGAAAACAGCTTAATTTGTGAAAACGTGCCTATCATAGGCTGGAAGCATTTCCCTTAGTCAAAAAACACTTCGTTTATGTAAGCGTGCCTATCGCTGTAGGAAGAAGACAGCTTCATTTGTACCAGCGTGTCTATCGCGTTAGGCAGGAAAGCATTTCTTGTGGTCAAATATGGATGTTTGACGCTGTACCCATGGTTACAGCTGTGCGTGATTTCTGTGACAAGTTGGAGTTGTTTCGTGGCCTGACGTAAGACGTGCATGCAGGCGGAGTATTGAAACAGACACAGCGCGAGGAGCCGGTTGAGTTCGAACTGAAGTATGCGGAGAAGTAAAAGGGAAAAGACAAATATATACGACCTTTCAGCAGTGCGAGGTCGTGAGGGACGATGTGGAACAGAGTCTCTTGATTGGAAGATAACTTGACGTGGATGGAAGAAGAGATCAGCTGCTCGGAGGAACACGGTAGAAATTCTTGAAGATAGCTTGAAGAAGGTGGTGGGTGCCGGAAGAAATCCCGCTTGTCGCCAAGATGTTAAATTATCACACAAGGTAAGTGAGGTTGAAAGCGTGGTTTAATGCTTGATCAAAGCACCCACGACCGGAGCCATCCAACCGAGAAGAAACCAACGTCCGGAGTGACGTTAATAAGGAATCTTCACGAGTGGATGACAACGATCCAGAATGCAGACAAAGAGAATACATGAGTCGCGTGAACCCACGCGACTCTAAAACACATAGCATTGAACAGAGTATTGAAACATAGTAAAACACCTCTATAACAACAGTGCTATTTCTTGCTCTAATATAAACCAATATGAGATACAAAACCTTGCAGGGTAATACCCCTACTTTCAAAAACACAATAAACCTACAATACTTTCAAAATGTAACAAACAAAAACTGTCACAATGTATCATGGGAGGGAGAAAGTGCGCAGACGCCTCCGGGCTTACATCATCACGTGCAGTCGCTAGACACCGCAGCAGTGTCCGCTTCCGTCGCGAATCAACAATAACCTGTTTGTGAACCGAGAAGCTGTGTGCACGAGGGCTGGGCAGCCAAGAGGACACAAAGGGAAAAAGATAAAAGAGACGCAAAGAATTAAGCATAGACGTGGTGAGCCAAAGCATTGAGAGGGAGAGCGGAGTTAGAGCCGAGCAAAGGGTGGGCCCTGGGCCAAAGAGCTCAAGCCGAGCCTTCAAAATATTTGGCATGTAAATCATGCCACAATCATCATGTCAGACTATAAGATACCTTCGAAATCCAAAAAGTGTATTTCTTTAGCACGCAGTACGAGTTTTTAAACGTGCCCTGACAAATATTCATGCCCACGCCCTGTTCACAATGAGGTCAGTAAACTAACAGGCAAATCAGGTTTTTTTGTTGTTGCAGATTTATATAGCACAAACTTGACCCGTAGGTATCAGAGCGCTTTACATTAGCACCAGTTGCATTACAGAGGGACACATTAATCTTAAGGCACAGGGAGATTAAGTGATTTGCTCAGAATCCCAGGATGCTTGAGCTTCCAGCCAGAATCAAATCTGGTTCCCCAGCTTCAAGGTTGGCCGCTCTGGCTTTTAAGCCACATCCTCTGCCTATACCATAAATGTGGCCTAGATTCTTACTATACATAGGTCAACACCGTGTTTTTATACAGCACATCTCCTGAATTCATGTATTTGGAAGAGCCCTCATATGTAATATAAAAAGAAGCCTCATAGACCGACTCCCAACACTGAGGACATGAGCCCTCTACGAGCTAAAACCTCTCTCTCTACCAAGATATGGTCGAGGAATGATCGGGTTTCGCTCACCCTCACTCACTAGGTTCCTCCACACACTACATTAGAGCCTACAACTCCTACCCTGGATCAGCCGTAAGAAGGTTAGTTAACGGAGCAGACGCCCCATGTGATCCATCTCCATTTGACCTGTGTGCTTGCCAAATCATTACTTGTTAAATCAATTATAAGCTATAATGTTCATTTTAAACATATTTATTAATATTCGAACATTGGATTCTCATGTACAAAAACATCACATTTGTTAAATACAATCATGAAGTAGTGCTCCAGAGGGGAGGGTTGGAATAGTGCCGCAATGTGCAAGTGTGAAGGTAATTGAGAAAGGGAGGGCAGTGAACAATATATACATCCAAATCGTTAAAAGCCAATCCAGCCTTAGCCAAGGCTAACCTATTTACAAAACCATCATAGGGAGGGGACACGGTGAATCTATCACTATTGTCCAAAAAGGTAAACACAAAATAAAGCAGTCAACGTTTCGACACCTGAGGACTCTTATATCTATCTTCTCACCGCCAGCAACGGTGACTCAAGGGTGCCCCACTTGGTCCTGATGAAGACTCTACTGTAAGGACCTTATTTTCCTACATACAATCCCTAGGTCAAAACGTTGAAGGCTTTATTTTGTAAACAACATTTTTTTTCTCAAAATGTGTAGATTCTTCAGTAGCTGACGGATTATGTAGCAAATTTGCTTAATCCGTAATTGTGCAGAAAATCCTAAAGAAGAACATAATTCCAGTGCCCCGGCCTATTTACTCTAGTTTTCCGAATTTCAGTTCACTTCATTGACTTCAAGCAGTGTGATTGAGAGCAGCTTACCCCTGGTTAGGCTCGTGCTCCTAAAACTGGGGGTTTCTTTTTTTGCTTCCAGCTCTTGTCAATGTATGTTGTTTGCTGTAATGTTTTACTGCTTTGGAAATTAATAAATATGTTAATATTGTTTTATAGAGCACGTAAATGCCAAAATTATTTGGTGTCTTGGCGCTAGTGTCGGTTCAATATCCTGAAAAGAAGGGCAACTGGGACCTAGTTAGGAGCAAAGGGGAAAGCCAAGTTTTTAGTTGTTTTCTGAAACTTAATTGATTGGTCTGCACCCTGAGATGATCAGGCAGTGCATTCCGCCATTTACATGTGGTATGTGAGAAGCTTCTTCCTCCCCAGTGGGTCGTCTTGATTCTAGGGACATCTATCATATTAGCAGTGGTAGAGCGAAGACTGCAGGGAGGTACATACCACTTGAAGATCTTTTGGAAAGAAAGAGGACCGACCTTGTTTAGGGCTTTATGGACCTTTCTAGGAACAACTACCTTATTAGCAGTGGTAGATCGAAGATTGCAGGTAGGCACATACCACTTGAAGATCTTTTAGAAGGAAAGAGGGCCGACATGACCCGTTTTCTAATTAGTAACCATTGCAAATCAGAGATGCTCTGCAAGATAGAGCTGAACGTAGGAACATTTAGCAACACTCAAGCTGGAGCATTTTGGAGAGTTTCTAATTTGCATAGCAGATGCTGCTGAGAGCCTACATATATAGTGTTACGGTAAACTAACCTTGAGATCTCAAGGCAGAAATTACTTTCTTCTGCATCTCTACAGGAAGAAAGGGCAGGATATTCTTGAGACTTTTAGTGTAAAATAAACCAGTAGGATGTTACCTGATTTATATGGTCGGCAAACACCAACTTAGTGTCAAAGAGGACCCTAAGTTCATTTCTTTTTGGGCTGGCGATGGTGGTGAACCTAAATTGGAGGGCCACCATGAGGTATTCCAGAAGGAGGTATTGCTACCAAAAAGCACCACCTCAGTTGTTTCAGTATGAAGTTTCAAGCAATGTTTCTGCATCCACTCAAAGATATTTCTCATGCAGGTGTTAAATTGCTTGGCTACCTTTTCAGGGTTTGAAGAGACTGACACCACTATCTGGGTGTTGTCAGCCAAGGAAAGTACTGAAAATCCACATTATCTAAGAAGCTCACTGAGGGGGTTAATGTGCACATTAAAAAGAGTGGTACTATGCGGGGATCTTTGAGGTACCCTGCGTGGGAGTGGAAAGGATTAGAAGTGACGTTTTCTAGGGTTACAACTTGCTCACAAAGGAGCCAAGCAATTCAAATGCTCGATCCCTGATGCCTTTGCGTTCAAGCCGGTTGAGGAGATGGGAGTTGTCAACAGAACCTAACACTGCTGAAAGATGAAGTAAGATCAAGGCCTCTTTTCGACCCCTGTCGACAATGGCTCTGATTTCTTCCGTTGCATCCATGAGAGCTGGCTCTGTGCAATGGTTGAGTCTAAACCCATGTTGTGATGAGTCAAGGGTGTCGGTTGATTCCAGAAAGGCCTTGATTTCTAGATTTGCATTTCTTTCTAGAATCTTAGCTAAAAGTGAAAGCCTGGAGGTCGGCCTGTAGTTTTTAACTTCATGGGGCTCCTGCAAGGGTTTTTTTAAGAGTAGCAAAATGGATGCTTTCCTCCAAGCTAATGGAAAGCACTCCGAGGACAGTATTTTGTTTAGGAGTCCTATAAGGTGAGTCTCTATTGTATTTGCTGCCAGATATAGAACCTGCAGAGGGCAGGGATCCGATGGAACATCTGATTTAGAACTTTCAATAAATTTGGCCGCCTTATCCTATGTAAGAGGGGCAAAAGTGGTAACAGTAGCGGCCCTTGCTTGTTGTTTGGGGTAATAGTTTCATCTAACGCCTTGTATCTGGATGAAGTCTTGGTATTTCCAGCCAGAGCAGTAAACTCCGACAATATATTGTTGATTTTTTTTTCTTCGCAACAGATTTTATTATTGACAGACACAGTAGGCCACATTTGTATACATATCATAGCGATGGTAATGATGTAAATTTTAACAGTATACGGTTGTCGCCGGATGGAATATGCAGAAAACTGAATTAAAAGCATATAAACATTATTAACTAGAAACAACAATGTCACAGAGTCCATATGTATAATGTCGTACAAAGTCTCCATTCGCAACATATGAATACAGATACAATCATTCTTAAAATATATACCCAACATTTGATCTTTACGGCAAATCTTCATTACGTATCGCAGAGTGAATAGGCTCAAGATACAGACGCCAGAAATCAGCACACCGCTCACAGATCTTCGGATGTTTCTGAGGACATCCAAGTGCCAAGAAGATCGGTATTTCTAATCCCATGGAAAAATCAAGGCCCCTTTTCCAGGCCCATACAGATGGCAGTGAAGTTGCCTTCTTAGCAATGTCTCGCTTACCAAGAGTAAGCACCAGGAATAGCAGATGTCTTTTGTATCTGTTACCTCCAATACCCACGTAATATGAAGCATGGTTAAACGCAGTGACTGTGGAATGTCCCAACCCAGCACCTCAGATAAACAGGCCAGCACCCCACGCCAAAACCGTGAAAGAGCCATACACTCCCTAATCGTGTAAAGGAAAGTGCCCCCGGTGATTCTGCAATGCAGACAGAGGGGAGATGTAATCATATGGGTGCACCAGAGCCTATAGTGAGTGAAATACACACGGTGAAGATATTTAAATTGTATAAGACGAAGGTGCGTATCAATGGTCACCCCATGCGGGAACTCTAGAGCCTAAACCGTCAAGTGAACCGAGATCTTTCTGCCAGGCCTCTCTGGTTGTGGAAATATAGATTTTTCTGGTCAGTTATGTCCCCTATCTTGGACCCCAACGGTTCTATGTGCATGTTACAAGTACATGTATGTTTCCTCCAGTTCCAGTTATGAAGACGCAAATACATGTGCGTCCACCGTCAACATGTCCTCTGTCAGATCCGCCATGAATAGGCCGGATATTCCATTCCTAAATATGAAAGGCCACCGGCTTTATATGGCTCAGTTACTCCATTTTGCAGTCCAGGCAAGTAGGCCCTGATTCTGTCATCAAACTCTTCTTGCCTTCTGCCTCTGAAAGCTCCAGTCTGAGCCTGCATCTGTGACCATGAACTTTGTCTCATTCTCTGCGCGGCTCACGAAGCCTGACATCAGCCTATTCTCTGCCAAGAACTGTATTTCACCTTCGAATTATCTGCTTCCCCCTCAGCCGATGCATTCCTGCCTAGTAGTTTAAGTAAACATTCTTCCAGTTACCAAGCAAAAGGCCCGGCTTCTCTGTCCTCATGCAAGTAATTCATAGCCCTGTTACCATGGAATATTCCTATCCCCTCGCATTTAGTGTAGACACTTAGACGCTTGTACACGCACGCACAGTCAGTATAGAATAGATTCTGTCCGAGAGTCCTTCTTTCGTGGATAACATAGTTCTTTAAACATAGGATGTTAGATATGATTTGGGATTAGGTTGACTTGACCCCCCAGACTTTTCGTCTCCACATGTAGAGCTAAATGTCAAGTCCCCTTCACCCCCTAGTTACACGTCAATTACACGTCATGTTGCTGCGCGCGCATCTATGCCAAGTATTATCTTATAGATCCACCTATATATGACATCATAACCAATTATGTTTCTTTTTACTCCTTATTACACCCATTTTTCGGTTACGCATATGAATCGTCATTTTCCTTATCAATTGTTACGCCTACTGCATTCGCTTCATTGTAATGTATGTACTATAAAAGTCACTTCTTGTCAATAAAGTATGTACTTCACTTCCTGAACCCCCGTGGTGATGGAACTTGGAGCAACCGATTATAATCGATCACTGGAATAAAGCCCATTCCGAACCTCTAATACCACGGATTCTGCCTCTCATTTTACTGAGCTATTTTATTATGTTTATATATCAAATTAAGTCCCAGTAAAGGAATTTTATTTACCACATGAATGGCGCCCGAACAGGGACACTTTCTCATCTCACGCGCCGGCGGTGAGTTGCAGGCCCGGTCTCCTGCCACAGCTGGACGGACAATAACGCGTACCAGCAGGATTTCCTGTATCTCCCTCCGGTCAAGCGGGGGCGACTGAGGCTGCGATCAACACCCAGACGAGGCGGTGAGAAGTGCGAAGTATCCCGACCAGAGCCTAGCTGAGAGAGCAAGATCCGAGGTATACAGAGGCCCACCAGTTCGAAGTCGAGTCCAGTTTCCGACGAGTCGAGTCGAGTCCAGTCCGGTCCAAGTCCGGTTTCCGAGGCCTTCCGTTTCCGAAGCTACCCGGTGAGTACCATTACTGGGGAGGCATTTCTGACGTGCACATAGGTTGTGCCGGTCAAGACGGGTTTGGGTACACAAATCCGGTCTGCACTGTTTCAGCAGTGTATCTGTACTGTTTAGCAGTATATCAAGTATTCCGAAGTATCTAGTTATTGTCAAAGAATTATGCTTGGTGATTAGTTATGCAGACGATCATCATTGTTGGTTATTTTAAAGGTTAAAAATATTTAATGTTTAATGTTTAATGTTTAATGTGTTAAACGTCCTGCATATTGTGGTATGAATGGTTGTTCATTATTGTGCTTTTGTACTAAGTGTGTTCAAGATTAAGTATCAAATCAGTTCTCAATATGCCGCTCTTTTCGAAACTAAGACAGATCACTACAAGAAAAGGGGTACTCGAAGAAGCTGTTCCTATTCCTCCTAGGGACACTCCAGGGTACTTCATGTATCATAAACATGGCTTAGACGCTATATTATTTCTTGATTTATGGGTAGACTACACCAAGGAATTACCAGAAAGTCAGAGGTGGCCCACAGCGGGAACCTGGGATGCAGAGTGCATCATGAAAGTAGAAGAAGAGTTATGGAAAAGGAAAGTCAGACAGTCACAGAAAGATGCCGTTGAGTTATGGCGTAAAGAATCTCATAGACGCACAGAAAAAGCACGTAGACAGGAAGAAAAGAATAAAGAGAGTTCAAATAAAGTTCGAGAGAATCCATTAATTGAGGAAGGTATCCGAGTGAAATCAGAACAAGTAGATAGGCAAAGAAATGCCCTTATGAATGGTATGTATCCCCTCCTGGCCGAAGGATTACCTAAGGCTACTCCAGAAAAACCGAAAGACTTGCCACCCCCATTGTTCCCAATAAAGGTACATCCTAAGGGGCATCCTAGAACCGCAGAAGATGTTTTTCTTTCCTCATATTTAGATGACGCAGCTCCCGAGTATGCTAATTCCGCCCCACATAGACCGCATACCAGGGAGATCCAACGCCAAGATCCAGTACCCGTATCCCTACAGCAACAAATCGAGTCACAAGTTCCGGCAAGCACATCTGTTTCTGCATCCGCTCCTACAGCTACTTCTATAGCTGTGTCCACACCTGTAGTTGCTGTGTCACGTTCGACGAATCCTTTCACACCCGACACCCCAGATGGGGCCACGGGAGGTGCTACCAATATTTTTTCTACGCCACCCAGAATGATTAAACTTACTTTTCAAGAGTCAGCGCATTCACGTACACCCAAACTCATAAGTGCCCGTACGCTGAAGGAACTTCTTATAGATTGCAGATATGACCCTGTGCCCGGTAAAGAGGACGAAATGACCCTGGCATCATTGCGTATCAGACGAGCCGCAGTGTATTTAGGGAAGTTACCAGGAATGACTGCGCATCTAGATAAAATATATCATTTTGTCCAAACAGGGCGAGATCCAGAATGTATTAACAGAGCTATGGAATACCAGAAAGTAGAGATACAGGGGGAACTGTTACGTTTCCTCATAAATTGTGTGATCAGAAATCAAGACCGACCGGGGGTAAACCCGGAAGCAATGCAAATTCTTACCAGATGGAGCCAGAATATATCAGAAGGGAGACATGATAAGCAAAATTGTATAATAGCCATGTGCCGAAAGATCCGTAAAGAAATAGAACGCCTACACGAAGAGAGATTAGAGGTAGACGAGTTCGAACAAAGCGAGGAAGAAGGGTCAGGACTGCCCACAGGACAGTCAGACACCATAGCCTATGTAGGAAGAGGAAGATCTTGTAATAGTAATAGATGTCTTATTGACCCGATACGTCCGATATGTCCAGATAATAACAGGAATTTCCAAATACCTATAATTAATATAAGGTCTAACGAGCATTCGTTCCAAACCGCCGACAAACTACTCCGAGAACGAAGGGGTTATCATTTTCTCGATTCTATGGATGAACAAGATTTAGCCAGGGCAGCTGTCCATTGGGTGGACAGTCCCGGAAAATATAGTGATGATACAGTAGTACGCACATTTTTGAATCTCACCCCAGATGAACAGAGGTTAGTTGGGATTTATATGATTCAACAACTCATTATACTATATCAGAGTCAGCATTCGGACCCTGGTCCCTTGCCTGACATATTGACTGAATTGCTCATGAATAGATGGAGAGGTTCAGGTACTAAATTAATTAAAGAAATTCTAGAATCAAGAAAGCAGTACATTCTTTTTGTATGTTCAGACCGTGTCTCATTGCCCATCAAGGAAAGAACCACGTATTACATGGATAGACAGAATCCCTTACGAGAAGTGCACCCAATAAAGGGCGAGGACAACGAGTTTAAGAGCGTATTTGTATATACGCCCATATCAAAAATAGAATTGTTAGAAATGAAGAAAGTGGTACCCAGTCATGACAAAGACCCAGCGGGTTTTCACCGAGAAATTAAAGACATGTTACTCATGGGAGAGTATACCTATCCCGACATTATGACAATATTAAAGGTATTGATGCCTGCTGGCATTTATGAGAAACTCAAGGAAAAAGAGTGGGAGGTAGGAGACCAAAAGATAGAATGGTCAGCATTGGAAGCAGAAGAAAGGGCCCGAACTGCAGGAGCAGGGCTTGGGGATAGAACTAAAGCACTACCAGGTTTATTAGTACAGGTACTGCCACGTTTATTAACTACGAAAAAGGAAGATTGGGGTACAATTTCAGCCTGTAAACAGAAGCAAGATGAAGACACTAGTGATTACTATGCCCGATTTGAAAAATGTTTTGGTATAAATAGTGGCATAAAAGCAAGTAGCGAATCATACCCGCATCTGTTCGTAACAAAATTAGTAGAAAATGCCCTACCCCAAGTAAAGAATAGAGTGTTAAAATTCGAGAGTACGTGGCAAGGTAACACCCCATCACAAATGTTACAAATGTTACAATACCATCACAATAGGATTAGAGAGGAACAAGAACATGAACACAGACGCATGAAAGACACGAAAATGAAAATGCTAGTTTCCCAGACAGTTCCAGCTGAAGGACATAAAAAGGGTATGACACATTCCGATTCAGCAGGACCTGTAAAAGGGACATGCAATTATTGTAAAAAGCCAGGTCATTACGTACACGACTGTCCAGTTTTAAAACATAATATCGCCATAGGTAAAACACAAGAAAGATCACGGCCACTCAGACAAGATCAGAATGAACAAGGAGCTCTGCAGCATGCCCAGGCCATGCCAGCCGCACAACAGCCAATACAGTTTGTGCCAGCTGCACCTCCGTTGCCTGTTGCTGCCACACAGACAACAACACGACAAATGTATCAGACCGCACAGTATGAATATCCTGAGTATCAGCGTTACGCATGAACTAGCCTAGAGAGGGAAGTTGACTTACCCCTTATTGAAATACCTGTAGATCAAGAAGGACCTTATGTACATAGTGAATTATTAGGCCAAGATAGAAAATTTTTACTCGATACAGGGGCAAGTCGAACAACTATAAAACGTAGTGAAGTTCCAGGGGCACCCCTCTCAGGCTCACAGAATATTTCCCTTGGTTTTTCAGGAAAACCTATTGTTAATGAAGTATCACAGCCTCTTCCACTTACGATAGGACCTCTGACCCGAACTACAGATTTATTGCTTACTAAATCATGTCCAGAAAATCTGTTAGGAATAAAAACACTGAAAGCTCTAGGAGCCATAATATGTTGTTCTCCGGAAGGAGTAAGGTTGTTTTTACGTGATTTTAAAGGTCACTATGTGTCTAGAGACATGGATCCCCGACTGCAGACTTTACCTACACATCTATGGGCACAAGGCCCTACTGATGTTGGTTGCATGAATATTACACCATATCGAGTCACATTAAAGGCAGGAGTGGTGCTACCACGAATGCGACAATACAAGTTACCACCAGATGCTGTAGTGGCTTTACTACAAATCATTGACGAGCTCATTGCCCAAGGAGTAGTTGTGGAAACAGACTCCAATGTATGTAATTCACCGATAATTCCGATTCTTAAACGAACAGATCCAAAGGCCCCGCCAGTATATCGATTGGTTATTGATCTGCGCGAATTAAACAAGTGCATTGTGCCACAATTCCCTGTGGTCCCAGATATCTCGTCATTACTGACAGCCATTGATTCCGAAGCAACATTCTTTACTGTAATTGATCTCAAGAATGCTTTTTTCAGCGTCCCAATAGATCCGGAGAGCCAATATTTGTTCGGATTTAGTTTAAATGGACGTAGCTTTAAATTCTCACGCGCACCTCAAGGATTTACAGAAAGCCCCAGCATCTATAGCCAAGCACTGAAACGAGAACTAGATAGTATCCACATGCCAGTTAACACTGCTCTGCTCCAATACGTCGATGATCTGCTGATCACCGCAAGAAGCGAACCGGAATGTGAAAAAGCATCACTGACAGTTTTACAATTTCTAGCCGAAAAGGGGCACAAGGTGTCCCCTTCTAAGCTGCAATTCTGTGTCCAGCGAGTTATTTATCTTGGACACTCGCTGTCCAAGGAGGGAAGGCAGCTTACACCCGACCGCATTCAGTTAATAGCTAACATGCCAATACCCAAGACACAAAAGGAGGTGCGGGCTTTCATAGGCCTCACGTCATATTGCAGGCAGTGGATCCCTCAGTACGCATTTCTAGCAAAACCACTCATTCAGTTGACAACACAGGAGGCAGCCACATCGACTGTTCTCCCTTGGACTCAGGAACATACACAAGCTTTTGAAAGCCTAAAGAAAGCTTTATGTCAAGCACCTGTTTTAGCAACGCCATGTTACAGAAAACAGTTTACACTCTTTGTTACAGAACGCGAAGGTACTGCCTTGTCAGTACTCACACAGGAACAAGCAGGAGCACACAAACCATGTGCTTATTTTTCTAGTACATTAGATCCCGTAGCTCAGGCTTTGCCTGCATGCCTAAAATCAGTGGCAGCGACAGCTTTAGCAATCAGACAAAGCGATGCCATAGTGTTAGGACATCCATTGACAGTTCAAGTACCACATGCAGTAGAGGTTCTTGTAAATAGAACGCAAACACAACACTTGACTATAGCGCGACTTACAGGATACGAGCTTACATTGTTTCAGCCACATATAGAAATCAGACGCTGTAACACATTGAATCCTGCCACACTTTTGCCAGTAACCGGAACAGACCCACTAGCCCATGACTGTATTGAAGTTATTACTATAACGACAAAACCCAGACAAGACTTAACCGATGTCCCATTGTCAGACCCAGACCTGACATTGTATGTAGATGGTTCATGTATGAGAACAAATACAGGAGAGTTGGTGGCTGCTTACGCAGTCACAACAGATACTGAAGTCATTGAAACTAATCGTATAAATACTTTGTCAGCTCAAGCCGCAGAGCTCATCGCTCTGACACAAGCCTGTATTCAAGCCACGAATAAAAAAGTCAACATATACACTGATTCACGTTATGCATTCGGAGTTGTACATGACTTCGGCGTGCTGTGGCGAGAGAGAGGTTATTTAACTTCCCACGGTGCCCACATTCAGCACGGACCCCTCATTCATGCCTTATTAGATGCAATACATCGACCCACTGCAATATCAATTATGAAATGTAAGGCTCATACGAAGGTTACTGATATCATTTCCCAAGGCAATGATCTAGCCGACAGAACAGCTAAACAGACTGCTCAAACTCAAACCCCCGACATGATAAAGACAATAGTCCCGACACCGACACAGTGTATGACAGTTAAAGATCCTACTCTTGACGTAATTGACATACAGACACATGCTACACCAGACGAAATAAAGAAATGGACTGAATTAGGAGGGATCCAAACGGACCAAGGATGGATGATGAAGGAAAAGTCTGTATGGTTCCTTCCTGATTCAATGGTCCAAGTTATAATTAACACTATACATAGTCCAGCACATCTAGGAGAAAAAGCTATGCTAGACAGCATTCAACACATTTGGTTCAATAAACATTTACGAGCAGCAGCCAAACAAAAAGTCCGTACCTGTATGATCTGTTGCCAGTTCAACCCAGGAAAAAGCGTTCCCGTAGAACAGGGTGGATTTCATCCTCCTGATCACCCTTTTGAAGTGCTCCAGATGGATTATATCCAGATGGAACGATGTCGAGGATTTAAATATGTTCTCGTAGTTGTCTGCGCTCTGTCCCGTTGGACGGAGGCATACCCGGTTTCAGATTACACTGCCCCGACTACTGCCAAACAGTTGGTTCGAGAATTCTTCCCACGATACGGTTTACCACGTGTTGTCTACTCAGATAACGGCCAGCCGTTCTCATCCGAATTAATGAAACATGTTTCACTTCTGTTAGGATATCAGTGGAAATTCCACTGTGTCCGACACCCCGAGGCAGCAGGTCTCGTAGAAAGACATAATCAGATACTGAAAATCAGATTGTCCAAAATATGCAGAGAGAAAGGTGTCGACTGGATAGTAGCGTTACCAGTTGCACTCTTTTACATGAGAATGGTAGCACACTCTCGAACAGGGCTATCCCCGTATGAGGTGATCTTTGGCAGACCACCAAATATGTGGGGGACGCCTATACCACGCAAAATAACTGATGTTGACTGTAATATGCTGACAGATTACTTGGCTTCCTTGATGTCTGCACTACAATCTTGTCGTTCACAGGTAGCTGCAGCCTTTCCCGACAACACTGAGGTGAAACCCCATGACGTAGTTCCGGGTGATCTCGTATTTGTGAGAAATTTCGACCGAAAGACTCAGCTGGAGCCCAGGTGGAAGACACCCAAGTTGGTTCTGCTCACTACAAGGACAGCCGTGAAGATCGAGGGCCGCAAGGGCTGGATTCATTCAAGTCATATCAAGAAATTTCATGGACTATCCTCGGATATAGACATTGTGCCCTGCACTCCCTCACAGACTGATTCAAAACTTCCTTTGGTTGAAAAGACTAAAACCGAACTCTATAAAGTAAAATTGAGGCCTAGAACGTCAGACAATTTGATTGTTTAAGTCCTCTCCAAGGTGAAGCGGTTGAATTTGTCTCTGACATGTATCCTCTAGACCTGAATCATGGACAGTCGCGGAAAATGTTGAAACGACAGGCGTATTGTAAATCACTGCGTAGCCATTGCATAGTGACATTAATAATCTTGTTTTCCTTAAGTCTTTTAATAATTACTGCAAGTATATTGTTGCACATATATTACCCTATTGCCAGAAACGTTTACAATGTTACCGCAGAACATTCTTTTAGTGACCTACCGCCGCATGAATTGTCTTATAGACTTGCGCTGCACAATAACACTTTCATTAGTATGTTACATCATTCCCATCAGACTAGTAATGCAACTAATTGTTGGGTGTGTGGCCGACTCCCTCCCTATCAGAATTATGAAGGAGTCCTGCCTTTCTTTCCACATCCATTTACACATAATGGCTCCTGTGGAGCATGGTTTAGTTTAATCAATTCCATAGACTCAGACACAGCAGTTTACCAAGATCATTGGGTATGGGGAAACCTGAACCTAGTTTTACTCAAGGTCTGCTACCCTGACAAGGAGGGTCGCCCCAAAGGAACAGGAACTGATCTAGAAAATGAAGTATATGGATTAGGTAACTTTACACCTAATCTCATGATTCTAAATGTCGAATCCGAAGTTGAACTAGTCTTACCCACCATGTCAGTATTCCCAGCGAAGGGTGAATTGTGTGTAAGAAAGGTTGGTTCCATACATATGGGCCATAGTAAATGCACTACTATAGTAGAATTCAGTGATCAAGGCAAATCTTCATTTAGAGCTTATCGCCACTCCTACTTTATATGTGGTCAGACTGCATATATGCGTCTACCTCTAGATTGGGATGGTACCTGCTACATTGCATTCCTTTTGCCACCTGTTTTCCTAGCTCCTCCTGATTATTATAGAAATATTCATTTAGTACACAACAGAGAGCGGAGAGATCTCCCAATTGTCGATTACACTGAAACAGCATGGGAAAAATACACAGATTTCAATAAAGGCATCTTTCCCTATATAGGTACTGTTACTAATAGTAAGCTGATACGTAGATTAACTAGAACCCTTGAAGCGGTAGTGAATGAAACTATTTCCGCCTTAGGCAATTTAACAGAAGAGCAGTCTGCTATGCGGATTGTTGTGCTTCAAAATCGTCTTGTCCTTGACGTCATCCTGGCTGATAGGGGCGGAGCTTGTAGGGTCATCGGATCAAGCTGCTGCGTATTCATACCAGAAAATTCGCCATCTGTATATAAAGCTATAACTCGCCTTCATAAGATTGTAAGCCAGATACACCAGAACCCAGGCACTTGGACTTGGTCCGGTTGGTTTTGGAGTGTATTATCTACCTTTGGATGGAAGGTCCTATCTTTCCTAGGTATTGGCCTTCTCATACTATTCAGTTGCTGTCTATGTCTACAATGTGGACCAGCGATCTGTGGCCTGTGTGCCACATCGTGTATTCCACCACCAAGATCTCATTCGTCACGGAAGAAGAAAGAAGAACAAATGATGCTATACGAACAGATCAATGGATTAATGAAGATTGATATCTCTTGACGGGCAAGTAGGGGACAAGGAGGGAATGTGGAAATATGGATTTTTCTGGTCAGTTATGTCCCCTATCTTGGACCCCAACGGTTCTATGTGCATGTTACAAGTACATGTATGTTTCCTCCAGTTCCAGTTATGAAGACGCAAATACATGTGCGTCCACCGTCAACATGTCCTCTGTCAGATCCGCCATGAATAGGCCGGATATTCCATTCCTAAATATGAAAGGCCACCGGCTTTATATGGCTCAGTTACTCCATTTTGCAGTCCAGGCAAGTAGGCCCTGATTCTGTCATCAAACTCTTCTTGCCTTCTGCCTCTGAAAGCTCCAGTCTGAGCCTGCATCTGTGACCATGAACTTTGTCTCATTCTCTGCGCGGCTCACGAAGCCTGACATCAGCCTATTCTCTGCCAAGAACTGTATTTCACCTTCGAATTATCTGCTTCCCCCTCAGCCGATGCATTCCTGCCTAGTAGTTTAAGTAAACATTCTTCCAGTTACCAAGCAAAAGGCCCGGCTTCTCTGTCCTCATGCAAGTAATTCATAGCCCTGTTACCATGGAATATTCCTATCCCCTCGCATTTAGTGTAGACACTTAGACGCTTGTACACGCACGCACAGTCAGTATAGAATAGATTCTGTCCGAGAGTCCTTCTTTCGTGGATAACATAGTTCTTTAAACATAGGATGTTAGATATGATTTGGGATTAGGTTGACTTGACCCCCCAGACTTTTCGTCTCCACATGTAGAGCTAAATGTCAAGTCCCCTTCACCCCCTAGTTACACGTCAATTACACGTCATGTTGCTGCGCGCGCATCTATGCCAAGTATTATCTTATAGATCCACCTATATATGACATCATAACCAATTATGTTTCTTTTTACTCCTTATTACACCCATTTTTCGGTTACGCATATGAATCGTCATTTTCCTTATCAATTGTTACGCCTACTGCATTCGCTTCATTGTAATGTATGTACTATAAAAGTCACTTCTTGTCAATAAAGTATGTACTTCACTTCCTGAACCCCCGTGGTGATGGAACTTGGAGCAACCGATTATAATCGATCACTGGAATAAAGCCCATTCCGAACCTCTAATACCACGGATTCTGCCTCTCATTTTACTGAGCTATTTTATTATGTTTATATATCAAATTAAGTCCCGGTAAAGGAATTTTATTTACCACATGGTCTTATTGAGTGTAGTGTGGCTATCAGTGCCCAAGGTGCGATACAATGCTGCGATTTTGTGCTGGCCCATCTCACCAAGGAAAACCTTGGCCTCAACGGGATTAAAGTTGGGAATATTGTCTTGCTGGGCAAGGGACGGGGAAAACGCGTGGCAAAATAGTAAATGTTTATAAAATTGACACCAAGGCATTTGAAATTCGGTTTGTAGCTGTTGGAATGACTTCAGGGTCTGGCCCTGGAGGACAGCACCAACTGTTGATATACCTATAGAATCCCAACCCACAAAGCCCTGTAGTTCTGCCAATTGGGGCAGGAGGCCATTGCGTCAAAGAGGTGTCTCTTCCGTGAGTTTGCCCCACCACTCCATCCTACGCAGTGCCTGTCGCCATATTACAAAGACCAACCGAGTAGTGGGCGGCAGCGGTTTGAGTATAGCACTAGAATGTAGAATTGTATGCAAAGACCTATTGTCCATTGACCTACGCTCCACGGCATATAGAGGGTCATGTTAATCCTCATACCACCAATCATTTAAAATGAGGAGATGAGATGCTGCATGATATGCCTGGATGCCTGAAGTCCCAATACCCCCGCAGTATGTAGACTGGAAGCACGTTCTTAGTGCAACCCGCACAGCCCCCCCCCACCCAAAGGAAATGACTGAGGATTGTATTCAATTGCTGAAACCATGCATGGAGTATTGGGTAGGAATAATTTTGAAGTCGATAAAGAAGCCGGGGTGGCAAGACCATTTTTAAAAATGGCTGACCGATCGAACAATGATAAGGACAAATGTGAGACGCGCACCTGTTCTTTGATCCTATTCCAAGAGGCGGGTTGTGACGCGGACAAAAACACCCCAAGATACTTGAAGCTGTCTGTGACCACCGTAACCTCATGTGTCCAAGTCCCGAGCAGATCACACCCGCGCAGGGGCCACAGAAACGATTTATGAGTGTTCATTTAGAGACCAGAAGTTTTGCCAAAAATGTGCATTATTCGAAGTAGGCGTGGACCAGTCCTAATAGGTCATGTGAGAAAGAATAAGACATCATCCGCGTACAGCGCTATACAATTGGAGACCTCCCTTGACCATTCGAAGCCCTGTACCTGGGCATCTATTCTTACCCATGTTGCAAGTGGCTCCATAGTGAGCGCAAAAAGATAGGGAGATAAAGGGCATCCCTGCCTGGTGCCCCTTCCAATGCAAAATGGCCGTGAGGTTGAATCAGTAATCCGGACCGAGGGGGTGATGTCTGTGTGGAAGAGGTGAACATATTTAAACAGTCGAGGGCCAATGTTCCGCCGGTTTAAGAGAGCAAAGAGGTAGGTCTAGCTAAGGGAATCTAAGGCTTTGTCGATATGGGCAAGGAGGAGCACTGCCGACGCGTTCAGACGGTCTACAGGGGCAACAGCATTGTGCGCACAACGGATATTATGTCTGGTGGCACGGTTGGGCATAAGGCCCGTTTGATCTGGGTGAACTAATGCTGTTATGTGTGAGACGATGCGGTTTGCAATGATTTTGGCCAACAATTTTGCCTCGACATTTAGTAGGTAAATCCGTCTATATGAAGTATGCAACTCCGGGGGCCGGCCTGGTTTTAGGAAAACCACTATTTCAGCATGGCGCCAGTCGGTTGGAAGCCGGCCATCCTCCACCGCTGCTTGGAGTGCCGCCAAATAGTATGCCGGTATTTGGGACGAGTACTTCTTAAAGAACTCACAGGAAAAACTGTTTGGGCCCGGTGCTTTTCCCGTGCTCATGTCCACGAGGGCACTCAGAATTTTCTCAGTCGAGATCGGGGCATCTAAATCATCACACATGGAGTCTGGCAGGGCCCTCAGGGGCAGATCAGCCAGGAATCGGGCAATGGTCACCTCAGGGAGAATCTTCCACGGGTTGTATAATATCTGTATAATATCTGCGAAGCTGATAGCGATTTGAGCGGGGTCCGTAAGTACATCGCCAGCCAGGCCGATGATTTTTGGAAGAGTCACAGGTCGGAGGGTCTGCTGGCATAGACAATGGAGAAGGGCACTAGATTTGTCTCCTCACTGATAGATCCGGTGACGCGTAGCGAGCCAATACGTCTTGGCCTCGTCCAAGAGATCAATAGCATACATTTGTTGTGTTATTGAGAGCTGACTGTGAATCCCGTCGCCATCTGCAGCCCTAGGTCGATGATTTGGGCCTCAGTCCGAGCAAGTTTTTCCCGATGCTGCAGATAGTAATGTCCACCCCCCTTTGCTTTGGTTTCATAGCATCCCATAAAGTCCCGGTGGAGTCTACTGTACCAACATTGTGGGAAAAATATTCGGTAATGGCCGTATTCATCTGTTGATGATAGTGATCATCCGGTAGTAGCCACAATGAGAGGTGACAACGGGGTAGGGAGGATCTGAGGCCCAAGAGTAATAATAGTGTAACTGGAGAGTGATCTGACAAGCCCCGGGGCAAGATCCCGGCTTTCACGATTTTGTGGTTGTGGGGAGCAGAGATGAATATATAATCAAGGCGAGAAAAGTCATGAATGCTTGGGAAGTATGTGTATTCGTTCACAGTCGAATGTAGTATCTGCCAGGTATCCACCAATCCCAGACCTTGAGTCAATGTTTTGAGTTTTAACTCGCGCCTGTCTGCCCGCAGAGCTGTGCTATGCCATCTGTCTGTTTAGGGGGACATAACATCATTCCAATCACCCCCGGCTATCATCAGGCCCTGCAGAGTCTCCGCCGAAAGGGAAGTCAGTCGTTTCACCAAGTTCCACGACAGGGGTGGGGGGCATATACACAGACTAGTGTGAGACACTCGCAATAAACTGTGCCTGTCGCCACTATATACCTACCCTGGGGGTCAGACCAGGTCCGATCCTGTACAAATGGCACCCTGAGATTAATTAATATTGCAACCCCCCTAAATCCCCTAGCGAATCCAGAGTGGTAGGTCTGAGCAAAACCAAAGAACGCAAGGCAGGGTGTCCAGTAAATGGGTCTCTTGTACCATAAGCATATCTGTATTGTAACGCTTGGCCTGGCGAAGTATGGCCCCTCTTTTGATCTTGTCCAGCAGGCCTGTGACATTCCAACTAACAATGTTTAAACGCAGCAGCTGGGTGTCAGTCATAGCGGTAATTGACATGCAAAACGACCAATATGTGGGTAGTTTGATACGACTGGACTGTATACATGCAACAGTACATTGTGACAATATTGTTGATTTTTATTAGAAAGAAATCTGCTATTTATTACAAAGTAGGTGGTCGGCGTTACAGAGTTTTTATTGATGAGTTTGGACAGGGTTTTAACTGTATTAAAATATTCTTTTGGATGCTTTTTGCAGTATTATGTTTATCAGTAAAACATTTGGTCTTAGCCACCCTTATTTGTCTTTTATTATCTTTGATCAGGATTTTGTATTTAATTTGTTCATCAGGACTGAAGTCTGATCTCCACAGTTGTTCCTGGCATCTGCATTTCTGTCTATACATCCCATGTTCTTGGGAATACAATGGAGCAGACAACAGTGGTCTGTGATTTTTCCTAATGTTTGAGGGAACAAGTCATGTGACGGCTGTATAAATACAGCCGGCAAATTTAACTGCTGCTAGATCGATGTCATTTTCAGATGTGGGTTGGGATTCCAACAGCAAGTTATTTAATTCTGTATTGTCAATATTATTCCACTGTCTGTGATCCAGCGGTAATTACCTGGTAATTCCCTTTTCAAAACCTCATTACCTATTGTTTACCGCTGTAAAGGGTGAAATGATGGAGCTTTTGATGACCGTGATTCACCAAACAGGAGACTTTACATAAATACGAAAATTAAATGCAAACAATGTTTAAGGCAATAATGAGAGTGGTGAGTTATTTTAAAGGGTTTTATTTTAAGTCAAAAGTTAAGGTTCTCTGACTCTTTATTCATTAGTCAAATATCAATCAGGTTACAGAATTGAAAAATAGGAAAAATAGCATTAATACAGAACATATTACAGTCTGCATATAAGCATCACATATAGGAAGGGAAAAAGAGTAAGTCTTGCGAGGTTAATCAATAATTAATAATGGCAAAAATCTCCCATAAAGAGAAATAAATGCATAGGACAAATACATCTTTTCAAAAGCAGTTAGTTAAAGCATGACATTTAAAGTTTAGCACCTAAAATCTAAATCTCTTCTGATCCTTTCAGCTCACTCTCTGCCTCTGCCTCGCTGTGCTAGTCTGTGTCTCTGTCTTGGGCTGCAAAATAGCCCCCACAGATACAGCCCCTCCTTCCTTCTCCTCCCCGTCTCTGAGTCCAGCAGAGAAACTGGGCCTGGCCCTCAGAAAAAATGAGCAAAAAGAGGCACTCCTCCCACTTGTAAGCCATATTTCAAGCAAAAGTTCACGTGCTCGGTCCTCATAGCTGATCCAATCAGAACTTCAAGACACATCTCTCCCCATGGGCTGACTGGATACGTCATTAATCAGGCGTGTTCCTGTTCAAAGTTTAGTCTTGTGATTTATGAAAAAAATGTGTGCTCTTCTCTCCACGTTTAAACAGGCTACAAAAATATGCAACATAGTGAAGGTCGAAGAGACGGAAACAGGAGGGCGTGATTCATTAACAAAGCCCTTTCATTGAAAGTTGGCAGGGAAGAGGAACACATTCCATTCTAATGTTCAAGGGCAAAAACTGCAGTAAACTGAGTCCATTAAAGCAAACTGAAATCATGTGGTTTTCTACACTGTGAAACACAATTCAGCACATTTCTACTCTTGCAAAAATACATGATGCCATTTTAAAAGTACAAATACATTTTCTAAATTAATGTGCATTCTATAGTGAGATTACATATGGATTAATCACATATAAACATGGCTGTTCAACTAATTGAGCATGTTTTCACATGAAAGCACCTCCAAACTGAAGCATTCTGATCAGGCCTATGTTTTCATCTTGCTTGCGCGACAATCTGCATGCCATTTTAGAACTCATGTCTGCAACCTTTTGTCATATAATAATGCATACATTTTATAGGTGAAATCTAAGCTCCATCAATTCACCCTTTTGATAAATATCAAATCATTGTACCTCAAATGATTTCGAAATTTATCACACTTATTTAATTTCACCTGTTACATTTGTTTAAATAAAACACATCATTAGTTGAGTCAAATATATGTTTTTCTCTACCTAAAATATTACTACTCATCTTTAGTACACAGGTGTCTAAAAGAAAACCCTACTAATTAGTATGTTCTTTATCACTGGTTATTACAAAAGCTGAGCATATAACAATGTTACCTCTATTTCTAAGGCCACACAAATTTGGTCTGAAAGCAGATCATATATGGCCAAGCGCAAATGTTGTTGTGCAGATTTCTGTAAGTAGCTTCTTGGAACAGTTTGACAGTTCTCATTTATTGTTTCAGCAAATGTTGGCTCCTTGTCACCTGCTTGCCTTCAAGGTGGCTCATACAGTGTGGCATCCTGTACTTTTTCCATGCATTTTGACCACTCAGGTGCTGAAAAACTCTGACAGAGCACCATCAATTCCTTGCACTTTTCCAATCCAAGCCTTTCACTTTTATTTTCACTTTGATCAGATTCAGATGTTTCAGCTATGGGTGCAAATGATTTTTCAAGGGACCACTGCAAACTTTTTGGATTCCTTTTCAGCCAGCTTTTTCCTACCTCCACTCGTAGGCCCACAGCACTAATTTCTTCTTCAGAGGCTGCATCTGACTCTTTCACCCTTTGGATACCGCTTTCATCTGAGTCAGTTTCCACTTTTTGCTTTTCCAGTGCCACCTCAGTTTTCTCTAGTGCTGCTTCAAACTCTGTATGTTCCCTTACAGTTTGACTGACCCTCTTCTGGGTCTTTTTCTTGAAGAGGAGCTGTTTTATCAGGGACACAGGACCATACGTGTGTGAGAGGCATGCACCCAATGTGGAAGGCCACCACATTTCACAACAGTCTTTGCCAGGATCATTTGGAACAGGCCTTTCCATTTCACAGCATCTCTCAGATCAAAGTTTTGGCACCATTCATTATGTAGATCTTGTGGAGCAGCTGCAATCTGGTGAGAAACTGCACACTCCACATCAGTCAGACATTCACGTTCTCAGCATCAGGCAATAACGTTGAAGGATTCACATTCAGGCATCTCACAAGGCTCACATTCGTTGCACCTAATGTGACCTTTTCATATTTGGTGAGCCGACCATGTGTCATGAACTGAGTGCGGCTCCTTGTTAAAAGGATTGCCACATCATAAGGTACAAACACTCGCACAGGATATCCCATCACAATTCCTTCACTTTGTTCCAGACTCTTACATGTGGCAGCCACCGCTTTCAAACAACCTGGCAATGCTACAGCTACAGGGTCTAGTATAGCTGAAAAATATGCAATTGGTCTTTTCAGTTCTCCATGTTTCTGTATTAATACAGAGAGTGCACATCCATTACTCTCACTGCAGTACAATTCAAATTCCTTATCGTAATCAGGCATACCTAATGCTGGCGCCTCACACAAACTGTCTCAATTGTTTTAAGGCTGTCAACTCTTCTTTATTTAATTCAATGTGGTCTTTTACATCACTTCTTGTCAGGCGTACCAAAGGTTTTGCAATCAGGGAAAAGTTACTTATCCACTGATGACAACATCCAACCATTCCAAGAAACCTTCTCACTTCTCTTTGCGTCATTGGGGCTCTCATTCCTTTTATTATCCTGATTCCGTCTGCAGTTATTTTCCTCAGTCCTTTTTCAATTTTGTGGCCTAAATATTGTACTTTTTTCTGACAAAATTGTAATTTCGATGGGGATACTTTAAGTCTTCCATCTGCCAAATGATTCAGCAATGCTATGGTATCTACTACACAAGCTTCTCGAGTTTTGACGCCACAAGTAGGTCGTCAATATATTGTACTGGCACTGAGTTCTCGGGCATCTCTAGGTCTTCTAAGGCATTTTTCAATATCTGATTAAATATTGAGGGGCTCTCTGTATACCCCTGTGTGATTCGGCACCATGCCAAAATATGTTCGCCAAACCGGAACGCAAAAATTTGCTGACTGTCATGATGCAATGGGATGGAAAAGAAAGCATGATCAATCACTGTATACCATTCTGCATCATGTGGAATCTGATACAAGATCACAGATGGATTTGGTACAATAGGACAACATGACACAACAATTTTGTTTATTTTTCTCAGATCTTGCACTATTCTAAACGTTCCATTAGGCTTTTTCAGACCCATAATTGGTGAATTACATGGACTACTCATTATTTCTCTCAAAATACCTTGTTTAATCATTTTCTCGATTATAGGAGTAATTTCTTCAATTATCTCGGGTGTCAATTTGTATTGAGGAATATTTGGGTAGCTTATTCCTTCTTTCACTGTCACTTTTACAGGATCTACATTTGTCATTAATCCTATATCTTCTCCTGTGAAATCCCAGACCTCTGCCTTTACTGTCTTTTTCAGTTCTTTTGGTAGTTCTTCAGGGTTGAATACAGCAAATGCCTCAGTAATCTCAGATTCCATATTAGCCATAGTCATTTTATACAGTACATCTTCATCAGGGGTCTCAAATGCTATACTATCAGGGGTGCAAAATATGGTGCAATTCATTTTGCACAATAAGTCTTGTCCTAACAAATTTACAGGGCTTGAATCACACCTGACAAAGCGGGGCATTTCAGAAAATTTCCCTATATTGACTTTTACTGGTTCTGTGAGATACGTTTTAATTTGTCTGTTGGATACTCCAACTTCTTGGATTGTTTCATCCGAGAGAGGAAGATTTTTAACATCAGCTGACCTAACAGTTGAACGAGTAGCACCAGTAACTACTAGGAAAGTAATATTTTCATCATTTACCTTTCCGTCCACAAAAGGGCCTGTCTGGTCTACTTCTAGAGTTGCGCCAAGTAAGCACTCTTCTTCCTTCCCTCGGCACCGTCAATAATTTTCTTCTGACTCACTCTCATCGCGTTGTAGCCAATACCGCGAAACAGCACTAGCGTGCGGCAGCTTAGTTACCTGTTCTTCATTGTAGAATCCTGTCTCATTACTGTATTTCTGTGAATTTACGCTCTGTGGAAAAGGCGGTTTTGGCGCCTGATTCTGTTGGGCAACAACCTGCTGCTGTCGCTGTAGTTGAGAACTCACCTCTTTCTGCACCTGCGGATTCAATGATGCATTATCACTATTAGTATTCGGGGGAAATTTACACTCGGATTTCTAGTGCCCTATTCTTTCGCAATTATGACATGGCCATTTCTTTTTGGCTTCTTCTATATTAAATTGTCCCTTTCCTTTTCCAACATTAAATTTAGGTTTTGGTCCTGCACCATTTGCCTGTTCAATCAGCTGAGCTTCCTGTCTTTCTGCCACTTTTACCTGTGCCCACATAGCCTTCTCTTTTAATTTACGCTGCTTGGCTTCGATTTCGTCACTAAAATATTTTGCATGCCTTAGTACTTCATCTATTTTCTTATATTGCCAATCCACTGTATGCTGTTTAATCATTTCGCTTATTTCTGGTCGTAGGCCATATACAAATCTTTATAAAAAATGACTTAAATCCTTCTCACTTAAATTTTCATCACCACTAAACTGTTTAAAGGCAAGGATTAACCTCTCATAGTAAGCATGCACTGACTCCTTAGTCTCCTGATGAGTTCGGTCAATTTTTACCCAATCAGTCTCTTTGGGAGGTACTTTGTTTTCCGGAAAGGTAATTACTTGTTCATATTTTCTCATCACCTCCGGATCAGGGGCACTTGTTTTCGCGTCTCTAGGATATTCTTGTGTAGGCCAATTAATCATAATTTTGCACTCTGTCCATAAATCTGCTGGTACTATTATGTCAAATAGACTATTTAAATCAATCCACAAAACTTTTGATAGTTTTACAAACCTATCTACTTGCCTATACCACTCGACTGGCTTTTCGCGTAGTCGAGGGAAATCATTAGTAAATTACAAAATATCTTGTCTAGTCCAAGGGACATATACATATCCTCCACCTGGAATTTCTCTCATAGGGCATTCTGTTATTACCTTTTCCTTCTCTCTCATTGGAAAAGCTGCAAACGTTTTATCTGAGGCATCATCTCGTTTTTGATACCACCTACTTTTCCATTTGTCCACATCCCCCCATTTTCTTAACAAAATGATTATGTCTTTAATCTGAGCTGTTCGTCTCGCAGTAGTCAGATTTTCAATATATTTTTCAAAAAAATCTATTCGATATGGTTTTTGTAAGGCTTTTACTCTTTCAAAGTCTATACCCATTTCATTGGCCACTTCTTCTAGTCTTTCGTGTAGATTCTTTGCTCTCCAAGTTATACTTTTGCATACAAATAATAATTCTTCATCCTGATAGGCTTTTAACTTCTCTGTGGGGATAGTCCCTACTATTAATTCTTCCAAAACCATCTTTAGCTTAGCCACATCTATAGATTGGGATTCTCTGTCTTTTCTCTGTAAACTCCTCAACCATTCACTCAATTCTTCTGAAGTAGGCCCTACTGGTTTTTCCTCAAGACCTTTTTCTGAATCTTTTGATGTTCCTGGTACAGATTCTGTAGTCATTATTAGTCTTTCCACTAAACTTTGATTTACTGTCATGTTTTTAGGCGTACTTTGTTCTGATATACTTGCTGTTTGTTTCCATGGATTCTCGTCTGAGCTCCTTCTTGGCCTCTCAGTCTATTACTGTTATAAGGAATCGTTAGACAATGTTCACTAAGCTTCTGTTTGTCAAAAATAGGCATTACAGGTCCTATAGTTACAGGAACAGTTACGGCTTCTAAGTTTTTAGTCAATACCCTGATCCTTTCAGTTAACTCTAAAGTGGTTTTTGCTATTTCTGCCGAATTTTCATTACTCGTTTTACCATCCTGTTTTTTCTCTATCTCTCTGAAAGAATCATTTCTCCCTATCTCTTGTGGTACTGGTTCAACTTTTATTTTTCGCAGGGTCTCTCTTACTGGGGCACTTGGTGTCAATATGTTGGAATCGGATTGATACGGGGGTGGATTTTTATAAAACATGTTGTCAAGAACATCATCCTCCGATTCATGCACTCCATACCTTCCTGACTCTATATTATTTCTCTTTTCCATACATTTTCTACTGCTAACTTCTTCAGCATGTCTCACAGGAATCAAACCATCAGCCATGTATGCACTTCGCCATCTCCTCATTCTGTCATCATGATTCTCCTGTCCATATGATCTACCAAACATGTACTTATGCCTTCCGCCACACCTCTGTCTTTCTCTGTCATGCATCTCATCTTCCCATTCTGTCAATGCTTCAAACTGTGTTGGTCTCGTTCTCGGTTCTAAATTCATCATTCTCTCTCTCAAATTTCTCAAAACCGCTATATTAAATGAACCATGTTCTGGAAATGCCAAAACTCCATCATCTTTTGAATACTTTGCCCAATTGTCCAACCAAATACAAGTATGATATCCGTATTTCGCAACCATAAAGGATGCAGGCGATTTTGGTGGGGGAAGCAACTGTCCCTCCCTAGTCACAATCGGTTTGTCCTTCTTAAATAAACTCTTTATTTTTCCCAACCAGGACTTTTTCTGGTGGATCGTAATACATAATTTTGTCTTCCGTGTAACGTTAGATTTTCCCTATGACTATTCTGTTGTTTTAACCAACCGTAGCGCGACTCACACTAACGCACCAATCCGGAGCGTCTATGTCACTTCTGCAATTCTCCAATCCCAGCGCGACTCACACTAACGCACCAATCCGGAGCGTCTACGTCACCCTGTAATTCTCCAATCCTAGCGCAGCGTACACTAACGCACCAACCAGGAGCGTCTATGTTTCTTACGGCTAGCCAATCCCAGCGCGGCCTTTCGGACGTCAGCTTTCTCGCTGTCGCGGCTCCTACTCCTGCTGACCCCTCCTTTACAAAATGTATCGGTAAACTTTTCTTACGTTCTTCTGACTTACAAATCTGTTAGTAACGACATAAAAATGCCATCATTATCTGTTTCAAAAGAATAGTTAATGACCTTTCTAACAAGAATTCCGTCTTTCCCGAGAGCAGCGCTTACCTCTGCCCTACTACGGAATCGTTACTTCCGTTGATAAAGTAGCACATCCCTCTACCTTACCCTTCTAGCAAGCATTAGCTAACTGTTTCTCTAGAATTAAGACACATAGTTGGAGACGCTTTGCTCCTGAGAAATAAAACTAGAGTTTTGCAATTAACCCGAATGCTATTTCATTCATGCACTTTCATACAGAAAATGTAGTTCATCCACACAGAATTCTGTCTTTCCCGAGAACAGCGCTTACCTCTGTTCTACTACAGAATTATAATATTCGTTAATAAAGTAGCACTTCCCTCTACTTTATCCTTCTAGCAAGCTTAGAGAACACCTATTACCTTTCCAGTGATAAGCGTAATCAGAGTGCCTTTTGGACTCCTGGTACCTAAGACCAAAATTGCACAGGTGACCTTTGCTACCATACGATGTTACCGAACCGAGCCCAGACAATGCGTCGTGCAACTTCAATCGTTACACGTTTTCCCCGTGTACCTACAGGGCAACAACAATTCCGTCTTTCCCGAGAGCAGCGCTTACCTCTGCTCTACTATGGAACCGTTACAAACTTCCGACATCCTACATCCCAGAAGCCGTCAAACAACAAAGAACTCGACACGACTCAACATAGAGTGTTAATACATAAACCAATACTAATCAATAATCAAAATCCAATAAGCAATTTACAAGCCATAATCACCAATCCAAAACAATAAAAAATTGAACTTCGATGCGTGGCTAGGTTATACATGCGCAAAATCAATTTTTTAGTGTGTAGAACAAACAACAGGATGCTCCAGGGAACAGAAAGGGAAACAGCCACCAATGTCCCAATAATCCTCAGTTACAGTGAGTACACAGAAGACAAATGCAAAGACAAAAGAATAGAAAGGAATACTACAGTACGGCTAGTGACCAATTACCATCCATGGTCACATAAACTTTATGGGATACTTAAAGATAACTTGTCATTATTAACTGCAGATAGATCTTTGGAACAATACATCTCTAAATCCCCAAGCATTACATATAGGAGGGCTAAAACGATCCAAAGTATTATCAGTCCTAGCTACCCTAAACAGATATCAACCAAAACTACATGGCTTGAACTATGTAATATTGGATCCTACACATGTGGTAATTGCAGCATGTGTAGGTTCACCAGGAAGGGAATAAAATATTTTGAGTACTATGGCGCACGCAGATTTCAAATTTATGATCTTATTGACTGTCTAACTAAGTTTTTTGTCTATGTGATTCAGTGTAAGTGTGGAAAAAATGTATGTGGGCAGTACCATCCGCCCCCTCAAGGAACGAATCGCTGAGCATTTTCGTGCACTGAAAAATTTAGACATCAGATACCCAATAGGTAGCCATGCTACTATATGCCAGGAACAGGGAACCTCATTAGGATTTCACTTTCATGGAATTGAAGTTGTCAAGACTGATCCCAGAGGTGGGGATAGGGAGTTAAGACTACCCCAGTGTGAGGCACAATGGATTTATAAATTACGGGCAGTTGAACTTGGAATTAATGTTGATCACGAATGACATTATTTCTTAGATGTGTGAAAAGTGATTATTTTTAAATTATCTCCTTGCCTTGCATCTTTGTATTATTACATCGGCCTGTCCTCTGTAATTTGTTTTGATTTCATGATCTTGACTGACTTGAAGAATATGTGATATGCATCATGTGAATTACTTGTAGGGTCACCAATACATAACGACGTAGACATTGCTGCCGCCTTTATGTATTTGTATCAGTAAGACCACACATTGAAGTCAACTGAACCTAATTTTAACAATATTGTTTATAATTAAGATCTTTATATCTATGTCTGTAGATCTTCTGGACTTGAACATTTGATTCCATTAATATTATCATTTTGTGACTTCGATGTATTACATATATGTGATGTAAGTTTAGCTATACACATTTGAGGTGATGAACGATCATACCTACTGTCAATGTTAGCATGATTAATATAGGACTGTGTCATTTGATCTTGCCCTCCATATTTCTCAGATGACCATACTTGTGCATGGGAATTATGGTCAGAACATTGATTGCAATTCCTGATTCTCAGATATTGCTCTACCTTACCTGGGACATTTGGTTCTGTAGATGTAATATTTTGGTTCTGGATACTTCTCCTTTTCTGCTCAGTACGAATTAAGATAATCTCTTTCTCCTGTGTCTTCTCCGCGACTAACATATTGACCTATTTATGGTGCCCTGTTAACATATTTCCTTGATTGATATCTCATCTTGGTATTAGGGTAGCCATTCGTGATTAAATAGATGTTATAACAATGGAATACATATATGAAACAATGATTTTGAATTAGTATTTTTGATACTCTTGGTGAATCGATTTTAAACATTGATAGCATTATGGTGTTGCTTAGAGTGGTATTTTTATTCATTATTTTGTTTAAATACACCGACGATATTTCTTTGCTCGGAGGTTGTAGCTAATAGCAGATCACTATTATTGAGAAGCTAATATATCTGGTATCCCTGTTTGATTCTGTGCCGGGGTCCTCTTAATCCATAGAATTAAAAATTGATTTATATAGTATAAGGCTGACCGATTTTCGTCTAATCCCACCATTCCAATATGGCGACTATTGCGAGTGTATTTCGATCTGGAGTCCTTTTTCTAATCACTGACGATGGACGCGAGCGTCTGTACTTGCATGCACGTATATATGGGCAGTCATGGTGGCCTGTTTCAAACTCTTACATGGCTCCAGATTACGAACGCAGTACTCTCCGAACACTTGGTAAGAATCTGTGTATTTAACTAATTGTTCACTGGCCCTGGGCGATTTATACATATACATTCTTTACCCTTCTTATATGAAGGTCTGCGCCGGTATTTTAAAGTAATCTTTATATTTTGGTGCCAATATAGAGGTTGTTTCTGATGCTCAGGTAATAAGATATGTGTTTCATTGATCGGATGCACCATTATGTAGGGGTCTGAATAGGAGTTTCTGTTTGTGGCTGCCCCTTTGCTAGAACGAACATTGCTGTGACCCGTTATGGCATTTTTTGATTTTAGACCTGTCACTGCTTCACTTACCAGATTTTCTGACCGGGATATACTCCGTGTCGATTTCGAGGTACTCTATGAACATATCTATTATTTTGGACATTAATTTTATGTTTCAGATTGCTGTTGCGGCATACTTAACGTATAGATATGTTTTATTTAGACATTCAATAGGGATACACTACATCGCACGTGGTGTCACTTTAATCTGAGATGTATTTTATACACTTTAACAAATATTCTTGTTGCTTTGGCATTTTAGCCATAAATTTTCTGCTAATGCCTCTTTATATTCTTCTTTCAGATTTTTGCTCATAATGTTCTATTTTTGATGGATATCGACTGTGATATTTATCCTACTTGGGATGGATAGCATTTGTGAATTTCTTTAACATGTGGAGTACTGATATTTTCTATGGAGAGTGTTACTTATTACACTCAGATTTTAAATCTATGAAGGCCTTATATTACATATGAATATGGTAATTTTCAGTCGCCATATCGAACTATTGATTGCATGTTGGCATTGGTCTGTGTTACAGAACGTTGTGATGAAATAGCCCGCTATATCTAGAGCCACTGATTCTATGTGGGCATCTTTGTCTAACCATACTGATGCTTAGAGCCAGTCTGGATTGAATGATGTGATGAAAAACCCGAGTTGGGCTTTTCTTAGCTTATCTCTCTCGGTTTCTTTATTTTTGGTATATATACTTTTCCTGATTATAAACTTTTTTCTTTCCTATCTATTTTCTCTCTTTTCTCTGATCTATCTGAATGCACTACCTAATTTACAATTGTAGTCACTGGGTGTCAATTTCTAAACTAATTGGTTTAGATAATTTGGGTTGTTCCTTTCAAATGACTTTATGCTTGATTTATGAAATGACATTGATATTTTTGAACACATGTCATTAGCAACAATATATTGTTTGAATAGATTCTTTATCATTACTTTTGTAGCCCTGAGGAAGTTGTTTGGGCCATTTACCCTATGACGAAACACGTGTTGGCTGCAAATATTTCTTCCTTCTTGTCATCATGATCTATCATGTCACATCCACAAGGGGAGATCCTGACAACTAAGACAATAAAGAAGATTCTCTTTTTGATACACATGGATTGGATTTTGTCTTTGAAATACTGATATCTTCGGTCTGAATATTGGTTTGCTATTGCTCGGGAACGATCTTTTGTCTTTGCATTTATCTTCTGTGTACCCACTATAACGGAGGATTATTGGGACATTGGTGGCTGTTTCCCTTTCTGTTCCCTGGAGCATCCTGTTGTTTGTTCTACACACTAAAAAATTGATTTTGCGCAAGTATAACCTAGCCACGCATCGAAGTTCAATTGTTGATTTAGGTTGTGCTGCATATCAATAGTACTGCTTATTAATATTTGAGATAGAATGAGTTCGAGATTAGAATGAGAAAGGGTCGCAGAAGACCTTTTTAGGAATCTTCACGCCGGGGTACCTATTAATAGAGCAGTTACCCAAGGGGCCCCTAGACCAAATGAGGGTCTTAGGGCAAAATTTGTACGACTGGAACGACTCAGAAAATTCGAAATTTCCAAATGGTGGGAGGGCACAACCCTCAAACAATACATTAAGTTAAATAGGGTTCCACGAGGTTTGCGCTCTCAAATTTTTCCCACCTACGACGATTTAGAAGCAGATTTACTTTTAGTCTGGGAAAAAGAGTTGAATGATAACAGCATTAGACTAATGAACATCTTGATCGAAAATGCTGACCGCAAAGTTACTAAGACAGCCTTGGAAGTAGACACATTAGAGAAAGAGATCAGTGACCTTAATCTGGCTGAACCCACCAAGAAAAATTATGCAATATTGGAGGAAATAATTGTCAGATTTGAGGAGGATATTAAACAACGCAAAGCTCGCAAGTTAAGGAGGGATGAGATTGATTATGCTACTGGTAGAATGTTTACGTTTGCGAAAAAATTCGATGACATCATTGTGAAGGATGGTATGGAGGGGGGTTGGAAGCAAAGCAACGTGACTCGTTAATGTACTGAGTAATCGGGTTTTATTGAGTTCAAACGCCTTTATTTCTCTCTTTAGAAGGGTTCTGGACGTTGCAGGGTCGTCTGGCTTGTAGAAGTCTGGGTCAAGGGTTCCGCCGTAGGGACCGTCTCCTCGCCCGTCCGTTGCCCAGGGAAGAAACACACAGGGACACAAAGGTAAGTAGGCTTGAAGGGACCGTAGGCGATTTGAGGGGGAAAAGATTGTGAGGGATCACCGGGGCTACCACCAACTGCCGTGTCTCACGTAACACAAAAGAACCTAGGCACAGAGGTGTGGCTGTGGGGTGAGTGCTGTTAACCAAAAAGAACACCCAACACTAAGGCTCCCCGCGTCTCCGTGACCTCCCTCGTACTAATCACCCCGTCCCTCCCCGTGATTGTGAAAGGCTCAAGATACGATCACGTACCTTTCCCAGCCACGCTCCTCCAGGAACGTGGCGGGGCGAGTAGCGTATCCATTGGCCTCCTGGCTCCGTCGGCGACGCACCTCGGATTCCGCTCTCCTCTTCCGTCGTGGTCTCTCGCTCTCCGCTGCTTTCTCGCTCCTGCTCCGTCTCCTTCTCTCTGCTCTCGCTGCTCCCTCCGGCTTTCGCGCTCTCCTCTTCTTCCGGGTTCCCCTTACGAGGGCTCGGGGCCTCTGATTGGACGGCGGCCTCTGACGTACTTTTCGTCAACTCCTCCCCGAGGGATTCTCTGGTTGGGTTAAAGGGACCGTACGAGTCCTGTGGCCAGGGCGGAAAGGAACAGTCAGGTATCCCTCCAGCTCGTTCGTCCGTAGCAGTGACCCCGTGACAATTCCCTCCCCTAGGTGTGACCCGATCGGGGGAACAAGGGAACCGGGAAAGGAAATCGGCATTACCCTGGTTCACCCCTTTTCGATGTCGGATGTCTATCTGATAAGGTTGGAGGGCAAGGAACCATCGGAGGATCCTGTCATTGTGGCCATGATTCCTTTGTAGCCAGGTAAGGGGAGTGTGGTCCGTGTAAAGGATAAAGGGTCTGCCTTCCAAATAATACCGGAGTTTCTCAACACCCCATTTGACTGCGAGGCATTCTTTGTCTATGGTTGAGTAGGCTTGCTCCCTAGGAAACAGCTTCCTGCTGAGGAAAAGAAGGGGGCGTTCGTGCCCGTCGGGGTCTTGTTGAGAGAGAACCGCCCCGATCCCAATACCTGAGGCATCTGTTTGCAGGATAAAAGTTTTACTGAAGTCCGGGGTCACTAGCACAGGGGAGGTTGTTAAAGCATCCTTCAGGGCTTGAAACGCAGAGGCTTCTTTGTCAGAAGGGGCGTGTAACCTGGGCGATGTGTGTGTTTTGCGTAGCAGGTCAGTGAGGGGGCCCGCTATGGTAGCGAACTGGGCGATGAATCTTCTATAATACCCCACTAACCCTAACAACGCCCTCAAGTCCCTTTTCGTCTTTGGATAAGGAACGGACTGTATGGCGGCCACTTTCTCGGTTTGGGGTGCAATGCGTCCCTCCCCCAGGAGATACCCCAAATACCTAACCTTCTGAAAGGCCACCCGGGTCTTCTTTGCGTTTACGTGCAACCCTGATCGTCTAAGGCTGTCCAGTATGTTCCCTAAGTGTCTTATGTGCTCCTCGCAGGTATTGCTATAGACCACAATGTCATTTAAATAAGCCCCTGAATATGGTAGGTGAGGGGCCAGGAGTGCGTCCATGGCTCGTTGAAAGGTGGCGGGAGCCCCGTGCAACCCAAAGGGAAGGACTGTGAAGTGATAGTGGCCAGAAGGGGTGGAGAACGCTGTCTTTTCCTGGTCTGCGGGGGCCAAAATCTGCCAGTAACCCTTGGTGAGGTCGATAGTGGTAATGTATCGGGCCTCACCAAGGCGTTCTATGAGTTCATCCACCCGGGTATGAGGATAGGCGTCTTGCTTGGATACCTTGTTCACGGCCCGGAAATCTATACAAAACCGGATGCTGCCATCCAGTTTGGGTACAAGCACCACGGGGGAACACCAATTGCTATGTGAGGGCACGATAACCCCTGATGCCAACATTCTGGATACCTCCTCCTGAAAGGCGGCTCGTCTGGCCTCAGGAATCCGGTAAGGTTTTCGTTTCACCACAACCCCCGGGGGTGTGGAGATGAAATGCTCGGCTAGGTGGGTCCTACCTGGTTGATCAGAAAATATACAAGAAAAATGACAAAGCTGTTCCTGAAAGTGAATGAAAAGGACAATGTGGTGTTCACGGACAGTTGAAATATTGGATATTGAGGCCCTCACACAGCCTGTAGGGTGTCGTGATTCACGTACCCCTTAGGATGTATCGCGTCATCATCGGGCTGCTCCTGCGTCGAGTCGGCTGGTGCAATACCCGACGGGCTCTTGTTTAAGGAGCACTCTTGTGGAGATCTTTTTATCCAATGAAGCCGGTGGATGAATGGGTGTGTGGGGCTCTAGGGTGATGTAGATGAAAGGTATTAATTGTTAAAAATAGGGGTCGAAGTGCTTTCTCAACCAATTTATTAGGAAGCCTCCTCCCCTAATTAAAAAACTGTGAGGTTGAGTGTTAGTAACTTAGGGTTATAGACTAGGTGATATACACTGCCTCAATCAGGTCGACATGTTTCTCGCTCTGTTAGAGAAATACTCTGGCGATTCCTCAGGACCAAAAGATGTTTTCTATCTACATCTAAAATCTATCTTAATATCTTAGTTGACAGTTAGCATTCTTAGTCACAGTTGTAGTGTTACCTGCAGCTCGGTCTACCTGTAGAGGGAGAGGAAGGCCACGGAGGTTATAGAATGCATAAAACAATCACTGTATGTTCATACTGTATTTCTCGTGAACAACTGAGTGCCATTATGGTGAGGGTGCACTCTATACGTGGAGGGAGATAAAAACATAGTGAATCTGAGCCCTGTGAAGTGACCACTGCTACAAGTGATGAAAGTGGAATTTATGAGTGGACTTACCCTAAGAAATCCAAAGGCTAGTCCACTGCAGTTCCTGGTAGATAACGCAAGGAGTTCCTTGCGTTCTGGAATTATATAGGGAGAGAACTAGAGGATCGGAGATGGTTAAAAACAACATACTCCAGGGTTGTAGTAACCCCTTCTCTTATTTCTGAAGTAAGACAATGGTGCCATCAGGTTGTTATGTGGAAGATCGGAGATACTCAAAAACAGCATACTCCACGGTTGTAATAACCCCTTCTCTTATTTCTGGAGTTAAACAATGGTGCCACCAGGTTGTTATATCGAGAGAGCTTAGGTAAGTAAGGGTTAGAAACAGCATTCCCAGACCTAGAAATGGTGCAGTCCCTAGTCTCTTTCTAACAACATAAGTATTGTTCAGCAAACACAAGTTAAAAAAAGTTAAGCAATACAATTAGCTACTGTCAAAGCAGCACGTGAGTTCTGTGGTTCGTTTATCAGATACCCAGCAGAACAAAACTCCTGTCGCCTTTTGATCTGTTAGTATTAAATGGTATAAAATCGAGGTTTTTCATTAAGAGTAGATTCTATGCTCTTCTCATGTTGAGTGAAACTACACCCTCAGTATGGAGGTCTGAATCGAACGCATAGTGAAGACATGAACGTTCAGAAAACCTCGGCATAACTACGAATGTATTCTCAGTTCGGAAAAGCAAAAAGCCAACAAATAAGATTCTATGTACTTACTGACACGCCGAGTCCGTGTCTCCAATACACCTACCCCGCTCTACCAGGACTGGGTGGCGTTGTGTCGAGTCTCGTGTGGGAATTTGAAGGCGGCGTCTGTTAGATTCGAATCCGGAAGCTGAAGTGGTACTAGAGCTTGTATGTTGCTAGTACAACTGGCGGTTAGATTCAGTCGCCATCTTGAGTGAGGGATCGAATCCCGTAACGCCATGTATTAAGTGTGTAGGTCTATAATTAGTTCGCCGATGTGGTCGTCTGTATGCTTAACCTTCATAAAGAGTAAGCCGCCGAGTGTGTATTATTATTTAGGGCAGACTTGTTGTTGTTAAGGAGTTGTGTCCCCTTATCCCCCGTCTAAGCAATTGATTATCTATATGCTTATCATTGACAAAGAGTGAGCCGCTGAATACATATTGTCAGGGCAGACTTGTTGTTATGGAGACCCCTTGTGCCCCGTCTAAGCGATAAGGTGTGTAATAAAGTATTTAATGCTCAAGGATGGTGTGAGATATAATCACCAAGGGGACGGGGGGAGGGGGGGGGGACATTATGAGCAAAAATCTGAAAGGAGGATATAAAGAGGCATTAGCAGAAAATGTATGGCTAAAATGCCAAAGCAACAAGAATATTTGTTAAAGTGTATAAAATACATCTCAGATTAAAGTGACACCACGTGCGATGTAGTGTTACCCTATTGAATGTCTAAATAAAACATATCTATACGTTAAGTATAGTATGCCGCAACAGCAATCTGAAACATAAAATTAATGTCCAAAATAATAGATATGTTCATAGAGTACCTCGAAATCGACACGGAGTATATCCCCTGTCGTCTGGCTTGTAGAAGTCCGGGTCAAGGGTTCCGCCGTAGGGACCGTCTCCTCGTCCGTCCGTTGCCCAGGGAAGAAACACACAGGGACACAAAGGTAAGTAGTCTTGAAGGGGCCGTAGGCGATTTGAGGGGCAAAGGATTGTGAGGGATCACCGGGGCTACCACCAACTGCCGTGTCTCACGTAACACAAAAGAACCTAGGCACAGAGGTGTGGCTGTGGGGTGAGTGCTGTTAACCAAAAAGAACACCCAACACTCAGGCTCCCCGCGTCTCCGTGACCTCCCTCGTACTAATCACCCCGTCTCTCCCCGGGATTGTGAAAGGCTCAAGATACGATCACGTACCTTTCCCAGCCACGCTCCTCCAGGAACGTGGCGGGGCGAGTAGCGTATCCGTTGGCCTCCTGGCTCTGTCGGCGACGCACCTCGGATTCCGCTCTCCTCTTCCGTCGTGGTCTCTCACTCTCCGCTGCTTTCTCGCTCCTGCTCCGTCTCCTTCTCTCTGCTCTCGCTGCTCCCTCCGGCTTTCGCGCTCTCCTCTTCTTCCGGGTTCCCCTTACGAGGGGTCAGGGCCTCTGATTGGACGGCGGCCTCTGACATACTTTTCGTCAACTCCTCCCCGAGGGATTCTCTGGTTGGGTTAAAGGGACCGTACGAGTCCTGTGGCCAGGGCGGAAAGGAACAGTCAGGTATCCCTCCAGCTCGTTCGTCCGTAGCAGTGACCCCGTGACAATCATTAAGAAAGACCAACCAAAATCAGGCAATAACACATCAATAGCGAGTGTTACCAGTGCAAGCTCCTCTGGTAACATATCCAGTAGTGGAGATGAGGGTCCTAGCAGTGAACCTATGGTGACACTGCCTGATAACTCTTTTTTAAAGGAAGTACAACAGATCAGAATGGGCAACAAAGGGAACGAGATGAGACCGAGACAGGATACCAAAGGAAAACTAGGAGGGGGAAAAGGGGAGGAAGAAGAAGTAAAGGAAAGAGTGAGGGTTCATACCAGGTATAGGAACAGATAATAGACACAGAACAGGCGCAGGATGTACAGGTAGTCAACTTATCTAGCAAAACTCTGTCTAAGGATCTTAATTCAGCACTTCAAAGGGGGATGAATTATTGTCCAACCTGGATATATGATGTTACTGATGTTAAGATCGATGTATTCAAATTTGTGAGACAACTGAAATGAAAAAAGTTTTTTGAGCAACATCCAAAGCCTAACGTTTCTAAAGTATGTGAAAAGGGTATCGGGGAAGTATCAATTCATAATGTTTACAATGTGACCACGCTTGTGTCCCTGAATGAAGATGCAGATATACCTGTCAATGTTCGTGATGTGGCCTCTGATTTAGATCATCATGCTAATCTTAGTATTGACAGTGGCCTTAAAAATAAGTCTCGCTGGACCCCACAACTTACCAGTGGGAATAATATTGACCTCTTTTATAAAAAGGTTAATTTAGAGATTGATAAGTGGGATGAACGAATGATTACAAGTAGATATACACCTAGATCACGCAATCTGACCTTTAAGGAACGCAAAGCACTTAAGGACCTTTCTAAGGATATGGACCTTATAGTAAGAGAAGCTGACAAAGGAAGCAATATGGTCATAATGGATGAATCAAAATATGACATGGAGATTCTATCACAGTTGAATAATGAGAGCTGGTACAGACAAATTGATAGTAATCCGATATTTGGTATAGTAAGACTGGTCAACTCAGAGCTGTTCAAATGGCGTGAACAGGGCCTTTTATCCCGATGAATTTTTATTCCTCAAGACAGACAAACCTAGATACCCCTGTATGTATTCCCTTCCAAAAATTCATAACAATCTCAATAACCCTCCAGGTACACCCATACTATCTGGAATTGGAGGCCCGATAGAAAGGGTGGCGGAATTTGTTGATTCATTTCTACAGATTTATGTACATAATCTCCCATCATACATCAGGGATACCAAACATGTACTAAATAATCTTAATGATCTCACATGGGACCATGATATGAAATTCGTCACAATGGACGTTGTCTCATTGTATACTAACATACTACATGAACAACATACTACATGAACATGGTATCCAGGCATTGAAACACTTTTTGTACCGACGTCCGATAGAGCTTTTGGAGCCCTCGGATATACTGATTGAAATGTCATTTTTGATTCTTAAAAATAATGCTTTCATTTTTAACGAGGAATGGTACCTGCAGACCTGTGGCGTGGCGATGGGTTCCAGGTTTGCTCCGTCTTTTGCCTGTCTCTTTATGGGATGGTTTGAGGCGGAGCATTTCTGGGGCCCATCGGGTGACTATATCCTATACTATGGCCGGTACATTGATGATTGTTTACTCATTTGGACTGGTAATAGTGGGGATCTTGCAGAATTTTTTCAACACATGAATACTAATGCCTACAATATGACCTTTATTACAACATCGGATTTGGATAGTATTGCCTTCCTTGACCTTGAATTGTTCCATCAGGAAGGGAAAATACAAAGTAAAATGCACAGAAAAACCACAGCGTGCAATTCCTTATTGCACGCGAACAGTGCCCATCCAAAGAGTCAAATTAATGCTATACCCTTTGGTGAAATGCTGAGGGCTCGTAGAAATTGCAGTAGAGATGAGGATTTTGGCTAACATGTGAGATACATTGAATCTAGGTTTCGTGCTAGGGGCTACCCCGAAAATACTATCAGTAAAGCGGAAAACAGAGTCATGCGACTTCAACGGCCTGATACACTTAAAAGTGCCCCGCAAAAACATAAAGAAAGGAATACTACAGTAAGGCTAGTGACCAATTACCATCCATGGTCACATAAACTTTATGGGATACTTAAAGATATCTGGTCATTATTAACTGCAGATAGATATTTGGAACAATACATCTCTAAATCCCCAAGCATTACATATAGGAGGGCTAAAACGATCCAAAGTATTATCAGTCCTAGCTATCCTTAACAGATATCAACCAAAACTACATGGCTTGAACTACGTAATATTGGATCCTACACATGTGGTAATTGCAGCATGTGTAGGTTCACCAGGAAGGGAATAAAATATTTTGAGTACAATGGCTCACGTAGATTTCAAATTTATGATCATATTGACTGTCTAACTAAGTTTATTGCCTATGTGATTCAGTGTAAGTGCGGAAAAATTTTATGTGGGCAGTACCATCCGCCCCCACAAGGAACGAATGGCTGAGCATTTTCGTGCACTGAAAAATGTAGACATCAGATACCCAATAGGTAGCCATGCTACTATATGCCAGGAACAGGGAACCTCATTAGGATTTCACTTTCATGGAATTGAAGTTGTCAAGACTGATCCCAGAGGCGGGGATAGGGAGTTAATACTACGCCAGTGTGAGGCACGATGGATTTCTAAATTACGGGCAGTTGAACTTGGAATTAATGTTGGTCACGAATTACATTATTTCTTAGATGTGTGAAAAGTGATTATTTTTAAATTATCTCATTGCCTTGCATCTTTGTATTATTACATCGACCTGTCCTCTGTAATTTGTTTTGATTTCATGATCTTGACTGACTTGAAGAATATGTGATATGCATCATGTGAATTACTTGTAGGTTCACCTATACATAACGATGTAGACCTTGCCGCCGCCTTTATGTATTTGTATCAGTAAGACCACACATTGAAGTCAACTGAACCTAATTTTAACAATATTGTTTATAATTAAGATCTTTATATCTATGTCTGTAGATCTTCTGGACTTGAAAATTTGATTCCATTAATATTATCATTTTGTGACTTCAATGTATTACATATATGTGATGTAAGTTTACCTATACACATTTGAGCTGATGAACGATCATACCTACTGTCAATGTTAGCATGATTAATATATGACTGTGTCATTTGATCTTGCCCTCCATATTTCTCAGATGACCATACTTGTGCATGGGAATTATGGTTAGAACATTGATTGCAATTCCTGATTCTCAGATATTGCTCTACCTTAACTGGGACGTTTGGTTCTGTAGATGTATTATTTTGGTTCTGGATACTTCTCCTTTTCTGCTCTGTACGAATTACGATAATCTCTTTCTCCTGTGTCTTCTCCGCGAATAACATATTGACCTATTTATGGTGCCCTGTTAACATATTTCCTTGATTGATATCTCATCTTGGTCTTAGGGTAGCCATTCGTGATTAAATAGATGTTATAACAATGGAATACATATATGAAACAATGATTTTGAATTAGTATTTTTGATACTCTTGGTGAATCGATTTTAAACATTGATAGCATTATGGTGTCGCTTAGAGTGGTATTTTTATTCATTATTTTGTTTAAATACACCGACGATATTTCTTTGCTCGGAGGTCGTGGCTAATAGCAGATCACTATTATTGAGAAACTAATATATCTGGTATCCCTGTTTGATTCTGTGCCGGGGTCGTCTTCATCCATAGAATTAAATTGGTTTATATAGTATAAGGCTGACCGATTTTCGTCTAATCGCACCATTCCAATTTGGCGACTATTGCGAGTGCATTTCGATCTGGAGTCCTTTTTCTAATCACTGACGATTGACGCGAGCGTCTGTACTTGCATGCACGTATATGTGGGTCAGTCATGGCAGCCGGTTTCAAACTCTTACAAGGCTCCAGATTACGAACGGAGTACTCTCCGAACACTTGGTAAGAATCTGTGTATTTAATTAATTGTTCACTGGCCCTGGGCGGTTTATACATATACATTCTTTACCCTTTTTATATGAAGGTCTGCGCTGATATTTTAAATTAATCTTTATATTTTGGTGCAAATATAGAGTTTGTTTCTGATGCTCATGTAATGAGATATTTGTTTTCATTGATCGGATGCACCATTATGTAGGGGTCTGAATAGGGGTTTCTTTTTGGGGCTGCCCCTTTGCTAGAACAAACATTGCTGTGACCCGTTATGGCATTTTTTGATTTTAGACCTGTCACTGCTTCACTTACCAGATTTGCTGACCGGGATATAATCCTTCGTGTCGATTTCGAGGTACTCTATGAACATATCTATTATTTTGGACATTAATTTTATGTTTCAGATTGCTGTTGCGGCATACTTAACGTATAGATATGTTTTATTTAGACACTCAATAGGGATACACTACATCGCACGTGGTGTCACTTTAATCTGAGATGTATTTTATACACTTTAACAAATATTCTTGTTGCTTTGGCATTTTAGCCATACATTTTCTGCTAATGCATTCTCCTTTCAGATTTTTGCTCATAATGTACTATTTTTGATGGATATCCTACTTGGGATGGATACCATTTGTGAATTTCGTTAACATGTGGAGTACTGATATTTTCTATGGTGAGTGTTACTTATTACACTCAGATTTTAAATCTATGAAGGTCTTATATTACATATGAATATGGTAATTTTCAGTCGCCATATCGAACTATTGATTGCATGTTGGCATCGGTCTGTGTTACAGAACGTTGTGATGAAATAGCCCGCTATATCTAGAGCCACTGATTCTATGTGGGCATCTTTGTCTAACCATACTGATGCTTAGAGCCAGTCTGGATTGAATGATGTGATGAAAAGCCTGAGTTGGGCTTTTCTTAGCTTATCTCTCTCGGTTTCTTTATTTTTGTTATATATACTTTTCCTGATTATAAACTTTTTTCTTTCCTATCTATTTTCTCTCTTTTCTCTGATCTATATGAATGCACTACCTAATTTACAATTGTAGTCACTGGATGTCAATTTCTAAACTAATTGGTTTAGATAATTTGGGTCGTTCCTTTCAAATGACTTTATGCTTGATCTATGAAATGACATTGATATTTTTGAACACGTCATTAGCAACAATATATTGTTTGAATAGATTCTTTATCATTAGTTTTGTAGCCCTAAGGAAGTCGTTTGGGCCATTTACCCTATGACGAACCACGTGTTGGCTGAAAATATTTCTTCCTTCTTGTCATCATGATCTATCATGTCACATCCACAAGGGGAGATCCTGACAACTAAGACAATAAAAAAGATTCTCTTTTTGATACACATGGATTGGATTTTGTCTTTGAAATACTGATATCTTCGGTCTGAATATTGGTTTGCTATTGCTCGGGAACGATCTTTTGTCTTTGCAAAACAATAAAAACCATAACTCTGCTACCAGAGAAACTGATCCTGCGCAAAATGAGCTGGGGAAAAAGTGAGAGCACAAACCGTCCTCCCTGCATCGCAGACTCGTCGTCACACTAATTCATTCTCACATACTTTCATTGGTGGGGCCCATAACACCAACACTCATACGTCTCTCTCTCACAAGTCTGCACACAGGATGGATGATACAATTCTTACGCTGGACATGTGGGGGATTACCTTATAACCTATAGGGAGAGAAAAGTTATCTTACAAAATATACATTAACATCCTTCGCCTATAAATCCCTAATCCTAAACATCAAGGCACTCCACCCACTTGGTCAATGGACCAATTTAGTTGGATTGGGTGATGGTGATTTAGAACCAGCTAAAACACATTTTAAGAATCAGAATCTTTTTCTAAATGAAAGACCACAAACTCTTGATTTTTCATTAATCAATAGTGATTTATAAATGCATTTGTCTCGCCAAAGTTTAGAAGTTCTATATCAATTTGAGTAAATCCCAGAACATCATATTTACCTAATCTGGCTATTTGGAGTCCTCTAATTCATTGGCTCTTCATTACCGAGTTCTGTCATCAATCGCTCAAATATAGCAAGCCAAAACTCAAAGTCCAAAGTTCTCTGCTCAGCACGTTACAGTCCCAAAGATCGGCAAAGGACCAGAGACGTGCAAGCATCTATGATAGCCCGTGGATTTAGGAAAAGTTCACAGTCATCAAGCGGTCGGGCAGCATCTAGATCATCAGGATTTAGTAGCGATGAATAGGAAGTAAGAAGAAGTAAGTAGACCCTTTCCTCACTATTCTACTACTTTTATAGCCATTTTGGGTTAACATGATACATTTATTAAGGGTAAAGCAACGATGATTGGCTGGTTAGGATCTTCCAATGTCTATTCTCAAGAACCAGTTCAGTCCTAATCATGAGGTTATGTTTTAGGTTTGTGTAGCAACTTGTTCCGGTCTAATGTAGGTTTTCATTGTTTTCCATGTCTTGACCATCTGCCAAGCGTGTATCCTTGACCAGGGATACGATGTATAAGGGTCGTTAGGAAGTTCACGGTGGCATCAGGACCTGTACATTGTACTTCGCGCTTCACGTAACAGTGGCCACTTCGAAACACATGCTCTGCCACCATTTGCTTTAGGCCGCAGATGTCAACTTAAGCAAAACAAACACAAAAGAATAATTAATACATAGAAATGGTAATTCTAATGTTAACCCCTTGCTAATCCCTCTATGTGCTTGTATTTATCGAGCGTAGAGCGACATTTAAAGCAATTATATTCACCTTTTTCGATCCTCCTTGAGGGTGCAACATCACAAAGCAACATATATCATGCAATATTCTATCATCTAGCATAGAGCGACATTTAAAGCAATTATATTCACCTTTTTCGATCCTCCTTGAAGGTGCAACATCACAAAGCAACATATTTCATGCAATATTCTATCACCACATATACTATTCATTAATATGCGTACGGATTTTAGTTATAAAGGTTATTTAGCAATGCAAAATGCAAATCCCACGTGTAGTTTAAGTTTTTAATAACATTTTAATAATGTTGATTAGTGTACATGCAACACTCGTTTAATAATATTATAGTTAATAGATTATATAATTAGTACTTTTATGCCAGAATAGAGGAGGTATACAACATTTTGCACTACCTGCTCCATCAGTGGAGTACATGGGTGTTTATGTGTTTTGGAGAAGAGTATGTGGAGTGTAGGAGGGGATGGACAAGAGTTATCAGTCTTTATGTTAGATTTGATCACTGGAATAGGCATTGTGTGTGGTAGATTGTATGGTTGTGTGTAATTGGTAGTAAGAGGAGGCCGGTGTTGGTAGATGGTATGATGGAAGGTCGAGTATAGGTTTTGTCATGGTAAAAGTGGATCTGTTAGGAGCCAAGTAGAGGATACAGCTGGTGTTTTGTTGGAAAAGAGAGTGAGTGTCTGGATGCATTAAAGTTATGTATAATGTGGTGATGTGTGAGCATGCAGATGTCATAGTGTTGTAGCTGGGATAGAATTGTGTGTAGGGGAGGTTTGTAGGGTTTTGTAGTGGTTCGATACACATTGAAATCTGTATGAGGTTTGTTTGTTGCATGAGTAGAATGCCTCTGCTGATTTTGTGTTTGGATGTTGGTGGATGTGGAGGGCTTAACCCCTTCCCCGCTCATGACGGAACCGTTCCGTCATGAGCCACGGTTGCCGTGTGCTCATGACGGAACGGTTCCGTCATGACAATCCTGTTGGCGGCCGCTCCGCCTGCGCGGCGCTGTTTCCCCGCCTGTGCGGGGCGACAACGCAAATGGGCGGAGTCATGACGGAACCGTTCCGTCATGAGCACAGCTCAACTGTGGCTCATGACGGAGCGGCTCCGTCATGAGCACAGGCCCACCGCGCTGCCCCCCTGCCCCCCCCAGCGCTGCAGCGGAATGTCCGCGGCAGCGAAGGGGTTAAGGTGGTAGCTCATAAGCGGAAATTAGCCAACGCGAACAGGTCCCAACAGGCAACTGCAGCTGTCCTCACCGTCCAGCACAAACAGGGAAATGCCCTTGTCCTCTCCACACTTAGCCTCGACCCATGAGCATCGACTGCTGTTTTCTGTAGTTTATTTGAAATGCATAAAAAGCTGCCCTGGTGCTATTTAATACTCGGTGCACGGCAGTGACAAGCTTTAGCCTGCTGTCCCCTAAGTCCATATTACTATATAGTGTTTTTGTTTAACACATTATGCAGCCAACTTGGCGGAAGATAAAAACAAGCATTTGCAATGCAATAGGTCTCGCATTATTAAAGTTTGAGCTATTGGCATTGCTAAATAATGCAAAACCAATAGCTCAAACTTTAATAATGCGAGACCTATTGCATTGCATAGGCTTGTTTATTTTGATGTAACAATTCTATAGACTTCTTAAACATGATCCACTCTCCAAAATGTTTAAAAGCATCGTACAATGGTATGCTCAGGAAATATTTTGGCGGAAAAAGATATTAAAGTGGAAACAAATCCAATAAACATACACATATCTGAATAAAAACCCAGACAACCACCACAAGACAGCAGAAGAAACGTTTTTAACTGAAAGTCATAAAAAGCATCACACAAGGTCAGAAAAAATGAAAAGTTTGAATAGAAGTTCAAACTAGAGGGGTGCTAGATGGCGAGAGATCAGGATATTCCAGTGCCACAGAGGTGCGACCCTTGATGGTGGCCATGGCTGCTGCAACGCTATGGAGGTTCTGCTGTGCTGGATTAGGTGGGACCTCAGAATGCTGCGGCTGTAGAGCAGTGCAAGCTCAGGTGATGGTTTTGGGTGCTGCAGTGCCTGAGATGTGCCGACCTGGGTGAGGGTTTGGAGTTCTGCAGCGCTAGAGAGGAACCAGATAAGGTGATAATTAGGGTTGCTAAAGTGATATAGGGAGGTGCTGGCTTGGGTGAACGTTCAGGGTGCTGCAGTGCCAGAGAGGTGCCACACAAGATGATTTCGAGAGGGGCTGCAGCGCTAGAGAAGTGCTGGCCTGGTTGAGAGTTCAGGATGCAGCAGTGCGAGAGGTGCTGGCCGGGGTGGGTGTTGATCAGGAGTTCTGCAGCACTAGAGATGTTGAGAGCTCGGTTTTGGGTCTGGTTGCTCCAGCGGTAGAGAGATGACAGCCAGGGTGAGAGCTAGGGGTGCCATGGCTTCAGACCAGTGCCACCCCTGGGCGAGGCCTCGGAGTGCTGTTGAGCCAGAGAGGTGCTGGGTGGGTGAGGGCTCGGAGTGCTGCAAAGCCAGGGAGGTGCTGGGTGGGTGAGTGCTCGGAGTGCTACAGTGCCGGATAGGTGCTGGGTGGGTGAGGGCTCAGAGTGCTGCAAAGCAAGGGAGGTGCTGCGTGGGTGAGGGCTCGGAGTGCTGCAGCGCCAGAGAGGTGCTGCGTGTGTGAGGGCTCGGAGTGCTGCGGAGCCAGAGGGGTGTGCTGGGTGAGTGAGGGCTCGGAGTGCTTCTAAGCCAGAGAGGTGCTGGGTGGGTGAGGGCTCGGAGTGCTTCTAAACCAGAGAGGTGCTGGGTGGGTGAGGGCTCGGAGTGCTGCAGAGAGGAGGTGAGAGCTCGGAGTGCTGCAGCTCCGAATAGGTGCTGGGAGGGTGAGGGCTCAGAGTGCTGCGGAGCAAGAGAGGTGCTGGGAGGGTGAGGGCTCAGAGTGCTGCGGCGCAAGAGAGGTGTTGGGTGGGTGAGGGCATGGAGTGCTACAGCGCAGGAGAGGGGCTGAGGGGTGAGGACTCGGTGTGCTGCAGAGCCAGAGAGGTGCTGGGAGGGTGAGGGCTCAGAGTGCTGTGGCTCCGGAGAGGTGCAGGGGGGTGAGGGCTCGGTGTGCTGCAGAGCCCGAGAGGAGCAGGGGGGTGAGGGTTCGGTGTGCTGCAGAGCCCGAGAGGTGCAGGGTGGGTGAGGGCTCGGAGTGCTGGAGAGCTGGGGCCGCTGTGGCTGTATTGATGTCTGAGATGATTAATTCTCGGAGACTGGTACATATACTATTTGTGTAATGGCTGTGCAATTAAATCCCCTGTAAATTACCCACGCCTCATTTCTTCCTAATCTATTGAATTTTGATTGAATTCGTCAGCTCTAATTGAAAAATACTGCTCTTTAATGTCTGCAGTGCAGTTTATTGCTGGAGTGCTTTTAATGAGATGGCCACTGACCCGCAGAATTCAGGTTGGCTTTGACTTTTAACGCACACGGTTTTCCCCGATTGACTCAAAGAGAAGGGGTGAAAACGTAAACTATGCAGAACACGAGCTTCACATGACCTGAGCTGTCAGAAACCAGGGCAGTCATTGTGTCCAAGTTCGCGCAATGTGCGCGCCGTGTTTGTGAGGCAAAACATGCAAGTGTCTACATAGTTAGACAAATCTTTCCTAGTCACATTTGAAATGCAACATACATTGAGTATGCGACGCCCGCATGTGCTTTTAGCGTGCATGTGTGTGCACTGAACAAAATAATTGATATATTTGTTCCATAGATATCGCTTAATCTTTAGTATGTTGTGTATAAAGATATTTCCGCTATAGATATGATCTGATGGCAATTGTGTGTGCTAAGAGGCGATTCACGCTGTATGTTATGACAAAAATAAATGTATAGTTTATAGGTATAAATGCACAGACCATCTGCATCAGCAGACCGTGTACTATCACTCGCGAGTCACACTCGGTCGGCCGATGACCAGCACGTCACGGGCAAGAAAGGAGCACAGAGGGGCAGGCAGTGCTTGGGGTTCGAATCTTTACACTCACTCTTGAGCGCAAAAGACGTGGTTCTACGCTGACTACTGATGCACAAATCAGGCAAGCCAGTTTTGTCTAAACGGCAACAAAGTGATGACGGCTGCATTTTCCACCACACGTTCTCCCGTTAATTTATCCTACTGTTGGGTGTTTATGCTCAGCAAGGTGTCAGGAATGCGCGCGCACACGCAATGCCGTGTACACAAAAACACACACAAAAATATCACCAATTCACTGCCCAATTGGTGGCGCCTTGGAGTGTGTAATGCGCGCAATAAAATAAGTGTGTGTGTATTATATATATATATATATATATATATAAATAAATTAAATCATAAAATATGCATGTCTATACACAAGAATAATTTATTGTACAACGATAGCTCTTTCAATAGATAAATAAATGGGTAAAAACAGAGAGAGAATAAATACAAGGCTGCCGAGAATTCCTGTTGTGGTGAGAAGCTCACCTCCCGTCCTCGGAGAACGATCTTAAGTCATGTCTTGAAACACTATTCGACGTGCAGGTGCAAGTGTGGCGACTCTCTGGCCCCAGAAGTATTTCTTCTGGATGTAGAAGGCTGCGGTGTTTTCGAAACTTGGGAAATCTCACAACAAAAATCCGATTTTGTAAAATATGTATTTTAAAATGCAATGGGTTCCTGGGACACCTGAAAAATGAACTAAAGCGAGAAGACACGTGATAAGAGGATGAAAGGAAGAAAGGACAAGAGGATGGAAGGCAAGGAAAGGAAATCAGATCGAGGAAAGGGTAGTAAGAGTGAAAACAGAACAGACAGAACTACGTGAGCACGCGCCGAGAAAGAAGGAACAAGTGGCTGTGCGGCCACGAAAGTGATCGCGATCAAACATCTAAGCGGCCGCGAAAGTGAAAGTAATAGAGGTCAAGCACAGAGCGCGCCCGCGCACATGCACTGTAGCTCTAGGCTGGCCTGGTTGCACTTTTTGGAGCCCTCTCAAAAAGTCTCGCCAGACCAGCGCATGCGCTGGGTCAGACGAGACCTAAAAAGGGCTATGACGTGCCTAACTTTGACCACATCATAGTCCTTTTTATATAATTTTTTTTACATTGGGCCATGTTGCACAGCAGCTCATGCTACTGTGTGACAAAAGAATACATTGACGAAGTGTAGAGAGTGGGTTCTTGAGTTGAAATGATGATCCTTATTCATAAGTTTAGTTTGAAGACCTTTATTAGGTTTTAAGCATGGAGAAAGAAAAGCCCACAACCGCTCATCCTGGTGTTCCCGCTGCAACTGTCAAACTGGCAGAAGCACGAGAGCTCCAGAATGAATGGCACATCAAGTGACAATAGCGCACGAGGGCAGACACGCAGAACCGACAAGTTGTCTTTAAAGAAATAAAGACAACTTGTGACTATAACACGAAGTTAATGAATAGAAACGTAATGGCTTTGCCAATGCTTGTTAATGTAAAGTTACAACCAATCGCAGGCGCTATAGAGTCCCAAGTGTTACTGTCGAGCTAGGAAGCCGCGCATAAACGGTACCGCCAGACACGTGGAAATGCGGCTGTATCCTAAACCGGTCCACGTACGTTCAGAACTACACGCGTGAACGGAGGAATGCATAGGGATATGATGATTAATGGAAGTTATGAGCTGCAGACAGCAGCAGTGAGAGCCTCTCTCGGGGAAGAGGATGTGACGTAAGCGAGGAGGGGGATGTGACGTGGACGGAAGGGGATGTGACGTTAGGGGTAGCTTCAGAGCCGCCGAGAGTATAATGGCGTCTGCTCAGCATCACCTCATTCTGTACAAAGTTATCTCCCCGTGTCTATTAACAATATTTGTGACGTTATTAATGCAACTGGCGCTTATGTCAATTCGGGTCGAGTTCGCGCTATAAAACTGCGAAAAATAAAAATTATTTCTAACACTACGTTGGCGCCATCTTGGAGCGGAGCAATAATAATTACAAGTGTCCATTGAACTACTGAGAAACGTGTAAAAAGAGCCCGTTACTAACTTAAATCAGACAATTGTGAAAGGTTCAGAATCAACTTAGAGTAGCTTATGGATAGTACTGAACAGTCAAAAGATGGTAACGACGGCGAATTAAAAAAAGCCCTTTATTTCAATATTAGGCTATGGTGGTCCCTGAACTAATCGTCATATGGAGAAGCTAGAACTCACTAAGAAATCCGACCTGACGACGTCTTCGACACCAAACACTCAGAAAATGTACACCACTTATTTCCTCCTTTACTCAGTGCTACTTCCTGCTCTCATATAAACCAATATGAGATACAAAGGCTTGCAAGGTAATACCCCTACTTTCAAAAACACAATAAACCTACAATACTGTCAAGATATAACAAACAAAAACTGTCACAATGTATCATGGGAGGGAGAAAGTGCGCAGACGCCGCCGGGCTTACATCATCACGTCGCTAGACACCGTATCCGCTTCGTTTTGAGTCAGCAAGAACTGGTTTGTGAACCGAGAAGCTGTGTGCACGAGGGCTGGGCAGCCAAGAGAACACAAAGGGGAAAAGGTAAAAGATGCAAAGAATTCAGCATAGATGTGGGTGAGCCAACGGCTGGAGAGGGAGAGCGGAATTAGAGCCGAGCCAAGGGTGGGCCCTGGGGCCAAAGAGCTCAAGCCGAGCCTTCAAAATATTTGGTATGTAACAGTAAATCATGCTACAATCATGACAAACATTCATACCCACACCCTGTTGACAATGAGGTCAGTAAACTAACAGGCAAATCAGGTTTTTTTTCTTCCAGTTTTATACAGCACAAACGTGACCCTAAGGTATGAGAGTGCTTTACATGAGCACCAGTTGCCTTCAAGAGCGACACATTCATCTTTAGGCACAGGGAGATTAAGTGATTTGCTCAGAATCCCAAGATGCTTGAGCCTCCAACCAGACTTGAACCTGGTTCCCCAGCTTCAAGGTAGGCCACTCTGGCCGTTATGCCACATCATCTGCCCATACCATATTCAAATTCAAAATCTTTATTCGGATACAAGAATATATCCATAAAAGTACAGTCAAATAACGACATATTACAATGAGAACAATCCGATAACAGAGGGAACAAAATAAATAGAAAAACAGCTTTAAAAAAAGTTTCCAATTTAAACAGGTCCGCCAATAATACAATACATATTGCTTTCCCTTGGACTTATTTATATTATAACATTTGGCGACGATCTGGGATCACCTACATGTACCTGATGGATTACAAAAATTGAATTCTGAAGAAGTTACAAGGCATATTCAAGAACCTTTTGAAATTTCAAGCCAACTGCAAGTATCCCTTGAAACTACAAAAAACGATTTCCAAGACAAGGTAAAGAACATTTCTAAATTTCCTGAAACATTTATTATAGCATACTGGCACCCCTGAGAGCCCCACCAGTGACCTCTTCACCGGTCGCCCATTTCCTAAGAGTGCCAGTCCCTGCTGTAATTTCATTCTCCTGCTGCCTGCCTTTACGCTGCTGCCAACTACCTGCTTGTAAGCTCGCTTTCTCCTGCCGTGATTATCTACTTCTAAGTTCCGTGACACACCGAGACCCCACAAGAGCTTCATCATCGCTGCTTTTCCCTTCGTGTTTGTGAGGTGTATTTTGAAGGAGTCGGCAGTGTCGGGTGTTGTCGTCTGGCAGAGGGCGGACTTGTTGGGCATTGGATCTGAAGTAATTTTCATGCATGAGGAGCATTTGGAGCACCATAAGCTGATTTGTTCTTTCGCGACCCATTTGTGTCTTTAATTTTTGCCGCTTTTGACCTTTCCAGTGACATTTCAAAATTACAGGTCAAAAGGTGATCGGCGCATCGGCGAGACTACGCTGTTTGGTAATTTTTCTTCAAGTTTTAACCAACTTTATTTACAGCCATTTCATTGTCATTTCAACCGTCGTTTTGTTTTTAAAATTTCTGTCATGAGTCCCCGTAGAGCGCGCACTCTTACCTCTATCTTGCGCAGCTCCTCGAGACCTTTTGTGACGTAGGTCTGCCTTTTTGATTTCCCTTGGACGTTTTGGTGCATAAGCGCACCGTGAGCCACCCTGCAACCACGTCTAAAACGTGCCGCCATTTTGAGGTTGTTTTGTATTCGTATTCAATCTGAGCCGATGTCACTTATCAAGTTCTCACAACAACTTCGTGCAGCATGCTGATGGTTCCTGTTGTCGTTTGGAACAGTGCCATTGGGTGGACAACTAATTTATAAGGCGGTACTGTGCTCTTCATTTATTTGCTTTAAAGCTAATCGTACTTTTGTTCATCGAGGAGTTTTTCAAAGGCAGCAATGTATTTTGGGACTTTACAATTTTCAGTTCTTCCTGAGACTTTGTTGGCGTCTCACACAAGCTTTTCATTGGAACTTGCTTGTCCCGATTTACAGTACTTCGTGTTTCCTTCACCACTTCTTCCTGCCACAGTCCTGGACTTCGGGTGAGAAGTCGCTCACCGGAGTGAATATTCATTTATTTTAAATGTTTTGCTAATGTTTAATTCCTTTCTCTACTGTACAATGCCTTACTGTGTTTTTCCTTACTTTATTATTTATATAATGATTAGTCATTATGTGACTTTCCATTTTCTGCTTAAATATTTTGTGGGTTAGTCACCTACTACATGGTTCTGTTTGGGAATTTTTCCCTTTAAAGTGTTAATGATAGTCGTTTGACTATGTGACTTCATATGTCACCTACTACATGGTTCTGTTTGGGAATTCTTCCCTTTAAAGTGTTAATGATAGTCGTTTGACTATGTGATTTCATATGTCACCTATTTTCACATGAATGTTATTTACATTAATGTACTTTGTGTTTATTAAGTGATTTCCTTGCTGTTTGAAGTGTGATTTATTATAGTCTATTCGACTATGTGACTTTCAGTGTCACCATAATACGTTATGTTACAGCATGTTTTCACAAGCTTAGTTACATGAATTTTTTTGCTTTTTGAGGTACGCTTTATATAGCCCTGGCTATGTGACTTTCCACCTCTTGCAATTTGTCTTTGCGTGGAATTATTACTTAGGTTACTTACATGATGAATTTGAATTTTAAACTTTGTTTTGCTAGCAAATTTTTCTTTAGGGGTTCCCCTTTTCTATGTGTTTTGTTTGTGATTATAGCATTTGCTATGTGACTTTGCTTTCTCTTCAAATGATTTTTGATGCATTAGTCACCTATTTCTAGTTTTCTTTGTTGGGAATTTACCTCTGGCAGAGGTATGTGATGCGATAGCTCTGTAGCTATGTGACTTTTGTCGCATTTTTCCTTGTGCGCATTTTTCCTTGTTTAGTGCATCTTATTCTTCTTTATAGTATTTGATGGATTTGTCTTAGTTTTGGGATTTTTCCAAGGTTTGGTACATTCTCGATTATTTTAGGCACTTTTGAGGTGTGTGTATTTTTTCACTATTAATTTTGCTGTGTGTTCAGCAGTGTCCTTTTTGGTTTCTGTTCTTGGAAGTACTTTTTTTGCCTTGTTGGATACTGCACTTTATTTTTCATTTGTTGGCGTTCGTTCATTATTCCCTTACTTACTGGTCTGGCCAACTGGTATGTACTGGTGTATTCTGGACGTTTTGTCCTTTGTTATCTCTTTGTGTGTTTACTTTACTGTGTTGGTCAGAATTTTGCTGCATTATCAGTCTTTGTTTTTAGTGTTCTCTCCAGCTTTCAATTTTATTATTTGTATTCACTCATTGTAACCAGGGTTTACATCCTGTATTTTCTTATTGTTGTTTCCGTTAAAGGGGAAGAGATGTGTTATGTCTTTATTGATTCATTATTGATTTATTGTTTCACTCTTTTATCTTTCTTTATTGTGATCTGTTATACAACTTCATTCCATTGTTTAATTGATTCTTCCCTTTACATGCTCTTTGCTGTTCTGCTTATGATATTGTTGAGCAGCATGTATTTCTTGTTGTGATTTGTAAAGAGGGAAGATGTGTGGTATCTTGTATTCGTTGCCATGCATCTTTCCTGCTTCTCTGCCTTGCTGCTCAGCCAGAGTGCATGTGTTCTGTGTGGATGTGTTGTAGAATGTTGGTGCATGTGATGTAATGGAATGTTGGGGATGCCTGGGGGATGAGTGTCAGTTGGAAGGATGGGCTGAGCAGCAAGGGAGCTGCTCCTGGTGGGGTTCATATATGCTGATCTTACCATCTACAATCTTAATCAATAAACCATCTTCATTTGATTTACATCTCGGCATGAATGGATTTATTTATATTATAACACGATGCAAGACAAAATTCATCAAGATGTTGATCAGAGTTAAAATACAATTAAAAAGCCAAAGTGAAAGTAAACATACGCTCCTTCACTAAACTTGATCCCTCTTGAACCTCCGGCGGCCCCTGAGGCAATCACTGGGGCGAAACGCAAAAGAAAGCCTGCTAAAATCATTAGCGCCAAGAGGAAGCAACCCAAGCGTTCTAGTACATCTCGTACTGCTTTGAGTTCATGGATACGCGCTTCTCCAACTCCCAAGACTGTTGCTGCTTCTGTGTACCCTCTAACTATTGAACCTTGTCATTCTATTAGCACTTAGACTGAAACCGGCCTGTTTTCCTTTGAGAGTTGCAGTTACGGAGAAGTTAACATTAATCGTATTGTGGACACTGTCTTTGAGCGTGTATAAAATCTACTTGACAGTCACTTTGCTACTTTGAGGGAACGACTGGCCCATCCTGAGTCACTTTGCACGAACTTAAGCACTCAGGATAATTCTACCAAGCTTGTTATACCTGGGACGACAGCCCGAAACGCTCAATTTAACAATGTGCATAATTCTAATCCGAACACCTTGACCTGTGTACCCAAACCCATTCCATCTACTGATACTTGCGGTGTTTGTAATAAAGTTAAGGAGTATTTCGCCATTGAGCGTAGTAGTGCGGAAAATAGCACCTTGACAATGGTGGTGTAGAAAGTTTATTTGTTAAAAACGTGTCCCAGCTTATTATCCCTGCCAGTACATCTATTGTAGCCCAGACCAGTGTTATCCCAGGAGGTAGCATATTATGTGAGGGTGGTTCTGATACTACACGCATGTTAAGTCCTAACAGTAGTAGGGAGGTGTTCAATTTACCCCCGGCAGCCTGCCCTTATGTTATGGTCTTGGTTGGTGTGCCCCCTCTTAAGGTAAATCAAGTAGAAACGTGGGATCAACAACGTAACAAAAGTGTTGATTGGCTATCCAAACACAAAGGGTTTAGGGCGTCACTCACCAATAACATCATCATGGTACGCAGATTTGGTTGGGTGGGGCAGTCCCCAGAGAGTATCAAGGGGGATTGTATAGTCATTCATTTTTGTAATCTGTCAGTCGATAATAATGGCACAGGAGGCCCACTCCAATATTGCTACTAGCATATGGGCCTTACCCATGGGCTATTTTCATAAGCCCTCTTTGGGAGCTACGTTTCCTGATGCTTCCTCTGCTGCCCCCTCCCTCTCACTACATAATAGGTTCTCGCCAATGTCTGGTTTGGATAGTCAGGATTGACTGTCTTCCCCACTAGCACCATCAGTATCACCTGAGCCAGCTCCCTTTCCAACTGTTTTCCCACCTTGTGTACTTGGTACTCCAATTGTGCTTGACGCTGATCCCAGTTTGAAAATATTAAGCAGGAATGTTGCTGGTCTTGCTTCTGCCCATACCATATATGTGGCCTAGATTCTTACTATATATAGATCAACACAGTGGGGCAGATTTACAAGTCCTTTGCGCCACTTTTGTGTCACTTTTAACATGGGAAAAGTGATGTAAAAGTGGCGCAAGGGGCTTGTAAAACTGCCCCAGTGTTTTTATACAGCACATTTCCTTAATTCATGTATTTGGAAGAGCCCTCATATGTAATATAAAAAGAAGCCTCATAGACTGACTCCCAACACTGAGGACAAACCTCTCACTCTACCAAGAAGTGGTCGAGGAATGATCGAGTTTTGCTCGCCCACACTCACTAGGGGGCATATTATCAAGGCGCCACGATAAAATTATCGCCTCTTTATCGTCCGTTTTCGGGCAACAAGGGGTGATAATTTTATCGCTCTATTAACAAGGACACGTTAGCGCATGTTTCCTTACCTTAGCGCCCAGTTTCTTTCTGACTCGCCTCGCATCGCTAATGAGATGCAAGGTAGGCCTTCCTGACTAAAAGTCCTCGAAAAAAGTCGCCAACACAGCTTCGCACTATTAACAAGGATATCGCTGACCCGCGTAGCTACAAAAAATGTCGCGCTAACCGCAGTTATCGCCGGTTTCTAACATCTACAAATTTTCAGACTTGCCTATCTGTATAATGGGAGGTGGATTGTAAGACTAAGTCCACATCTCCCTATCAACAAGGATTTCCCTATCGCTGCATTTTATCGCTGGATTTCCAGCGATATTCCCGCATTTCACCGCTATTGCCAGATTTTTTATCGCTGTGACGATACGGGTTGTTAATAACGCGCTAACCATGCGATAAAATCCAGCAATAGACGGTGATAAAATATTCACGCTAAACGTGGCCAGCGATAATTATCGCTGCCGCTTGATAATATGCCCCTAGGTTCCTTCACACACTATGTTAGAGCCTACCACTCCTACCCTGGATCAGAGGTAAGAAGGTTAATTAACGGAGCAGACGCCCCGTGTGATCCTTCTCCATTCACCCTGTATGCTTGCCAAATCATTGCTGTCACCATGGCACTGCGCCCATGTGGAGGAGCCGTCCATGGAGACGAACTAGAATGTATTTCAACATGACATAAATGTAAAATATTGGTACGTATTTTATTAGTGTTAATATTTGTTTATTGTTTTGCGGATATCCGCACCAAGAAAGTTGCTTCTTGTAAAGTAGCTCAACAATAGTCAATTGAAGGCTCTTCCTGTGATGTAATTTTCTGTGATTTCACGTTGTATGCAACTGAGAGGGGCATCATACAGTCGCATTCTGGCTGGGCCCCAGCAGTTCAAAAACTGCCCCTGATTCAAAATGTCTCTACTGCATTGGAATGCCATTATGAGTTCTTCGTTATAATGTTCCGCAAGGAAGGAATTACTAAGACATTTTGAAGATTTTGTAAAGTACGGATGTTAAGCAAAAATGACAATTTAAGGATTATACTTAAGTGGTAATTTAGAGTTGTTAACACATTTAATCTCTATTTGTACATTTAAATTTTTCTTGATGAAAAGTTATGGGGAGTGTAGCAATGTGCTTTGTTTCCCAAATTTACTGCGATGTTTATCAACCTCAGTATTTATACAATAAACGTTAGGTGGTCTAATTGCTCAGTCAGTGAGTTTGTACAGTTACGCCAAAGGCGATAGCATCTTGTAGAGACCATTTGACATAATTTAGCAGGGGACTGTAGAGCCTCCTGGTATGAGTAGCCAATGGGATACACCTACACGTTACACTCAGATAAGTCACAAACAGGGCCACTGAAATTATGTAGCAGGGGTTCACCTCATTATCCTGCAGAATTCATTAAATTATGCAACATAACCTGCTCATTTCGTGCAAGTATTACTTCTCAACTTTTCTTCTTGAACATGTTAAAACTGTCTGGGCAAACATTTCACCTTGCTAACACCAGCCTAGCATCAAATATAGGAATAAGAAGCTGAAAGGTAACCACTTAACCTTAGCGGGCGGAAATGACTGGTGCTACAATCTCAGTAACTTTTAATCCTTTTCAGATAGAAACTATTTTTTTTTTCTCAGAATGTGTTGTTTCTTCAGTAGCTGATGGGTTATGTAGCAAATTTGTTTAATCCATAATTGTGCAGAAAATCCTAAAGAAGAACATAATTCCAGTGCCCCGGCCTATTTACTCCAGTTTTCAGAATTTCACTTAACTTAATTGACTTCTAGCCTTACAGTGTGATTAAGAGCAGTTTACCCCTGGTTGGGCTCGTGCTCTCAAAACTGAGGGTTTCTTTTTTTGCTTCCCGCTCTTGTCAATGTATTGTTGTTTGCTGTAATGCTTTACTGCTTTGGAAATTAATAAATATGTTAATATTTTTTTATAGAGCACGCAAATGCCAAAATTAATTAGCGTCTTGGCGTTAGTGTCTGTTCAATATCCTGACAAGAAGGGCAACTGAGACCTAGTTAGTAGCTGTTATAAATGAGATTTCTGGTGGGCTAGGACTTATGCCTAAACCAGGCAGAAACCATCACACTAGTCAGGGCAAGGGAGTTACACGCTGAAGATAACCCCTGCTCACCCCCTTGGTAGCTTGGCATGAGCAGTCAGGCTTATCCCAGAGGCAATGTTTAAAGAGTTTGCGCAACACACACACAAGAAGCGGGAGTTAACGGCACTGCTTTGGGTTGGTTTCGCTCTTTTCTGGCCGAGCGTACCTTTAAGGTTTGTACTCCCCCTTACGAGTCTTCTCCCCGCCCTATTTCCCAAGGAGTTCCGCAGGGTTCGGCACTTAGTCCGACCCTGTTCAATTTGTACGTGAGACCGTTGACGGAAGTTGCCAATAAATGGGGTCTCACTATGGTATCTTACGCCGATGATACCCAATTAGCTGTGGCTCTTAATGGGTCTACCACGCTGAATTCCTCTAATTTCCAACAAGCTCTTAGAGAGGTGGCAAGCTGGATGACCGACAATCGTCTCCAACTTAATGCCACAAAAACAGAAGTCTTAGTGCTGGGCAAGGAAATCCATCTTTGGGGAGACGACTGGTGGCCTTTAGAGCTCGGCCCAACTCCCATACCAGTCACCCAGGTGAAGAATCTTGGGATTCTGCTTGACGCCAATCTATCATTCATCCCCCACACAAAGAAAGTTGCGGGCACCTGTTTTGGCGTTCTTCAGAGTCTCAGGCCTATTCTTAAATTCTTCGACGCTTCTACCAGGCAACTTATAGTGCAGGCCATGATTCTTTCCAGATTGGATTATGCCAGTGCACTCTTATTGGGCACCAATCAAGCAGAGCTTACACGCCTTCAGCGCGTACAAAACGCGGCTGCTCGTATGCTGATAGGTCTGCCTAAATTTTGCTCAGTTAGGAGCGCCATTTCTGATCTTCACTGGTTGCCCGTTAGGCAGAGGATAAAATTTAAAGTACTGTGCCTGGTTTTTAAAATTCTGAAACTGGCTTCCCCTCCTATTCTGTCTCAGACTATCTCCTACTACACACCGGCTAGAACACTTCGTTCAACCGGTCAATTTTTGGCCACAATCCCTCGCTTTAAAAAAGCCAGAATGGGCGGACGCTCTTTTGGTGTCTTGGCGGCCAGCCTTTGGAACACATTGCCGTTCAGTGTTCGGTCCATTCCGGACTTGCTTCCTTTTAGGAAAGCGGTGAAAACATTCTTGTTTCCTTTGGTCTAGCGATCTTGGTTAGCATGTTCATCTGTTGGTTGTGTTGCTCGTCCTTTGTAGCGCCAGGACGCCGCTTGGCTGTGGCATCTGTGCGCCTTATAAATGATAAATAACATAACATAACATAACATAACACACACAGCAGCAACACACTAGGCACACCACAAAAGAAACTCCACACAAGGTTACATAAAAAAATAGCCTCTGTATTATCATAAACACATTAGATTCATAATCACACAATTACACTGTGCCAACTGGCACTAGGCAATATTCACAGGGGATTATATACAGGATCAGGCCAATCGGGCCACTGTCAGAACCATCAGAATGCAGGTAGTAAATATAAAACACAACCAGTAACTACTGGTACCATAATGACCTCAGCATTATCACATTAGCATTAGACACCATCCTAAAATATCATGGCATGACATTAGGCATAAACACATTAGGCCCAAACCTCATTAGCATAAACACATTACGCATTAGGCCACACCAGCATAAACACATTATGCAATAACATCATAAGCATAAACACATTACGTCAAAATCTCATAAGCATAAACACATTACGCAATAGATATCACCTGGAGGCAATAACGGTAGGCATAAATCACATCATGCAGTAGACATCACAGTAGGGATTTGCGCCCTACCATCATAATGCTCTATTTCCAGAAATGTCAGTGCTCCTTCAGGACCGTCCACTGGTCCTCTGGCTGCCAATGCAGCGAAAAGCAATGGGCAAATGCGCTGGGGGCGTATGGTGCAACTCGCCCCTTCCTGGCAACAGAAATGGCCCCCAATCGCTGCAGCTGCCCACTACGGCAGCACAGCTGAAGAAACAAACAAGCACTGGCACTCACTGTGCCTCGTGAGCCCCACTGGGACTCTGACGGAAAAATTGCTCACAAGTTGCAGCTGTCCGCAACGGCGGTACAGCTGTGGAAAGTAAACAAGCAATGGGCAAGTTGGAGCCCCGCTCGGGGGCTCGCGAACACCAGAATGCGCCACACGTTGCAGCTGCCCGTGACTGCGGTGCAGCTGAGGAAACTGGCTTCGCTCTAGCACTAACTGTGCCCAATATGAGGCCCCACTCACAGAGATCTCCCTCTGGTGCAACGGGCACCACAAATACTGGAAATGCAGCCCCCACTCACCGGGGTCTGCTGGACTCCTTCGCACTTCGCCCGGTCCCCCTTTCTGGGACCGGGACTTTGACATGGAGCCTGAGAGGCTCTGGACGACCCAGGCTGCGCGCGGGGCTCTCCACGCTAACACGGGAGCCCCGCCTCCACTCCGGCAGCCTCCTCCTGTGTCCTACTCGGCCTTGCTACCAAGGCTCTCCCGATCTCTTCTGGTGGGGCACGGCGGATTCGGCACCACGCAGGGCTCTCCCCAGCTCCCAGGAGCCCCGCTCAGCAATGCCATAACTTCGTCGGTCCTCCAGCTGGTATTTTTCTTCTGACGGACACACCCCCAACCAGGTAACCTCTGCCTGACGTGCGGCTCGGGCCGCTGCGGTGATCCGGTGGCTCCTTCTCGGCGATTTTCAAAGTGCGGAGTGGGTTCCCACCAAAGGAATAGCACAAATGCGGGGTTGTCTCCCGCTCCAGTAAACGGCGCAGAGGGAATCTCACACGCCGGGATTCCCTCAGGGCACGTCGCAGCCCCGTGCTGCCAGGCCACACGCTCCTCTCTCCTTGGCAAGTAAAGTACGGCGCTCACAAGGCGCTAAGCCCACAGTTCTTGGAAGTCCCTAAAGTTCAAGGGGGCACAGCTGGGCCCAGACAGGCCAGCACACAGGGCCCTCCAACAGGGAGGTAGGCCCCGTGGCGGTTCCTCCTGGAGTCCAGCGGCAGCAACAGGCCTCACCCAAGTCACAGGAACAGCACAACTTTCATGGGGTCGCAGCCCAAATATTTATACTAACATTTTTCTTTGTCTGCAAGCACAGAGCTTGGGGTAACCAGTTCCAACTGGTTCTGGAGCACTCTGTTTACAGTGCTCACACCCTTCTTTGGGAGATGGGGGCTCTGCCATCGGACACACCACAGGGGGGCAGAGCCAGCATTGACCTAGGCAGGCACAATCCTATTCAGGGCCAGGGGACTACTCCTCCCACTACTCCAAATGCAGATGTCCTATTCAGCCTAGCGTTGACTCACCCTGCCCCTCGTGGAGCCACACACAGCTATTTTATCTGCTTATAATAAACCTTGTTATTCTGCAAGCATATCTGAGGACCTCAGAGGATAGTATTTTGTTTAGGAGTCCTGTAAGGTGAGTCTATATTGTATTTGCTGTTGATATAGAACATGCCGAGGGCAGGGATCCGATGGAACACCTGATTTAGAACTTTCAATTAATTTGGCCACCTTATACTCTGTAAGAGGGGCAAAAGTGGTAAGCAGTAGCGGCCATTGCTCAATGTTTGGGGTAATAGTTTTATCTAACGCCTCGTATCTGGATAGGGTCTCAGTATTTCCCGCCAGAGCAGTAAACTCCCACAATATATTGGTGACTTTTAATATGAAGAAATCCACTATTTCATTACAAAGTAGATGATCGACGTTACAGAGTTTTATTGATGAGTTTGGACAGGGTTTTAACTATATTAAAATATTCTTCTGATGATTTTTTTTCAGTATTATGTTTATCTGTAAAAAATTTGGTCTTAGCCGCCTTTATTTGTCTTTTATTATCTTTGATCAGGATTTTGTATTTTATTTTTTCATCAGGACTCAAGTTTGAGCTCCACAGTTGTTTCTGGCATCTGCATTTCTGTCTATACTTCCCAAGTTCTTGGGAATACCATGGAGCAGACAACAGTGGTCTGTGATTTTTCCTAATTTTTGAGGGAGTAAGTCGTGTGACGCTGTATCAATACAGCCGGCAAATTTAACTGCTCCTAGATCGATGGCACTTTCAGATGTGGGTTGGGATTCCAACAGCAAGTTATTTAGTTCTGTATTGTCAATTTTATTCCACTGTCTGTATTTTAGTACTGTTGGTGCTTTGCAACTTGGGAGTATTATTTATTGGAATCTTTAGTTTGACAACGATAGCCCTGTAGTTGGTCCAGGCCAGAGGTACGATCTTGTTGACCAGCAGGTTTGGGTCATTGGTAAAAATACCATCAAGCGTATGATTTGCTTCATGTGTAGGTGATTTAACCAGTTGTGCCATATCAAAATTCATCATAGTGTCAATTAAATATTTTGTATCCTTTTCTTCTGATTGTTCTAAATGGTAATTAAAGTCCCCAAAGATCACGAGCTTAGGGAGGACTAAGCATGATTCAATGAGATTCAGTAGTGATCGAGTGAAATGTTCCCTTGCGCGAGGTGGGCAGTAAACCAGGAGGCCGTTCAAGTTGTAAGTATAACTGACCTTTAAATTGAACATAAGAGCTTCACAGCTTAAAAGCGAGAGGGGCTTAAAAGTGGCCTCAAGGTGATTCCGGTAAACTATTGCTGTCCCTCCTCCTCGCTTATTTTCTCAATCGACTCAAGTCACATCATAGCCGCCTGGGAGGGTTAGATTGAAACCAGGGTCAGGCGCATCGCGGCCCCGGTTTCAACAAGAAAGGAGACATCTGGTCTCCCAAGATCTTGAAGGTCTGAACATTCCTGATTAAGTTTTATTAAGGACCTCATATTTAAGAGCAGGCAGGAAAGTGAATTGTTAGAGTAAGCTGAATTTGGGGTTGGGCGTGCTGAACTAATAGCTACATTGTTCTAGTGTCGGTGGTTTGGGCTGGGCTGGGGTTGAGTGCAAAATTACAGTTGGGGCAAGCATACCTTTGGGCAGGTCGCTGAAAATGATCCAAAGTGCACAGCAATGGCTTACCTCTACCTACAAATAAAATTAATTCAGACCTGGAGTAGGTCTGGAGGGTGTGGGGACCAGTGATCCTGGCATCCGTCCGACTGCGGACGGGTGCAGATGGGCTTGCCATTGTCGCACCTGTTGCGCGTGCCTGCTGCGTGGATGCACTTCTCGGTCCCTTAAGAGAGCCGTGGTGAGGCAGCGTGGCCGAATGTGGGACCAGCGAGAGAAGCGTGCTGTAGGACTTCAATTTTAAAATATAGTAATGGGCAAAAGAACAAGAGGAAAAACTAGGGTCCAGCAATTCCCTTGCAGCACAGGCTCCCCTGAGCTGTACAAATACTGGTAAAACAGAATAAAGGAATTTAGGTTGCAAAACAATAAACACGAGCGGCTTACAACTTCGCTTCGATCATGAACTCACCAGTAAACTCACCAGCCACATAAAGAACACCAGTGCAAGCAGAGTGGGGCATGATCCCCTGTCTAAGGCACCCCACCCTCAGTTCATGTTAGGGTATATTATACTCATTTGTAAAGGGCACAGGGAGGGTATCCTGGTGCTGAGCCTAGCCAAACTTAGGGCCTGGTGGGACTACTCGAAAAGCCAGGTCTTCAGCTTCTTGTGGAATTCAAGAAGTGAGGAGGGAGTTCTTAGCTACTGTGGCAAGTTGCTTCACTCTTTAGGAGTGATGTAGGAGAAGGCTCGACTGCCATATCTGGTTTTCTGTATGTGTGGGACATGTGAAAGTAGGGGCCCTTATGAGTAGAAGTGTCCGGAAGGGTTGTGAAATCAGATGTTTTTTTTGGCCTGATTCACAAAGGGACTCCGCACTTGTGGCCGGGTCTCTGTCCTGCAGTTATCCATTCCAGAGGGTTTGCAATGGCTGTGGCCACCCGCCACAACTGCGGACCCCTGCCATGACTGCGGGCCCCCCGCCATGACTGCAGGGCCCCCCACCACAACTGCAGAGGCCCTTTCTGAAATGGCCCCTTTTTGTTTGTTTCTTAATACCTCTGCTGAATAACCTCCAACTTCTACATTTATCCAGGTGGTGCCGCAGCAGAGTTGCTCTCAGTCACCAGTGCCAGCTGCCGGCAGTGCCATGGCTCTGTCCATTGCCTGGTTCTACCCCCTGCTGCCCTTGTTGTTCCCTGTCCTGTGGGCTGAGCCGAGGAGACTGTCAGGTAAGTCACCTCTCAAAGTGCTATGACAATGTCTGCACAGAACCGCACTTCATGGAGTCAACCTGGCCCCTTGCAAGGCAGATTAGCCGTATGAGGAGGATCAGATGAGGGACCGTCCATACATAGGGTACCAGCCTCCCCCCTACCTTGAGGACTTGTGCCTCTTCCAGGCACTTGGGTGCTTGAGTTCTGCCATTGTCAGTTCAGCCTGCAATGCATGCTCCGCTTCTAGGTCTGGCTAGACAGGGTAGCTAGGATCAGCCTCATGTAACAACAAACACTGCAAAGCCTATGGGTGGGCCTTCAATCTTCCAACCAATCTAAAACTCAAAAGCAGGAACGAGATCACTGATTCCCCCAGCAATTCTTCGTTTCTAAGGGGACCCTCAGGATCCCACCTGTGATCACTGTTAATTCTGTTGCCCACGCCCGTTCCACCAATTATAAAGCACTTCGTGGTGTTGAGCAAAACTGAGAAGCGCTGAATAGGGATACTCATTTACGTCCCGGGGGCCACTTGCAGCCCCCCTCATGAACACCAGCTGTGGGCTCCTGTTGACTTGACTGAATACTAACATGTAGGAACATGTTAAACAAACAAGAACATTAACTCAAGTAAAGGAAAAGAGGCACAGAAGGTGTGAGAAGTTGGCCTGATATATGCTGTCCACTAGTTCTAGTGGGCACCTTATTTCAGTTCAAACAACCCCTTTTGGTGAATGGTCAAAGACAACCTTTATTGAAAGCTATCCTAGTGGTAGCTATGGAGAGCAGCCTTCAGGCTAAGTCTTGAAGGAATGTAAAGCAGCTTGTTTTACCAGTCTAATCTCTTGAATGATCAAATGAAAGGACAACCACTCCAGGTATATATTTAAAATATATGTATGTTAGATAAAACACACCCCTCTAGTCTATTTATGAGGCTGGAGTTCGAAGTACTTAGTTTACAAGTTAGCAATCAACAGTAATAACACAAATACACGTTAGGGCCCTAGGGGCGTACCAAACCATTTACCAATAAAGTGGTATAAGAACCACGACTGAACTAGACACAAGACATTTAGTTTCGGTCACTTTTAACTCGAGAGCAGCTTCTTTTTGTGTATTCATACGCCTTTAATCCCCTTCTTTTACCAAAGGCAGTTTTTCATACTTTGTCAGGGATCAGCTAGTGAGCATGTGGCCTGATGTACTGCTGTAGAGCCTAGTACCGGACCTGATGATGGTGAAATCTTTCTGTTTCTTATAGGTCAGACTCCATTTTGATGCTTTCAGAGGTTCATTCCCGCTGCCTTTTCAAACACATAACCTACTCTTGTACAACTGTTAATTGTCCATGTGCCATAAAAAGTTTTGTCAAGCACCTCTGTGAAGGCCCGTCTGTGTAGTTACAAGCGACAGGTATGCGGGCAAGCTTGTTTCTTTGAATAACCTGTCAGACTGGTCGAGTTGCCTGGCGATAGGTTCGTCGAGTCTCTACAAATGACGCTGCTTCGAGCCAAAGAATCTTCAATTTTTGCCCATTGTTTCTTGCAATGCAAATGATTAAATGTATGCTTTCAATGCAGACTTATTTATTGTCGTAAGAATTCACTGCTTTGCATTTCCAGTCACCAAGTTGACGTACATATAAGAAGAAGAAGAAGAAGTCTTTATTGCTCAGTTAATTAAAACCATTGCAATTGTTAGCACATAAAAACCATAAGTTAAATACAATTGATGTTTAAAGAAAAAAAAAAAAAAGAAAATGACAAATATATGTATAAAACGAGATTAGCTTCGGGTAATAAAAAGAGAATAATTAAAATGGGTACAGAAATTTATACTTATTTCGGACTGAGCATAGAATTTAAAAGAAGGACTGTCTGTTGTTTTGCACCTGGGTGTTAGGCCGAGCTATGGTATTTATTGCTGGGTCTGTTTGATCATAACAGTCCCCTGCAGTGTTATTGTGTCCTATTTTGCCATTCGGGTGTCAGGCCATTACCCATATCGAATGAGATGATTCCTTATCAATTTTTGGATTTCACTTCGTTAGTTGGCGTCGGCCTATTTTGGCCCTCTGTCATTCTTGTTTCTTTCCTGCTTTCTCCAAGAATTTGATGACGTGGTTTGCTATTTGAATGTTTGTTCCGTCCAAGCAAGCCTTTACTGCCTGCCGGCGTGTTCTTATGCCCAGACTGTTGAAGTGCTTTTTTAGAAGGGATCTGCGCTCTGCGTCCAGACCTTTGCAGGTGCATAGTAGATGCAGGATGTCTTCCTTTGAATTCCCACAAACTCGGCAGTTGATTGTTTCTTTGGGCCTTGTCCATGGGGGGAGGTGGCTTTGTACTGGAAGTTGGCCCAGCCGTAGACGTAGGAACTTCTCCTTTGTGTGCCTAGTGAACCCGACTCCTAGGTAGCTTTGGCAGAGGCTGGTTGTATAGCTTTGGATAACTGTCCAGCCATGGGCCCGGGTTGCTAGGCTTGCTTTGTCCTCGATTAACGACATGGATCTAACTGATTTGTTAACTGATTGTTTAAAGGTGTTGTGAGATCCACTGCTCATCCAGGCTTCTTGTAGGCTCAGGGAATTTAAAGAGTGGTTGAGATATAGCGCAGCCGTGCTCTTACTCTTGCTTTTCATCTCTTTCCGTAGGTGGTGATTTAGGCTTGTGGTTTCCCCTCTCTGAATCTTGTGCCATCTTTTGGCATAGGCGCCCATTCGCTCTAGAGTTTGATTTCTCAGGCCAAATTCCAGCCTAATTTGTGCCTGGGAGGTGTAGTTGGGCAGACTGAAGATTATTCTCATGGCCTTCGCTATTGTGCTGTTCAGTTTTTGGGCGTCCCTTCCTCTGAGGCATTCGCTTCTGTAGGTCAGGGCCGATGTTAGTTTTGCCTGTAGCACTTGAAGCAGGGGTGTGAAGCTTCGGCCGACTGCTTTTGTTTTGAGGTTCCTTAGTGCAATCCCTACGCTGATGCCCCTCCGTTTTATTGCTTCCTTTTTCTGGTTGAATGAGCCCTTTCTATCAAAAATTACCCCCAGGTACCTGTACTCCTCTACTGTTTCCAGTGTAGTCCCTCCCATGTGCCAGTGAAATCCTGCTAATGATTTTTTTGCGTTGATCCTCATTGTTTTGGTTTTTGAGAGGTTGATGGTAAGGTTATTGTCTGTTGAGTACTTAAACGTGGCGCTGATCAGATGTTGTAGCCCTATCGGTGTTCTGTTTATTAGGACAATGTCATCAGCATACATTAGGTTGGAAATAGTAAGGCCGCCTAGGCTAGGGGCATGAGAGTTAGTTTCATCCAGCAGCTGTGCCAGGTCGGACATAAAGATGTTAAAAAGTGTTGGAGCTAGGACGCAGCCTTGTTTTAAGCCTTTCGTGGTCGTTATTTTTCTTGAGAGGAGGTCTCCTGGCCCTAGCTTGACTTGGACCCATGTGTCCGTGTGAAGTAGAATCAGCTGTGTGAGAAGGCCTGATGAGATGTTCCTTTTTTCCAATTTTAACCATAGTAAGTTTCTGTGGACGGTGTCAAACGCTGAGGTGAAGTCAATGAAGCATACATACAGGGGGAGATTAGCTGCCTTTGTGGCATCAATGAGGAGCGAGAGAGCTAGCATGTTTGATGTTGTGCCCATTTGTTTGCGGAATCCTGTCTGGGTAATGGGAATTACTGCATTTTCTTCTGTCCAGTCCAGAAGCTCCTCTAATAGGAGACCAGCGTAATATTTGGCTTGGTTGTTGATTAGGGCTATTGGTCTGTAGTTTTTGGGTCCTTTACATTGCCCTTCTTGTGTATTGGTGCTATAATAGATCCTTTCCATGACGCTGGGATTGTTGCAGTGTTTGTTATCTGTTTGAAGAGTGGCGCTAGGGCTGCTGCCCAGTAATCCGGGTTTTGTTTGTACAGTATTGGGGGAATCCCATTAGGGCCTGACGCCCCCTCCGCTTTCCCCATCGCGATCCTGCTTATTATTTGTTTTTCCGTAGGGTCAAATGTGTTACTGCCCAATTGTAACGTCCGTGTTGGACTTTTTTTGGCCATGTCCGGTCGACTAGTAGTTGTGGGCTGTGGCACTATGTTGAAATGTGCCTGAAGATGGTTGGCCCAGGCTTCCTCCGATACATAGGAGTCAATGGTCGGAGTCCTAGAGTGAGTTAACTGTTTTCCAGAATCTTCCGCTTGTGTTTGTTCCTTTAGCGTCGTGTAGAAGTCTTGCTCACAGTTCATCCTCTACTTCCCATAAGTCCTGCCAGATTGTTCTCTTTTTTTCCTGTTTTAAGTTTTGCATCTCCAGTTGAATTGTAGGGTTCGGTCCGTCACGATGTAGTTTACGCAGCAGTTTGTTGATATTACTTTTCAGGTGCTTTATCTTGATGTTTTGGTTTGAAGCCATAGACGTACATATAGGTTTGGTTTACATATGAATACATACATTGTGAACACGTATTTACATTCATATATGCAGCAACTACTGTAACTGAGCTCTGGATATAAAAAAGGTTTGTTCTATTTTACATGAGCGCTGTGATGAGGCCATATCTGTGACGTCATGCAATGTGATGTCATTAATCTAGCATTTATCCCTCCTCACACAATTCCTTTAGAACCTGTGAGAAGATTATCTGTAAATAATAGTAGACCGGTATAAACAGCAGAGAAACGCACACGGAAATCAAAGCTTTTTAGGTCTCGGCTAGCGAAGGCTGCGCTTGCGCAGTCTCGCTCGCGAGATTTAATGACTTGGAGAAGAGGGGCTTGAACCCGCCTCTCTTCTCTCCTCTTCTCCATTGGCTGGCCTCTTAAATGCTGGTCAGCCATTGGAGAAGAGGCTTGTCTCTCCAAACAAGCCCCGTCTCTTTGCGATTCAGGAGCGTGTTTTTTTCGATTCTTTCTCTGGGCGTGTTTGAGAAAGAAAAACACGCCCCCGAATCCCAAAACGCTGCCGCCCAAGGTCTGGTTCCTGCCACCGGTCTGCGTTGGACTGCATTGGAGGATTGGGTGGTGAGGAGTGCAGTGAGTGATTGGGAAGGGCTGTGCCAGGTAGTCATCAAGGAGCACATGCTCGGGAATTGTTTCCCAAGGTTGCGTCACCACCTGTTACAGTGCGGGTTCTCCGATCCCAGGGAGCTTGCACGGGAGGCAGACCTCTGGGTGAATGCCAGGGTGTCTGAGGAGGCATTGGGGAGTGACCCTGAAGGGGGTGGTGCAGGGATCTTCCAACCCCGCGAGGTGGGAGAGGTGGCGAATAGCCCAGCTAGGTCCCCGGGAAGAGAGAGGGTTGTAGGGCCTCACGTCCTATCTACAGGAAGGAGTGAGACGGGGAAGTGTCCCGAGGTGCCCCAACCGCAGTCTCAGGGCCTGGAGAGTTCCATAAGGGAGCCCCAGGTTGGGGGCCTAGGCTGTCCTGATGTGCCGTCCAGGGAAGGGGAGCCCCTAGTGTCAGGAAAACCAGGGGCGACTGTAATCAGAGCTCCTGAGGTTCTGGGGTCAGCCCAGTCGCAGGGTTTAGATCCTGGGCTGGGGTGCCAGGTTCAGGGGTTGCCTGACCTGGTGGGTGGGGCATCTGTTAACAGTGTCCCCCCAGAAGTGTCTTCCAGGGGTACTTCTCCCGTTGGGAGGGTGCGGAACTCTGGGAGGGGGTGCAGGGGGAGGGAGGTCTCGCCCCTGGCACCGGTGCAGCCTAAGGGTTTAGACCCTAGGCTGGGGAACCAGTTGAAGGGTCAAGGCCCTGGACTGGGGAGAGAGTGGTGGTCTGAGGGTGCCTCGCAAGGGAGTAGGGTGAGGAACCCCAGAAGGAGAGGTAGGGGGAGGAGAGCCTTGCCCATGATGGCTGGTCAGCCTGAGGGTGCGGACCCCAGGTGGGAGGACCAGTGGCAGTTTGGAACTGCAAGGAGGAGGAGGAGGAGAGTGGTCAACGGGTACTACGGGCCTGGGGTTACTGCCCCCCACTCTGTACGACCGCAAGGGCCAGAGACATCTGGATGGCCCAGGGGCCAGTCCTGGCCACAACCAGCTAGGGAACTCCCGGGTGGTGGCGTAGTCGGTCGAGGAAGGTTTGAAAGAGGGAACCATCGGGTTCCAGAGTGGAGGAGAACCTGCGGGTGCTCCTGCAGTTGCGGGCCTGCGTCCACCTTTTCTCGCCCTAAGCAGGGAAGCCCATCAAGGCATTGATCGGTCTACCCTGGCTTTTGTCTGGAAGGGGGTTGTGTTGGACTTGGCCCTTTTTGCCCGAAATTTTTCGCTTTTCTGGGAAATCGCATAATGTGTAATAATGTACGCAGACTGAGTTTCCACATTTTAAATATGTAATTTTTAAAATGGATGCCAAAGCTGTGTGGTTGCGCCGTTTGACTGAGCTGGGTTACCAGTCTAGTTGTTATTTCCCAGCAACCCCAGCTTTTGGAGGGAAGCCTGGCACCCAGGGTGATCTACCCCTCCCCCTAGGCCAGTTAGAGCCAATCTCCCCAGACGCTTCTAGAAGCTTCTGGCACTGTCTGGAAGGTGGGGTGAGGGGCGTATAAAGGGCGGAGCTGGGCTGCCATGTGCTCAGTCAGAGGGTGGACCTGAGCGAGAGGGGACCTGCTGCCAGGGGTTACCGCCACATGGCCTGTGTGCTGGGCCCTGAGCCTATCTACCCCCCTCTACTGCCCCCAGGGCGAGGGAAAGCTATAGTTGGGGCAACGCAGACCTGGAGAGACCTACGCAGGAGTTTTAGGCGGTAGGGCTTAGTCAGGGACCTATGCCTCTGAAAGTGACAGAGCTTAGGTGCTGCCTTTTAAGTGAGTGAGGGATCCTGAACTAACCCACTGATCTGGCCCAGCGAAAGGAGAACCCAGGGACGACGGGCAGAGACTAATTAGTCCGCCTTCAGCCACCAACTCAACTTCCCCCCTTTGAGAAACCCTCAACCAAGGGCGCAGGAGCCAGCAAGCGCCTCGTGGGACCCTGACTGTAGTCCCTGCGGGGGAGAGCGCTATCTACAAGCGGCCTGTGGAAGGAGAGCGCTATATCCGGTGAGCGCTACATTTCTAATTGACTGTGCCCTGCTGGTGAGTGTGGTAATCTCAGCTGCCTGATGCCCCTGGAGCTGAGGGGGCTGCCTAGCGCTTGAAATGGATGGTGCTACGTGTGGAGCGCCTCGGAGAAAAGCAGCATCGCCTTATGTCCTGGAGCAGAGGGGGCTGCCTAGCGCTTGATAAGCGCTATACCCGGTAGCGCGGTGTGTCCCAGGAGAACTGTTGATTTGCAAGCGCCGCGGGAGCCTACCCCACGTCATGGCGGCGCTTTGCATCGGGAGCCCACCCCGCGTGTACCGCAACGTGGTGTTGTAGTCATACCAGCGGGAGCCCACCCCGTGGTTATGCGGATTTCACGGGAGCCTACCCCGTATCGGCGCCTGATTTGAAAACGGGAGCCTACCCCGTATTTCCCCCGCAAGGAGAAGATTGCGCCAAATCACCGCCACGACCCGAGGGGCCGTTGAGGGCCGCCGCGCTGCCTGCGGCGACCCGGAAGGTCTGCTGATCGCCGGGCGGGGGCGGAGCCGAAGCAGGAAGTGGCCGCGTGATCGAGCGGGGCACCCGGGAGTCTGGGAGAGCCCCGCGAGCCGAGCCTAAGAGTCCCGGGTCCCAGGAGGGGGACCGGGTGAAGACCCGACCGCTGCCTTGGTGGGCGGGGCTCTCGCGAGGTGAAGAGAGCCCCGCAAGCACAGCGGCCCAGGAGAGAGGAGGAAGGTTGGGGGCCCGAGGCGCATTGTCGGCGCCTGCCCCACCGCCCGGGATTCCGGCTGCATCCCCGTCTGGAGCCTCGTGCCCACCCTACTGCAGCCCTGGGTCCCAGGAGGGGGCCCGGGTGAAGCCGAGGAAGGTGCTATCGTTGGCAGGGCTCCCCAAGAACGGAGGAGAGCCCTGCATGCAGGAAAGGTCCACCGGAGCCCCCCCCAGAGAAGGCGGGAGAAGCCCCAAGAGTCCTGAAGGAGCAGGGGACTGGCGAGGCACAGATCAGTGCCTGTCCCCTGCCAGAAGGAGTCCGGTGGCCAGAGGAGCCCCTCCGTGAGCCCGGTGAGTGGGGCTCAGCTGATGGTTGGTGGGGGTAAAGTCGGGGTACATTGCCGGTGCCCGCCCCCAGCGCCTGGACTGGTCCTCTGCGCTGCCCCGTCTGACAGAGGGCAGCGGCATCGAAGCAGGAGGCATTGTTGCGCCCAGGAGTCCTAGGGGTCGGTATACCCTGGCGGGCTGCGCCAGCGGGGCTAGTCTTATTGTGGGCCACACCACTGCTAACTTTGAATGGAGAGTCCCAGAGGAGGGGCCCCCATGTTCCGTGACTGTACGGTCTGGGACTGCTAACTTGTTAGGGAGTGCCTGTTTTTACAGGAATGTGCAGCGCTATGCAAAGCGCCATTGCCTTGCTATGTGCAGCGCTATGACAAATGCCATGTTTTAAAGCGCCATTGCCTTGCTATGTGCAGCGCTATGTCAAATGCCATGTTTTAAAGTGCTATTGCCTTGCTATGTGCAGCGCTATGTTAAAAGGCTCTATGCGACGCGCTATTGATTTGCTATGTGCAGCGCTATGTCTAGATGCCAGGTTTTGATGTGAATGAACTGCCTACTTTGATTCCTGCCTCAGGGGACCTTCAAGTTGTTAAGGGATATGGTCAGGTCCTGATGTTTTTATTACAGGTGGTCCGGACTAACGCCTAAGGTTATGCCCTGAGTTGACTTTATTGCAGGATTGAGGCTGAGGGACTGTATCTTTATTCCTCACATACCTTTGTTATGTTTGGAGGTCGCAATAGTTCTGGCAGGGGCCCGATTGGCCCTGCCCCGTATATAATTCCCCCCGGTACCTATGACCCAGCGCCAGTTGGCGCCGTGTAGAGATTACCAAACATACTGTGTTTTGACAATACAAGAGTTATTTTCACACAAACTTGTGTAGCGTCTCTTTTTGTAGTGTGCCTTGTGTGTCGCCTGTGTGTACTGCGTGGATGCTTTGCACATTTCCTCCAGAGTTTGGCCCACACGCTCTGCACCACGCTACCCGTTTCCAACACCCCCACTCACGCGCCCCATCTCCCTCCAACCCGCCTAAAAAACACAAGTGCCTTCCATGCTAGCACCGATCGAACAAACAAGAACTGCACATTTCAGTGAGCGAGGGGAGGGAGGGAATTCACGCAGACCCAACCTCCCGCAGTGTTTCTTTTTTCCTAAAATCAGCTAGCTGCTTGGCATTCACAGTGAGCATCCAGTCCTCTCACAGCTGAAAAAAACATTCAATCAGCAACAAACACTGCTCTGAAGGGGATCTCCGGCTGCCGGAGCTTGGGAAACTCCTTCAGAAAAGGATATTGAAGCATGAAATGTGCTGTCGAACGAGCATTTTTTTAAATAGCTTTAACTTGTAAAACCAGTTCACTTGGATGCCTCCGCCGCGCGACATGCAGGAGCTGGGTGTAGACCATTTGCATTTTGATGAATTCAAGCAGGCGTCACCCGAGTCATATGGAAATGACAGTCACAACAGGGCTAGACTGCCTTTATACACCTGCATCCTGGACTGAGCTCAGTCTGAGCCGAGGGGGCTTTCATTCTCAGTATGCAACTGCAAGCACCAGGAGCAGTGGATTAAAAGAGCCCAGATAGAACAGACAAGCATTGGCTCATCAAATAGGCCTCGTCATTTGTCCCATTCCCTAGTGACTTTGGCAATGGCTTTTACGGGTGTTTCAGAGCATCGGCAAGATGCTGTACAGCATGACCAAAGGTAAAACAAAAAAGCTGAAAATAAGGGCGATGACAGAGCAGCCGCATCACTTCGTATGCGCGTACATGCGTGGAGACGTTCACAAAATCAAAATCCCACGTGCTTCATACAGATGCTTGCCAACAAAATGACTCTGTGGAGTTTTTCTTATATACCAAATCGAGATGGATACGCAAATCACACAAAAAAAAAATATATGGAGGGTTTGTGTAGAAGAATCCGAGCCAAAGCTTGGTTTCGAATTCCGAGTTCCGTTTAAATGCATACGTTTTGAGAAACCTTCAAGCACAAACATTTGCTTTGGAAACTGGAGTGAGGATGCAAGCAGGTGCCCAGCTTGGTACAGGTCCTTGAAGAGAAAAGGCTGGTGCAAAACACCATCGGCCTCCTGAACGGTAATGAGACAGTAGGTCTTGTGATCTCATACAAATGTGCATGTTGTAATGCTACTCATTAGTAGGCCTGGGCGAAAATTTCGTTCCGTTCGCGGAAATTGCGATAATTTGACATTTTCGCGTTCCGCGGAGAGCGCGAAAATGTCAAAATTTCCGATTTCCGCAGCTTGGTGATAATTTGTTTCTTGCTCGCGCTGTAAAATAATACATTCTCGCGCGCGATCGCCTTACCTGAATCCCTGCGTTCGCCGACAAGTTTTCTTGATCCGGTCGCGTTCTCCATGAGATGTATTGTTTTTAGCCATTTGCGCTGTCTCGCGACAGTTCGCTCCCGCAGTGACGTCATGCGTCGCGCGATCACGTCTTTCTTCTCGCGATCATGCACCGCGAGCCAACTCAAAACTAGATGGCCGCGCCCGCGAGCAACCACATGGGTAAGTTGGCGACCCGCAACCATGCAGAAAATCTCGCTAACATGCTGTAAAAAAACTTCCGCATCTTCGCGATATTTCCGCTTGTTTGCGATAATTTTAAACATTTTCGCGATAATTTGCGGAAGTGGATTTAGCAAATTCCGCCCACCCCTACTCATTAGTAGATCGGCCGTATCGCAAAAATGGAGCCTATTTTTCAAAGTAGTCGGTGTGCATTAAGGAAGGCCCCTAATCCGAATACATAAAAGGTCACACAACTGTAAGGTGGAGGTTTAAATCAAGCAGCCCTGGATTAAGTGTTTGTGTTTGGGATTCGGCGCCTCTTTCGCACCTCTGAGAAGTTCCCCTTACTCCAGATTATTCCCTGGAAGTGGCATCCACCACTTGCAGCACAGTCTTTACAATTGGCCCAAGATAGCTGAGCCCTGATGGGCCCAAACGTACCATGAATGATCATGTGACAAAGGCTCGGCCTTCTATGCACTTGCCTGGGCGTCCTCATCCAGATATACCCTGATTAGTTACAGACAAGTTTTTAACAATTCTCCTGTTTGACAATGTTTGAGCATGATGGGCCCCTTCCAGAGCCCCTGCATCGCCACTGACTATTGCTGGAAGAATTAGCACATTACACAATACCAAGCCCTGGCTGCTGAAACCCCGAAATCGGTAGTCTCCCGCTCCAGTGTGGGTGGCTCTGTGTGTGTGTGGGTGGCTCTGTGTGTGTGTGTGGGTGGCTCTGTGTGTGTGTGTGGGTGGCTTTGTGTGCGTGGCTCTGTGTGTGGGTGCAAATGCAATAGGTCTCGCATTTGAGAGAGATTCCGCTATTGACATTGTAAATAACAATGCCGTTTCTTTAAATGTTTTTAAAAACAAAAACATAAACAAAAATAATATCATGAGCAATGCCAATAGCTCTAACTTTAACAATGCCGAGACCATTGTAAATGCTTGTTCTAGCATGAAAGGGAGATTTGATGTTTCAGGCCTGTCCGCGTCAGTTTACATCCAACCTGTTCTTTGGTTTCTTGCCTCTTTCAGGGAGGACCGTTTCATTGAGGCTTCTCTAATCTCACACATGCTCAAGTGGGGCTGCGGGTGTGACCAGCATTCCAGGATAGTGCTGCCACATGCGTGGTGATGGGGAGGCTAGCATGAGATTTGCTCGCTACTCCACATGGAAAAACTTCTGTCTGAATAATATATATTATCTTTTGTATCCTCCTCTGCGACCCAGATTCAACACATGTTGTCAAAGCCAATATACATTATAGCAGTGCTTATGCAATGCAGTGTGGCAAAATCTAATTTCAAATAGTGATATGCTGCAGCCAGGGCTAATGCGCCCAAAAACATTTTTTTAAGTGCGCTTGCATTGGCTACCTCATTGTCCTTTTTTCATTATTATTTTAGCCAATGGGCACAGCAGCCACACTACTGTACAGCATGGTTATAAATCATTGCCCAAATCAGCAATGCCTATGCTGTACAGCATGAAAAAAAAGCACTGGCAGAGCCAAATATGTCTCAAAGGTGAGACCTATCGGCTTTGCCAATGCTTGGTTTAAAGGTCGTTGAGGAGGGCTGAGCCATATTCCGTTTGGACCATGGCCTTGTCTGCTCCTTTCTAGAGGAGAAAGAATATCTTAAATAAGGGAGTTCATGAAGATGGAATCAGTCAGGTTTAGCCACAGCTTGCATGGGCCCTTTGATTTTCAGGGTTTCATCAAAAATAAAAAACAGATTTGTGCACAGAGACAGGAATGGGACAGTAGTGTGTTTAAGAGAGAGGATTACAACACTTGGAGAGAGGTGTGTGTAGTGGATTACGGTCTCAAATGCTTAGAGGGGTGTGGGAAACATCAGCAGGGACAAGGATCAAAGAGAAAGAACCAGTGTAACACATGATGGGAGGGGTGTGTGCACGTGGAACACACGCGGGAGAGGACACTGCAGCAACAGCCAATAACCACTTTATAACTCTTTCCCCCCCCCCCAGGTTCGCACTCCCTTCGGTACTTCTACTCCTTCCTGTCGGAGCCCCTCCCCGGAGTTCCCCAGTTTTCCTTACTTGCATACATGGATGAGGTCCCCATCATCAGTTACACCAGTGAGAACCACAGGGCGGGGCCCCGGGCCCCCTGGATGGATAACATCACATACGAGGAGCCCCAGTATTGGGAAAACATCACAGAAAACTTTGAAGAAGCGAAGAAGACGCTGAATGACAGTCTGAGGAACGTGATGGAGCAAAAGAACCAGCCCCCGGGTGAGTCACTGGAGAGGGGGTCTATAATGATGTGGGGCAGTATGTGAGCGACTGAGGGGTTGTGAGTGCCAAAGGCATGTGAGTGACTGGGGATGGGGTTTAGGGGTAGAGAGAGCTGAGAAAGAAGGCAGTACCCACAAAAGGTAAGTATGAACCCATTTTTTCATGAATAAATAAACGTTATAATTCATTTTCTTCACGTTTTCAATATTTCAGTACATTCGAGGATATGGATTCCATTTCCTTTGCTTGTGCTGTCGCTCTTGCTTCTGCTCTTGCTAGTGATAGGATGTTTTCTAACGGCGTTGGTTCCTTTAGAATTCTTGCGCAAAATTCCGTGTCACGGCAGCCCTCAATGATGCGCAGTCTGATGGCTTGTTCATTATCGAATTTGTCAAACTCAGTGTGTTACGAGCTTTCGCAGTCTCGTTGCGAAGTCATCCAGCGTTTTATCTTGTTGTTGGAAAGCAATCGTGAAGGTGTATCGCTCAAAATCGACATTTCTTTGCACGCCTTTAGTTTGTCGTAGGTGGTAGTCTCTTCTTTTGGCAGTGTCACTAGTAGGTCTTCAACCTCAACCCCTACTAGGTTTGGGAATAGGCTTAGTTGCTTCTCTGCTGTCACATCGGTCGCTTCCGTGTACCTTTCAAAACGCCTTATCCATTTCTCCCACCGTATTCCTGCTTGTGGCTCTAATATGTTAAATGGTAATTGTCTACGATATTGCGCACTTTGTCTTTCTGCCATCCTTTTCTTTTATTGCTGCCTCTTTATTTGCCTTTGCCAACGCTTGTTTTGTCACTTCTGGTCCTCTTTGGGTTTTTTTTTTTATTTGTCTTTGCCAGTGCTTGTTTTTTCCCCACTTCTGGCCTTTTTATTTGCCTTTGCCAACGCTTGTTTTGTCACTTCTGGCCCTCTTTACTTTATTTTATTTTGTCTTTGCCGATGCTTGTTTTTCCACTTCTGGCCTTTTTAGTTGCCTTTGCCAACGCTTGTTTTCTCCTTTCGGTGTTCTATTTGGCACTTTTTCCTTTGCCTGACCTCAAAATGGCCGTCGCGCTGTTCTGTCTTCTGATTGGTCTGTTTTGCCTGACCTCAAAATGGCCGCCGGTGGTCTCGTGGTGCTTTTTCACCAATCGGGGCGCTGCCTGACTTAAAAATGGCCGCCCGCTGTTTCTAATGCTTAATGTCCCTCCTTCTGCCTGGCTGCCCCTCTTCACTCGGCTTTCCAGTCTCCTTACCGGGTGGAGCAGGACAGTCTTTTTTTTTTGCTCAGTGACGGTCGGGGTGGGCTCCCGCGCCGTGTCTCCTTGTGTGGCCGCACACACGAGCCAGGGTGGGCTCCTGGTCTCTATGACTGTGTCCTTCAATGCGACGGACCGCCGTTCTTCTTTCTTCTGCTGGGCACACGATCATCCCACCTTCGTCACCAGTTGTTGTGTTCCCGATCCCACAGAAGACACGAGAGACACAGGATCGTTCAGGTACTCTTTATTTATCATCGGCTTGTTCCGTTCCTCATCCCTGACCTCACGCCCTGAGGTCCTGCCCTCGACTGTTTCCTGTCCCCCTTGTCCCCTCCCCTCACCGGACCAGGTGTCCAGTGTCCTCTGCCCTTTGCCCCAGGGTCCTAGTGCCCCTGGTCTGGTCATGACACTGCACATTTGTACTCAGTCTGGTAATCCATACAGCAATATGCAGAGCACACAAAATCAGGGACCTTCACTGGCTACCGGTCTAGCAAAGAATTGAATTTAAGGCTCTCTGTCTGGTGCATAAAGCACTATACAGTGGAGGGCCTCGGACCTACAGAAACTTTTTTCCTGTCATGTCCTGCAGCGGGACTTAAGATCAGCCAACAGAGGGTTGGTTCAGGTCCCTAGAATTCAAAGGACATGATTGGGGGGCGGGGGGGGGGGGGGTTATAACTAGATTACAATCAAATAGACTGTTGTTCAGTAAGATGCTTAAGACCCTGTTATTCCCACCTAAGTAAGTACTGTCTACTCCCCCTCTCAGGTGAAGCACGCGTTACATGTCTCTCCCAGCACAAAGATGCCTTGGCATTTGTGCGCTTTATAAAAGATTACTTACTTACACAACGACCAGTCCAAGCTGGTGTGATCCGTGGCACGCGGCTGGTCTCCAGGTACCATGGAAGCACACACCCTCATTAGGCAGCATGACTTTCCTCTGCAGGCCAGGACACTAGTTTGTTGTAGGATACTCGAAGACCTCAGTTATTTAGGTGTTTACGTGGGATGCCCCTAGGACGCTTCCGTAGTCCTGCATCTGTCTATGTCTCATATCCATCCACATGCTCTAGGTGCGCCCCTGGTCCACCACTTCTAAGAAATGCATCTTTGGGCAATAAGAGTACACAGAATAAGAAAAACCCTTGGTACATCTTCATTTCCAGGTGGCCTATTGTACGTAGCCAGTTTAGAGTGAAGAGCAGTTCTGTCACTTCTGGTCCTCTTTGTTTTGTTTTTTTGGTGTTTCCATGATTGGCATATTTGATTTACTGGTAAGTCCCTAGTAAAGTGCACAGAGAGTGCCAGGGCCTGTAACTCAAATGCTGCTAGTGGGCCTGCAGCACTGATTCTGTCACCCACACAAGTAGCCTTTCAAAGGGTTCTTAGACCTGCCACTGTAGCATCTGCGTGCAGTTGTGACTGACATGCTGACTTTGCAAGTGCACCCACTTGCCAGGCACTAACCTTCCCTTGTATTACATGTGAGTCATCCCTAAGGTAGGCCCAAGGTTCCTCTGTGGGTAGGGTGTAGTGTATGTGAAAGGTAGGACATGCACTGGTGTGTGTGACGGGGAACAGCCATTACAACGCGGGTTTTACCACACGTTGCTATTACATCGCATGCGTTACAACGGTTGGTGGGTAGTGTTGTAGTGTTTTAGGGTTTAGGGTAGTGTAGGGGTGGGAGTAGTGTGGTTAGTGTTGTAGTGTAGTATTGGTTTAGGACAGTGTAGTAGTGGGTGGGAGTAGTGTGGGCAGTGTAGTAGTGTTTTAGGGTTAGGGGTAGTGTAGGGGTGGGAGTAGTGTGTTGTGTAGGGGTAGGGCTGTCACTTACCTTGCATACTTTTACCACGAGTATAGCTTTACCACGCATGTCTTTGCGTTGTAATGGCATGCGTGGTAAAGGCATACTCGTGGTAAAAGTATGCGATGTAATGACATGCGATGTCATTGACATCGCTTAGTAATACCCGCGTTGTAATGGCACGCGTGGTATTAGTATGTGTTGTATCGTCATACATCCGTGACGATAGTGAAATACAGTGAATTTCGTTATTCACTATGGAAAAGCTATCTGTCCCATAGGATAGAATGGGGAATACTTTGTAACATCTTACAAGCATAACTTCCCATTAGGACGAGATGGAAAAAGAGAGTTTAGTATGCCTGAACATATATAAAAATGCATCTTTTATTAAAGTTGATTTTTATGTTCTGTGTTTGAAAATACAACTTTTAGAAAGTCGGTATTTTCTTGCTTAGCCATTCTGTGTGTCTCTGCTGGGTTTTTGGATTGACTGTCTGGCTTTGGTGTGACAGTGGCTGGGGATGTGCATTCACTGTAGACACCCACTGGGGGTGCGAGGTGTGTCCTGCCTTTCCCTGGATGAGTCAGGACTGGGCTGAATAGACCTGGGCTGCGTTCATAGTAGTGAGAGGAGATTCACTATCACCTGAATAGGCCTGGTCTGCATTTAGAGTGGTGGGAAGCGCCAGCGCCTTGAGACCCTCACGGGTGAGTAGTGTGCTTATAATACCCCAGATTGATTGATTGATTGAGGAGATTTTTCTTGCACCTGAATAGGACCTGTCTCCCTTGCGCAATGCTGTCTCCACCTTCCGCCGGGAAGCTGTACCAGAGATGGCTTCTTTCCAAGCAGAGCAAACACAAGGAGATGATGGACAGAGTTCTGAAACTTTTCAGACACAGATCTGGGTTGAATCCATTATCATTCTTTAGCTCACTTTGCCACCCCAGTTCAGACCCAGCGATAGGCAAATCAGTTTTGCCCCTGTGCCTCCTGAGAACACTCCAGCCCGAACTGCCAAGCCAGGTCTTCACTGGACTGGAAACAAGCATCCTGGGACCAGTTTCAGGGTAACACCCCTCATCAGCCAGGCTAGCTTGAATCCAGTGGCAAAGTGAGCAAGGGACCCACGTCCGGGCATACCCTGCCAACTCAGTGCGAACAAAGTAAACAAAAGTGTCTGAAGTGTTTCAGCGCTCTTTGTGTTTGCTTTGTTCTTTCCAAGCAGGACACAGCAGGCACAGTCCTTTCCTTCGCGAGCCACCAGGTTCAGCAAGTGGAGTCCACACCGCTACAGCCTCTCTTTGCTGAGTCCACAGTGCAGCAGTACGGATGAGATCTGAGTTTGGAGTGCCTGGAGTGCCCTCTTTATATTCAGAAAATGCCCTCAGGGTCGGATGTGGGTGGTACCTAATGGGTTAACAGGTTCTTCCCACCTGGTTGCCACTTACTCTGGAGTCTGACATCTGGATATTCCAAGAGGAACAGTTCTGCCAACTCCTAACACAGCAGGCCCCCTCTCTTGGCGTTTGGACCTCCTTAGCACACTCCTGGGGTGTGGCTTCCAAAGGGGTTACACCCTGGAAAAAATGGTTTGGCTACTGGCTTTCCTAATCTGTCGTGAGTGCCAGCCTGTCTGTCGAAACAATGGAGCAGCCCCTCACCAAAGAGTTTCCTATTTACCGTTCAAAGGTTGCTATTCCTTTGAAGCCTGCCTTTTGGGGCCAACACCTGTGCTGCTTCCTGCAAAAGGGAGGTAACACCTCCGTGTCATGCAGGCCCTCTTTGTTTCCTTTCCTGGGAGTCATTTGCACATCTCCTCAAGAGGGCAATGTACAACAGGAAACAAGCACTGGAAAATTTAGGAAACTAATGTGGATTTTGCCCAACAGAGACATTACATACAATTTAACCATTAAATCTTATTTAATATACTCATTCTTTTGATACCTTACAGGACCAACTTTAGTTGTCCCATTCAAAAGTTAGCAGAGTTGAAATGTCCACTTGCAACTCTTTACTTACTAATGGGGCTACTAGCCTTGCCCCAGTAAAAACAACAATTTAGGGTTTATTACCTACTGGCAGTTGCCAGCAGGTAGTTATAGTTAATATCTCGTTTCTATTCATTTAGCGTTTTTTCTTTTCTCAATATCTTTGGCGCCGGTAGACGAATCTTCGCGAAATTTTCAAAACTAATGGCCCGCTCCGGTCAGCTCCTATTTTGGAAGTTTTGGGGTGATTCGTCAAGCGGGGGCCGAGAAAAAAGGGGGTCCCACAACGCATGTTAATTTTCATAGGAAAAATTGGAACAGGCTACAGCCCGAACTGCTGAACGGAATTACACCAAATTTGGCATACAGGTAGCAAGCTCTTGGTTCAGAAAGATCCCTTTTGTTTAAATGGTGTAAATCCGTTGAGTTGTTTCCGAGAAATTAGCAAAAGAAAAAATATAGATATCTGAGCACCAAGGAGGATTCGCAAATCCTCCCGAGTACGAGCTTAGTTTTAATTGGCTGTCAATACTCAAAACCAGGAACTGTTGGCAGCCATCTTGTGACTCTGTAAAACTGAGTCACAAGAATACAGTGAAAAAGGGGTTGAAAAACCAGACAAGGAGGCAGGGTAGAAATGGAAGAATTCACGATGGGGTCGCGAAGCCGGCTGAGAAAAGAAAAGAAAAAGAAATAGAAGCGCGGCCTCCCGCGCTTTGTTTTTGGAAGCCCCTGGGTTGGTGAGGGGCTGGGGCAATCGGGCTATGTAAATAAAGGGTGCCTACCCCCGGGACATTAATGTTTGCAATGACAGGGTGGCTCTTGCCCTGTCATTGCAAACACTTGCTTTTTGGGAGTGAGAGCAGGAAACCTGCTCTCGCTTCCAAGAAGCAAAGCAGTATTGGTTTTGGGCAAGGCGAGCTGCATATTAGCAGCTCCCCTTGCCCAAAAGCAATGCCGGCTCCTGCAGGAGGCGCGGAGCCAGCTGGGACGGTGGGGGCTTTGGGGCTCCCCACGGTCCCAATGGTATCGTTCGGGGGATGGGGTCTCCGAGGCAGAATTAAACAATTTAGAATAGGGGGCATTCTTTTTTTAAAAATTTTGCGTGCTTGGAGTCGCGACTTCAAGAAAAACTAAATAAATAAACGAGGCTCTATGTTGCTGTCCAAAAGCAATGCCGGTTCCCGAAGGAGGCAGGGAGCCGGCTGGGACCGTGGGGACATCAATCTGAATAGCTGAATGATAAAGATTATTCAGGGGGCACCACGTGGGTGTCCGCAGTCTCAACTGTAACAAATGTTTCAGTTGCTTTCCAGAAACTGGCAGAATGTCTGCTCACTATGGCGACCTCTGTCGCGCTGTCAAGGAGAATTACCACCAAACTCCTCTCCAGGAGAAGGGTTCTCACCGTTTGAGGCACATTTTGTTGTTAAAGCTGCAACTTTCTGGTCATCCCTCTTGTCTTTCCCATCTGAAGGGCGTTGAGTATCCCATTTGGGTTGCATGGATTCGTCTTATCTGTGATCTTGTCGCCCGCCTCTGTCATACTGTTGAACGGATGATTCCTGAAAGGAACGAGGATCAAAACCTTGAAAACATTCTGGAGTTTTAATCTTAGAATGATCATGCAAATCATAGCACTTCTCAAAAGCATCTTGTGGTGGTGATCCACCACGAAACAAACTTCTGCTGTTGTTGTTTAGACTTGTCCCATGTCTTCTCAAGAAAGACTGGACAGTTATCTTTTTCAGGAGGCGGGTTTCCCAAAGACTGCGCAGATGGTCTTGCACCCAAACTGTTACGACCTAAGGATGTTTAAGCATCAGCAATAATAATAGGCAACTCACACACTCTGTCGATAACAGCCACAGCAGTAAGTTGTTGACATATAATTGAGGAAGCTGCTTCACCTTTAACATTAAAAAGAATCAATTCAGAGACTACAGGAAAAATTCCCACTATTTTCATCCTCAAATTCGAGGGCAGTACCTGCTCCATGTTAGTTTTGTACATGTTTGAGAACGTTTGGAAGAACACTCATGGAGGGGGTGCCATAACTAAGGTGCCGATTCCGATCTGTTAAAAATATTCCCCGTACGAATCGTATCCGGATTTTTTTACGTACGAATCGTACAAGTCCCGTACAAACTGGCAAGTACGATCCGTATGTAAAAAAATCCATACGAATCGCATTGGGAAAATTCCCCAACACGTCCTCGGGTCGGAAAAAGTGTCCGACACGTCCCCGGACATTTTTACGTACGAATCGGGAAACTGAAGTCCGAGCGCGCAAGTACGATCCATCCCGTCCGTCCGAATGCACAACCGTATGTAAGAAAACACCATCCGGAGCGAACTCCCATGGCAAGCACGGAGACGTCCAAACATGTGCCCACATACGTGCCGAACACCCCCCCAGCCCACCCCCCCCCCCCAAGTACGCGCCGTACCCCCAGCCCCCCATGTACGCGCCGTACCCCCAGCCCCCCGTAGGGTAGGTATGGAGCGTACCCCCACCCCCATAGGTATGGAGCGTACCCCCACCCCCGTAGGTACGGAGCGTACCCCCCGTATGTACGTTGCAGACCACCCCCTCCCCATATATACGGGGCGTACCACCACCCCCCCGTATGTACGGAGCCTACCCCCTGTATGTACGGGGCATACCACCCCCCCGTATGAGCGGTGCGTACCCCCAGCGCTGGGGGTACGCCCTGTAAATACGGGGGGGTGGTGGTACGCCCCGTACATACGGGGGGTACGCACCGTACATAGGGGGGGACGCTCCGTACATACGGGGGGTGGGGGTACGCTCCGTACCTACCCTACGGGGGGTGGGGGTACGGCGCGTACATGGGGGGGATGCTGGGGTACGGTGCGGACGTGTAGGGATGGGGGTACGGCGCGTACATGGGGGGATGCTGGGGTACGGTGCGGACGTGTAGGGTTGGGGGTACGGTGCGTACATGGGGGGGGATGCTGGGGTACGGTGCGGACGTGTAGGGATGGGGGTACGGTGTGTACCGGGCCCCCTTTTTGTCGTGCATCGCGGCGTACTTAGCTTTTCCGGCACTTTTTGGGTCCCATAAAAATGTTACCGTGCGAAGTGCTGTGGGTACGAATCGTACTTGCTGATCCGTAAAACGCTGCCTGACTCCGTGCGAATGTCGCGTACGCGGTGTCCCGGATCCGATTTGTATGTGTTTTTTTGCCGGTCGATGTTTTTTACGATTCGTACGGAAATGGTGTTTCTGTATGAATCGTACTTGCGGGTTTGTAAGGTGTGTCTCCCGGGTACGAGTCGGACGGAGAAAACGCTCCGTCCGACGGTTCGTACCCGGTTTTTCCAGGATCGGAATCGGCACCCATGTGTATACACACGTCCCCCAGGTGTTGCAGTCGGCCAAAGGGGGAACCAGACCACTAGGCAAATATATGGTAAGGATCCTATGCTTTACCAGAGAAGCCAGAAGGGGAAAAACAGCATCAAGCTGGTCAATTTTTTGAGCAATCAAAAAATGAATTTTTTCACGATTAACTGGACATTTGTCCATAACTGAGTTGATAATAATGGGGCTAAATGTAAAGCCCCCCCCCCCACACTTGCAGAGCCCCACTGGAGGTGCAGCAGCAGCTGCCAGAAAAGCTGGGCAACAAACTGAATCAAGTGTCTATAAAGAAGGATAACCTGAGCATACAACAAACGTACCTCTGCCACAGTAGCGTTTCCATAATGAGGGTACGGAGTAAAACCAGCCAACACTGACCATGTGGCCCCATCAGTACTCAAGGGGCCCATTCGAAGGGGAGCAATAGGAAGGGGAAGTGCGCCAATAAACCAAATCTGGTGCTCCCAGGCCATAACAGGGAGCTCAATAACCACATAAGGGTGATAAGCTGCAGGAACAGAACCACAGTACAAGTATGAAAAGTATTATCATTCCCATCAATAGCGGGGAACGTAACCCAGCAGTAAAAAACTTCGATGCAGTACTCAGGGTACGCCTCGACCATAAAAACAACAGCAGCTCCAGTATTGGGGACTCCATGCTGTAACAAATGTTGAGTAACCGCTGCATGGCAATGAGCCACATTCGCAATGGGAGTATCCATGTGGCGATATTCAGAGATTCAAACTGTAACACAAAAGTGGGTATAAACCGTTTTAAAATTCAAGTTTCAAAAACCTACAGCAATATGTGGTCCCTACCAACTGAGGAGGTAAAGCCCCCACACCATGGACGACTCCGTGAAATGATTTGAGGGTATTATAGTTAAGCACAAGTCCTACTCAGGGGTCCCCCAAATAAGTTCCGGAACAAACGTTGGTGGCCCAATGTTGCATGGATTCTGCGGACTCACAGAACTATGCTTGGGATCATAGAATCTTTGTAGGCAGGGACTGAGTCATCCCACCGCCTTAGTGTCTATGAGCCTTGGACCGACTAGTTATAGTGTCTCACTTGCCCTCCTACTCACTCACAGAGAAACCATTGATTAGACACCCCAGAACACAATACTCACGACCCTCCTTGGAATCGCGGTTACAGGACACACCCTTTTGCTCACACACTCGTACTTGTCCACAATAAGATCTGACAGACACAAGAAAAGTTTTAAACGTTTATTTTAACTATTGTGCTCTAGTGTGCAGTATACGTGCCACAACAAGTAAGATGCCTAACACAAAAACGGTCCGCAGATCAAGTAATCCATAAATCATAAAATAAGATGTCATTATAATAGACAGGATAAACTAACCTCCCTCCCCTTCTATAGATGCAAAGCGATTATATAACAGAAGATCTCTGGGTGTTTGCAGTCGACCCCGCACCTTAGCATGCACAGATGAAAGTTCTACATCTCAGTTGTAGTTGCGATCTCTGCTCAGAAAATCTGCATCCAAGTGTCTTTCACATGTCTGTGTATACCTATATGACAAAGATTACGTGTTCTCAAACAGCTGCATTTATGTGTTTTGTTCAGGTGCCTAGGTGTGACCAGAACAGACTAACTATGGGTATTGTTGTTCGAGCTTATCTACGGTGTTCAGACTAAATGCCAGGAAATGCAGAACGCAAAATCAATGGCAGGGTCTGTGTAAAAATACAGTGGGTCACAAAGCAAACTATATTTGTATAGTAACATGCGCAAATCAGAGGGAAGTCTACTAACATAGGGAAAATGACATATGACAATGCAAGCCATTGAATGAGCAAGCAAGAGAGATTCACAATAAAGCCAATTAATGGTAACCACAATCAGCTGCTTCTTAGGACACCAATTTTCTGGAACGGTCTACAAGAAGCTTTTGCCTACAGGGAAGTAAAAGCAGTCTGTAAGCAAGGCCTAAAACTTAACACAGGTTAATGGTCAGACTCTATTTTTCATGACTCCACTCTTCACGATAACAGCCCTCTTTCGGCCACACCTTGAATCACAATTCATGAGATCTATTTCCAACACTGGGTGGCAACAGATTGTTAGCATGGCCAGTAGGAAACTGCTGGACAACCTCAAACCATGTTCCCACCACACACAGCCATGCTGGTGTAGACAGGCCATTATCAGATGCTGCCCTCTCAAGAATTAGATCTGTGATAATCCTTGCAGCTGCTCTCAGACAAAAAAGACAGCTTTTTACCAGTGTGAGACCTCAGACGAGGCAGAAAACTCTGCAGCCAGTATTATTTTTAAATACACGAAAAAGCAATTCCTTTTCGTCAGGCACAAAAGGTCATTAAGTGTTTGTCGCCAAATTGCTTATATATCAGCCAACAAATTCAGACGTGTATCATTCACACGGAGGCACTGGAAATGAAGAGTGGTGAGGACTGTACATTTTGTTGATAGGATTGAGGCTGGGTTAATTAGAAAATACTACAGCCTGATAGGGATGCTTTGCACAGAAAAGTTACAAGGAGCAGTAACATAGCATACATGTCAGGCAGAAGACATCACCTCGCTGCTTCATCAGTCGCCTTCGCTTCAGGCAGGGAATATGTGCCAAAAAGGTGGAGAAGACCGCGCGCTGGCATTCACCAAGACATGGTGGGTCTGGATACACAGACATAAGCCAAAAGACAGAATCAGGTGCACTCAGCTGACAACAGACCAGCAGATGGATTCAGCTGGAGGGGGAGGCACAGTGTCAAGATTGATTTGCATATGGCTGGGTTTAAACTGGAACGGAACGTGAGCAAAAAAACGATGGATTTAGGCCCAGATCTATGTACTGGGGTGAATGTATGACATTGTTCTGCACTCTGTCCATCTACTGATGTTTTTGCATTTGTCACCCCGAGTGGGACGGGTATACCCAGAAATGGGTCCCGTGCTCTCCATGCCGGTAACCAGACAAAAGACAAAATATAGAATGGACATAATATCGAGTACAAAATATAGATTGGACAAAATATCGAATGGACATAATATAGTGGTTAATAATATCGAAATGCATGTAAGTAATATCGACTGTTAAAATATCGAAGTACATAATATAGGCATTAAAATGTGTCGAATTTTTAATAATATCGAAAGTGTTTTGTATGTTAGTATATGTGTTAAAAGTGTACATTAGTTTTTGTAATGTAAATTTATAATTAATGAATTATATGTTATTTAATGTTTGCGTAATTTAATTCCGTAGCAGGTTGTGGGTTTATAGGGGAATAGGGTGGGAAGTAATTTAATTATAGTAAATTAAATAGTAATTTTTAGGAATTATTAATTATTTTTAATTTAATTTTGCGTTTTAGTTATGTAGCAGGTTGTGGGTTTATAGGGGAATAGGGTGGGAAGTAATTTAATTGTAATTCATTATTTATTTTTATTTATTGGTATTGATAATTAATTTATTAATGAATTATTAATTGGTAATTTTTATTAATTGGTAATTATGTTAATTGTATTAATTTTCTGCAACTCTGGGCAATAGCTTGCTTAATCTCCACAACGGCCCCCACAACGCTAAGGATGCCTGGCCTCCACCTTGGGGGTGCCCAGGAGTGGACGCCTCACAAGGAAAGCCAGGATGGGTTCCACAGCGGTATTCGTACAAGCGCCTTGAGACCCTTTTTTGTGTATTGATAAATTACTGTCAATTATTAATTGGTATTTTTTTATTCATTTTTGGTATTGAAAATTAATTGTTTGGTAATTAATTATTAATAGGCAATTAATGTTTAATAAATCACATTTATTGGTATTTTTAATTAATTATTAAATATTTTGTAATTGGTCATTAATTTAAATTTATTTTTTATTTGTATTGATAATTCATTTATTTTTTATTAAAATATTAATTCATTGCTTTCCCTACTGTTGCACTCGCTGGAGTGGGAATAGCAATTGTTACCCCTACGCTATCCAGCGCTTTCCCTACTGTTGCACTCTCCGGAGTGAGAATAGTAATTTTTACCCTCCCGCTATTCAACGCTTTCTCCACTGTTGCACTCTCTGGAGTGGGAATAGTAATTTTTACCCTCCCGCTATCCAACGTTTTCCCTACTGTTGCACTCACTGGAGTGGGAATAGTATTTTTTACCCTCCCTCTATCTAACACTTTCCCTACTGTTGCACTTACTGGGAGTGGTAATAGTAAATGATACCCTCCCGCTATCCTACACTAAAAATATTGAATACTTTTTATTAATATTACGTTAATAAATATGGATTAAAAAATAAAAATGTTTTTTTGACTTACATTAATTATTTATTAATTTTGAAGTTATTTAAGTATGTTTTAGTTAATTATATTTATTATTTCATTAATTTTACATTACTTGTAAGACGTTTAAAAAATTCGCTATTTTGACTAACTATATTTTTTACAATGATATTTTGGATTCGATATTTTTGTACTTACCTGTTTGTAGATAGGGATTAAATATTTTGGCAATCTATATTTTTTCCTTGATATTTTGGCAGGGCGATATTTTCCTCCTCAATATTCTGTCAGTGATCCCTCCATGCCACTGGAATCAAGCTATTCTGGCTGAAGAGGGGTGAAACCCCGAAACCGGTCCTAGGATGCTTGTTTCCAGTCCAAGGAGGACCTGGCTTGGCAGTTCAGGCTGGACTGTCCCATGAGGCACAGGGTCAAGACTGATTTGCATATGGCTGGGTCCAAACTGGAATGGCATGGTGAGCAAAAAAACTATAGATTTAGACCCAGATCTCTGTACTGGGGTGAATGTATGACATTGTTCTGCATTCTGTCTATCAACTGTTGTTTTTGCATTTGTCACCCGGAGGGGTAGGAATGGGTTTCTGAAGCTTAACACCATACCCTCGGTTGCCACCACGCAGCTCTGGTGACAATACTATGTATTGGGCAGAACAATGGCTGGTAATGAGTGTTTGCCTTTAGGAGGATGCTCAGCTCAGAGCTCTGCCTGTTTCACCTAAAGATTTGTGGAAATTGACTCGAGGCGTGTGGTCCTGCTTGAGTGAACCGGGTCTAGGGGGGGAGATGACAGAAGATGAAGGATGAAGATGAAGGAGATCTGGCAGTCTTTACAAGGAGGAGCTCTGTGTTTCTAGAAGCGTACACTGCCAACTACCTAGAGTGACTAAAGCTGGGGTTCAGAGAGAAAAGACTTATACGGGACAACTCTAATCCATAGATTTTATTTTCAATACAGTTCGAGCTCCCAAGGCAAGACAGACAATAGTAGGGTGAAGAACTGCCACACATAAGAAGGCCCAGGTATTTGTGGGTGGCCATATAGGGATTGTGTGGGGAGCCTGGCGCAGCCCAGGGGCTGCAGGTTTGTAGCAGCCAGTGTTCCGCATCTTTACCCATCTCTGGCAGCCTTCACTGTAAAAAGGACCACTGCAGTAAGTACTCTGGCCAAACTTTGAGTGTTTTAATATTGCAAAGTAGAATTTTCAACTTCTGCTCACTGGGGTAGCATAATAAATGGATCCATCGTTAGGCTTGCCATGAAGACAATTCAAGCCCAAATGTTCTGAGGTTGCTGGACTTAGTGACATCAGTTTTCTTTTCTGGCCCCCAAATAGCAGCTAATATAAAGCAATGGCACATTTGGCAGTATATTCATGATGACACGGAGTCGTACAAAACCGAAAAATGTATAAATTGAACCACATTATAGCCACCCACACAGATGATAGTCAGAGGGCGCTAAAAACAATGTTATCACTTGTTACCACACCATAAAAACTGCCCTTGGGATAAAAGCAATCTTGCAATTAGATTTTAAACACACAGTGGCATGTTCAGACTTTAAACATGTTCATTACTTGCGGGATACTAAGAGTAAGCTATTTTGTTTTTTTGTTATATAATTTTTATTGCATAAGTAAACAGGTACCAAGAATATAATTAAGGCACAGGATAATGAACTATCTAACTAAAATACATCATATGAGAAAAGAGAACAAAGAAATACTATGTGCAACAAATAAAAGTGAGAAGATAGGAATATTAGGGTACCATCTAGAGTATGATTAATTGAACAATTTCATAGTATAAAAGTAAGAGGGGAGAGAAAAAAAAGGGACAAAGGAAGGGAGAAAGGAATAATTGACAAATGAGTATTAAAGTATTAGAGAGAGGAGGAATGTGAAGATAGAAAAGTAGTAAAAGGTAACCAATGTAGATCAGATTTGCTTTTTTGGGGTAAAGATGAAGAAGAAACAGTAGATATTCTATGTTTGTCACATATAAAATTCCACCATTGTAACATACACATTTTAGAATTGTCCTTCCAACACGTTAGAATAACTTTAAAAACAAGATCAATAAAAAGATCAAGCAATTTAAATTTCAGCACGGTATCATGAAAATCAACAGATAGGGAACCCAGAAATACATTATGAATTATAGGGGGATACAAAATGTAAAGATCTTGGAACACATAGCCCAGAAATTTTCCCAGAATTTTTTAACATTGGGACAATATTATATCAAATGGGAAAGAGTACCATCAGAGGAAAGGCAGGACCAACAGAGAGGAGAGGACATAGGGTGAAATTTATTGATAGATACTGGTGTCATAACAGCTCCATTATACAGAAAAAATAGGGATTGGGTAACATTAGCGGCTCTGGAGGTGGAAAATGATTTTACCATAGCCTATCCCACTCTGTAGATGAGAGAGTGCTGGAAAGGTCCAGTTCCCAAGCGAGTTCAATTGGGGATTTTGGTCTGTCAGAAGTAGGAGTAGATAAAAGTTTATATATAAAAGCAGCTTTAGGATTGGAATCAAAGGATATGTTGTGTAAAGGGTTTAGGGAAGTGGAAGGAGTATTAATGATTAGAAAAATATTGGATGCAATAAATGATTGAAGTGCTTGCGAAAGCTGATTATATTGAGAGATGTAGGAAGAAGGTAAATCATAACATTGTTGTAATGTGCTAAAGGGAATAACAGAGTTACTAGATAGGAGTTGGTGAACATATGAAATATTCTTTTCTTTCCAATGTTTAAAGTAGAAGGATTTGTGACGGAATTTAATACATTTATTGTACCAAATAGAAGATGCAAGTAAGGCTTGATAAAAGTTAGAACCATCTGTATACAATGCATGTAACAAGTGCTGAGAGTATTTTAAAATAGGATGTTTAGATATAAAGGTGCAGTTAGATATAAAGCAAATGTCATAAAAAGAAAAGTCATGTAAAAGGGTGCATTCAAAACGGATCCAACTAGGAATCGGAGTATCCTGGTGCTGTCTGTTCAAAGCATACGCTTGCCTAACTAAAAAAGCAGTGTGATGTAATTTAAAATTAGGAAATTGTACACCTTCCTCGTTTTTTGGTTTAATTAGTTTATTCAAAGCAATACAGGCAGGTTTATTGTTCCAAAGAAATTTAGTGCAAATATAATTGATTTGATTAAAATCGTAGTTAGGAATTTTGAAAGGTAACATAGATAATAAGAAGAGTATACGTGGTACAATCATCATTTTAATGGTATCAAACCTGACCCAGCAAGATAAATATAGCGGAGACCAGGAAGAAAGTAAAGTTTGAATTTTAAGTTTTACAGCAGTAAAGTTATGGGATAGAGTTTGAGGGATAGTAGAAGATAACCACACGCCAAGATATTTCATTTTAAAAGGACACTATTTAAAGTTAATGTCAGCAAACATGAATTAATAACAAATTGAATTCAGGGGCAATATTTCAGTTTTAGGAAAGTTTAATTTATAACCCAATATTTTAGAATAAAGGTCAATTTCCTGCAAAAAGGGATGTAAAGAAGTTAAGGGATTTGAGAGCTAAACAAGAATATCATCTGCATAAGCAGATAATTTCGTTTCACAGGAGTTGTGAGAAAAAACAGTAATCAAGGGGTTGTGACGAATACGTTCAAGAAAAGGTTCCAGACTTAAAAGAAATAACAGAGCAGAAAGGGGACAACCTTGCCTTGTACCTCTATGTAGATTAAAGAAGGGTGATAATAGGCCATTAACCGAAACACATGCACGGGGGCCAGAATATAATAATTTGATAAAAGACATAAATTTGGGGCCAAAGCCAAACCACTGAAGAGTTTTAAACATGAATTGCCAGTTTATGCGATCGAATGCCTTCTCATCAAGAGGAAGCTATTAAGTAAAAACCTCCATGCAATGCTGAAAATAGTTCCTCTGCTTTCATTCAAATTAGAAACACTGCAAAATCCACAGATCAATTTTCTGAAAATAAGTGAAAATGTACATTAATGCATCGATATACTAAAGAAATTCAAATATACCCTCTTGAAGGACTCGTTCAGAGGGCAGACTGAGACACTTTACTGCATAGTGTTCGATGAGACATTTCAGCTGTCTTGTTCATTTTCCCTTTGTAGCCTCAGTCTCCAGTCTAAACCTTGACATCCCGCACCACACATTGCTGTCCTGAAGATATGGATAAGTCATAGGCGTAGTAGTGTGAACAAACTAAATAAGTTGACTCCCAGCTCTGCAAGAGCTTTTAAGGACACGTCTGAACATCACAAGTTTATTTGTTATATGAAAAGTTTTATATAGCCCGAATGTGACCCTCGCGGGTATCAGAACACTTTACAAGCAAGTCAAGGCACAAACATATATATCAGTCAAACTTGGTCTGTATGCTTATATAAAAGAAAGAAAAAAAAGTGTGTTCGAACAGGGAAAAAAAAACATGTACTCTAATCTAAAAATTTGTTCATCAATAGAAGTTTGACTTCTTTCTTGAAATATGTAGTTGGGATCATTATTTCAGGGGGGAGAGAGTTCCAAATTCTCAGGACTATGCCAGAGAAAGCTCTATTGTAGATTTTCTTCCTGGAGAATCTCTGTGGCTTTAGCAGTAAGGTGCTGGAGCTTCTAGAGGATCTTGCACCTTCCAAAAGTTCAAGCTTCTTGGCGATATAGCTTGGGGGTATTGATGTGTAGAGCTTTGTGAGTCATGTATGCAATTTTCAGTTGAATTCCATTTTTCACTGGGGAGCCAGTTGAGGGATTTAAGGTCAGGGGAGATTGTTCCATTTTTGATCCTGTGATGAGTCTTTCAGCCGAGTTAAGAGAGACCCTTAATGGGGCTGTATTGGATCTGGGCAGGCCGGAGAGGTTTGCGCATCCATAGTCAAATCTGTGACTCATGAGGGCTTGCGCTGCAGACTTGAGGTCTTTTTGGGGGAGGAATGGTTTTTGTTTTGTTAATGTTAATTTGGAGGTTTTTACCTTTGGTAGCGGCACTAATGTGCTTCTGCATATTGAGGTTTTTGTCGAGCATAATTCCTAGTGATTTTGCTGAATCAATAATTTGTGGTGTGCAATTGAATGCGGTTAATTGTTTCATCCATTCATTCACAGTGTGTGGCTGATTCAGAGGTGCGATTAAGAGGAATATATCTTCAGAGGATGAGATTTTCAAGTATAGTTGGATATCAACAGCATACAGGTGATCATGGATGTTTGATGCACTTAGGATTTCTGTTAGTGGCTCCATGAATAGGTTAAAGAGGGTGGTTGAAAGGGAGGAGCCTAGCCTTGTGGGACCCCTAGTGTGGCCGGAGCAATCTTAGAGAGAGACTAATTTACTTTGACGTTTCGTGTTCTATTTTGAAGAAAAGAGGTAAACCAGTTTAGCACGGACCCTGAGATACTCATCTCGTGCTCTAGTAAGTTTTTTAAATTTTATTTTTATATGTTTATTAGCTTTTCAATAAACATGGTTGTGAGAAAGTGCCATCTTTCTTGCATGGTATGCCCCCACTTTTTGCTGAATTGCTGAATGTACTTTGACTGAGTGTACCCTGGACTCCTGCCAATCAGGTGCCCAGGGCCTATGTTCCTTCCCATTAACCTAAAACCCAAATTGGCAAACCCACACACATGTCAACCCCTGGTAAATGGTACCCTAGGTACCCAGGGCCTTGTGACCAGGTAATGCCTCCAAGGGCTGCAGGACTTATTGTGCCAGCCTTAGAGGCCCTGTACCCTAACACAAACACACTGCCCTTGCAGGCTGAGTGTCTGGGTACAAGACGAAACAGAGAGTCAACATGGCACACATCCCTGTGTGCCATGCCCACAACCTACACTGCCCTGGAATACATCAGCCACCCCTCTAGCTATGTGGCCTATGCCAGTGGTGTGGGCACAGAAGCATGAGCCCTGTGCCCCTACAGTACACCGGTCCATTCCTGGGTACTGTAAGTGCAGTGCTGCCATTTATGAGTATATGGTGCTGTGAGCTCGTCAAACACGAACTTCACAGCACCATGATGGCAACACTGAAGACTGAGACGTTTGGTATCAAACTTCTCAGCACATTAAACCTGCACTGATGCCAGTGTGGGATTTAATGTACAAAGCACTACAGAGGGCATCTTAGAGATGCCCCTTGAAACCTAACTTACAATCCACATCTTGTCTGAGAGGCTGCCTAGGCTGCCACACAGCAGACATGTTGCTGGACCCCTGGGTGGAGAGTCCCCGCTCTTCTGGGCCTGCAACAATGCACATCCTGAGCGAGGTGCTAGGTCTCCTCCCCCAGGAGGGGCAGGGGGAAGCTTCAAAGGCATGCCGCCTTTGTGAGCTTCTCCAGGCCACTTGCTGTACTCAGCAACTGGCCCCCACCGGTTCTGACCCCCACTCTGGCGGGAAGACTGGCCGGAAACTCCAAGTAAGGACAGGGGACGTGCCTGCCCTGCCAGCCCCACCCCTCAGGTGGGGGAGGCGAGGTGAAGCACATCTCTGGGCCCTCGCCATCTTGAAGATGGGGAGCCCTACCCAATCAGGACTAGGCCACTGCCCCCCTCCCACAGGAGAGTGGCAGGATAGGGGGTGTACCCACCCCAGGACAGGGACCCAGTGGTACCTGCCATTTACCTACCTGTAAGGCCTCTAAATTTAGTATGAACCTTCCTTCCTTAGATTCCAGATTCTAAAAGAAAGAAGACCTGCCGTGCAGCTGCTAAGAAGAGGAAGACACCAACTGCTTTGGCCCCAGCCCTACCGGCCTGTCGACACTCGAACCTGCTCCTGCTAAATCCCGGCACCCCCTGTGGCCAGCAACCTCTCAAACTCCGGAGGACCTGGCTACCTTGTGACTCTGAGCACCTGGGACTCCCACGAGCAGTGGCTCTGCTCAAAGCAAGTATCTAACCCCTGGCACCAGCCCGGAACTGCGAACCCTGCACACTCTGCACCCGCCAAGCCTGGCCTGTGCTGGAGTGGACAAAGACCCCGAGGACGTCCCCCCGGCGACTGTGACCCCGAATCCGGTACCCAAGGACCCATCTTCAGGTGCGTCCACCACTTCGAGAGGTAAGTTGGGTAGTTGGAGGATAGGTAGGTACCCAGGAGTTGGGCACAGGGGGCCGCAGGGCGCCGGGTGCAGTGGTGCCGGGAAATCTTACCCTCTGTTGATCGCGGTTGGGGGGGTCCATGGTTCTGAGGCTGCAGGCGTCGTCAGGAGCGTTGAGGTGGGTCCTTGGCTGCCAGATTCAGGGTCACAGTCGCCGGGGGTGACGTTCTCGTGGTCTTTGTCCACTCCAGCACAGGCCAGGCTTGGCAGATGCAGAGTGTATTGTATTGTATTTGGAACTTGTAAAGCGCGGCTATCACCCAAAGGGTATCTTGGCGCTCCTTCGTAAATTCTAAACTGGACCGTCTGTGATACAGGCAGCCAGTGAAGTTCTGCCAGTGCCAATGACCCAGACGAGCGACGAGGCCACATCAGTGCCAATTTAGCAGCCACAGTTTGAACTCTTTTGAGGCGCTCAATCAAAAATGTTGGGGCCTCCAAAAAGAGGGCGTTACAATAATCAAGCCTACTAAGGACAATACTACCAACAACCAACGTCCTGGTCACCTTTGGCAGTAAAGGAAGAATTCTCCTTAATATCTTGATCAGGGAAAAGCAGCTTCCAAGCACCCTGTTTACCTGCGCTTCCATGGTCAAGTGCGTATCCAGCATCACTCCCAAATTGCGTACTGTTGCAACTGGTGTTTGGACAGATGTAGTTGGAGAAGGCCAAAAGTTAGATGGAAAAGGAGGGGGGACCTTCCCCACCCCACAGTATAAGACTTCCGTCTTATCTGAGTTGAATTGAATTGAAGTGAGTTATTTCTCAACCATTGGGCGGTATCTTGCATACACTCATGAAAGGAAGTCAAGGAGATTGACTGATCTCCCTCCAAGGAAAATAAAAGCTGGGTGTCATCGGCATAGTTCACAATTCTCACCCCATGCGCTTTCATAACACCAATTAGGGGTCTCATATAGAGATTAAAGAGAATAGGGCTTATAGCCGATCCCTGGGGAACACCGTGACGGATGTCAAAGAATTCTGATTGGTGTGGAGGAAGAAGAACCGCCTGACTTCTGTCAGAAAGGTATGATCGAAACCATTCTAACACTACACCTACCACCCCAGCCTCCTCCAACCTGGTTAGCAAGATACAATGATCCACCGTGTCGAAAGCGGCAGACAGGTCGAGTGGGACTAAAATACCCGATTGACCCCTGTCTGCCCGTAGTCGTAGATCATCTAACACGGTCACTAAGGCAGCCTCAGTTCCGTGGCCCGGTCGAAAACCGAACTGAACATCGTCCAATTTAGAATTAGCTTCCAGGAACTGAGACAGGGATTTACTTGCCAGCCGCTCAATAATCTTGATCGGATATGGCAGGAGAGAGATGGGTCTGTAGTTCCCCGCACAAGTTGGATCCAAGGTCGGCTTTTTTAGGAGCGGTGTAACCATAGCCCGTTTCCAACAGGCTGGCACCATACCAGAAGTTAAGGAGTGGTTACAGATCTGGCGTAAAATAGGAAAGAGCTCAGATCCCAGCTCCTTCCAAATCTTATGGGGAAGCGGATCTAGAGGAGACCCTGAGGATACACTCAAGGCGATTTTATTAAATACTTCTTCCGAAGGTAGTTCGAAAGTGCTTAAGAACGGCAGTTCCTTTTTAGGTCTCGCTCTCGAGACCTATTGTCGCCGAGATGCCTCTCAAGGGAGACAGACTGGGGCACGCGCAGAGTGTTGTGATTTGTGATTGCTGTCTGTGAACGCGCTTCACATGAACAGCATTTTTTTTTTAACTTTCAGCGCGAGGCGCGTGCTTGTTAAATGCCGAGTTGCACTTAAAAGTTGTATTCGACTATACGTTCCGCCGATTCATTAATTAAATTATATTACTGAACTCGCAGATGACGATCCGGAGAAGCGTTTAGCCTCACAATGATGTTGACAGTTTGGAAGTGCATCTGCACACTTGCCTCCCTCGGACATCAACCCTTCTGTAACTCCACTGACTCAGCCAGCCAGCCAGCACACATGCAGCCGCCTCACCTGTATGTTTGTTAGCAAAAACAGCCTATTTAACCACCATCAAAAAGCCTCGAAGCGTCTGCCAAGATCAGAAGACCCACTTCCAACACGAAACCAAGAACCTCTGGACAGCAATCCCATTTTTTACGACGTTTCTCCGCTGTACCAGGGAGCAGGCTGAGCGGCAGCCTTGGTAAACAGCAGACGTGCCCTCTGACGCCATCTCTGCCTCTCCTCCCTCCCTCTGCCCCGAGGAGCTCAGAGGTCACATATTCACACACGTTATTGCTCTCCCCTGCCAGACAGACGCAGGCTCGTCACCGGTAGCTTGCCAACACCATGGAACGCGCAAGCAGTGTGGCGTCGTAGGCGCTGGTAATCAACAACACAGACTAATACTGTGTACTGTTATGGTGGTCCATTAAGTAAATACTTAGTTTCACTAGGCCAGTGGTTTCGTGCCGAGTCACCCTTTAAATGTGTCTGGAACCGATTGGACTGATAACATTTTCCATATTGATGGTGAGAAAATTGTAACTATTGCGTGTGGAATAAAATCGATGTTAAAAAAACATGAGGGATACTCCCATCAAGAAAGGTGCAAAGATAATATTGAGGCTTCATTTTTTTTTTATTCTCCTCACAATAAATGCTGTGTTTAGTTATTAATCACAGTACACAATCTCAACATTTCTGAAGTGTTTTGGGTTTTCATTGTCCAAGAAAGAATGACAATGGAGATGCCCAAAGTCTCCCTACATTGCAGTACCATAAAACAATTAACATTTGAAACAGGAGCTGGTGTACCAAAAAGTTCCAAAAACGTTTACAAAGAGTTTGTTCCTTTGTGCCAACAAACATACACGTTGCTTCATATGCTAATAAAACGCAATTGGTTTCCAGAGAAACGTACAACCTAAAGCACGATCAGTTCTCTTTTTAGGCTGAGCCTTGCACCCCCTTAAAATACCTATCCATTCAACTAGGTTTGTCTAGATAGATTCAAGACCACCGCATGGCTTTGGAGTGGCCCCATGTGACACTAGAACAGCCTTGCCTCTGAAGTAAGAAGCCAGTTACACGCTGGGATATGTTGTTTCACTTTTGCTATAGAAGTACGGACCACTGGTCCGAACATGCCAAGTGCTGTTGGATAACAAACTGGGGCACGTTAAAGGTAGCACAAATTACATTGGCGCTTAATAGGGGCTATTCCAGTACATGAAGGCAAGTGGCCCCCAGATCGCACACCTCTTTTCGTGCTGAAGACGCGGTTTTCCTGTCCAGTGAAACAGGGTTCAGGGCCTTGCGTCCAGAGTGCTACAGAAAAACTATATAATTTCTGAGGCATGCTGATTATTGCAATTTACTACTAACGAGCTCTCAAGTGAACATCATTTCGGAGGGTTTGGTCCACAAATTTAATAGAAATCATCATTGCTGTCTCCTCAAAATACTTATCCAGTCCAATGCTTTATGATGTTCATGTTGGATGAACAGTTTAATGTCAGTGAACCACTGTCACACTACGTTTAAGACTTCAAGTGCCGAACACTGTATGCATTGACTATCGCTCAAGAAAAGCAGCAGGCCAAAAATTTACATTTCAAAAGAATTTGGAAAAAAATACACAAGAAAGCTTTAGGGAATGGTCTGTAAGGAAAAGGCACGGGTCAAGCTTACATTTAAATAAATAGGTTGGGCGACTGCCAGGTCAGATTGGGAAATTGCCCAAAAGTCACTTCTCTGATGTGGAATTCAACATTTTAAAGTACATGCGCAAGAGAGGAATATATTCTCCACAGCACACTGCATATCTTTTTAAGGGATTTCACTGGCAAAGTGGCAAAGTAGCAGTAGTATGCCAATTCTTAATATCTCTGTATAACATTTTAATGCTTTGAAGTCTCACGTGCTAGGTTATATCTTCCATCTTTACTATACAGTATGTAGATGTTTAACAAAAATAGGAGCACAAAACATTCACAAAATTAGTGTATTTTTCGTACCCTGTCACCCCTGGGCTATCCAGCCTGGTTATATCCACATACACCCGCATCACCTTAGCTGCGAGAGCTTCATAGATAATTTAAAAATCTCATGTTGCTCCGTTTTCCCGCTTCAAAAGTAACCCACTTAATAATGTATAAAACATATGAAAAATGAAAGTTGTGAAGTTTTTGTAGATTCAAAGGAAGTGTCATGCCCAAGGACACAAAAAAGCCTCCATGGTCACATCTCCCCAGTTCCAGTCAAGAGCACAGAGTAAACCACAATTACAGACACATTTCAACTGCTATTTAGTACCGATAGTTCAGTCATTCAGTCATTATTGTGAACAAGACCAGCTACTTTTATGAAACCCGCTAAAACATAGCAGTGGAAAAAATATTACTTATTTGAAGAAAAAAAACACAGTAACATATTAAGTGTTAATGAGCAAATGTGGTGGAATGCAACAGACAGCTCTCAAGTTTCCCAGGTCCATGGCTAAGTATCAAATTCAGTCCATATTTTTCTCGCTTTGCATTCTGGGACTTGCAATTCAGATTTTGTAATGAAATTGAATAAAGAGGGCTACAACTGCGAGAATGTAAAAAAAAAAACACCTTAGCTGAATGAGGTACTCTCTCACGCACTACGAAACTCTGTATGTACCCTCCTGTTCAGGACTTGAATTCACCCTTAGTGTCTTCACGTTAACAGTGCAGATTCTTATCACAATGCCAACACATTTTTACCAAAAATAAAATGTTACAAAAGGGATATATCATAATTCTGCAATTAAATGTACGGGACATAACACACTGACACAACTAAAATATTACCGAAATACTGGGCAACTTTGAATTTCAGTACTGGACAGCATGTACCTGTGCACAGTGCCTGCAGCATCCTGGGTGAGTAGCAGAGCTGACAGGAGGAAGTGTGTCTGACGTGCCACAGATCTCACACTTCGGGTCAGCTGGGTCAGAGTAGAGAGATATGGTCCGTAAAGTAAGAAAGAGCATGGAGTCTGCCCGGACATGACGCTTGAGAGCACTAGCAGTAAGAGAAAAGCATCAGGGGCCAGACTGAACGGTAAGGATACCACCAGAATCTCGACAGAATCAACATAGCATTAGTACCAAATTAACACCAGCAGTTTCAGTGGTACAAGATGTTGTGTTCTAACCCCTGACCTCTGTCTGGGAGGGGTAAGGCCCTGGGTCAGCACCCTCGTGGCATGGGGAGCCCAGGGGAGGCCTCGTGCTATGGCAGCGTAATGAATAGACCACACACACAGTGACTAGGTTGGGCGCGAACTGCCTGCTCGCCCGCCCGTTTATTATTTATATCTACGCGCTCACGTCTGGGACGTGAGCGCAACCTGCGCGCGTTCGGCATCGCTCTAGCTGAAACGCTAGAGCGCTAACTGTAACATCCCTTCTCAACTCAGTCCTTGACAACAGTTCCTTTATTACTTCGCTGCATCACTTACTTGGTACGCAAAGTCTCTCAGCCGACTGCTGGGCCTGGGGTTCTCCCTCGGCTCATACCTGGTGGCCCTTCGTGCGCCTGGGGCCGAGGTTTCCGGTGGTACTTCTTGCCTTGGTCCACCTCCGGTGCCATCGGCGCCACCTGGCTCAGAGTCTGTGTTGCTCCGTGGGTCGGAGCGGGATGTGTCCCCTGAGCCGTCTCCCAAGTCGTGGCCCACGTCGAGATCTGCTGTCTCTGGGTCATCCGCGGGTCTCCTCACCACCTTAAACCACGATATGTTCCGGGTGACCAGGTCTCTTCCCTCGACGCGCTGTCACCATGGTCCCTCGGCGGTCGACCACTCTCCAGTATCCTTTTTCATATCGAGTTTTAAACTTTCCTCCTGGCCGGCGCTCTTTGAGGACCACTGTGTCACCAGCTTGAACTTCTCGGGTTACGGCCCTCCGAGCCTCACTGACTCTGTCATTTCGCCTTTGGCGCCTTCGGAAAGCTTCTTCCTCACTGAAAGGTGGCGCTACCCAGCCTGGGGCTACTGGCAGCCCATCCCTGCGAGCTCCTTGGAACATCAATGCCCAGGGGGCTTGTCGGATGGAGCAGTGGGGAGTGCTGCGGTATTCCCCTAGGAATCGCTGTAGTTCTTGCTCTGGGTCTAGTTGTTCGGACACAGCGATGCGTAGTATCTTATTGATGGTGCGCATAAACCGCTCCACCTCCCCGTTAGCTTGGGGCCATTGCGGGGTGATGCGCCTGTGTCTGATGCCGTGTGCCTTCAGGAGTTCTTCGAACTCGTGCCCTTGGAACGGGGGTCCATTGTCACTCCGCAGTTCCTCGGGGTACCCGAACATCCCAAATACCTTCTCCAGGGCAGGTTTCACATGTACGTAAACGGTGGACGGTAGGGCCTCTGCAATGGGGTACTTCGAGTAGCTGTCCATGATGACTAGGGTGACTCGCCCATCGGGTAGGCTCCCAAAGTCCACGCTGATCTTCTCCCAGGGGGTATGCCCATGCTCTTCAGTTATGATGGGTGCTGGCGGTTGGGCTTCCCCTGTTAGCTGGCATGACTGGCAGCTGCGGACGGTGTCGGTGACGTAGTCGTCCATACCCGGGAACCAAACTTTCTCCCTCATCCGGGCTTTCATCTTCTCTGTACCTTGGTGCCCCTTGTGTGCTAACTGGGTCGCTCTTGTCCGGAGTGCTCCTGGAATGACGATTCGGGAGCCTCTTAGAAGGAGTCCCCTTCTGGTCACGCTCAGCTCGTGTCGTACTCTCCACATGTGTTGAAGATCCTCTCGGTCCCCACTGGCCCACGAGTTCGCCGTTTGTAGAAACGACTGCCAGTTTCCCTCGAGGATGGTGTTCTTGACCTTGAATATCACGGGGTCTTAGTCGGCTACCTCTCGGAGCTCTTCAAGCGTAATGGCCCTGGGGCACGTCAGTGCCGCCCCCATGTCGAGGTGTTCCTCGGCGTCGTCCTCAGCGTCCCTGTGCTCGGGTGCACCGTCATGTTCTGGGTGGAGGGACAGGAAATCTGCCGGGTTTTTGGCCCCTGGCCGGTACACTACACTCATGTGATATTGTTGCAGACCGATGGCCCACTGCTCTATGCGTGGGGGCGGGTGTGGTGCTGTTCCCCTGAACAACGGCACCAGCGGCTGATGGTCCGTCACCACTGTGAATGGGTGCCCGCACACGTAAAGATGGAAATGGCGGCAGCCCCACCGGATTGCCAGTGCTTCCCGCTCGATTTGGGAGTATCGCTTCTCCGTGTCGGTGAGGGCCTTGCTAGCGTACGCCAGAGTTGCCCACTGCCCAGGTTCCTGTTCTTGTGTTAGGACTGCCCCTAGCCCTACGGGGCTGGCATCCACTAGGATTTCGGTCTTCTTGGTCGGGTCAAAGTAGACCAGTGTTGTCTGATCTAGAAGCGCGTCTTTGATTGCCTCGAAGGCCCGCTCTTCGGTGTCAGTCCACTGCCACGCCACGTCGGTCTTGGTGAGGCGTCTCAGGGGCTCAGCTAGGGTGGCCAGATTCGGGACGAACCTTCCGCAGTATGTGGCCATCCCTAGGAAGCTGCGCACTTCCGCCACTGCCGCGGGGGCCGCGGCTGTTTTGATGGCTAGCGACTTTCGAGGGTCTACTTGGATGCCCTCCTTGTTAAAGACGTAGCCGAAGAACTCAATCTTTTGTTGGAACAGCTGGCACTTCTCCCGGTGTAGGGTGACTCCGTGTTCTTGGAGGCGCGTGAGGGTGGCCCGGACGTGTCGGTAGTGCTCCTCGACTGTCTTGGAGTAGATGAGGATATCATCACTCACGTTCAGGACGCCAGGCAGTCCGACCAGGATGTCTCTAATTGTGTTCTGAAAGATTTCGGCCGCCGACGAGATCCCGAAATTAAGGCGCTTGTATCGCCGTAGCCCCAAATGCGTGCTGAAGGTGGTAATGTACGGGCTCTCCTTGGCTAGGGTGAGTTGGTGGTACCCCGCATTTAAGTCCAGTTTAGAGAACCATCGGGCACCGTTCAGATCGGAGACCATGTCATCCATGGTCGGCGTGATGTGCCTCTCCCTTGTGATGGCCTTGTTCGGGAGACGCATGTCGATGCTTAGCCGGATCTTCCCAGGTTGTCGTGGCTTCTCAGCTATTACCATTGGTGACACCCAAGGTGTGGGTCCCGTAACCTTTTCTATAACGCCCTGTTCCTCCAGCCGTCGGAGCTCCTCCTCTACTAATGGGCGTAAGTGAAACGGGATGCGCCTGTGCCGGAGGGCTGTCGGTTGCACAGCAGGGTCTATGTGAAGTCGTACTGGTGGCCTCTTGATCTTTCCTAGGCCTGAGAATAGGCCCTGAAATGCTCCCAGCAGGTCATCGACTTGTCGGTCTTGGACTACTCTGAGGAATGTGATCAGTACTAGATCCTCGGCCGCATGGCCGCTGAGAAGTGTGTCTACTTCCTGGTTGATGACATGAATGTCGATGACAATTTCCACCTTCTCTGACTGTACTGCAACCGTCATCTTGCCCTTCAGCGGAAGCGGCGTGTCGCTTCCATAAGCGAAGATCTTGGCCTTCGACGGTCGGAGCTCCGGCTGTGGTCTGAGGCGATTGTATTGTTGCACCCCCATTACTGTCACTGACGCACCGGTGTCTATCACAGTGTTCACCTCCGATCCGGCAATCAATATGTCGCAGCGCGGCTGAGGTCGCCGGGTGCTTTTGAGGGCTTTGGTAAATGACACGAGGTACGTTTCTCCCTCATCGTCAGACTCAGTGTCTGATTCTGGGTACTCCCTGACTGGTCCTCTCTTGGGCCGTGGCTGCGACGATAAGGATGTGTGTGATAGTTGCCGTACCAGCTTCCTCAGCGGCTTGTCCCGCTTGTGGCTGCTCCGCTGCATTTTCCTGCGGCAGACTGACGCGAAGTGGTTGTCGATGCCACAGTTGGCGCATGTTTTTCCACGGGCTGGGCACGACTTGAGGGGGGGTTCGTCGTATCCGCAGTACCCACATGGCCTGGCTTGATCGGGGGCCCGCCGGTCGTGGGGCTTAGGCGGCCTTTCTTTCCTCCGGACTGCGTCCGCTTTCTCCACTTTGACCTCCACTGTGCTGGCAGCTCCTTTCACCAGGGCTAGATCCATTTCTTCTGCACGTGCTGCTGACAGGTCGTGAGTCCTGGCCAGGACGAGGATGTCGTTCATCGTGATGTTAGGTTTGCGAAGTATCATGCCTCGTAGCGTCTTACTCCTGATCCCCAAGATCAGCTGCGCCCTGATTTCCTCTTTGGCCCGGTCGCCGACCAGGTGCGTGTCCGCAAGGACCCTCAGCCTCGCGTGGAACGCGTCAACCGACTCCCCCTCGCGCTGTTTCGCTTGGCGAAGTTTGAAGTGTTCATAATCAGGGTTGACCTGGGGGTCAAAGTGTGCGTTCAAGGCCGCAACCGCTGCTGCATAGTCCGTCGGGGGACCCGTGTAAGGCAGGTGCTTGAACAGTAGGTAGATCTCCTCCCCCGCGTAGTGGAGTAGTAGAGAACGTTTCACCGCTCCATCCGTCTCTCTGGACCCAATGAAGTAGTTTTCCAGCCTCCCCAGCCATGTCTGTCACCTCGGAGCCGCGGTCGTGGGGTCTGCGGCTTCGCTAAACGGAGGTAGCACTCCGGACGCGGGGTGATGGGGCAGTGTCCGTGCAGGGCCGGGCGTCTCATCATCACCCATCGTGGCGTCAAAATCCCTGATGTGTGAACAGGGGTCGTCGTGCACTCACTTTAAGGGCCGGTCGCCGCACGTGGGCAGGTGCAGCGCGCTGCGCCGTCAGGCGAGACCTCTGTGGCTGTTCTGCCTAGCAGCAGGAGTTCCAGGGGGTTCAGAGGTCACCCCTCGTCGCCAGTGTTGTGTTCTAACCCCTGACCTCTGTCTGGGAGGGGTAAGGCCCTGGGTAGCACCCTCGTGGCATGGGGAGCCCAGGGGAGGCCTTGCGCTATGGCAGCGTAATGAATAGACCACACACACAGTGACTAGGTTGGGCGCGAACTGCCTGCTCGCCCGCCCGTTTATTATTTATATCTACGCGCTCACGTCGGGGACGTGAGCGCAACCTGCGTGCGTTCGGCAGCGCTCTAGCGGAAACGCTAGAGCGCTAACTAACACAAGAGACCGGAAGCTGTTGGGTCAGGGCTACCGGTTAATGTCACGAGCTAGAACACATGGCGGGAAAAGTAAGCAGGATGATTGATATATGTCAGGTGGGGGCAGTGTGTCACGAGAGAAGAGCCTGCCTGAAGCAGGTATCAGATCTCCGTGGTGGCGGGCCAAGGTTGGGCGGAACTGGGCTGGTTAATGGTTATGGCTGGAGGCGGAGCAGGGTCATGAAATGGCCATGGTTCAAGCAGATTCAGACTCAGAGCTGGCGCATTGACAGGACTCAGGAGCTTGGTCAGAACAGTAATGGAGTAGTGACAAGGCTGATACAGGGTCAAGGTTCTGGTAAAAATGTTTAAGCAGGGGCAGGCTGAAGCGGAGCAGCAGGGTAAATGTTGGGACAGTGGCTGTACGCGGCTGGGGTTGCAGTAAGGTGCGGAGTTAACGCTCAGTGTGCTACTGGTCTCCTAGCCGTGGTGCGCCGCACATTCGCCGCATTCCCTGGACACAGTATTAACAATGTCAGCACACAGAGAGCCGCCCTCCCATTCTACACTCACTTTTCGCGGGCCTGGCTGTCGGACGGCACGCCGCTGCTGGGACTCTTGCCTTTGCCGTACATGCTGCCAGAGCTCTGACTGTCATGCCTTGCCTTCCAAGTGCGTTCATTAGGGAGACAGGGCGGGTGCACGCGCACAGACTGGGTGACTGTTGCGCGCACGCCGTGTTGTCAGCCCGCCCCCGGGGACCGTCGGCGCGCCCCCCTTTCCCACTCTCCATCCCTTCGGCTGCACGCGCACAGACAGACTGGGTGAGTGTTGCGCGCACGCCGTGGCGAGTCTTTCGCTTATGGCATCTCTTGCACGTGCTGTTTTCTACAGGGCGGCGGAGTAGGGGTCCGGCTGCATGTCCTGTAACTGGCGCTTCAGCTTCATCCGGAGAACGAGAGGACCATCCCCCCGCACGCCCAGCTAGATTATCACCGAGGCAGGTTATTTGTGCCTTTCTGCCCTCTGCTCCTCTCGTCTTTTGTGCCCTTCTGCACCACTTGTTTTTGTGCCTTTCTGTCCTCTGTTCCACTCGTTTCCCTCTTGTTTTGTGCCTTTCTGCCCTCTGCTCCTCTAGTTTTTTTGTCCCCTCTGTTCCACTCGTTTTTGTGCCCTTCTGCCCTCTGTGCCACTCGTTCTTCCCTCGTGTTTTGTGCCTTCCTGCCCTCTGTTCCTCTCGTTTTTTTTGTGCCCCTCGTTTTTTTTCCCTTTTGTGCCCCTTTTGCCCTCTGTCCCACTCGTTTCCCTGCCGCTGTGAACCCCTTCCAACAGTACATATTCACCAAAGGATTGTGTGTGTGTTGCTCGGTGTGTGGCTCTTTTGTGCCCTTCTGCGCCACTCGTTTTTGTGCCTGTCTGTCCTCTGTTTCACTCGTTTCCCCTCTTTTTTTGTTCCTTTCTGCCCTCTGCGCCACTCGTGCTTCCCTCGTGTTTTGTGCCTTTCTGCCCTCTGTTCCTCTCGTTTTTTTGTGCCCCTCGTTTTTTTTCTCCCTTTTGCCCTCTGTCCCACTCGTTTCCCCGCCGCTGTGGACCCCTTCCAACACTACATATTCACCAAAGGATTGTGTGTGTGGGGCTCGGTGTGTGGCTCTTGTGCCCTTCTGCCCTCTGTGCCACTCGTTTTTGTGCCTTTCTGCCCTCTGTGCCACTCGTTTTTCCCTCTTTTTTTGTGCCTTTCTGTCCTCTGTTCCACTCTTTTTCCCTCTTTTTTTGTTCCTTTATGCCCTCTGCTCCTCTCGTTTTTGTGCCCTTCTGCCCTCTGTGCCACTCGTTTTCCCCTCTGTTTGTGCCTTTCTGTCCTCTGTTCCACTCGTTTTCCCTCTTTTTTTGTTCCTTTCTGCCCTCTGCTCCTCTCGTTTTTGTGCCTTTCTGCCCTCTGCTCCTCTCGTCTTTTGTGCCCTTCTGCCCTCTGTGCCACTCGTTTCCCTCGTTTTTTGTGCCTTTCTGCCCTCTGTTCCCCTCGTTTTTCTGTGCCCTTCTGCGCCACTCGTTTTTTTCCCTTTTGCCCTCTGTCCCACTCGTTTCCCCGCCGCTGTGCCCCCTGTGGACCCCTTCCAACACTACATATTCACCAAAGGATTGTGTGTGTGGGGCTCGGTGTGTGTGTGGCTCTGTCTGTGTGTGTGTGTGTGTGTGTATAAATGCAATAGGTCTCGCCTTTGCGAGAGCTAAAGCTATTGGCATTGTAAATGACGATGCCATTTATTTATCTGTTTTCAAAACCAACCCATAAATAAAAGTTTGTCATTTACAATACCAATAGCTCCAACTTATGCAAAAGGCGAGACCATTGCATTGTAAATGCTTGTTTTCTACCCTGTTGTCCTGCCCTAAGACACATGGCTTATTACATCCAGAAGTAGTTCTTTCTTTCTCGGAATGATTATTCCTGTTAAGTTCATCAATGATATTGCTGATTTTCTCAATGAAGAAGGTTGCTAAGTTATTGCTTAGAGCTTGAGTTGGTATAGTTTTAGACTGAGCACACTCAGGAGCACTCATATCCTTTACTATTTTAAAAATAGCTCTGGAGTCCTTCTTAGAGTGTAGAATAGTGTTGGCAAAGTAGTTAGATTTAGCCGCATTAATCTCCTTCTTAAATTCTGCCATAGAAGCCTTTCAAGAGGCTCTATCCTCGTCCAAGTAATGCTTCCTCCAGTTCCGCTCGGCCTTTCGACAGTTCAATTTAAGCATCTTCAGATGGTCATTGTACCAACATGCCGACGGCCTGCCAATCCGTTTACAATCTTTAATGGGAGCAACCAAGTCGAGCCTATTTAAAATCTGAACACAGAAGTCCAGATAGATATCTTCTACTGTTCTATCTGTATCAGGAACCTGATCCGCCGGGAAGGTTAAGGAAAATTCAATCTTATTTTTTGAAAAGCCTTTCCAATCTCTACTTTTAAACACCCTTGTTACTTTGGTGTCTGGTCGACCCCCTCTAATGTCAAGTAGCTGAAACTTGACCAGGTGATGGTCAGACCAGTCAACCGGGAGAGTCTCCACTATTTGGGGTGGCGCGCTCTTTCCTTATGTGGTGCAACTTCTGAGACTTATGTGCCTGCCGTGAGGGGAACGGCCTTCGTTGGGGGTCAAAACTTCATTCCAGCACAGCGCTTTCTACCGCTACCGTGAGGGGAACGGCAATTGGAAGACTGCATATTCCAGCATCCTCTGCCCCGAGCGCTTGCTTTCTATGTCATCAGGCAGCGCCGGGGAGGAATTTAAGCCCAGTAGTAGCCCCGCAGCGCGGGTCGCGCGCTCTTTCCTTATGTGGTGCAACTTCTGAGACTTACGTGCCTGCCGTGAGGGGAACGGCCTTCGTTGGGGGTCAAAACTTCATTCCAGCACAGCGCTTTCTACCGCTGCCGTGAAGGGAACGGCTATTGGAAGACTGCATATTCCAGCATCCTCTGCCCCAAGCGCTTGCTTTCTACGTCATCAGGCAGCGCCGGGGAGAAATTTAAGCCCAGTAGTAGCCCCGCAGCGCGGGACGTGCGCTCTTTCCTTATGTGGTGCAACTTCTGAGACTTACGTGCCTGCCGTGAGGGGAACGGCCTTCGTTGGGGGTCAAAACTTCATTCCAGCACAGCGCTTTCTACCGCTGCCGTGAGGGGAACGGCTATTGGAAAACTGCATATTCCAGCATCCTCTGCCCCGAGCGCTTGCTTTCTACGTCATCAGGCAGCGCCGGGGAGGATATTAAGCCCAGTAGTAGCCCGGCAGCGCGGGTCGTGCGCGGGCCACGCCTGGGCGAAGCCCGGGTCAAGGGCGGGTCCGTCCTTGCCCGTCAAAGGCCGATTGAGGCCGGGCTGGGCCATTCCCCTAAAAACTGTGCCTGGGGGCTAGTTGGACTTCGTATTGTCTACATATGTGGTAAATCTATGTGTTTTACAGTTTTTTACTCTATCAGTCAAAACCCTTTTAATGTACCTTTCTTATTCTAACTATTTGTGTTTTCAAGGTAATTAGCTGTGATATTCACAAGGTGGATTTTGTTTATAAGTTCCTTGTGACTAAATGATGGGGAAACATTCTAAGCCCTCTACCACTCGCCCAATGACTAGGCAATTAGCAAATTTGAATCCGCCGCTTCCGAGCCTCACAGCTATTGATAAAATGCTTCAGAAAACTATTGGGGTGGTAGCTTCAGCAATTGAAAACACCGAAAGGCTGTCAATTACCCCTGCCATTCCGCCTGCATCATCCTTAGACAATTTTTCTGTATATTTATTAAATCAGGATGATGCGGAAGCTTTGTCGTTTATGTTGCCCTCCTTTACACATTTACCATATGCCCAGACTCCACTTGTTGAGAACGTGTCAGTAGAGGCTGCTTTGCTTACATCTTCTATGGTATCTCCAGTGGCACATAAACCGTGAGTACGGCCAAAGAAAAAGAAAAAGAAGTTAGTCAAAAAAACGGTTAAAACTTCAGTGCCATCTTTATCCACTCCTGGTCATTCAGATACTGTTCCCCATCCACCTACCTCGGGCCCGCCAGTGTGGGTCACCCACGTAATAATTGATCTACAGACTCATATGGACCAGATTTTAAATGTTCATTTTAAATCTCTGTCGACTAGGATCGACAGACTAGTAACTTTGATTAAAAATAAAGGTGCAGGGAAAATTCAGCCAAATCGTACTTTGCAAGATCTTGGTAGCTTGGGGGGTCTGGGAACTTCTGCTATGACTAGTAAAGCCATCTCACAGGTTCCCTGTATTTCTCTACAACCTACATTACAAGACCCAGCCCAGCTGCCTATGTTGATGCCAACTCAACCTCCAAATGTTCCTGGTCCATCTACCTGTCCTAACCCGCCTTGAGTTGTTACTGGTCTGGCCCCCTGTGATCTACCCCCCACCCCAAAGGCTCCCAGAATACGGAGTCTGGGGGTGGGTAGGCCTCAACCTAACCAGTCTATGAACTTTGGTAAAAAGGGTTTGGCTAAATCTTCTTGCTATCCGCAGATACCTCCTGAGGCTTCATCATATGTGGCGGTGCTTACGGGAGTACCTCCATTGCTTAGTGATAAGGGGGAATCCTACCATGAATTAAAAAATAAAGTTATCCACTGGCTAAGTAATCATAGACCTTTGAATGGAGTAGGTCGGGGTGAGATTCTGTTTGTGCGGAGAGTGTGTTGGCTGGGGACCAGACCTAAAGATATCTGTGGGGACTGTGTCATAATTAACTTCAGGGACCCGAGAGTAGTTGGTCATATACTGGATCATGGAGGGCCGACTAAAGTAGGCTCTATTAACACTTGCCACCTGGGGTACTTTTATATGCATCCTTGTATCCCTAGGCCCATGGAATTGCCCTATTTCCACCAAGTCATTCAGGAATACGATTATAATTAGGCTGTCCGGTTTTAGGTTTAAACCTATAATAACTGATAAAACCCCACTGATGGAGAAACAGCCCTCACCAGTGAAAACATATAAACACTGAAAAAACACCTGCACAACCACAAACTAAATTCCATTCAAAGAAAGGAAAGAGAGATTGAAAGAGTCATTTTATTTCATCCTGAAGGGGCCAATACAATGTAACTTTGTTATACAAGCTAGCAGTAAGAAAGTCTGGGCTAACATTATTCTGCTTGAGTTGTGTTGTTTAGAGATGCCACTAAAATATTGTTTCTTCTTCCTTTTGGTTTTTTTTCAGTTCTGTGGTCTTTGGTCTAAAGATGCAGGGTTTAGAAGCATGTTTTAGTCTTGTTTCATTATTTTATAAACTGTAGAGGATCAGGAAACATCAAAATCATATTTGATATTTTGGCTGCGTTTGATTCTTTCACTGATAGGTAAAATGGCTGGTTTCATAAGAATCTTTCCGAATATGTGTCATCACATTTACCCACAGAGAATAGGTAAAAACCCTTAATACATCTGCCCCAAGTTTCTAGTGAGTCAGTATTGATAGTAGGCGAATTGCCAAAACCTCAGGCTTTAAACATTCAATGCAAGGTATAGTGACAAGAATATGTGAAAAGAGCGCTATCACCAAGCATCTGGGATAGTGGTTAAAATATGACAACAGACTTTTGGAAAACACGGAATGCAGTGTCACTTGGAATGCTCTGCAAAAAAGGTTATTTCCAAGTTCAACAAAGATTAGAGTCTGAAAACACCCTTGTCTGCCAAGTGTTCAGCATAATTGGTGTAGATGTGAAACATCTTCTGGAGAGTAGGCAAGGGGACACCTTTAGTGCCTTTGGCACTGCAGCATGTTCCATGTTAGAGTGCTTGCCACATGGTAAGCAAAGCAATGGTGAAGAGCAATTCAGGAACTTTTATTTTACAATGTATGAGAAATGGCTTACAGTGATGCATAGAAATGTCCCTCACCACCAATGGCAATTGAAGTCAATGAAACCTCACTGTGGTACTCTTCTAGATCCCTTACGTAAAGGGGAATTTCTTCCGTAGTTTCCAAAGAACTGCTTCATTTTTGGCCGCTTCAATATCTCTGAGTACACAAACGCCCAGATCAGCGCAGCTGTTGCAGAACCTACCCTGAGAATCGCAATCTTCAAATAAACCAGTCTTGGCATGGAAAGCTATGTCAGTAGCCAGAGTTAACAAATTGTGTACTGGCTGGTTTGGGGTTGCACATTTCAAGTGCCAATGTTGAGAGGGCCTTTTCACAGAAGTTTACATGGGAAGGATAGAGAGAGCGCACTTGACCAAAGACTCACTGAAGAAGTATTGTATGTTGTACTACAATAAGTTTAATTTGCAAAAATCTATTTGGACGTCATATACACTATACTTACACTGTCAATATACCATGCGCTATCAGTGCAGAAAGCAAGCAATAAAAGCAAAATGTTCCATAAACACCGGAAAAACACTGTTTCTGTAGTTTTTAATGGCGCAAAAAAGTGTAACCACTGATAACCACTGTTTTTAAGGTATTTAAATCACTTGAAAACACTGAAAAAACACCTTTGCGAGAGCTAAAGCTATTGGCATTGTAAATGACGATGCCATTTATTTATCTGTTTTCAAAACCAACCCATAAATAAAAGTTTGTCATTTACAATACCAATAGCTCCAACTTATGCAAAAGGCGAGACCATTGCATTGTAAATGCTTGTTTTCTACCCTGTTGTCCTGCCCTAAGACACATGGCTTATTACATCCAGAAGTAGTTCTTTCTTTCTCGGAATGATTATTCCTGTTAAGTCCATCAATGATATTGCTGATTTTCTCAATGAAGAAGGTTGCTAAGTTATTGCATAGAGCTTGAGTTGGTATAGTTTTAGACTGAGCACACTCAGGAGCACTCATATCCTTTACTATTTTAAAAATAGCTCTGGAGTCCTTCTTAGAGTGTAGAATAGTGTTGGCAAAGTAGTTAGATTTAGCCGCATTAATCTCCTTCTTAAATTCTGCCATAGAAGCCTTTCAAGAGGCTCTATCCTCGTCCAAGTAATGCTTCCTCCAGTTCCGCTCGGCCTTTCGACAGTTCAATTTAAGCATCTTCAGATGGTCATTGTACCAACATGCCGACGGCCTGCCAATCCGTTTACAATCTTTAATGGGAGCAACCAAGTCGAGCCTATTTAAAATCTGAACACAGAAGTCCAGATAGATATCTTCTACTGTTCTATCTGTATCAGGAACCTGATCCGCCGGGAAGGTTAAGGAAAATTCAATCTTATTTTTTGAAAAGCCTTTCCAATCTCTACTTTTAAACACCCTTGTTACTTTGGTGTCTGGTCGACCCCCTCTAATGTCAAGTAGCTGAAACTTGACCAGGTGATGGTCAGACCAGTCAACCGGGAGAGTCTCCACTATTTGGGGTGGCGCGCTCTTTCCTTATGTGGTGCAACTTCTGAGACTTATGTGCCTGCCGTGAGGGGAACGGCCTTCGTTGGGGGTCAAAACTTCATTCCAGCACAGCGCTTTCTACCGCTACCGTGAGGGGAACGGCAATTGGAAGACTGCATATTCCAGCATCCTCTGCCCCGAGCGCTTGCTTTCTATGTCATCAGGCAGCGCCGGGGAGGAATTTAAGCCCAGTAGTAGCCCCGCAGCGCGGGTCGCGCGCTCTTTCCTTATGTGGTGCAACTTCTGAGACTTACGTGCCTGCCGTGAGGGGAACGGCCTTCGTTGGGGGTCAAAACTTCATTCCAGCACAGCGCTTTCTACCGCTGCCGTGAAGGGAACGGCTATTGGAAGACTGCATATTCCAGCATCCTCTGCCCCAAGCGCTTGCTTTCTACGTCATCAGGCAGCGCCGGGGAGAAATTTAAGCCCAGTAGTAGCCCCGCAGCGCGGGACGTGCGCTCTTTCCTTATGTGGTGCAACTTCTGAGACTTACGTGCCTGCCGTGAGGGGAACGGCCTTCGTTGGGGGTCAAAACTTCATTCCAGCACAGCGCTTTCTACCGCTGCCGTGAGGGGAACGGCTATTGGAAAACTGCATATTCCAGCATCCTCTGCCCCGAGCGCTTGCTTTCTACGTCATCAGGCAGCGCCGGGGAGGATATTAAGCCCAGTAGTAGCCCGGCAGCGCGGGTCGTGCGCGGGCCGCGCCCGGGCGAAGCCCGGGTCAAGGGCGGGGTCCGTCCTTGCCCGTCAAAGGCCGATTGAGGCCGGGCTGGGCCATTCCCCTAAAAACTGTGCCTGGGGGCTAGTTGGACTTCGTATTGTCTACATATGTGGTAAATCTATGTGTTTTACAGTTTTTTACTCTATCAGTCAAAACCCTTTTAATGTACCTTTCTTATTCTAACTATTTGTGTTTTCAAGGTAATTAGCTGTGATATTCACAAGGTGGATTTTGTTTATAAGTTCCTTGTGACTAAATGATGGGGAAACATTCTAAGCCCTCTACCACTCGCCCAATGACTAGGCAATTAGCAAATTTGAATCCGCCGCTTCCGAGCCTCACAGCTATTGATAAAATGCTTCAGAAAACTATTGGGGTGGTAGCTTCAGCAATTGAAAACACCGAAAGGCTGTCAATTACCCCTGCCATTCCGCCTGCATCATCCTTAGACAATTTTTCTGTAGATTTATTAAATCAGGATGATGCGGAAGCTTTGTCGTTTATGTTGCCCTCCTTTACACATTTACCATATGCCCTGACTCCACTTGTTGAGAACGTGTCAGTAGAGGCTGCTTTGCTTACATCTTCTATGGTATCTCCAGTGGCACATAAACCGTGAGTACGGCCAAAGAAAAAGAAAAAGAAGTTAGTCAAAAAAACGGTTAAAACTTCAGTGCCATCTTTATCCACTCCTGGTCATTCAGATACTGTTCCCCATCCACCTACCTCGGGCCCGCCAGTGTGGGTCACCCACGTAATAATTGATCTACAGACTCATATGGACCAGATTTTAAATGTTCATTTTAAATCTCTGTCGACTAGGATCGACAGACTAGTAACTTTGATTAAAAATAAAGGTGCAGGGAAAATTCAGCCAAATCGTACTTTGCAAGATCTTGGTAGCTTGGGGGGTCTGGGAACTTCTGCTATGACTAGTAAAGCCATCTCACAGGTTCCCTGTATTTCTCTACAACCTACATTACAAGACCCAGCCCAGCTGCCTATGTTGATGCCAACTCAACCTCCAAATGTTCCTGGTCCATCTACCTGTCCTAACCCGCCTCGAGTTGTTACTGGTCTGGCCCCCTGTGATCTACCCCCCACCCCAAAGGCTCCCAGAATACGGAGTCTGGGGGTGGGTAGGCCTCAACCTAACCCGTCTATGAACTTTGGTAAAAAGGGTTTGGCTAAATCTTCTTGCTATCCGCAGATACCTCCTGAGGCTTCATCATATGTGGCGGTGCTTACGGGAGTACCTCCATTGCTTAGTGATAAGGGGGAATCCTACCATGAATTAAAAAATAAAGTTATCCACTGGCTAAGTAATCATAGACCTTTGAATGGAGTAGGTCGGGGTGAGATTCTGTTTGTGCGGAGAGTGTGTTGGCTGGGGACCAGACCTAAAGATATCTGTGGGGACTGTGTCATAATTAACTTCAGGGACCCGAGAGTAGTTGGTCATATACTGGATCATGGAGGGCCGACTAAAGTAGGCTCTATTAACACTTGCCACCTGGGGTACTTTTATATGCATCCTTGTATCCCTAGGCCCATGGAATTGCCCTATTTCCACCAAGTCATTCAGGAATACGATTATAATTAGGCTGTCCGGTTTTAGGTTTAAACCTATAATAACTGATAAAACCCCACTGATGGAGAAACAGCCCTCACCAGTGAAAACATATAAACACTGAAAAAACACCTGCACAACCACAAACTAAATTCCATTCAAAGAAAGGAAAGAGAGATTGAAAGAGTCATTTTATTTCATCCTGAAGGGGCCAATACAATGTAACTTTGTTATACAAGCTAGCAGTAAGAAAGTCTGGGCTAACATTATTCTGCTTGAGTTGTGTTGTTTAGAGATGCCACTAAAATATTGTTTCTTCTTCCTTTTGGTTTTTTTTCAGTTCTGTGGTCTTTGGTCTAAAGATGCAGGGTTTAGAAGCATGTTTTAGTCTTGTTTCATTATTTTATAAACTGTAGAGGATCAGGAAACATCAAAATCATATTTGATATTTTGGCTGCGTTTGATTCTTTCACTGATAGGTAAAATGGCTGGTTTCATAAGAATCTTTCCGAATATGTGTCATCACATTTACCCACAGAGAATAGGTAAAAACCCTTAATACATCTGCCCCAAGTTTCTAGTGAGTCAGTATTGATAGTAGGCGAATTGCCAAAACCTCAGGCTTTAAACATTCAATGCAAGGTATAGTGACAAGAATATGTGAAAAGAGCGCTATCACCAAGCATCTGGGATAGTGGTTAAAATATGACAACAGACTTTTGGAAAACACGGAATGCAGTGTCACTTGGAATGCTCTGCAAAAAAGGTTATTTCCAAGTTCAACAAAGATTAGAGTCTGAAAACACCCTTGTCTGCCAAGTGTTCAGCATAATTGGTGTAGATGTGAAACATCTTCTGGAGAGTAGGCAAGGGGACACCTTTAGTGCCTTTGGCACTGCAGCATGTTCCATGTTAGAGTGCTTGCCACATGGTAAGCAAAGCAATGGTGAAGAGCAATTCAGGAACTTTTATTTTACAATGTATGAGAAATGGCTTACAGTGATGCATAGAAATGTCCCTCACCACCAATGGCAATTGAAGTCAATGAAACCTCACTGTGGTACTCTTCTAGATCCCTTACGTAAAGGGGAATTTCTTCCGTAGTTTCCAAAGAACTGCTTCATTTTTGGCCGCTTCAATATCTCTGAGTACACAAACGCCCAGATCAGCGCAGCTGTTGCAGAACCTACCCTGAGAATCGCAATCTTCAAATAAACCAGTCTTGGCATGGAAAGCTATGTCAGTAGCCAGAGTTAACAAATTGTGTACTGGCTGGTTTGGGGTTGCACATTTCAAGTGCCAATGTTGAGAGGGCCTTTTCACAGAAGTTTACATGGGAAGGATAGAGAGAGCGCACTTGACCAAAGACTCACTGAAGAAGTATTGTATGTTGTACTACAATAAGTTTAATTTGCAAAAATCTATTTGGACGTCATATACACTATACTTACACTGTCAATATACCATGCGCTATCAGTGCAGAAAGCAAGCAATAAAAGCAAAATGTTCCATAAACACCGGAAAAACACTGTTTCTGTAGTTTTTAATGGCGCAAAAAAGTGTAACCACTGATAACCACTGTTTTTTAAGGTATTTAAATCACTTGAAAACACTGAAAAAACACCACCAGAATTTACCAAAAATAGAAACTGAAAACAGGAAAGCCTAATTATAATATTCCGGTCACCCACTCATTTAATGCACTCAGTTCTGTGGATTGACCACCACCATTGAGGCAAGCTGAAGGAAGGGCCATCAATATGAAAGGGGGTCAGGTAAAGGGTGGTTCTAGTATGGAGGTGGCCCTCCACAACCTGCCACATGGAACTCGGTTAGGAGCAACTGTTATCCCCCTAGCCCCTCAAAGTAATAGTCTAGTACATGGGATAACAGAGTTAGTTACTCCAGACCCAGTAGTATCTCCCTTTTCTGTTGCCTGTGATTTTTCTGAGGACTGTCCCTCCCAAGTAGTGACACGTAGACCCTTAGTAGGGTCTTGGAATGTGGCTGGACTGGGGTCTAAACTCCCAAATCCAGAGTGGGGAGAGCTTATGGACAGCTATGATATACGTTTGTTTCAGGAAACTTGGCTCCTGTCCATTCCAGTGAGGGTAGGTTATGCGTCCTTTTATGTACCTGCGGTTCAAGGAGCTAGGGGAAGACCTTCGGGGGGGTTAGCCATCTGGGTTGCCTCTCATCTTGGTTGTTCAGTTAAGATCATGGAGACTCAGTGCCCAGATATTTTATGCTTAGTGCTCAATTTCTCTGCTGGATATTCGTTGGTAGCACTTAATGTCTACCTACGCCCCTACCCCCTTCAGATGGGCTTATCGATCTTGGGTGCTCTAGACGCTCTTTTACACTCTCTTCCCCCTTCGTCCCACAAAATCATAGGCACTGATTTTAATTGTCATTTCGAACCCCTTTTTGGGATCCCCTCAGTGACATCGGATGAGGATGAAAATTGCAAAATCCCAGACTGTATTATGTACCCGGCAAAACGTTTATTGCCTTTGGCCCTTGAGATTAATAAGTTAGTCATCTTACATTCTTTGAGGGCCTGTAATGGCAGACTTCTTCCTGATGTCCCGGGTTTACATACCTTTAATAGACCTGGGAATTGCTCAACAATTGATTATATTTTGGTGAACGTGGAATTCTGGGGCTATTTGGGAGCCTTCTCGCTCATTCCTAGGGTCGACAGTGATCATAATCTACTGTCACTAGAACTAGCAAATAATATTGGCGGTCGTAGTGTCTCTAGGAGTCTAGTATCACCAAGTAGTGTGAATTTGGTTTTAGCTGCAGGTGGTAGACGCATCAGGTAGGCAAAAATTGCGACAGAAGAGGCTAAGCTGGCGGAATTATACCATCATGTTGCCTGCTCCCTAGAAGAGGTTTCCCACCTTTTGAGTCTCAATGGAGATTTTTTCCAGCATTATCTCCCGGACCTGCAGTCTATTCACAATAAACTCCTTAGTTCTATGGCCGGCTATTTCTATAATACTACCACACAGAGGCCTAGGATAACCAAGAACGACCATTGGTATAACAAAAGTTGCAGGTTGGCCAAGAGTGCCTTGATTAGGGAAGTAAAACTGGGTACCCAGTCAAGCATTAGATCTGCGAGGGATAACTATAAAAACCTGATGAAGGAGGCAAAATCTGAGTGGGAGGACTCAAGGTGGTTAAGTATGAAGCTTGCCCTAGAAGCTCGAGATTTCAGGGCATTCTGGAATCTTGTTCGAGCTGGTTCGGCAGAAAGTCCCTCCGCAATTATTCCTAATCTCAGTGAAGAGGTGTGGCTAGAGTATTTCAAGCCCCTCTACTCACTTAGTAATCCCGATTGCGGATCAGATTTAGTAACCCAAACAAATGCTATTGTTATGACTTACCCGGAACATGGGGACCCGGAGAGCCGATCCTGCACCCTTTTAGAAATAGAGCGGGCTCTCAGTAGCCTATCATTGGGGAAAGCCCCGGGTCTCGATAGGATCCCAGGTGAGTTATACCAAAGTGAACAAAAAATCTGGGCTCCCTATATTTGGGTCTATTTTAATGCTATTTTGCAGGGCCTTGAGATTCCCCACACTTGGCTAGGCGCCGAAATTATACCTATCTACAAAAAATCTTCTCCCTTGGACCCAGCTAACTATCGCCCTATAAGTTTGATTGATGTTCTACAGAAACTGTTTGCCCGCATGCTCTTAACAAGATTACAGAATTGGATGGAGGAATATCACATCCTAACTTCTCTTCAGGCGGGCTTTCGAGCAAAAGTTTCCAACTTTTGCTCGAACTGACCAACTGTTCAGGTTACAGCTGGTCTATTGGAAGACAGTTTCTATGGGTGCCGGTAATTTATACCTGATTTTCGTGGACCTTCGGTCCGCGTTTGACATGGTCCAAAGGGAGAAGCTTTGGGCCCTACTATTGGAGATGGGCGCCCCCCCCCCCCCCTATCTGTGCCATCTATTCAAGCAAATGCATGATGGAACCTATGCAAGGGTGAGATATGGGAGATGTGGGGAAATCTCGGGTCCATTTCCGGTTGAAAAGGGCGTGAGGCAGGGGTGTGTTCTGGCTCCAACATTATTTTCTCTCTTTATTAATGGGCTGATTGATCATTTATTGTGCGCTAGCAATCTGGATTCCCCAAGGTTAGCGGGGCGAAAGATACCTGCCCTATTGTTCGCGGATTACACGCTTTTATTGTCAAAATCATTTAAGGGCATTCAGCGCACACTAGAGGCATTCTGCTCCTTTTGTAAATTAAGGAATCTAGAATTGAATTTATCTAAAACTAAATTTATGGTCTTCAGCTCTAGTTCAGCCAATTGTCCTCATCCCCAGATGGAAGGAACAGTGTTAGACCGAGTATCTTCATTTGATTATCTGGGGGTAACTCTTAATGACAAAATGAAATGGGGGTCACATTTGGTGAAGGCCAATTTGAAGCTGAAACAATCTGTGGGGGGCATTTTGAAGGTTTTTAATAACACCTCATTCAAGCCCCTGGGCCCCCCTATGGAAATTTATAAAACCCAAGTAAGAGGGGGTGCGCTTTACGGTGCAGAGCTTTGGGGCCATTGTAGCATTACCCCCCTAATTTTAACTGAGAACAGTTTTATTAGGCAGCTTTTGAAATTACCAATGAGTACCCCCCTATCCCCTTTGAGATGGGATTTAGGTTTGGTTCCTATTGAAGAGATTGCCCTAAACCGCCCACTCTTGTACTGGAGACGTCTCTGGTCTACACCTGAGCTTGTGAGCTATAGGCAGGACCTTGGTGACCTTTTGTCCAGAGGGAATTTGGGGAAAATCTCATGGCTAATGTATATTAAGAAACTTTGTTATGCCTTAGGTAAGGGGGATCTGTGGATGACACCAGAAGAGTCTTGCCTCCTATTGACTAAGAAATCACTGAGTGCGGCTCTTCACCAGTATCGAAAGGAAACATTATTACATTCTTCTTTAGGCAGGCTTACTAATACCTTTTAGGACATTAAGATCAGTCCCGGGGGAGGAGCCAAGATGGCGACCGGGACGGCAGCGTAGACTCCCGGCTCCGTGAACCTCCGCATCCCGCACGGATATCCTGCACGAGATCCTTAGTCTGCGCTATGCGATCGTGTTTGTGAATGAGAGTGGCAACCGATCGTGTGACTCCGAGGTTTCTGGCTGCGGTACCGCCGGAGAAATGTGCATTTGAACTTTGCGGCCCGTGCAGCCCTGGAGCCGGGACCTCGAGTGGACGCCTTGGCCGGGTGGCAGTTCAACAACAGCGGCCTGTGGTGACTGGGTGGAGTCGGTCCACCGGAGCGGTGCTAACCTCGGCCTGCATTTCGCCGTGGTCGCTCCCACTGCTAAGCGTAGCGGACTGAGGGCATGCCCGGGGGTGCAATTCTCAGATTCTCCGGTGCTTGCCCCTGCCTTTGACTGTGAGCTGCCCGGACGCCGCCCGTGGCTCGCCCTGATCCTTGCGGGCTGCTCCCGGATTTTAGCGGGAGCTGGTCCGTGGTGGGGACGACTGTTGCCCGTGACCACGCAACGGATACATTTTTGCCTGCCCCCGGAACCCTGTCTCCAGCGACGTGGACCTCGAGGCGCTTGTCCCTGGGTCCCGGCCCCAATACGGGTCGGGCCTCCCCGGCGGCCATCTTGTTGCGATGCAGCCTACCATCCTGTCCACTGGGTCGCAGCAAGATTGGGAGTGTGTGACTTTTGGGAGTGTGGCGGAGCGATCGCAGAGAGCTGTGCTGGGGTACGGCGACCTCCTAGAGGCCCTTGGTGCCCTTCATTTCTCCTTGGCTCGTGGCGTCGGGGTCTTGGGGAGTAAGCTCGATGGTGTGGCATCAGCGTTGGGACAGTGGCGGCCTGCCTGTCCACAGGTACACAGGGACTTCCCACACTGCACACAGGAGGACAATGTCGCGGCCACCCCTGCGATTAGTGCACAGCTGGACACTCCGGACAGTATGCTACCGTGTGATCGGCTAGCTGAGGGTTTGATCTGTTCCGGAGGTATTGGACCTGAGTGGAAGGTGGTGGCCTCGTCCCGTGCACGGCCTCCGGCGACCCAGGGACAATTCCAGCAACAGTTGTCTACTTTGGCTGATTCCGCCTTCCTGGACCTTGTGTGCAGTGCAGATCCTGGGGCAGCACTGGGAAAGACGTCCCTCCATGATGCGGACTGTGTTGGTACTCAGAGACTTCCACCCCACCTGTGTGCGTCGCTTCCCGGTCGTTTTTGGACACTCCTTTACTTTGGCACATCGGACATGGCGCTGGGTCGAGGGGTAGGCATGGGCAGAATTGCAAAGAGTGGTCAAGGATAAGGCTGATCCTTCGGGGGTGGTCATCTAGTAGACGGGCGGACTCAGGGGTTGCGTACTCTCATGACATAGCTATTAGCATATTAAGTGCATAATGCTCCCCATCCTTTATTGATATGGTCGATTTTGTGCTGCTTATTGTTTGCTGTGGGGAGACCTCACCGTGCGGGAGGGAGAAGCCGGGGGTATGTTTTGAAGGCCCTCCTCCAGTTTATTATACTTTCTCTACCCCCCCGTCTGGTGGGGTTCTTTTCTTACACCTTTTTCCCTGTTTCTTCTATATTTCGGGTCTAGTTCCAGGGCGACAGGCACACTGCTGGGGGGTGGGGCCGTACTCATTTGCAGAGGTGCAGGGTGGGGGGTTGGGGGAGGGGATTCTTTAGTCGCTCATCTCTTTTTCCATGGCCTCCTTTTTCTTCTCCGCTTCTTCTTGTTTTTTCTTTTCTGGGATCAGCGTGGTACACCTCCTTTGTTGTGAATCGTTGCCTTTTCATGTGTGCCACAGTTTCCGGGGTGTTCTCTGGGCGTTAGGGCGGGGGCCTGCAGGCGCAACTGTTTATGATATTCTTCCCCATCCTGAATTTCCTGTGTCTGCGCCATTGATCCAATAGATTGCTGCTTATTGCTTACGTCTATTATTCTGCCTGCCTCTTATCGCTGTTGGGAAATTGTTTGGCACCTGATCCTACTGTCTTGTTCCATTATAAAATGAAAAACCTTTTTTCTCCTGGTGTCCTACCTGCGCTGCTCACTGGTCGGACTATATTAGCATGAAGATTCTGCTCTCCGAGGTGCCGCCTGTGTTCAAATTTGATCTTTATTGCTCTGATTGCTTAGCGGCCGGCCCCGGGGGGTTGTAGGCCCATACTTGTTATTGCTTGAAATGTCAATAAAGGTTTTTCAAAAAAAAAAAAAAGATCAGTCCCCATTTTGAAATTTTTTGGGACGTTATCCAGCCCCCACTGGCCAAGAAATTATACATCCAGTTTAGACATGGTTCTTTACCAGTGAGGGTTTTAACCCATAGATGGTCCAGCGCGCTCTGTCCTACGAGTTTTTGTCCAGAGTGTGCTGATACCTGCGAGACAGAGTTGCATGTTGTGCTCTTTTGCCCTCTCTACATCAAGGCAAGAGCAAAATGGATTTTCCAACTCTGTAAGTCTAGGGGTTTTAGGGATTACCGGGAGGTATTCTGAATCCTTAAATATGATACTACCCCTATGATAGTAATTGTGATGGCTAGATTTCTCCTCTCTATGTGGTATTCAAGGTGTAAAAAATTTAAAACTTGATAGGTCATAAATTGTTCCTATAGTGGTGATTCTAGTGCGGTAGCGAAAGCACGCCTAGCCATGTGATTTGTCTAGGGATGGGATGTTGTTTCATGTGTTTATATCCTCATTGTTATTACTCCTTTCCTTTTAATAATGTATTCAATTATGTTTTAAATGGTTATTGAACTTTTAAAACATGTTTTCTAATATTTGATGGATTGAACCTTATGTAAATGTTCATCTTTTATTAATCTTATTGTAAATATGTATTTATGTCTTTTTATGGTATTATACCGAAATAAAAGTTTTGACTGACTGACTACTGACTATTTCCACCGCTTTTTCTTTAGAGAAGACAAGATCCAAAATATTCCCTCCCACTTTGGGTGGGTTCAGTAACCCACTGGTGCAGTTGTAAGTTCTCACAGGCCTGGATAAAATTACTATATCCAGAGTCCAGGGTTCCATTGCACCAAAGATTAAAGTCACCCATAAGGAGTAAATTAGAGTGAGTGAGGGCCATATTGCAGATAGTGTCAATCAGTCCCTGCAGATGGGATACTTTCATCATTCCTGGGGGTCTGTAACAGATAATTCCCGACAAAAGGCATCCCCTGGAGTCTTTAAAGGAAAAGCCAAATAGTTCAAAGCCCTCAGTCTCATCAATCTCTATTTGGATAAAGTCCAGATTTTCCCTAAAAATAATTCCTACCCCACCTCCTCGTCCTGAGGCTCTCGGCTTATGCATACTTTTATAGCCTTGAGGACAAGCCAGGCCTAAATCAACCTCCATGCCTGGCAGAGTCCAAGTTTCGGTCATAAAGAGAACGTCCAGGCAATGAGAGTCAAGTAGTAATTGAATCTCCACATAATGTTTGGGCAATGACCTCACATTAAGCAATCCTCCCAGTATAGCATTCTTCCTTTTTGGATCAATTTTACTGTCCAATACAACTTTCACATCGGAGGTGCTAGGCCTATCACTCACTGACCTGCCTATCCTTTTAAGTTGCTCGCTCGTGTAGCAGATCTGCTCCCTGACGGTGTCCTCCACAGCATCACGGGCAGCATAACTGGCGCTACGCGCGGCCCGGGCACAGATGGGCTTGCCTTAGGCGCGCCAGCGACGCGCCCGCTGCGCGGCCACGCCAGCGTCCCGCTTATATAGTCTGTCGCCTAGCGACTAGACTGCCAACCTGAGCGATGCAGTTCCGCTCAGGTCAGTGACCAGGTACTTTCGCTTGTCCTCGTTTCCAGCGCTATACCAATGAGCAGTTCCCTTGTTTCAAACATAAAATTGCCACAATTACTAACTGTTAAAACCCCTCAATTCCCCGATATCAAGCTTTTTTAAAACAATTGTGCAAATAATGCGAAGTATCATGTGCAAATACGCAATTCTCGCCCCCTCCACTTGAAGAATAACAAAACTTGGCTGCACGGCCACGCCAGCGTCCCGGTTTTATAGTCTGTCGCCTAGCGACTAGACTGCCAACCTGAGCGATGCAGTTCCGCTCAGGTCAGTGACCAGGTACTTTCGCTTGTCCTCGTTTCCAGCGCTATACCAATGAGCAGTTCCCTTGTTTCAAACATAAAATTCCCACGATTACCAACTGTTAAAACCCCTCAATTCCCCGATATCAAGCTTTTTTAAAACAATTGTGCAAATAATGCGAAGTATCATGTGCAAATACGCAATTCTCGCCCCCTCCACTTGAAGAATAACAAAGCTAGGCTGCGCTGCACGCCAGCGTCCCGCTTTTATAGTCTGTCGCCTGGCGACTAGACTGCCAACCTGAGCGATGCAGTTCCGCTCAGGACAGTGACCAGGTACTTTCGCTTGTCCTCGTTTCCACCGCTATACCAATGAGCAGTTCCCTTGTTTCAAACATAAAATTCCCACAATTACCAACTGTTAAAACCCCTCAATTCCCCGATATCAAGCTTTTTTAAAACAATTGTGCAAATAATGCGAAGTATCATGTGCAAATACGCAATTCTCGCCCCCTCCACTTGAAGAATAACAAAGTGTGCAGGGTTTGCGGTTCCTGGCTGATGCCAGGGGTCAGTTACTTGCTTTGAGCAGTACCACTGCTCGTGGGAGTCCCACATGCTCAAAGTCACAAGGTAGCCAGGTCCTCCGGGGTTTGTGAGGTTGCTGGCCACAGGAGATGCCGGGATTTAGCAGGAGCAGATTCAAGGGTCGACAGGCCTGTAGGGCTGGGGCCAAAGCAGTTGGTGTCTGTAAGAAAGTGGCTCTGTATATACTGGACCAAAGTAAGGTACAGTGTTCACAGAGTCCACTGTCCCCAGAGGTATGGCAGAGGCGAAAGTAAGATATGACCTTACTCTCTAAAGTGGTAGCTTGGTCGAGCAGTAAGGCAGTATCAGAGGACAGTGTAAAGCATTTGTTGTACACACTCAGTCAGCAAATTGTCTCACACACTCAAGAACTGAACTCTAGGCCAATTGTGTTGTATCAAAAGATATAGTTGTTTTATTTTAGAACCAACAAGGTATCAAAATATACTTTCTCAGAATGAATTACTTTAGTTAAATACTTTTCAAATAGGCAATAGACTCTTTGAATACAATAGTTACAGTTTGTTGCAATAGGCAACACAATTTCAAACACAATGCAACATTGAGCTCAATGGGAATTTTTAGTTAACTGCAATTAGTTACTTTGTAGATTACTTTTCTAACCACAGGACTGGATCCTAGATTCAGTCCCAGGACATGAGCTGTAAACAGTTAAGTAAAAGCGTTTTGGTAACAGTAGTGATTTTAAAGGAATATTATTGTATTTTAAAAGTTGACAGAAACTTTCAGGTGAAATTACCAATGTTATCCTATGGAAGGAAATTAAGTTTGCAGGTAAAGTGTGTTTGCATTACTTATGTAATCCAGTGCTGGGCTCCTAGGTTCAGCACTGGGACATCTATCTAAAACAGGCAAGTAATTACGTTTTTATCGTTGGCACGATTTCTAAAGAATATTTGTAAGTTTCAAAAATCGACACTTAGAAACTTTTTATAAAGCAGGCAATGATATCCTATGGAAGGAAATTCAAGTTACTGGTAAGTACAGTTAAAATTACTTTTCAGGGTCAGTACTGAGCTACAAGATGCAGCACTGAGGTCTCTCCTGATAACAGGTGAGTAAATCGGAATTCGTTGTTCGGCTGATTTTAGATGAATATTTTAAAGTTCCAAAACTCCACACACAGAAGAATTTCCAAGTGAAACCAGTCAATGTTAGCCTATGAATGAAAAGTGAATTATCTGCTTTTAGGTAAGTACTCGACTGGCAGGGTTAAGGTTCTGAGCATAGACTCAGGGGTCTCCCAGGGTCAGGTAGGTACAGTTGGTACACCCTCCGCGTCACAGGGGCTGTCGGTGCAGAGGTAGTTAGGCCCAATATTATCCAATGAGAGGCAGGGGGCCTTCGGTTGGTGGCTGCTGGCGAGCACGCAACACGGCTGTGGGAGCTGGGCTCCTGGTCACTTGCTCAGGGCAAATGGGGAAATAGATTAGGTCATAGGTTGCACCGACAGGGGCACTTGGGCGGCTGGGTGCAGGGTGCTTTCGAGCCGTCGGGCGCTCAATGTTATTCAATGGAAATCTTGGAAAGTGAACAAAGGCTGCAGGCTCGGGGACGGAGGATCTTCAGGAGCGACCAACACTTTGAGGGGTTAGTTGGGATCTTGGAACATAGGTAGGCACCCAGGAGTTGGGCACAGGGGGCTGTGGGGCGCCGGGTGTAGGGGAGTCTTTTGATGTCGGAAAATCTTACCCCCTGCTGGTCGCGGTTGGAGGGGTCCCTGGTTCTGAGGCTGCAGGCGTCGTCTGGGTCGTCGAGGAGGGTCCTTGGGCACTGGATTCCAGGTCAGAATCGCTGGGGGGACATCCTCAGGGTCTTTGTCCACTCGGGCACAGGCCGGGCTTGGTGGGTGCAGAGTGTGCTGGATTCGCAGTTCCTGGCTGGCACCAGGGGTATTGCTGTTTGAGCAGAACCACTGCTCGTGGGAGACCCAGTCTTGGTAGAGTCTCAAGGTGGTCAGGTCCTCTGGGATTTCTGAGGTTGCTGACCACTGAAGGCGCCGGAGTTCCACAGGAGCAGGTTCAAGGATCAACAGGCCGGTAGGGCTGGGACCAAGTCAGTTGGTGTCGTCCTCTTGTTAGCAGCTGTGCGGTGGGTCTTCTGGTTTCTTGATCTTCTTGCTTGTTTTCGAATCGGGTTCTGAGGAATGAAGATTCAGGGTGCCCCTAAATACTACATTTAGGGGTGTTGCTGGTAGGGTGAGGGCAGGGACCAATGGGTCCCTGTCCTGGGGTGAGTACACCCCCTATCTTGCCCCTCTCCGGTGGGAGGGGGGCAGAAGCCTAGCTGTGATTGGGCAGGAATCCCCATCCTCAAGATGGCCGGAGCCCAGGGTTGTGCTTCACCTCGCCTCTCCCACCCGAGGGGTGGACTTGGCACAGGCTGGCACACCCCCTTTCCTCACGCAGGGTTTCCCGCCAGTCTTCCCGCCAGAGTGGGGGTCAGAACCGGTGCGGGCCAGTTGCTCTGTACAGCAAGTGGCCTGGAGAAGTTCACAAAGGCGGAATGCCTTTGAAGCTTCCCCTGCCCATCCTTGGGGAGGAGACCTAGCACCTCGCCCAGGATGTGCATTGTTGCATGCCCAGGAGAGCGGATGGCTCTCCACCCAGGGGTCCAGCAACATGTCTGCTGTGTGGCAGCCTAGGCAGCCCCTCAGACAAGACGTGGATTGTAGGTTAGGTTCAGGGGGCATCTCTAAGATGCTCTCTGTCGTGCATTGTACATTAAATCCCACACTGGCATCAGTGTGGGTTTAATGTGCTGAGAAGTTTGATATCAAACTTCTCAGTCTTCAGTGCAGCCATCATGGTGCTGTGGAGTTCGTGTTGACGATCTCCCAGCACCATATACTCTTAAATGGCAGCACTGCACTTACAGTGCCCAGGAATGGACCTGTGTACTGTAGGGGAACAGAGCTCATGCACCTGTGCCCACACCACTGGCATAGGGCACCCAGCTAGAGGGGTGGCTGATGTATGCCAGGGCAGTGTGTGTTGTGGGCATGCCACACAGGGATGTGTGCCCTGTCGACTCTGTTTGGTTCTGCAGTGTGTGTGTGTAAGGGTACATGGCCCCTAAGGGGTGGCACAATAAGTGCTCCAGCCTTTAGGGGCCTTCTCTGGTCACAGTGCCCTGGGTACCTATGGTACCATTTACAAGGGGCTGACCTGTGGCCAGAAATGCCAATTGGGTTTAGGCTTCAATGCAGTTTTAGGGAAGGAACATAGGCCCTGGGCACCTGATTGGCAGGAGCCCAGAGCACACTGAGTAAAGGTACATCAGCAATTCAACAAAAAGTGGGGGCATACCATGCAAGAAAGATGGCACTTTCTCACAGTCACCCCTGGTATTCAGATAGCACTCTCCAGGACTCAAATCTGATGTAAAAATCTTCTTTCAAATACGGGTAGACATGGAACAGAGGAAACCATCACTGTCATTCTCTCTGTGAACCTCTATTTACTGTAACAGTGATGGTTACCTTCTTGTTCAATGTAAAAATGTATTGACTGGCATTATTTAATGCACTAATATGTTCCTTTAAAGCACATTAACGTTTGGTGTTTCATGCATAATGATTTTTTCATTTGTGTCACGGTTCAGTTCCAAGCAGCTTTGTCTAGGACTGTGGGGTAAATCATGTCTAAAATCTATTATAAGTGTTGAAATGTGAATGAAAGTTGTTTTATAAAATTAATTTTCTTTTCCTCGATTCCAAAAAGAAGTGGGCTAAAAAAACAGCTAGATCCTATTTGTGTTCGGAATTTAATGGTCCAATCTAGCTGGTTACCCCTTGGTACGTTTTCTTTTTTAGAAAGTTGGCATTTTCTTGCTTTAGCCATTTAGTGCCTGTATCCTGTCTCTGGGTGTAGGTGGCAGTTGGGCTTTGTGTATTCCTCCTAGACTGCCACACACAATGGGGATTAGGTGTGACTAGCTGGGCCATCCTGGCGAGATGGGAGGGAGGAACTGGACACAGTCTCACCTACACCTGAATAGGCTGTGTCCTGTCTGTGAGAAGGTGGCCTGATATATGCTGTCCACTAGTTCTAGTGGGCACCTTGTATCAGTCCAAACAGCCCCTTATGGTGATAGGTTAAAGACAACCTTTATTGAAAGCTATCCTAGTGGTAGCTATGGAGAGCAGCCTTCAGGAATGTAAAGCAGCTTGTTTTACCAGTCTATAATCTCTTGAATGATCAAATGAAAAGACAACCACACCAGGTATATATTCAAAATATATGTATTTAAGATAAATCACACCCCTCTAGTCTCTTTATGAGACTGGAGTTCGAAGTACTTTAGTTACAAGTGTTTAAGCATTAGTAAAAGCACAGATACACGTTTGGGCCCTAGGGGCGTACCAAACCATATACTAAACAAGCATTTACAATGCAATGGTCTCGGCATTGTTAAAGTTAGAGCTATTGGCATTGCTCATGACATTATTTTTGTTTATGTTTTTGTTTTTAAAACATTTAACTCCTTCAGCGCTGCGGGGGAATCCGATGCTCATGACGGAATCGTTCCGTCATGAGCATGGAAGGGGTTAAAGAAACGGCATTGTTATTTACAATGTCAATAGCTTAATCTCTCTCAAAGGCAAGACCTATTGCATTTGCACTCACACACAGAGCCACACACAAAGCCACCCACACACACAGAGCCACCCACACAGAGCCACCTACGCTAGCCGAGACCTAAAAAGGGCCACAGTCAACTCTTCCGAAATGCAACTTCACATACACGTAATAAAATTTTTCCACGCCGCTACTTACTACCCAATTGGTGTATGTGTAAACCATATAAAGAGCGCTGGGACCTCACGGCGCTATAGAACTTCATTGCTACCTAGAGCCCGGAAGGATGGGCGGCTGAGAGGCCCCGTCAGGATTTCAATTCCCGGTGGATGCATTCGCCCACGAAGACATAAGACTTCATTAGATAAGTGTGTTCAAAAAAATACAAGCTCAGCAGAATGCGCAAGTGGGGGTGGGGTGAATGCCGCCGGAGCTGCACTTTAGTGTATTCCGTTAAAGGCCACGGTTCTGCTGAGCAGGGCGAAAATGCACAATTGCAAACAAATGGCTTCCCCCAATGCACCCGAGCCAAACATTCAGAGCACCGCTTCCTGCCTTTCGTATTCGCACATACACCCGCCCCTCCCACACTCCTATGCATGTACACGTCCGATCGATGAATCGAGTGATTACCCAAATCAATAGCACCCATTTTAGACATCAGAAGAACGAACTGCTGGTCTGCGTGCCGATGGGAGACTGAGAGGCCCAGTTTACGCATCCGGTACCAGCCCCCACAAGCAGCACTTCACCTCCGTGACACCACAGAGCCCGTCTTCCACCGCCCCTTCCCTGTGCCCTCGCCAGGAGACCCCGTTGTACTCCAACAGATCGTCAAGTCACGTTAGATCACGATTCCCCCAAAGCGCGCACACTCATTCTTGCTTCCCATCCAATCCACGGCCTCTGCACCGCTACATGTGACCTTTGAACAACATTTCCGTTCGGGGTGCCTAAAAACGCACACGTACTAAATCTATACATGAAATACAAAATATGTGCGTGCTGCCTAAATGTGAGGGGGAGAGGTCCCGTTTCTACGTATCTGGTATTATTTGGTTTCGTTACTTTGTGCAGAAGTCCTTCCAACAAAAACAGACAACAAAGAAAATAAAGGGAAAAAAACACAGAGAGAAGTCTGACAGGGAGGGAGGGGAAGTGGAGGGAAGGTCCAGGCTTGGCCCATCCCAGGCTACTCTCCTAAACCCTGTCAGCAGATCTCGTGTGCGAGTGAACTCGTGTCCCCCGGGGGAGGCTGGAAGAGAGCCATTACTCTGCTTCAATAAGGAAAGAAACCGTTTTTAGGATTAAATGACAATAACACATTGTCAGCAAATCCAAATCAGCCAGAAATTAGAAGATTTATGCATCTTTTATTTTTTAATGAGGATGGATAACTTGCGCCAAAGGCCGAGAGTGCTGGGCAAAACCTAAATTAAGCAGAATTAACAAAACTATATTATAACCCCCATCCATACAGAAGTGCGAGGGCTGCAATCTACATAAGGTGACCTAAAGTTGTCCCAAGTGAGAGGGGTCACGGCAGGACTGCGATGTCAAACTCAAATACACAAAAGCATCCAAGGAAAAACTCTGATTTGTTTAATTATCTTACCTGCGGGCTGAAGTTGCGAAAATGCACAATTGCAAACAAATGGCTTCCCCCAATGCACCCGAGCCAAACATTCAGAGCACCGCTTCCTGCCTTTCGTATTCGCACATACACCCGCCCCTCCCACACTCCTATGCATGTACACGTCCGATCGATGAATCGAGTGATTACCCAAATCAATAGCACCCATTTTAGACATCAGAAGAACGAACTGCTGGTCTGCGTGCCGATGGGAGACTGAGAGGCCCAGTTTACGCATCCGGTACCAGCCCCCACAAGCAGCACTTCACCTCCGTGACACCACAGAGCCAGTCTTCCACCGCCCCTTCCCTGTGCCCTCGCCAGGAGACCCCGTTGTACTCCAACAGATCGTCAAGTCACGTTAGATCACGATTCCCCCAAAGCGCGCACACTCATTCTTGCTTCCCATCCAATCCACGGCCTCTGCACCGCTACATGTGACCTTTGAACAACATTTCCGTTCGGGGTGCCTAAAAACGCACACGTACTAAATCTATACATGAAATACAAAATATGTGCGTGCTGCCTAAATGTGAGGGGGAGAGGTCCCGTTTCTACGTATCTGGTATTATTTGGTTTCGTTACTTTGTGCAGAAGTCCTTCCAACAAAAACAGACAACAAAGAAAATAAAGGGAAAAAAACACAGAGAGAAGTCTGACAGGGAGGGAGGGGAAGTGGAGGGAAGGTCCAGGCTTGGCCCATCCCAGGCTACTCTCCTAAACCCTGTCAGCAGATCTCGTGTGCGAGTGAACTCGTGTCCCCCGGGGGAGGCTGGAAGAGAGCCATTACTCTGCTTCAATAAGGAAAGAAACCGTTTTTAGGATAAAATGACAATAACACATTGTCAGCAAATCCAAATCAGCCAGAAATTAGAAGATTTATGCATCTTTTATTTTTTAATGAGGATGGATAACTTGCGCCAAAGGCCGAGAGTGCTGGGCAAAACCTAAATTAAGCAGAATTAACAAAACTATATTATAACCCCCATCCATACAGAAGTGCGAGGGCTGCAATCTACATAAGGTGACCTAAAGTTGTCCCAAGTGAGAGGGGTCACGGCAGGACTGCGATGTCAAACTCAAATACACAAAAGCATCCAAGGAAAAACTCTGATTTGTTTAATTATCTTACCTGCGGGCTGAAGTTGGCGGTGTTGGTCTCGCTCAAAGACAGCGCCAAAAAGGCCATGCAGAGCAGAATACGCAACGCCGTCTGCATATTTGTAGCGCCTTGAAACCCGTCGGAGCGACTTTGGGCGTTTCAGTGTCAACTTCCCTTCCTCCGTCTAGTCCTTTTGTTTGGTATTATTTTATTATTTCCTCCGTCCGGCGGCGAAATCCTTTTTTTCCCTGAAAACCTTTCTTTGAAACAACGCCGAAAACCCCAAACTGCCACATAAAATGCAAGCAGCTGGTGAGCTGAGGTAGATTCCGTCTCTATGGTCTGCTCGAACTTCCTCGGCTCTGCTTGCTTGAGCTAATTGTTATTTTCGGAAGCCCGCTCTGTTTGCTGGGGATGGGTTGGGGCGATGACTTTAAAGCCTTTGCAGAGACCTTAAATGACATAAGTGTACGGAGCTATGGTTGACATGCCGAAAAAATGAAAGGTGTGTGGCTGCAATGCTGTGTTAGAGGCGGGCACTCCAATAAGTGTTATCAGAAAATATGCCGGCTTGCTGTTAAGGAGATCAGGTGAGGGAGCAACGCCGGGACACCACCGCCTTTCTCCGAGGCAGAGAAGAACTGCCTCGGAGAAACGCAGCCTTTGTTTCGGATTCGGGGGCGTGTTTCTTTTTCTCTCCTCTTGCCATTGGCTGGAGGAGAGAAAAACACGCCCTGCGAAAAGCAACGAAAAAACACGCCCCCCAATCCGAAAAGGACGGGGCCTGTTTTGCGCGACAAGCCTCTTCTCCAATGGGTGGCCAGCATTTAAGAGGCCAGCCAATGGAGAAGAGGAGAGAAGAGGGGCGGGTTCAAGCCCCTCTTCTCCAAAACACCCGAAGTCATTAATTCTCGCGAGCGAGACTGCGCAAGCGCAGCCATCGCTAGCCGAGACCTAAAAAGTGGTATAAGAACCACAACTGTATTAGGCAGTATACCTATTGCCTCTAGAATCGCTGGGACCCCAAGGAACCACCCAAGGTAGGGATGTCGGGGACCCACGGGAGCCGTATGCAGTGTGGAAACACAACCGCGGGTTCCTATTACTTTCTATGGGGAATGTCGCGGTTGGAATTTTAAAGATTAGGGAAACTTCAAATCGAACTAGGACCAAACCCTTTTGGACCTAGACATTTCTACGGCTAGCACCCTCGAGAGTACCGGAGTTACCTCACCCAGGGAAGCCGGGTGCATAGGTGTCTTTTGGTGTCGGGTCGCGTCGTCGATTCCAATGGAAGCCTGCAAAGAACTGCTGCTGCCGAGAAGAGGAGAAGTGTCCGGAGAGATGCAAGCCTGGATCTAGGATGTAAGGAACCTGAATGCAGTGGGGACAGAGTCTGGGTCACTTGCCAGTGACCTAGGGCAGGACGGATCAATGCCCACAGTTGTTGGGTGCTTCAGGTGAGTTGTTGAGTGTCTTAACTCTAAAGCCACGAGGTCCAGGAGGCTTCGACGAAGTCCATGAGCAGGATTCGAGCTGTCCTACGAAGTCTGTCGAGTGCTGCCGTGTCGGCGACCAGGAAGGACCCAACAAGCCTTGGCAACGGCAAGTCTCAGGAAATCAGAGAAAGGACTACGGTGCAGACCAGCAAGGTCGGATTGACTCACCCAGCGAGGGTAAGTAAGAGCAAGTCTGGAGCAATCAGAAAAGCACAAGTAGAAGTGGAGTTGCCTTTGTGGAGACCTGCTAGCCAACGGGCTAGTGATCACAAAGGAGCCTCAAGCGGTCGCACTTGGAGCTGGCCCACGGGTCACTCGTGGAGTGGAGGCCAACAATCTTTGGTGCAGGAGGTGCTCAAGGCTGGGGCTACACGGAGCCCAAAGCACAAGTTCGAGGATGACCAGGAAGTTGTTATTGCTGCAAAAGTTCACGGTGTCCAGGGGTCACGTTACCCACGATACCCACGATAGCCACGGGCCTCAGCTTTGCTGTGGACTCAGGGTAGCCTTGGGGAAGTCTGGAAATCTACCTCTGGTGATGCAGAGACTTCGGTGTCCGGCAGGAGCTTCAGCAATGCAGACTGGTCAGTTGCTTCTTTGGTGCCTGCCAAGCAGGGGAGTCACTCCTTGACCCCAAGGGAGATTTCTTCTGTCTTCTAGTCGAGATAGAAAGTCGAAGGTCCAGGATATATGTTTCAGAGGTTCGTCCAGGGTAATCTAAAGTCCTAGGGACTGGATTCCTATATTTATACTAAGTTTAGGGGATGGACTAACTCTAAGGCCCCATCTATGGGTGGGCCTGGGGTGGGGGCGGTTACATTCCTTCCCCTTTGTCCAGTTTCACGCCAGAGCAGGGGCTGAGTGCCCCTGCAACGGTTTGAATTGGGCTATGCACAGGGACACCTTGTGTGCCCCAGGCAGTGTCTCAAAAGCATTCTGTGAATGCACCCACCCTGCCCCAATACACATCAGCCTGTCTGGGGAGGTGGTTACACCTCCCTGTGACAGGAAACCTATTGTCCAGGCCTCCCCTGCCGGAGTTATCCCCAGCAGCAGGAGGCCAGACCCGTGTCTGTGGCAGTGGCATCCATTTTGTGATGCCAGGGCTTTGAAAGGATTTAACCGAGTTTAGCCAGTGTGAACATGTCTCTCCCTCTAGAAGGGTGGAATGCTATCCCCGCTGCCAGAATTGGCGGGTGGTAGTATTCCAAAGCGTTTGACACCAAACACGACATGTTTTGATGCAGCCATCCCAAAGTTAGCATTTACCGCGAGGTTATAATGCACTTAAGAGTATATGGTATGGCTGTATCACAGAACAGGCATAAGGAAGTATTTACGAATGCTGCAGAGGGGCTCAGCTCATGCTTGGGCACCCTCTCACATAAAACCAAGCACTCTGCCTTCAGGATTGTCAAGGCCTGCCATAGGAGTGGCTTATAGGTTTATATGTGTCTGTATAAGGTAGTGATCTAGGTAGCCTATACCAAAGTAAAGGGTGCAAGCACACCCTTACCCAGGTTGCAGTAGCAGACCTGTGGTGTCATTTAGGAGTGCTTCCCAGGGGTGGCATAATACATGCTGCAGCCCCTGGTAGGCCTCCGAGGTACCTATGCCCTAGGTACATAGTATACCATATACTAGGGGCTTGTAAGGCAATCCAGAATCTAATTAGATATGTACCTAATGTACATGGAAACCATTTTAGAGAGGAAGCAGCTAGGCTGTGGTCCTGATTAGCAGGGCCACAACCAGACTAAAGTCGAAAAACAGTGAAACACCAGCAAATAGTGGGGATACCCATGTGAAGCAGATCCTACTCTCCTACACTAAGTTGTCAGGGTATGCTCAGACGTGGGTCCCTTGCTCACTTTGCCACTGGTTTCAAGTTAGCCTGGCTGATGAGGGGTGTTATCCTGAAACCGGCTACAGGATACTTGGTTCCGGTTCAGGGAAGACATGGCTTGGTAGTAAATCCTTGATTGTATGCAGTGTTTCCTTTTCAGTTGAAAGAAAAGAAGAAAACACGCTGATTACAGACAGGATAGGAGATGATTGACAGATTGCTGTGGGGTGGGGAATGATGGGGAGAGGAAGGACAGCGCATAGGGAGGGACCACAAACCTGCCAGATGAACAACCTCTCTTTACATCTGCTCTGCCCCCTCCTCAGGTCTGCACGTGATTCAGGCGATACTGGGCTGTGAGCTCAGAGGAAATGGTTCTATGAAGTGGGTTGAACACTACGCTTATGATGGGTCCAGCCTCCCTGCAACCCTGGACCACTCCGGAGACACCGAAGACCGAGGGAACTCTGAGCAGCTCATCAAGTGCACCAAGGCTCTGAAAAAAATTCTGGAATATGGAGAGGAGAGTCTGCAGAGGAGAGGTGAGAGCTGTGCATGGACAGGGAAGCAGAGGCAGGAGCTGTGCATGGGCAGGGCAGCAGAGGCATGAGCTGTGCATGGACAGGGCAGCAGAGGCAGGAGCTGTGCATGGACAGGGCAGCAGAGGCAGGAGCTGTGCATGGACAGGTAAGCAGAGGCAGGAGCTGTGCATGGGCAGGGCAGCAGAGCAGGAGCTGTGCATTGACAGGGCAGCAGAGGCAGGAGTTGTGCATGGCAGGAGCTGTGCATGGGCAGGGCAGCAGAGGCAGGAGCTGTGCATGGACAGGGCAGCAGAGGCAGGAGCTGTGCATGGACAGGGCAGCAGAGGCAGGAGCTGTGCATGGACAGGGCAGCAGAGGCAGGAGCTGTGCATGGACAGGGCAGCAGAGGCAGGAGCTGGGCATGGACAGGGCAGCAGAGGCAGGAGCTGGGCATGGACAGGGCAGCAGAGGCAGGAGCTGTGCATGGACAGGGCAGCAGAGGCAGGAGCTGTGCATGGACAGGGCAGCAGAGGCAGGAGCTGTGCATGGACAGGGCAGCAGAGGCAGGAGCTGTGCATGGACAGGGCAGCAGAGGCAGGAGCTGTGCATGGACAGGTAAGCAGAGGCAGGAGCTGTGCATGGACAGGTAAGCAGAGGCAGGAGCTGTGCATGGGCAGGGCAGCAGAGGCAGGAGTTGTGCATGGGCAGGGCAGCAGAGGCAGGAGCTGTGCATGGGCCGGGCAGCAGAGGCAGGAGCAGTGCACAGACAGGGCAGCAGAGCCAGGATATGTGCTCAGACAGGGCACAAGAGACAGCTGTGTATGTACAGGGAAGCAGAGGCAGGAACTGTGCACAGACCGGGCAGCAGCTTAGCACAGACAGGGCAGTTGAGGCAAGAGCTTTGCACAGACAGGGCATCTGAGGCAAGAGCTGTGCACAGAGACGGCAGCAAAGGCAGGAGCTGTGCACAGAGAGGGCAGCAGAGGCAAGAGCTGTGCAAAGACAGCACAGCAGAGGCAAGAGCTGTACACAAGCTGTGCACAGACAGGGCAGGAGCTGTGCACAGACAGGGCAGCAGAGGCAGGAGCTCTGCGCGGACAAGGCAGCAGAGGCAAGAGCTGTGCACTGACAAGGCAGCAGAGGCAGGAGCTGTGCACAGACAGGGCAGGAGCTCTGCACTGATAGTGCAGCAGAGGCAGGAGCTCTGCACTGATAGTGCAGCAGAGGCAGGAGCTCTGCACTGATAGTGCAGCAGAGGCAGGAGCTTTGCACGGACAGGGCAGCAGAGCTGTGCACGGACAGGGCAGCAGAGGCAGGATCTGTGCACTGGCGGGAACAGAGGCAGGAGCTGTGCACTGACTGGGCAGCAGAGGCAGGAGCTGTGCACTGACTGGGCAGCAGAGGCAGGAGCTGTGCACGGACAGGGCAGCAGAGGCAGGAGCTGTGCACGGACAGGGCAGCAGAGGCAGGAGCTCTGCATTGACAGGGCAACAGAGGCAGGAGCGGGGCACGGGCAGGCCTGCAGAGACAGGATCCATGCATGGACAGGGCAGCAGAGGCAGAAGCTCTCCATGGACAGCAGAAGAGGCAGGAGCTGTGCACAGACAGGGCAGCAGAGGCAGGGGCTTTGCACAGACAGGGCAGCAGAGGCAGGAGCTGTGCACAGACAGGGCAGCAGAGGCAGGAGCTGTGCCCAGACAGGGCAGCAAAGGCAGGAGCAGTGCACAGACAGGGCACAAGAGATAGCTGTGTATGTACAGGGAAGCAGAGGCAGGAGCTGTGCACAGATAGCACAGCTGAGGCAGGATCTGTGCACAGACAGGGCAGCAGCTGTGCACAGACAGGACAGCAGCTGTGCACAGACAGGGCAGCAGTGGCAAGAGCTGTGCACAGACAGGGCAGCAGAGGCAAGAGCTGTGCACAGACAGGGCAGCAGAGGCAAGAGCTGTGCACAGACAGGGCAGCAGAGGCAGGAGCTGTCCACGGACAGGGCAGCAGAGGCAGGAGCTGTCCACGGACAGGGCAGCAGAGGCAGGAGCTGTGCACTGACAGGGCAGCAGAGGCAGGAGCTGGGCATGGACAGCGCAGTAGAGGCAGGAGCTGTGCATTGACAGGGCAGCAGAAGCAAGAACTGGGCTTGGACAGGGCTGCAGATGCACGAGCTGTGCATGGACAGGGCAGCAGAGGCAGAAGCTCTCCATGGACAGGGCAGCAGAGGCAGGAGCTGTAGGAGAGTAGGATCTGCTTCACATGGGTACCCACACTTTTTGCTGGCGTTTCAATGTTTTTCGACCTTAGTCTGGCTGTAGCCCTGCTACTCAGGACCACCACCTAGCTGCTTTCTCTCTAAAATGGTTTCCATGTACATTAGGTACATATCCAGTTGGATTCTGGAGTGCCTTATAAGCCCCTATTATATGGTATACTATGTACCGTGGGCATAGGCACCTCAGAGGCCTACCAGGGGCTGGAGCATGTATTATGCCACCCCTGGGAAGCACTCCAAAATGACACAGCAGGTTTGCTACTGCAGGCTGGGTAAGGTGGTGCTTGCACCCCTTACAGTGGTATAGGCTACCTATATCACTACCATTGTACACACATATAAAACCTATAAGTCACTCCTATGGCAGGCCTTAATAATCCTGAAGTCAGAGTGCTTGGTTTTTATGTGAGAGGGTGCCCCTGCATGAGCAGAGCCCCTCTGCAGCGTTTGGAGTACCTCCTCTGATTCGGTTTGTGGTGCAGCCTGACCATATACTCATAAGTGCATTATAACCTCGAGGTAAATGCTAACTTTGGGATGGCTGCACGGAAACATGTAGTGTTTGGTGTCAAACGCTTTGGAATACTACACCCCCCACCCCACCCCGCGGGAGGGAGTAGCATTCCACCCTTCTAGAGGCAGAGACATGTTCACCCTGGTCTAACCCGGTAGGACTTTCTAAATCCCTGGCATCACAAAATGGATGCCTCTGCCACAGACACGGGTCTAGCCTCCTGCTGACCGAAACTCCGGCAGGAGAGGCCTGGACAATAGGTTTCCTGTCCCAGGGAGGTGTAACCACCTCCCAAGACAGGCAGATGTGTATTGGGGCTGGGCGGGAGCACTCTAGTTGCTTTGAAGTCCTGCACTGGGGGCACACTTGGTGTCCCTGTGCATAGCCCAGTTCAAACCGGTTGCAGGGGCTACCTGCCCCTGCTCTGGCGCAAAACTGGACAAAGGAAATGGGTGTAACCACCCCTCTTTCCAAACCCTCCCATAAGTGGGTCCCTAGAGTATGTCCGACCCCCAAACTTTGTATGAGTATGGGAACCCAGTCCCTGCGACTTTAGATTACCCTGGACGAAACTCTGCAACATATATCCTGGACCTTCGACGTTCTACTTTGCTTAAAAGACTGAAGAAATCTCCCTTGGGGTCAAGGAGTGACTCCCCTGCTTGGCAGGCACCAAAGAAGCAACTGTCCGGTCTGCAATTCTGAAGCTCCCGCCGGACGGCGAAGTCTCTGCATCCCCAGAGGTGGATTTTCAGACTTCTCTGAGGCTACCCTGAGTCCACAGTAAAGCTGAGGCCCACGGCTATCGTGGGTGACGTGGAACTGTGACTCCTGGACACCTTGAACTTTTGCAGCAACATCATCTTCCTGGTTTTTCTTGAAGTTGTGCTTTGGGCTCCGAGTAGCCCCAGCCTTGAGCAACTCCTGCACCGAAGATTTCTGGCATCCACTCCACGAGTGACCCATGGGCCATTTTCCAGTGCGACCGCTCGAGGCTCCTTCGCGATCGCTAGCCCGTTGGCTAGTAGGTCCCCACAAAGGCAACTCCTCTTCTGATTGGGCTTTACTGGTGGCTCCAGACGTGCCCCTACTTACCCTTGCTGGGTGAGTCCCACTGACCTTGCTGGTCTGCACCGCAGGCCTTTCTCTGATTTTCAGTGACGTGCCGTTGCCAAGGCTTGTTGGGTCCAATCTGGTCGCCGACACCGCAGCACTCGACAGACTTCGTGGGCAGCTCGAATCCAACTCCTGGTTGTCATCGGCGCCTCCTGGACCTCGTGACTGAAGAGACAAAGACACCCGTCAACTCACCTGAAGCACCCGACATCTGTGGGCATTGGTCAATCCTGCCCTTGGTCACTGGTAAGTGACCCAGATTCTGTCCCCTCTGCTTTCAGGTTCCTTCCATCCTAGATCCACTCTTCAGACACTTCTCCTCTTCACGGCAGCAGCACTTCTTCGCCAGCTTCCACTGAAATCGACGACGCAGCCCGACACCAAAAGACACCTTACACCCAGCTTCCCTGGGTGAGGTAACACGAGTACTCCGGTGCTCCTGTGGGTGCTAGCCCTAGAACTTCCTAAGTCCAAAAGGGTTTGGTCCTGACTCGATTCAAAGTGTCTCTAATCTTTAAATTTCCAACCGCGACATTGCCCATAGAAGCTAACGGGAACCCGCGGTTGTGTTTACACACTGCACACGGCCCCCGTGGGTCCCCTGCGTCACTACCTTGGGTGGTTAATTGGGTTCCCAGCGATTCTACAGGCTCTAGGCTTTGTGTCTAGTTCAGTCGTGGTTATTATACCACTTTATTGGTATATGGTTTGGTACGCCGCTAGGGCCCAAACGTGTATTTGTGCTATTACTGTTGATTGCTAACTTGTAAATTAGGTACTTCGAACTCCAGCCTCATAAAGAGACTAGAGGGGTGTGTTTTATCTTAAATACATATATGTTCGAGGCATATGAGCTGCAGATCACACACTGAGGATAAGATCGCCATCTGGTGTTGGGCTCGGATGATTGCAGGTTGTTGTTGTCTTCGGAAGAAGCCTTTGGTCACGAGGTTGGTGACTCCTCCCCTGGACAACAGTGCGCATGGGCATCCACTCCATCGTCAGATTGTTTTTTTCCGCCATTGGGTTCGGATGAACTTTTTTCCGCTCCAGCAGAAAACTTCCAGCAATCGATTTAACTCTTCAATCTTCTTTCCATCGACATCGAAATCATCTCGGACCGGTTCCGGAAGCGGCTGATGGACAGGACACCCTTCAAAAAATGCCCCCGGTGTGGAGCGAAGTTCCCCCACAGTGATCACCACGAGGTTTGTAACCTCTGCCTGTCGCCGGAACACAACGAATCGACCTGTCCAGCTTGTTCCGCTTTCCGTTCCAAGAAGACCCTCCGGGACCGAAGAGCTCGACGCCATATTATGGCCAAACCAGCTCCAGAACCGGAGGACATCTTTGCTCAGGATGTTCCTGAAGATGACACCGAAGATCTCAAGATCGTGTCCGAGGCCGACGATTCCGATGACCTCATCACCCCAGGGCAGCGTGTGAGTACCAACCCCCCTGCCCCTGCCCCATCCAAAAAGACATTGGTCAAGACTCCGCCAGCTGGGCCCAGTCGCGACCGGAAATCCTCTTCAGAAGCCCCGCCCTCGGGCCCGGCTCCGAAGACATCTAAGCCTGTAGGTGGCTCGGGCTCGAGCAAACCTCATGTGATTGTACCTATAACACCTTCGGCACCGAAAACTCCACTGTCTGCACCGAAACAGGCTTCAAGACCGAAATCTCCTTCGGCACCAAAACGTTCCTCGGCACCGAAGTCTCCACCGGCGCCGAAACGTTCTTCGACATCGATGCCTAAAAGTCCCTCGGCACCGAAGTTTCCATCGTCACCGAAAAATCCATCGGCACCGAAAAATCCATCGGCACCAAAACCTCTGTAGGCACCTAAAAATCCATCGGCACCGAAAACTACGTCCACGCCGAAAAAAGTTCATAAAGACCCGAAACGGTCATCACCGCCACCACCTTCGGAGCCAGATGAACTTTTTCGCCCAGATCCTACTCAAAAGCGGATCTACATCAATCCCGAAACCGGACATGTGACTGCCGTCCCATACAAGAAACGGAAGCTGGACATCACACCACCTCCAGCTCCCATACGGAAGAAGGACTGTGCTACTTTACCACTTCGTCCTTCCTCTCCTTTATTACCTCCTAACCCGTCCCCCCCTCCTCCTCCTCCTTCACCATCCCCCTATCATTCACCTCCTCCACAGGATGATAATGATGACTTGGGGGGAGGGGCGGACCCTGATTTATTTAATGATCCTGTTGATCCAAACGACCCTTTTACGTTCCCAGACACAGCACCCGTAGATGACTGGTCTTATCCAATGCCTGACATGCCTGACCCCACTACCTACCCCTCCAAGCCCTCCCCTCCTGATGACCACTTAGGGTTTGGCCAACTTATAAATAGGGCAGCAACATTCCATGGCGTCACAATGCACACGGACGCCCTTGAAGAGGACTTTCTCCTCGATACTTTTGAGCAGTCACAAAAAACTGTTCACATACTGCCCATGATTAAAGGGGTTATAAAGCATACCACTGAAGTCTTTAAAGACCCTGTTCGAGCTAGGGTTCTCAACCCACGCATCGAAAAAAAGTACCGACCAGCCCCGCAGGACCCTGCATACATTAAAGCCCAGCTCCCTTTAGACTCCTTGGTCGTATCAAACGCCAGGAAGCGTGTTAACTCACAGACAACTGGAGAAATGCCTCCCCCGGACAAGGAGTCTAAGCTTTTAGAGGCCTCAGGCAAACGGGTCGCCGCACAGGCGGCGAACCATTGGCGTATTGCGAATACCCAGGCCCTGTTAGCCCGGTATGATAGGGCGCATTATGACCAACTTGAGGACCTTATGCAACATCTGCCTGAACCCTTTAAGTCCCAGGCCACTGACCTCATTCAAGAAGGCAAATTAATATCTAATGCCTCCATTAAATGCGCCTTAGATGCGGCAGACACTGCTTCTAGGGCGGTCAATACTAGCGTCTTACTCAGACGACATGCCTGGCTCCGTATTTCCGGTTTTAAACCGGAGGTTCAAACCGCAATTCTGGCTCAACCTTTCAACCAAGAGCAGTTATTTGGCCCTGCAGTGGATACTGCATTAGAAAAAATGAAGAAGGATAATGAAACTGCCAAGTCTATGGGAGCACTGCAGTCTCCTCAAACCCGGGGTTCCTTTCGTCGCTCCTTTTATAGAGGAGGCTCCAAAAACACGGGAACTGAGACCACGTCCACCTTTAAAAATTCTGGACAAACATCCCCTAACAGAGGATATTTCCGAGGAGGTTATCGGGGAAACAATAACAAAGGTCGAGGGCGGGGCAACAACAACAACACCCGCACCTCCCCAGCCACTAAACAGTGACTTGCCACCACTCCCCCCAGACCATTCCACTCCGGTCGGGGGGCGGCTCCAACAATTCCTACCTGTCTGGACTTCCATCACCACAGACAGGTGGGTAAGACAAATTATCCAGTCTGGCTACTGCCTCGAACTCATACAATCCCCCCCAAACATACCACCCAAACAACGTCCAATGTCCTCACATCATCTCTCTCTCCTCAAACAAGAAGTTCAATCCATGTTACAAAAACATGCGATAGAACCAGTCCCTCTTCAACATCAGGGAACAGGGGTATATTTTCTATACTTCCTCATTCCCAAAAAGGACAAAACATTAAGGCCCATACTGGATCTCAGACTACTAAACCAGTATATACATTCGGATCATTTTCATATGACCACCCTCCAACAAGTCCTCCCACTTTTACAACAGGGAGACTTCCTTGCCACATTGGACCTCAAGGACGCGTACTTTCACATCCCTATGCATCCCGCTCACAGAAAATATCTACGATTTGTGGTAGATGGGCAACACTATCAATTTACAGTTCTCCCATTCGGAGTAACAACAGCACCCAGAGTGTTCACCAAGTGCTTAGCAGTCGTGGCAGCGCACCTCAGAAGACAACAGATCCATGTCTTCCCCTATCTGGACGATTGGCTCATAAAAGCCAATACTCACCAAAAATGCGTTCTCCACACTCATCGCACGATTCAAACTCTCCACAATTTGGGATTCACTATCAACTACCCCAAATCCCATCTACAACCTTCCCACTTACATCAGTATCTAGGAGCAACCATAGATACATCCAAAGCCATTGCTTATCCCAGCACTGCCAGGATAGCCAGTATACAAAATATCATCTCTCAATTTCAAACTCATCCATCTCTTCCAGCAAGAGTGTTCATGCAGCTCCTAGGCATGATGGCGTCATGCATCTCCATAGTCCCACACGCACGACTTCAAATGCGTCCCTTACAGGAATGTCTAGCACAACAGTGGAACCAAGCTCACGGACAACTTACCGATCTGGTGTTGGTGGACAGTCGCTCACTTCGCTCACTGAAATGGTGGAACACCATCAACCTGTCCAAAGGGCGGCCGTTCTTAGAGCCTCTTCCACAAGTTGTGCTAACTACCGACGCATCTCTCACAGGGTGGGGAGCCCACCTCCTTCACCATACCACTCAGGGCAGATGGACCAGTCAACAAAAACTGCTCCACATCAACCACCTGGAACTCTTAGCAGTGTTCCTAGCACTCAAATCCTTTCAGGTACACCTAAAGAACAAAACTGTCCTCATACGCACAGACAACATGACGACAATGTATTATATACAGAAACAGGGAGGGACACATTCTCCCCAACTGGCACAGCAAATCTGGAGATGGGCGATTCCCCAAAACATCTACCTGTTAGCAGAACATCTCCCAGGGATCCACAATCAGGTGGCCGACCTCCTAAGTCGCCACACACAGCAGATCCACGTATGGGAAATACACCCCAAGGTTCTACTCCCCTTCTTCCAAAAATGGGGACAACCAGACATAGACCTGTTCGCCACTCCCGAAAACACAAAATGCCCAACCTTCGCCGCCAGGTTTCCACACCCACAGTCGAAGGGCAATGCCCTATGGATGAACTGGTCAGGCAGATTTGCGTACGCTTTTCCGCCTCTCCCACTAGTTCCATTTGTGGTACGCAAACTAAAACAACCGTCGCTAACACTAATACTAGTAGCTCCCACTTGGGCACGTCAACCGTGGTTCACCACACTTCTGGAACTATCTTTAGTTCCACATCAAAGGCTACGCCTCTCCCCGGATCTATTAACCCAGAACCATGGAGAAATCAGACACCCAGATCCTCAAACACTGAACCTAGCGATCTGGCTCCTGAGGTCTTAGAGTTCGGATACCTCAATCTCCCTCCAGACTGTATGAATATCATAAGGGAAGCCAGACGGCCTACTACTAGAGCTTGTTATGCCGCGAAATGGAAACGATTTGCCATCTACTGCGCTAATAATGACATACATCCATTGGATGCTTCCATCCAAAACATCATTTGCTATCTACTACACTTGCAAAGATGCAATCTAGCGTATTCCTCTATACGTTTACACCTAGCAGCCCTGGCAGCCTACTTGCAAAATAGGCAACACCTGTCCCTTTTTAAGGTTCCAGCCATCAAAGCGTTTATGGAAGGTCTCAAAAGAATTCTTCCCCCAAGATTGCCACCTTCCCCAGTGTGGAATCTCAATGTGGTTCTAACAAGACTTATGGGTCCCCCATTTGAACCTATGCACAAATGTGAATTACAATTCCTAACATGGAAGGTAGCTTTCCTTATCGCAATCACTTCCCTACGAAGAGTAAGTGAAATACAAGCCCTTACACTAGAGGAACCTTTCTTACAACTACACCGTAACAAAGTGGTTCTTAGGACAAACCCTAAATTTCTCCCAAAAGTGATTTCCCCTTTCCACCTTAACCAATCAGTAGAGCTACCAGTCTTTTTCCCAAACCCAGACTCCGTAGCTGAAAGGGCCCTACACACCTTAGATGTCAAAAGAGCCTTGCTTTATTACATCGACAGGACGAAACCTTCTCGAAAGACAAAACAACTCTTTGTTGCTTTCGCACCACCACATAAAGGCAATCCCATCTCCAAATCCGGTATAGCCCGGTGGATAGTTAAATGCATCCAAATATGCTACCAAAAGGCTAAACGTACACTTACAGTTCCCCCTAGGGCGCACTCCACGCGTAAAATAGGGGCTTCTATGGCCTTCTTAGGTAACATTCCCTTAGAAGACATTTGCAAGGCAGCCACGTGGTCTACCACGCATACCTTCACTAAACACTACTGTGTTGATGTGCAAGCCAAACAACAGGCCTCAGTGGGCCAGGCTGTCCTAAAAACTTTATTTCAAACTGCTGCAACGGATACAGGCGACCACCGCTAAGGGGAAGCACGGCTATATAATCTATCCTCAGTGTGTGATCTTCAGCTCATATGCCTCGAACGGAATATGCTACTTACCAGTATGCATCTGTTCTTGGCATGTAGCGCTGCAGAGTCACACACGCCCGCCCGCCTCCCCGGGACCTGTATCTGTTCCAGCATCTGTCTTACTTAGACATTACACATGGACATCCTTTCTTTCATTCCTATACACTCCATCTTTTCCCTTCATGGCGAAAAAACAATCTGACGATGGAGTGGATGCCCATGCGCACTGTTGTCCAGGGGAGGAGTCACCAACCTCGTGACCAAAGGCTTCTTCCGAAGACAACAACAACCTGCAATCATCCGAGCCCAACACCAGATGGCGATCTTATCCTCAGTGTGTGACTCTGCAGCTCTACATGCCAAGAACAGATGCATACTGGTAAGTAGCATATTCCTTTAAATATATACCTGGTGTGGTTGTCCTTTCATTTGATCATTCAAGAGATTATAGACTGGTAAAACAAGCTGCTTTACATTCCTTCAAGACTTAGCCTGAAGGCTGCTCTCCATAGCTACCACTAGGATAGCTTTCAATAAAGGTTGTCTTTGACCTATTCACCATAATGGGTTGTTTTGACTGATACAAGGTGCCCACTATAATTAGTGGACAGCATATATCAGGCCAACTTCTCACATTGGTGTGCAGCGTGTGGGATTCCAGCTTGCTATTGTTTTACCAGATCATCTCAAGTGAATTGATCAACTGAAAACCACTAAAGGTACCTAGGTTTAGTTACATTAAGTTCTACTGAACTTAGAGTTGTGTGTTAAGGGATAGCACACCCTTTCTACAACTCAAGAGAGTTTAGTAGGCCACACTAGTGTAGGTAGTGCAATACACCCCACCACATTAGTAATGTCTAGGCAGCCAGAAACCCGTGGGTCCCTGCCAGAAGCCAGTGGCCTTCTCTCCTATACATATGAGAATCTCTCCTTTGCACAGCTTAGGGCCTTATGTTCCATTAGGAAGCTGACGACAGGCAAAAGCCCTACCACCCAGCATCTCATAATAATACTTAAGCTGGATGATATCTCAGGGCCTAGTGGGCCTGATGGGGTAGGCAGTGTGGGTGGGGCAGCAGGTGATGGTGGGCTTAGGGGTAGAAATTCCCCTGACCCTACCTCCAATGCTGACCAGACTGATGACAATGGTCAGGATCTGGTGAACCCAGCTCCCCTGGATGAACATGAGGAGGATGACAATAATGCTCCCCTCTTTGTTCCTCCAGAAAGAGTTGAAAGTAGGGCTAGAAGAGATAGATCTCTCTCAAGGGGATCTGTCCAGTCTAACTCCTCTATAGGGACCTCTATTTCATCTCACAGAGGGAGGGAAACCTCCCAGGAGAGGAGAGAGAGACTGCTGAAATATGAGCAAGACAAGTTCAACCTCAGAAAGCAGCAGATGGCCTTGGATAGGGAAGCCCTGGAGCTCTACAGAGCTATTAAAAAGGAGGGACTAGAGTCCCTTGGTGGCAGCAATTTCCCTAGAGATAGGGAGAGATCTTATGACCATAGAAATCTAAGTAAGATTGTCCCTCCCTACCAGAGTGGGGATGACATCCACAAATGGATAACTGCCTTGGAGAGGGCCTGTAAAGTACAGAAGGTCCCTCAAGGTCAGTGGGCAGCAATCTTATGGCTCTCCTTTGCAGACAAAGGTAGAGACAAGCTTCTCACTGTAAGAGAAGAGGATGCTGATGATTACAAAGTCTTGAAAAGTGCTCTGATAGATGGGGTTGGCCTAACCACTGAACAATACAGGTTAAAGTTCAGAGATACCCAAAAAGCACAGAATCAGGACTGGGTTGACTTTGTTGACAGTGCTGCTAAGGCTCTGGAAGGTTGGTTATTGAGCAGTAAACTTTGTGACTTCATAGGATTGTACAATCTGATAATGAGGAAGCAGATTATTAATAACTGTCAAAATCAGCTGTTGCACCAGTACCTGGTAGACTCTGATCTGACCTGACCTCTCCCCAAGAATTGATTGGGCACCGGGCACTGTAGAGTGGGCTTCACCTCGCCTCCCCCACCTGAGGGGTGAGGTTGGCAGAGGTGGGCACACCAAATGTAAGTAACTGATGATACTTCTTACCTCAAATTCCTCACCTTGTGAATAGATACCAAAGCAGTACCTCCCCAGGTGGTGCGTCTGTGGAATGGCTCAAATTCTGCAGGACAGAAATGGCAAAATGCCCTCCCGTTAGACCTGACTATCAGGCAATAGTACTTCTTGAACTTGAGGACTGTCACCCATGTAGCTAGTGGGTAAATACCTAAGATTGGCACACCATGTGCAAGTGCAGTGCTTGCAGCCTTTACTTTAGTAGAATGTGTACTTGGCCTTCTGGAGGCATGTTCTTGGCCAAGCACTTTTTGATGCACAGGACAATCAACAGAGATGAGATTTGTTTCTGTGCAGCTTTTCCCATTTTCTCACCAGAGACACCCACAAAAAAGTAATCGTCCAACGATGCCCCTTGGTGCGATCAATTAAAAAACCTCAGAGCTCTATTTGGGTCTGAGCGATGAAGTCTCTCCTCCTCTTTGGATGGATGAGGCAGGGCACAGAAAGCTGGCAGAATGATAGACTGCCCTATATGTAAAGAGATGAAAACCTCTGAGAACTAGCTTTCCGCAAAGGTGATAGTATGTGGTTGCTGGACAGATATTGCCCGCAATTCACTGACCCGATGAGCTGACAGTGCACATAAGAAAAGTGAGAAACCAATTGAGGTCCCACTGGGACATCACAAATAGTGTGGGGGGAACATAGGGATCAGCCCCCCACATCAGCGTATCACAACAGGGGATTTAAATAAAGATGGCTGATCGGGTAAACATAAGAAGGCTGAAAGAGCTGCTTAAAATCTTCTAACTGTTGGCCCTACAAGGCCTTGCTGGACTAAAGACTGACTTCTCCCAGCATCCCACATATTTGTTTAGGTCGAGCCTAGGCAGTGCACGCACTGCTTCTCGACATCCTGTATTCAGTCTATGGACCTACAGCCCGCCTCCAGCTTCTGATTGGCTTTTGTCCTTTAAAAAATGTTGCTTCTAATTGGATAATGGTTCCTGCTTGTGCCACCTTTTTTCTCAATTGTTGACTCCCACTGATTGCCCCCAGGACTTGTCCTCTTCCACTTTTGCTATTGTATGTCCTGTCTTTAGGACTTTTAAAAATGTTTTACATTGACACAACCACTTCCAGCGTGGCACGCCTCGACGCTGCGCCTTATCTTTTTATTAATTGTAAAGAGACTTTCACACTGTGCCCATTTCACGAGCACCGCTCTTTATCTACTTGTTTTATATTTCATCCGCATTGTTTCCCAGCCATTGTTTTAGTGATGATCAATCAGCATGTATTTTTTTTTTTGGGTGGAATGCACTGTTTTAGTGACGCCGAGACTCTAATCCTGTTCCCCCAGGTCCGAAGTCTGCAACTCTAGAGGTTACGCCACAGCCTCTCTTCTGCTGCCTTCGAGGCCCAGGCCTCATGGCTGGGGGTGTGGTGGTGGGACAGGGAGCAGTGTTATTTAATTAAAACTTCCACACTTTACACCGAAACTTCACAGCACTGTCTCTGTGAACAAGTGAACTGCAACTGCTTGTCACCTACTAACAACAAAACAAAACCCTTAACATGGATTAATAAAGATTCACCACTGGCAGAGATGACGAAGCAGTATAGCCAGTCAGGCTGATCAGTTTTCTCTAAGTCAAAAGGTAGGAATCTCTCTTTCTCTCTCTAGGGATCTTGTAATTCGTAATTTCCATATTTCACAGAAATGTTTTTTGTGTTTAAGTTGAAAGATATGGATGGGGCTGTTCTTGCTTCACACCTCCCCTCTCCACACGTTTGTGCACCATGTCAGGTGGACCCTTGCTGGTGGAGTGAGTCATGAGATGAATAGAAATGTGGGCTTCGGTATCTTCACTTTCATGGTGTGAGACGGTTTGCCACACCTGCCCCCATTGGTGAACTTACCTTACCTCATATTTCCTGGACCAGCACTTGCCACCGGCAGTTTTGTAGGGTTATTTGCTGCTGCAGGCGCTTTCTGTCATAGCTGCTGTACTGAATCTGGTACAGTAGGGACACTTCTCAGCAGAACTGTGGTACTGAACTCGGGTCTGTGACATAGCACCAGTGTCGCCCTCTCATTTTAAAGAACAGATGCACCTCAGCGCTGTAGATTAGCGCCAGTACTTTTCTGCTATTTTAGATATAATGAAAAGTTGGTAGCACTTGGCATAGCTGATTTCATAACTTGATAACTTACGTTGAGCAGTTCAGCCAATTTTAAGGCTGTTATCATTTCTATTGCCCGTTACTGTTACTCAAGTCACTGACCGTGAAAGGAGGAAAGACTGTGTTGGACGTAACAGGAGTTGAGCTCTTAACCTGTGATCACCTCATGTGTAAAACACAAGGAGATGATAGACGGAGCGCTGGAACTTTTCAGACACTCACCCCCAGTCACAGATTTTGGTTGAATCCATCATCGTTTTTAGCTCACTTTGCCACCCCAGTAAAGACACAGCTATATGCAAATCAGTCTTGACCCTGTGCCTCATGGGAACAGTCAAGCCCGAACTGCCAAGCCAGGTCTTCCCTGGACCGGAACCAAGTATCCTGTAGCCGGTTTCAGGATAACACCCCTCATCAGCCAGGCTAACTTGAATCCAGTGGCAAAGGAGGCAAGAGTCCCCCGTCTGGGAATACCCTGCCAACTTAGGGCGAATAAGGAAAACACAAGATGATGATGGACGGAGCACTGCAGCTGTTCAGATACTCGCCCCCAGTCACAGATTTTGGTTGAATCCATCATCGTTTTTAGCTCACTTTGCCACCCCAGTAAAGACAAAGCTATATGCAAATCAGTCTTGACCCTGTGCCTCATGGGAACAGTCCAGCCCGAACTGCCAAGCCATGTCTTCCCTGGACCAGAACCAAGCATCCTGGGACCCCGAAACCGGTCCCAGGATGCTTTGTGTTTGCTGTAATCACCTCATGTGTCTACATCAACGGTTATATCGCTGAGCCACCATGTAAACACGAGGGCACAATATTAACATTTCTCAGCAGGGCTTTTTACTTGTAGCTATTGGCAGTACTACAGTACTCCACAGCGTTGCAACACTCTCAGTGAGTGGATAATGTCTGCATCTCTTACTGTGGCTGCAACAGCTTAGGCAGAAACTGACCTGCACTTCTCACCAAGGCTGCCAGTCCTTCTACAGAACAGTTCTGGCACTTCTCACCAGGGCTGCCAGCCCTTCTACAGAACAGTACTGGCACTTCTCACCAGGGCTGCCAGCCCTTCTACAGAACAGTACCGGCACTCCTCACCAGGGCTGCCACCCACATATAGAACAGTACTGGCACTTCTCACCAGGGCTGCCAGCCCTTCTACAGAACTGTACCACCACTGCTCACCAGGGCTTCCAGCCCTTCTACAGAACAGTACCACCACTTCTCACCAGGGCTGCCACCCCTTATATAGAACAGTACTGGCACTTCTCACCAGGGCTGCCAGCCCTTCTACACAACAGTACCGCCACTTCTCACCATGGCTGCCACCCCACATATAGAACAGTACCGCCACTTCTCACCATGGCTGCCACCCCACATATAGAACAGTACCGGCACTTCTCACCAGGGCTGCTACCCCACTTCTCACCAGGGCTGCCACCCCATATATAGAACAGTACCGTCACTTCTCACCAGGGCTGCCACCCCACATATAGAACAGTACCGCCACTTCTCACAAGGGCTGCCACTCCACATATAGAACAGTACCGCCACTTCTCACCAGGGCTGCTACCCCACATATAGAACAGTACCGCCACTTCTCACCAGGGCTGCCACCCCATATATAGAACAGTACCGTCACTTCTCACCAGGGCTGCCACCCCACATATAGAACAGTACCGCCACTTCTCACAAGGGCTGCCACTCCACATATAGAACAGTACCGCCACTTCTCACCAGGGCTGCCACCCCACATATAGAACAGTACCGGCACTTCTCACCAGGGCTGCCACCCCACATATAGAACAGTAACGGCACTTCTCACCAGGGCTGGTGCACCTTATAAAGAACGGCACTGGCGCTTCTCTTCAATGCCTGCCACCCCTCATACATCTAACATTTAGCCTTATCAAGGTCGGGACCAATTTTCATTTTAAGATAGAAATGGGACGGGTACAGTGTCAAAATTACTTGGGGTGTCAGAATTGATTTATTTTACCCCAACCCAGGAATTTATATAGGACCCATTACCTGCCACCCAAAGGGCAAACTCCAGATAGCGCAGTCATCAAGTTGGGGCAGGAATGTGCTGGCTTGTGAGGAAAGCTCCACCCATGGCTGCAACAGAAAGGTTGTGGAGCCTTGGGCAGAGAAATTCAACTGTTCTTGTTTTGTGTTGAGTGAACTTAGTGAATGCTGTCTGTTCTGAGGCTTGAATATTCATAGTTGGTCAGTGTTTTCTTGCCTCACTCTGCCCCATGGTGTGCCCTTTGGTCCATGGGATGGACAACATATAACTGGGGATTCACCAAGCTGCGCTCCCAGCTAAATATTCCTGCCACTAGCACTCGTGTGTAGCAGCAATGGCAACAACTTCAAGATGGTGATGATTCTATGGTCACCGAACATATGAAAGGCAACCAAAAAAACACCACCTCATACGCTTGGCACGGACGGATCACTTTCTTGTCCCGTTCAGTTTGATTCTACCAATTAATTGTATAACCTCGGAAAAAAGGAGAAACTGGTGGAAAGTTACAAAGGAGGTCTGTGGGCCTGCCCTTCAAGCATTCTTGCCATCTCTGACGGGCAACGCCGATAGTGATTCGACCAGATTCAACTTATGGATCACAAATGCTTTGGATCCAATCGCCCCTTTAAAAACGGTCACAGCTAATAGATCTAAGGCATCGTCCCTCTGGTTCTCGGCAGCACTCAGAGCAGAGAAAAGCCTCTGGAAGAGGCTAGAACGCAACTGGAGAACATCATACAATTCCGCAGCTAAAGGCGCCTGTAAGGAGGCTCTGAAAAAAGTTTGTAAACTGATGCGGCTTAAGATGAGAGAATATTTTGCAAGGTGCATTGAAAATTCGTAGAATTCCTCTACAGAAATCTTTAATATCGTAAAATCTATCACCACTCTGGAGGCGATGGATAGCGCCTTTCATTCCTCTCCTGCTCTCTCCATGAGCCTTTCGGATTTATTTGAGGAAAAAATTCAAATCCTTTCTCCTGGTTCCCTCCGGAAGCTGGATTTGATGATTACCATCAATCATCGCTTAACAACCCCCACGCCTCTTTTTTGAAATTTCTTCCAATATTTGAAGAGGACTCACTTGAGAAACCTTTGAAGTGTAAATCTGGCTCACCGGGGGATTGTGGTCCACCTTAATTTCTCAGATTGATGGCTTCTTAGATAAATTCAATACTGAATCAAATTTGGAATACCTCCTTGAATTCCGGCAGTATGGAAACGGGCGTTCCTGCTGCCATTGCTTCAACAGATCCGGGAGGGCTTAGCAATTTTAGGTCCATTTCTCTATCGGCACCCGCAAACATTTTAGAGAAGTTGATTTAGCGATAGCCAACTTTGTAGAAGCCAAGGGCTTGCTGCATGATTCTCAATCCGGCTTCTGAGCTGGTTACAGCACGGAGACCGCATTATTGGAAGTATCCGAAACAGTCAGAGACGCTGGACGGTTGCGCGTCTGTCATACTGGCAATACTACTAGATCTGTCAGCAGCGTTCAATACGGTAACTCATCCGACCCCGTTGAAGCGATTGTCATCTCGGCTTTCAGGGGTCTGTGCTACCTGGCTGCGGTTCTTCTTAGAACACCGATCTCAGCGGGTCTTCCTTCGACCTTTTTCATCTTCATCCAAACCACTGGTCTGCGGAGTGCCACAGGGTTCGGCCTTGAGCCCACTGCTTTTTAACCTATATTTATCTCCTTTGGCCACTCTCATTGAATCCTGGGGCGTGAAGTGGTTTCTTATGCGGATGATACGCAACTAGTGTTTTCTTTTAGAGAACACTCTGTAGCAGCCTTTCATAACTTCAATAAGTGCCTGAAAGATATCTTTAAGTGGATTAAGAGCAGTTTCCTGAATTAAACGCAGATGAGACTGAGGTTCTTTTTTTCAGTCAGACGCCTCCTTTATCCAATCTTTGGTGGCCTGTGAAGCTGAATCCTTCACCTACTCTGGCCGCCTTAGCTCAAAACCTGGAAATCGGGTTGTATACCGATCTCTTCTTTACGGCTCAAATTCGGCAGATTTCTTCATCTTGTTTTGTGAAGTTAAGATCTATCAGGAAGCGATTCCGTTTTCTCCCAGAGGAGAGGCGCAAGATCATTGTCCACAGAATGGTGACCTCACATTTGGATTTATGTCAACAGTCTATACTTGTGGATTCCAGCTTATCTGACTCACAGATTGCAGATAATTCAGAACACGGCCGGGTCCCTTTTCGCCACCCTATCTACCCCATCTGCGGCAGCTCCACTGGCTCTCTGTGGCCAAGAGAATCGAGTTCAAGGCCCTGACATTTGCCTTCAGAGCCTGAACGGGCACAGGGCCACATTATCTCAGAGGCTCAGCTTGCACCCAGAGCGAGCCCTGAGATCTAATCATCTGCGACTCCTTCTCATTCCAAGATATGCCAAAACTCGACGAGGTGGCAGGTCCTTCTCGGTAAGGACGGCTAGGCCTTGGAATGCTCTGCCTATCCATCTACGCTTGGCCGAAACAGAACAGGGATTCAGGAAGGACTTAAAAATGTGGCTCTTCAGTCAGGCGTAGATTAGCTAGTCGGTCTTTTCTTCAGTCTCGCTTTTAGCGCTGGTACGACTCAAAAGAGATAGCTGCGCGCTCTACCAATGGCTTTGATTAATTGATTGATTACTCGACTGCAAAGTATCACTCAGCACCAACTCAGCATCGCCCCTGCACTAGCACTCCACCACCTCAGCATCACTCAACAGATGCCAGATCCTGAGGGTAGACTGAGGTGGTGCTGATTTTTCCCTAGTGTCCGTCCGCTGCTCGTGTTGTAATTCGGGTTCTATTCCCCCTTGCCCCCCAACAAAAATAAAAACTAAAACAAAACATTAAAACAGCCAAGAAGTTGCCAGCATTACAAAGACAAAAAAACTAGAAGAGATTTTTTATGTTCGTTCACTTTTTTAACCGGTCGGTCAGTTGTACATAATGTCTCCTTGGTTATATATTAGGTAACAAAAATGCTTATAACACTTTTTTATTATTACTTTTGAACATGCTGCACAGTAGCCACACTGCTCTACAACATAGCTTAAAGACATTGGCAAAGCCAATAGCTCTGGCTAAACACTTATAAGGTCCCACAGGCGATATTGACTATGCCAATGCTTGTTTGTTGTAGCAGAGAGAAGCCTGGCTGCAAGATTAGAGTCACTATTTCGGAAGGGAGAACAAAAGCGGTCTGCTGTCACATGCTTAATCTCTAAGCGTGGAGGTGTAGGTTGTGAAGGACCCTATCCTGCTGCTGCAACACGAGACCCTCTCATGGGGCAGCTGGATCGGAGCACAGATGGTCATGGCCAGACGTTCTGGGTACCACATTCTCCTCATTCAGTCTGGAGCCACAAGGATGACTTGGACCCCATCATTACTTACCTTTTCAGAACCCTGGTTAGCAGAGGTAGATGTGGGAAGGTGTACAGGAGTCCCGAGCTCCAATCCAAGGGAAACGCGAGTGAGACCTGCCTTTGGAACTCCAGTGCACAAACGTTTGGCCACTGTGTGTTCACTGCAAAAAAAAAAAAAGATTGATCCCGGGTTCTCCGCATTGCTGGAAGACACCCTGTGCCACCTCGGAGTATAGCTGCCACTTGTGATATGTTAGACAATGCCTTCAGAGTTAATCTGCCCTGAGCATTCAGAGATCCTGCCAGGTGCTGTACGACAACGGAGATGCCCTGACGATTCAGCCAGTTCCAAAGGGGCTCAGTGTCCTTGCAAAGAACCCACGACCGCACTCTACCCTATTTGTTGCAGTACCACATAGCGGTGCTGTTGTCCGTAAGAACCTTCACCCACTCACCTGAGATGAACAGGAGGAATGTTTTAAATTTCAAGTGGCTCGTCAGCATGTCCAACGATATGGAGGCAGGTCTCTCCCACCTCCCCCAGATTACATCACCAATGCAGCAGTGATGCATTCGCGACCACCATCTGCGCTGGGTGGGGTAGGGAGGAGGATCTGCTGTCGATCTAATAGCCACCACTGCAGATCTATTTTTTTTTTTAAATACACTTTATTTTTCCAATAAAGAATAAGAGTTACATAGCATTGCAAAGAAGCTCAAATAATCAATCAATTGTTCCTGACAGTGGTATTACAAAAGTGGTTGCCAGAACAGTCTATACAGTGGTCTCGTATAGTACAACAGCCAACACCCAGAACTACCCCACCCACCCTCCACACTCCGTTCGAATAGACTACCTTGCCAGCAGTGTCCCATAAGCAGCGCTAATCATCTGCGATTCACCCCGATCTTGAAACACCTAAAATAAAAGTTTAACCTCTGGGGTTATCAAAAGTGTACCCTCAGCCCACTCCCTCAGGTACTATACCATTGTCTGCCTGTGTGTTGGAGGCCTCCTTAGTGTCCTCGAGATAGGCCTTCAGGGGTCCCCATATGTCTTTGGGTCGTGGTGTCAGTGGCATCAAGCTGACATATACCTCAGCATTGGTATTACAGTGCACTAACCTCCGCAGCCAGTCTTGTAGTTGAGGAGCCGTTTTCCTGCCCCAGTGAATGGCCACCTCCCTTTTAGCCAGAAGGAGTCCCATTGCAGCACATTTCCTGACTTTTGGGGGGACCTGGACTGTGTACCCCAAAAGTGCAATTTCAGGGAGGGCAACCAGTGGAAGACCGATTATCTTCCCTAGTGTCTCATGTATCACTGCCCAGTAAGGCTGCAAGCGGGAACAGGACCGTGCCATATGGAAAAAATCAGCATGCGGAGTCGCCCATTTCAAACAAATGTGAGGCCTACTGGTGTCACCCCTGCAGATCTTTTGAAGTCTCCTCCGACACCAGGATGGAATCGGCAAGGTGCCCCTGCTGCTGAGCGCACTGAAACAAATCAACTATCTCAAGCTACTTGCTGTACGCCTCTCGCAAAGCCTTCCTTACAGTCATTCAAGGCAAAGTAGTCCTGATTAAAACAGACACTAAGACTGCAATGTACTTCCTCCAAAAGCAAGGCGGCACTTACTCCCTCCCACTCACTCAACCCTCCCTATCAGCTCTAGCACAGGAGACTTGGCATTGGCCTCTCCACCATCATATACACTGTCTGGTGGAGTACCTCCTAGGACTGAGCAACCCCAACAAAAAGCTTCCCAATAGGCTGAACTCTCACATGGTCAGATCAGACACCCAGACTCCACACAGCTCAATCAAGATCTAACACCTGTGGTCTTAGTTTGCCTATATGCGACTCCTGCTGGAATGCATGGACGTATTACATGAGCATGCCCACCACCTGCACTTGCAATGCAGCCAAATAGAAGAGGTTCATCCATTCTTGTTATCTTCAAATATCTGAACCCTCTTATGCCTACTGTACAATATATTATCTGCTGCCTTCTCTGCTCACAAAAGGCAGGCCTCACCTATACTTAGCAGCCATTTTCATTGTCATTTTTAATACCTCAATTATAAATGCCTTCATGGAAGGCCTCAAAAAGGTGATCTCTCCAAGGGGTAGCAGCCCCCTCCAAAACCTCAATATACTCCTTACTACCCTTTTAACCCACTAGACTCTTGCCCTATTCGGTCACTCTCCTGAAAGGTGGCTTTTTCGTATTTATATAATCTATGACACATCAGTAAGTTACACGCCCTCACGCTCCAAGAACCTTTCATTCTGGTGCATAAGCACATGGTTCTCTTCCAACCCAACCCAACCCAAAGTTCCTTCCCAGAGTAGTTCCGTACAACCAGACCATAGAGCTACTGGTCTTCTTTCCTTAACCAGACTCTGTGATAGGGGAAGTCCTGCACACACTAGATTTAAATGCGCTCTCATGTATTACATTGATGGGACTAAGCCCTTTCACAAAGCGGATCAGTTATTTGTAGCCTTTGTCAAACCCCACAAGAGCCGCTCTTATCTCTAAGGCCGCTATTGCCAGATGATTAGTTAAGTGCATCCAAACTTGCTACTTTAAAGCTAAGAGTGCTCCCTGTCACCCCAGGGCGCACTTTACACGCAGAAGATGTTACCTACTGTTAGACCTGGCATCATTGGCATGGGTCTCCCTTCCCCTCTCCTCTTCCTATTTTTTATGTTGGCTGGATTTGGACGCTCTGGGCGCCGTGCCACTGCTAATCAGTGCCACAGCGCGAATGCTCCCTGTATATAAATGACTGTATGACTTAGGATAACCATAATGCCTAGATCTGTGTGGTATGTCCAATAGTGAGTTACCCTCCATTTCACTGTTGCTACTGGGACACGATCCATTCTCATAGGCCAGACAGGGCCGGTTGAGGATTACTTTCTATCATCCTATCTGGCCCCAGGAACCGGATAGGAACTTCGAGTTTGATATGTATGTGCTCAGGACATTAAGAGACACCTTTTAGTAAGAACCGTTTATATATCCCATGTTTAGAAATGCCTCTTCTGAAAATGCGGTAGTTTCTTGCCTAAGCTTTACTGTAGGCTTTGCAAGTATGTGTATTGGCCGTCTGGTTTTGGAGCAGCAGGGCCAGCTGGGTCAGACCTGGCTGGAGAGAGAGATCGGTATTCAGAGCCTGGGGAGAGGTGACTGTGTGATCCGAGCAGGGCTGTGCCTGGCAAGGTGAATGATGGCTCCACCTCCCACAGGGCATCTGATAGCAGACCCCTCATTCTAAAAGGGCAGGATGTCACCTCGTAAACCAAGTGCTCCCCTACCCCACCGAACTGGTTCTGACTGGAGTCAGTGATTTGCGACCCTAGAGAACAAAGACTTTTTAGGTATAAAATGCTGCGCTGGAACTTTGTCCGGGTGTGTTCCTTCTGGATGTCAAGACGAAACTCTGTCGTAGTGAACAGATAAAAGGACTTTGAAACTTTCACCAAGCTTGCCGAAGAAACTACTGGAAGGCCTGAATCGAGAGCACCTCCTGCAGAAGTCTCAGGGACATTAGACTTCACCCCGTCAGCCGTCAGGAATTCCTGTGCTAGGAATTCTGCTTGCAGGTGTGGCCTCTGTCAAGTAATCCAGAGCCTCTAGTTCTACTGTGTGGACCGCGGACTGGGCATCTTTGAAACTTTCGCTGGATCTATGTGGGCCGCTGCAGCTAAGTGAGAGCTGCCGCCGCTGAGAGCCCGCCTGAACCCTTGAACCTTTCACTGGATCCATGTGGGCCGCTGCAGCTAAGAGAGAGCTGCCGCTGCTGAGAGTTCGCCTGAATCTGAACCCTTGAACCTTTCGCTGGATCCATGTGGGCCGCTGCAGCTAAGAAAGAGCTGCCACCCCCGAGAGCCCGCCTGAATCTGAACCCTTGAACCTTTCGCTGGATCCGTGGGGGCCACTGCAGCTAAGAGAGCTGCCGCCGTTGAGTGCCCGCACACTTGCCAATGTTTGCATCATCATGATTCATTCTGGGGGCCGCCGCAGCTAAGAGAGCTGCTGCCGCTGAGTGCCCGCACCCTTTGCCACTTTGCATCATCGTGATTCGTTCTGTGGGCTGCCGCAGCTAAGAGAGAGCTGCTGCCGCTGAGTGCCGCACCCTTTGCCACTTTGCATCATCGTGATTCGTTCTGTGGGCTGCCGCAGCTAAGAGAGAGCTGCTGTCGTTGAGTGCCCGCAACCTTTGCCACTTTGCATCATCGTGATTTGTCCTGTGGGCTGCCGCAGCTAAGAGAGAGCTGCTGCCGCTGTGAGCCCACCACGGAGCTGCACGACGAGAATCATCGCCACCACCAGCCCGGGCCACCGCAGCCGTGTGCTTCTGCCGCTGAGAGCCCGCCTGTCCCCGAGTGCCTGAATCATTGTGGGTGCACGCTACTGCCCTCTGCAGCCCGGACTTGTGGACGCTGGGAGTCCACCTATCATTGTCCCCGCTTCTTTGAGAAGCTGCGTGCTGTGTCCCCTTTCACCAAAGGTATCTGGTGCGCAACGGGTCGCGTAGGCCCCGGCCTTGAAGTTAGTCAGTGTCACGTTCTAGTGAATACGTAATTGCCTTTTGGAGTCCCTACCGGTTGACGTGAATTGTAGTTGTTGAAACGCTTTGAGAATTTCGAGTTAAACTGTTAGCTAAAGATATTATTTTTCTATACCTACCTGAGTTGTGTCCTTTTGTGGTGTTGTTGCTGCCTTATTGTACATGGTCATAAATGCTTCACACACTGCCTCTGAGATAGGCCTAACTGCTCGTGCTACGTTACCACAGGGTTGAGCAGGGGTTGTCAAAGGGGGTAGCCCGCTTGCCCTGAGTTAGGAAGAAGGGTCCCTATTTGGACATTGGCGCCCGCCATTGCCAACTGGAGACCCCCACTTCTAACACCTACGCTGTACACATCTGTTATTAGGGTGTAGAGGCTTAGATTCACAAGCGTGTCCTCCCTGCAAGCAAGATGCTCTGTTTGTAGATCTTTTTCTTATGAACTCCCTTTGACAATGCACATGTGCAATACACGGCGTCCACTTCTCACTTAAGTACTTTAACCTGCTGTGCACAGAGAATCCAACATGGTGTCTGTGCTCATACGTCTTGCCGGCTAAGGATGGAGTCACAGTGCAACCAGTGACTTGAACGCTTGTCTTCTAAGAAAACCAACCTGCCAATGCCCGAGACCAACACTACATGGCAGGAACATGCAGAGCATGTGAATCTACAGCACTACACGCTACAAACAGATGCTTAAAGGGTAAGTGACATTTTAAATCAGGCTGATCTGTTAATAGTGTTTAGAAATAAGTGGAGCAATCTACTCTGTATTAAGGATTGTGTTATTTTTTTGGGTGTAGACAATGGTATTTTGATGAGTCGCAAACGTGTTCTTTGCCTTTTAACCATTTGTCACCTCTCCAGTGGGGCACGCACACCTCTCCAGTGAGGCGCGCACCCCTCTCAGGTGAGGCAGGCGTGCAAGGCGAGACAGGCGGGCACCCCTATCCCAGGCGAGGCAAACATAAAGGACTAGTAGTTATCTGACACCTCTGGAAGAAGACGAGGCAACGACTTTAAATATGTCTGATAAATTAGATTGAGAAAAAGGTAAAGACCGAACCAGAGGAACACTCCATATAAACAACTCGTGTACCCTCATACGTGTGATATAATGTGGTTATAACATGGTATACTAAAGGTGAGGAATGACGAAGTGCCAGGGGATAGTGCAACTTGGATAAATTACTAGACAGGAAGACCCTATAAACCTCCAGTGTACTCCTCAGACATGTTATAGTATGCCACGTTATATCAGTATTATAACACACGTCTAAGGAGTACACTGGTTGTTGATACAATGTCTTCCTGTCTAGTTATATATCTATGTTTCATTACCCCCAGCACTTCATCATTCTTCACTTATAGTATGCTTTGTTATAACTATACACTTGTTGAAACTGAGTGTATAGTTCCGCAAGAAACTGAAGACCGGGTAGTCCAACTTGGCGCTAGGTTGGCTAGACTCACACTTGCTCAGTGACAGGATACTCTCCTGGGTAATCGTACACTCTAAAATCTGCATAACATTACAATTGTATTATTTTGCGACATAATCTAAAAGTGGAGTCTGACCTAGTGAATGTGGAATACATATTGTGAAAGTCTTCATCACTACCCAAATCAGAACGAAACTGATGTGGTGTTAATCAAATTTAAGAATTTAAAACAACAGAAGGTTGCACCGAGGACTGCTAGATTCTATCTTGTTAAGGCTGTGTAACAAGTTTCCTTTGTGTCTTGCATACGCTGTTTCATACACAAGTCAGAATTATTACTTAGACCCTGTTACATGGTCCACTGGTCCACCCTCTTCAGAGATCCCTGTCTGCCTGGTGGGCGCCTCTATGTTGTGAAGCAGCCATGGCAGCTCCCTTCACAGCACAGGTTTGCTGAGTAGGGCCGTGTTTCACTGCTACGCCCAGGGTCAAATTATCTGTCCACAAGTTGGGTACAGTATCTGTATGTTCTTGTTCAAGGTGCAGTGAACATATCACAAAAAGTGTTAAGTAACCCTTCCCACACCTATCCAAGAGTTCAGACTTCATGGTCTGTGCGGCATTGCACTGGTTTGTACAGGCTGGGCTCAAGTTTCTATAGATATCTCATCTCTAAAAGGACCCAGTGGAGACATCTGAATACTGTCTAGTATTGTTTCGTAGCGGACAATGATGGTTCTAATGGTCCTGTTGTTGGTCAGTGTTAAATGGTGGTTCTTGTGGTTATCTTGTTAGTCAGTGTTGGGCAGTAGTTCTAGTGGCCATCTTGTTGGTTGGTGTTGGACAGTGGTTCTAGTGGTCATCTGGTTAGTGGTTCTAGTGGCCATCTTGTTGGATGGTTGTTCTAGTGGTCATCTTGTTGGTCAGTACTTCTAATGGTCATCTTATTGATCTGATAGATATCTATTCATTACCTTTGAAGTCCTCAGACATCAGAATGGATCCGTAAGATTTTTCTTCGAGCAGTACCCCTGCACGCCGGTAGGTGGCATTGGTCGGACCTGCGTGGTGTTGTCCATGCCGGAGGTGACATCCACCTCCCCTATATAGGTGCCAGCCAAGCGCTGATAGACGGCTACCGGCTACCCTCTATCGGTTTTTGACAGAAATTTTTTCAACTTTTGTTGATACTTTTTTTCGATGTGTAGGATTTATGTCATTGAGGAGGATGGGTTTTAAGTTGTGTGGCGCCTGTCACCGCGCCATGTGTTTTGATTGCGCCTATCATATAATACAGAATCTTCACAGCACCTTTAGAAAAAGGTTTTATTTTACAAAATGCAAGGTCTCTCTTTAGAATAAGGCTTGGGGTTTTATTTTACACAATGCTCCCAAAAGTTTTCCCAGATGCCAAATGCAAAAGATTCAAATATACAAAGAGATATATATATATATATACACACACACATACATACAAGCAATAATAACACACTTGGTAAATATAATGCATGAATAATACTGATGAATAATCAAGCTGCAAATAATATGAAATAAGACTCAAGCAAATATACTGGACGTCCTGCAAGAGATCAGACAGCTATATATACACATCAAATGAGTCCTTTGGAGGTGCACTTTGACTCACTCACTCACACATCACAAAGAAAACACACTCACTCACACATCAAATGATCACAGCCACTGGCTCACATCACAATGGCAATAACCAAAACTCAATACATCACCTGGTGCAAAACACCGCATCTCCGACTAGGGAAGTAAACAGCCGTGATTGAGAGCCTCAGCAACCAGGGTTCACTCTGAGGTAGACGCGTCCGCCCCCACTCAGATTCCAAACTCCTGGTTTCCAAGTCCACAACCCTCAGCTTAAAACACACAAGAAGGTTCGAGAAAGACCTCCCCCTGGGCCAGAGGAATCTTACCAGAACTGGCCAGGTTCTAAGCAAGCAATCCCACTGCAGGTAGGAGCTCTCACATCCCCTTCTCCAAACCTCGTATGTTCCAGCCTCTATCTTGATGAAACTTACAAAAGCCTTTCAGAACACATAAACAATCTCTCACAAAAACAGAAAGACCTTGAATGTGAATAACCCAAGCAACTTGCAAGCGCTGCTGTGCACGCAGAAAAGCTGAAGCAAGGCAAAGTCAGTAAACAAGATGACATGAGGCCATGTCAAAGCCAATAGTAAAAACATCATAATTCTCATACAACACCGAGCACATGTGTATATCACTGCCCACAACACTGCACTTCAAAACCAAAGTGTACATTCCACACCTCTCTCCCTTTCACGCTTTCAAATGCACAACCCACACATTCTGCTCTAGGCAAGGCTATTCTACTCCGTGACAGCTCCCACTGAAAGACAGCAAGATTACAAGAACGAAACTTTTAAGAGAAGCAGGCATATGCAGGACATTGTACATCCAGACTAGGATGAAATAACACACTAAAGTCAGTTAAAATAATGGTAGTCAAAGGTCATCACTGGGTCTCAAACCACAAGAGTGCCTCTAGCACTACACCATGTTGGTGATGGACCCGCACTTGGTTTGCCTGTGGTGTCTGGAGCACGACCATGATTCCAAGTCATGCTCCGACTGCCAGGCCGTGGCATTGAAGGCTTTGGGGTAGCAGTCCCTAAAGCTGCCCAGCAGGCGACACCACGCCGACTCCTCGGAGATCACGGTCCCGGGCAAGAGGAAGGTCCCAGCACCAGTCTAAGAGTCCCAACTCCTATGTCCCACTCGAGATCATTAGAACACTTCAGTAAGCAGCACAAGAAGTCGAAGCATGCTTCAACTTCTCCACGTCCTTTGGCCGATGCGAAGGAGGAACACCGGCGTTCGAGGCCTCATCCTCCAGAAGCTGTGCTGACTCTGCACCTCCCTGCTTTTCCAGGTGCCGGACCAACCCTAACTCACATTAAGGAGCTTTATGAGGCCATACGCCTCTTTTTTGAGCAGCCTGACCCCTCCAGCACACCTTTGGGCCCGCTTAGTCAGAGAGGGCCCATAATAATAATAATAATAATATCGTCATTTGTAGAGCGCGAACAGCTTCCTCCGACAGAGGTGTCCTGGCGCTTGCCCATCGGCAATGGCCCCTCATAGATCCGGATCGGCACTGGTTGTGGCACTGCGACTTCCCTGATGCCGATGCTCCTGGAGCCACAGGCGGTGCCAGCCCTTTTGTAAAACTGACGCCAATTCTGGTGCCGACAGTACCCATGGGTCCTAGGTTGTTTCCCGAGCCTTATTCTGACAGGCTAGGCTTAGGAGAAGAATGGGAGGGGGTCACTGGACCCTTTAGAAAGTCGGCATTGCGATCATGAGATAGACTGGTATAGGGGACTGGGTGATGCCAGCAGACTGGGTACTTTCCCCAGACACTGGCATGCTTCCCCCCTACCGTGGTTACAGAGGAGGAAGCATCTTATGCAATGATGGTGCCTAGGGCGGCTGAGGTTCTTGAACTTCAGCTTCCCTCACTGCCCGTCAAGGCTAACTTCTTGACAGAGGTGGTACAGCGGGAGCTTCCTCCTCAGAACCCTCGCTCTCATTTAATGAAGCCCTCACAGACGTCCTGCTGGGAACCTAGTCCAAACCCAGCACAGGGGCTACTGTGAACAGGACAATTGCCCACCACCACCGACCTGCCCTGGGTGTCCAAAACGTCCTCACTACCCACCCCACCCCAGAAAGCTTGTTAATTCAAGCCTTTACTTACCATGGCACGTTCCCTGGCGCTCCCCCGGGCAGTGAATCGGAGAGGCTGGACAGTAGGCACAAGAACAGTTTTCTTCCACCAGCCTTGCATTGCAGTCGTAAACACCACATACTTTTTAGGCCATTATTCACACTCTCTGTGCGAAACAGTTCTGCAGGTTTTGCCACAGGACCTGGAGGAGGCCCGGATCATCCTCTCTCCAGCAATATCAGACTGGAGAGACGCAGTAAAGTTCTCGATTAGATGTGGTAAACCCAACCGACTCACTGGGCAGAGCGATTTCTTCGATGGTGGCATATGGACACCACGCCTGGCTGAGAACATCTGGCTTTACAGTTGATGTCCAGACTTCACTCATAGAGAGGCCCTTTGATGACACCCGTCTCTTCAGAGACAAAGCAGACAGGGTGCTGGAGCGCTTTAAGGACTCACGGGCTGCGGCCAAGTCCTTGGGCCTCTCAGCTGCCCCCATCCTCCCCAGTCTGCCTTTCCTGGATACGGAAGGGGTTTTCAACTACGCCAGCCCTATCCCAGCCACCGAGTCATGAAGTTCGTCAACCCATGTGCGGACAAAGGCATGGTTCGTATCGACAACGTGTGCCAGGCAGCCAGCGGTCCAGGCAGAGCACCACCTCCTTTGCAGCTTCAGCCTCCAAACCATCCTGGTATCACTCTTCCAGACCATGGGCGTCCAATTAGTGGCTGGATCCGCCATCACCTCCACCACTGGTAAAACATTACATTAGACAGGTGGATTCTCCAGATCATCCAGAGTGTCATCTCCTTCCCCTTTGAGATCACCCCTCCCTCCACACCGCCATCCTACGACCGGCTGGCAGGGGATAGTTTACTTTTGCTCTGGGAGGAAGTCATGACTGGTGGCCAAGGAAGCCATAGAGAGGGTTCCGGTGCCAGAAGTAGGCTGTGGTTGCTATTCCCATACTTTCTAGTCCCAAAAAGGACAAGGGCCTTCATCCTATTCTAGACCTACAACCCCACTGCTACTTCCTCAAAAAGGAGAAATTCAAGATGCTCACATTAGCTCAGGTCCTGTTTACCCTGTACCAGAAAGACTGGATGGTTGTGTTTGGGACTTGCAGGACGCCTATTTTCACATCCACGTTCTGTATGCCCATCTGCGCTATCTGTGGTTTAAGGTAGGCCCGATCAATTTCAGTTCACCATTCTCCCCTTTGGCCTTACCAGCGCCCCACAGGTGTTCACAAAGGTGATGGCGGTGGTCACAGCTCATCTGCGCAGATCAGGGGTGTCAGTCTTCCCCCTATTTCAGTGATTGGCTGTTAAAGCCAGCTCGCCCCAGGCTGTCGTCTCCCACCTAGACTACTGCGGACCTACTCCATTTACTGGGGCTCACTATCAACATGCCGAAGTCACACCTGACTCCCTCTCAGACGCTCCCTTTCATCTGAGCTGTTCTGGACACAGTGCATTTGCGGTTCATCCTCTCGAGCGGCAAGTACAGGATAGTCAGGCTATGATACTGATGTTTCAGCCTCTATCCTGGATTTCGGTGAGACTGACTCTGAGGCTGCTGGGTCTCCTGCATCCTTCTAGTAATGCATGCCAGATGACATAAGCGGACTCTGCAGTAGGACCTGAAGTTCCAGTGGGTGCAGCATCAGGGCATTTTCTCAGACATGGTCCCAATCTCGGTGGAAATTGCGAATGGCCTGCTGTAGTGGCTAACGAACCGCGATTGGGTCAGAGACCGACCCCTCTCCTCTCCCCAACCAGATTTCACAGTAGTGACAGATGATTCACTCTTGGGCTGGGGCAGCCATCTGGGAGAGGTGGAGATGAGGACTCTGGTCTCCGGCGGAATCCAGACTCTACATAAACATGCTGAAGCTCAGAGCGATCTAATTGGCATTGAAAGCCTTTCTACCCTCCAGCAAGAGAAGGCTAGTTTTCAAGTGTTCAGACAACACCCCAGCCATGTGACAGTGCAACAAAAAGGGCGGAGTGGTGTCGTGGACCCTTTGTCAAGAGGCCCTCCGCCTCTGGACATGGCTGGAACATCAGGGCACTTCCCTGGCGGTTCAACACCTGGCAGGTTCCCTGTTCGCCAGGGCAGACTAGCTTAGCCGTCAATTTATTTATTTGAGTTTTATATAGCGCTGGCTAGACCCGGAGGTATCAGAGCGCTTTACTTAAGGTTCCACAAAATTACATCAGTTACAAGTTACATCAGCTACAAGAAAACATTTCAAGAGCATCGGAAGACGAAATAAATGGAGCTTAGAAGAGAAAGGGGGTGCGGTAAAGGTGTAGGAGGGAGAAAGGTTGGAGAGACGAAGGAGAGTCTGCCGAAAGTCCGGCTGGGTAGGTGACCGCCGAGGGGGGAAGTCCCCAGCCCATCTTCTCTATAGCTCTCAGGTAGCTCCACCGGGCATCAGTCAAGTGGCTAGGTCTCAATGAGAAAACAATTAGCGAACAAAGAAGAGGGATAAATGGAGCATAAAGGAGAAAGTGGGTGGAGTAAAGGGGTAGGAGGAAGAGTACGACGGAGAGACGAAGTAAGGTCTGCCCAATGTCCGGCTGGGTAGGTGATGGCCGAAGGGGTTGTCCACAGCCCATCTCCTCTATAGCTATCAAGTAGCTCCACCGGGCAGCGGCCAAAAAGATAGGTCTCCACAGTCAGAGGTAGGTTCACAGATTCGGTATCCTGAGGGGTAGGCCTGGTGGGGGATGTGATCGAGGCCTGGTCAAAGTCCGTTTTTTTCTCAGAGGAGCACAACGTGGTAGGGAACACTGTAGCAGCCATCTTGGGGTCAGGCAAGGAATTCTGACTTTGGATTTAGAAACAGCCAGTTCTCTAGCGGATCATGAGTGACGTCTCCATCTAGAGGTAGTGCAAGGTCTCTCTCAGCAATGGGGTGGGCCTTGGTTAGATCTGTTCTCCTCTGCTGAGAAGGCGCAATGTCAGTAGTTTTATTCTGTAGAGTTTCCAAGGCGGCTCTCGCTCAGACACTTTTAGTCTCGAGTGGAGCCCAGGCCTCCTGTGTGCCTTTAATTTGATATCACTCCTGCCCAGAGTTCTCAAGAAGATTAGGAACGACCGTGCCCAAGTCATCCTTGTGGCTTTGGACTGGGCACAGAGAGTCTGGTATCGAGAACTTTTCCAAATGAACATCGATCCTCCAATCAAGCAGCCCCTTTGAGAGGATCTTCTGTCCTCCACCCGAACCTGTCAACTCACTCCTTCTTGCGTAGAAATTGAGCAGTGGCAGTTGATAGCTTTCAAGATTCCTCCTGAAGTTGGTAATGTTGTTAGGACAGCCAGGCATCCCTCCACCAAAACGGTCTACGCCTGGCAATGGAATTTAAAAAAATATACATTGTACAGAAAAGTCTATTGACTCTCTTGCTGCTTCCCTTTCTGATGTTTCGCTTTATATTGTCTCTACCAGATAGGTTGCTACTGAAGGTAAGTAACCTGTTCATCTGATAGAGACATCTATATGCAGATTCCTTACCTTAGAATAGATACCCAAGCAATACCGTCCCCAGAGAGGGGCTGCGGAAAACTTTCAGATAAAGTCCTGCAGGACTGAATGGCTAAAATGCCCATCCCTGTGGACTGGACTGTGTAGGCAGTAATGCTTGGTAAATGTGGATACCCATGTTGCCATCTGAAAGATGTCCAGGACTGGAACCGATCTTGCTAACGCTGTGGTTTTTAGAGTGATGCGGAGGAGCATAGAAAGTGGCCAAGGTGACAGATTGCTCCACATGGAATGGTGTTACCACTTTTGGGAGGAAAGAAGACCTAGTGTGAAGCACCAGCTTGTCAGGGAAGATCATCAAAAAAGGAGGCTTGGACGATAAAGCTACAGCTTGCTCACCCTCCTGGCAGATGTGATTGCCACTAAAAAGGCTGAGCTCTAGAGGGGACTATAATGCAGGGGATCGAAGGGAGAGCACATCAAAAAGGTGAGAACCAAATTAAGGTCCCACTGAGGCATAATGAAAGGGAAGGTGGGAACATGTGTACACGGCCTTTTCAGTAATCTATGTACAATGGGGGACTTGAATAAAGAGGGTTGGTCTGGCAGCTTCTGGAAAGCAGATGAAGCAAAAAGATACCCTTTTAGGGTGCACAGAGTAGAGCCCTGCTGGTCAACACTCATTTCCTTGCCAACCCTCCCATCCTCCCTACTCTGCGGATACGTTTCTAGGGTCAGGGCCGATCCCTTTCAGAGCTGTAGTTTTCAAACACACCAATGGAGATGCACTTCATTGTTCCGCGCTTCTGGCATGGAAAGTCGTTAAAAGTAACTGACGTCAGCTAGCTGAGGTAGTGCCTGTATGAAAGTGCCCCTTTTGCATGGTCTCCCCCCCCACTTTTTGCCTGATTCTGATGCACTTTGAGTGTGAACTGGGTCGCTGCTAATCCGGTTTTAAGTGCCTGTGTCTTTCCCAAAACTGTACCTTTGTTTCCACATTTTACACACCTCTTGCCCATGTATATGCCCCTTGTAAAAGGTACTAGTGGTTCCAAGGGCCTTGTGACCAGATAGAGTTTCTAAGAGTTACAGCAGGTATTGTGCCACCCTCCGAAACCCCTCACCAAACACATGCACCCTGCCATTGCAGACTGTGTGTTTTCGTGCAGCTAAAACTCATACTCTGGCGATACGCAGATTGTTTTTTCTTTATTGCCTGCTCAACATCAGGATCCCTCTTTACTTAAACTTGGTCTGTGAAACATCTCCTTGTGGATGTCCAGAAGTGCTCTAAGGCTGAATGGTTCTAAGACTGAGGTTCTCATCCTGGGGAACAATCCTGAGCTTTGGGGAGCCAGCCATTGGCCTGTGTCTTTGGGTCCATTGCCAACACCGGTTCCTAAGGTTAAGAACCTGGGATTTTTCATCAATAGCAAGCTCTCTCTCGCTGCTCAGGTTTCGGGAGTCACCTCGGCCTGCTTTGCGGTCCTCAAGTTGTTAATGAAAGTCCTCTGGCTAATTCCACCAGCTGCTCAGAGGTCTGTCTTGCAGGCCTTGGTGATCTCCAGACTTGATTGCGGAAATGTACTGTATCTGGGTGCGGACAAGACCCCTGTACGCCGTCTCCAGCTTATTCAGAATGTGGCAGCCTGCCTACTTTTTAGGTTGCCTCGGCATGCCTCTGTTTCCCCTTTGCTCCATCAACTTCACTGGCTCAGGGTTAGTAAGTGTATTGAGTTTAAGGCCCTCTGCTGCATGTTTAAAGCTTGGCACGGCCTGGCCCCCCGTGTACATACTCAATCTTGTAAAGCCCTATCGACCGTCTCGCAACATAAGATCGGCCAACCTTTTTCTCTTCTCAGTCCCCAGAGTACGGCTGACCCGCATGGGTGGCCACTTGTTTTCCTTCCTGGGACCAAGATTGTGGAACTCTCTTGTGCTGGAACTCAGGAATTGTCAATCTCTCCTCGCTTTCTGAAAAAAGCTAAAGAACTTTCTTTTTAGCCACGCCTAATGCCAACTGAGCCCTAATCTCACTTGTCCCGCTTTCAGCGTCGGGAAACCCTGTTGGGTAGCTGCCTGCTTTATAAACCCTTTAAATAAATAAATCAATAAAAAAAACTGAGTCCTGTGTGCCATGCCCACCATCACCTCTCTAGCAGGCACTACAGCCCTAAGGCAGTGTGCACTATACCACAGGTGAGGGCATAGCTGCATGAGCAATATGCCCCTACAGTGTCTGAGTCCATTCTCAAGACATTGCAAGTGCAGTGAAGTTATATTGAGTGCATGGGCTGGAAGTTAGTATTTACAAACTCCACAGCTCCATGATGGCTTTACTGAATACTAGGAAGCTTGATATCAAACCTCTCAGCATAATAAACCCACACTGATGCCAGTGCTGGATTTATTATAAAATGCATTAAGAGGGCATCTTAGTGATGTCCCCTGAAAAACAACCCACTCAGTCATGTACAGCTGACTGGTTTCTGACCCCCTGAGGTGGGAGCCTTATGCTCTCATGGGTCAGAAACAAAGCCTGCTTGGGGTGGAGGTGCTTCACACCTACCACCCAAGCAGGAACAGCATTTAGGGGCAGTGAGCCTCAAAGACTTCCTTATCTTTGTTATGCTAGCCCGGGCTTTTCCAGTTAGTGGAGATGCCCACTCCCTTGACCAAGCCCCACTTTTGTCGGCAAGTTCGACGGGAACATTAGTAATCAGGAGGTGTGTCCCCTCTCAGCCAGGACCAACTTTAAGGTGCCCTGAACTGTAGTGATCCCCTCCTTTGAAAATTCTCCATATTGGTTGTGAGGATTTTAGCCAATAGGATGAGGGGTATGCTCCCTCCCCAAGTGGAGGGGGGCATACAAAGGGTGTGGCGACTCTAAAGGTAAGTAGTCAGTTGGCTACTACCTGCCACTACCTGTAAGCCTCTAAATTAAGTATTTAGTGGCACCCCGGAACCTTAATGCTCAGATTCCTGGTGACCTAAAGAAGGACCGAAAAACCGTGCAGCAGTGAAGACTCCAGACAACAACTGATTTGCCCCCAGCGCTATCGGCCTGTCTGCAGCCCTCGAAGAAACCTGCTTCGAAAAGCGACTCATCCTGCAGGACCTCCGACCTTCAGAACACTGGGAGGACTGCCTGCCTTCCCCAAAGACCAAAAACTCCTGAGGACAGCGGCCCTGTCCACAGAGAAATCAACATCAAATACTCCCTTGCCTTTTGGAACTGCAGGTCCTGCCCACTCTGCATCCAACACCGCGGCCCGAGTCGGAGTGGTCCACTGGTCCAGTGAAGTCTCCCCAGGTAATCCATCGGTGGCTGGCCTCTCCTGGACTCCACAAAGAAGCCTGCATCCCCTGTGCTGATGGTGGTGCAGACTTGGTGTCCACTTGAACCTTGTCCTGTGTTGGTCCAAACCCTCGAAGACAGGGATAGTAAGTTGTGTACTTACCTGTTAATGTGTATAACTGTTTTCCTTCCATAAGATTATGTTGCATTTGTTCCTATTTGCACAAAGTGTCTGATTTCTACATTTTTAAGTATTCCTACTATTGATTGACACTACAAAGTATTTCTAATATTACTGTTAAGTATTCCTATTGCTATTTGCAACACATTCCTGCTGTACCTGAAAGTATTGCTATTTTGAACTGGCCCTGCTTGGGTCTAAAATAAAATTAACAAAGTAATATTTTTATACAAATATTGGACTTTGAGTTAGTCATTGAGTGTGTGCTTCATTTATTGACTGTGTGTACAACAAATGCTTAACACAGCCCTCTGATAAGCCTTACTGCTCAACCACGCTACCACCAAAGAGTTAGGTATTATCTTCTGAAGCCTCTAGGGATCCACTGGACTCTGTATATACTATACCAAAGTAAGGTATAGTGTGCACAGAGCCATCTTCCTACACTGCCGATATAGGTGAGTAATTTCCGGCGCAGACGTCATGCGGAGCCGACAGAAGCCACCTACCGGCGTGCAGGGGTAATGCGTGAAGAAAAATCTTCCTGACCCAGTCTGACGCCTGGGGGGAATTAAAAAATAAGGAATCGGTGGCTAGATATTGCCTGTACCAGATAAGGTTTTACCGACTGCTACGGATAAGGTGTTCGGTGCTTCTAGTGGTCATCTTGTTGGTCGGTGTTGGATGGTGGTTGTAGTGGTCATCTTGTTGTGATGCGGGCTCAGATGGCTTCCAAGTTTGTCAGGGGAACAGCTGTGTTGCTGCTTCTGAAGATCCACTTTACTGGAAGAAAAAGGAGGTTAAAGGTGAGAAGTGTTGCCTAGGAAGCACCCTCGAGGTCCAACTGTGTGCGCCGTGCAATCGAGGTGAATTGACTCTTTCATGAGTTATACCAAACATAAATACATGCTGAATTGGATCAAAGGCAGATAGAGCACTGAACTTGCTCAAAATGGTTTCTGGCTTTAGGAGTTTTATGACAACATGTTATGCTATTCAGTCTCCTCATAGGCCCTTTTATTTCTTTACCACATTTTAAAATAGAATCTGTAAGCAGACGAAAATTGGTGAAAATTAAATCCTCTCTTTTCAAGATTGTCCTGAGATGTCACTTTGTGTGATGTCATTGGCTGATAGGTGATATAATGTCACTTCATTTTGATGTCATCAGTTATATTAAATAGTACCAACTTATATGAGTTTCTTATACTTAAGCTCTCTGGGTAAGTCCATTCTGGCAGCCTGTGATCCAGAATGTCTGTCAAAATACGAACTCTTCTGAAATAGGCGGGTATCCAGGTGGTGACCCTCTTACAAAGTGCTGCTGAAACAAAATAATTTAAAGGTAGTTGTGGACTGAGGACAGAGCTTGGCACACAGTTCTTTAGAAATGTAGTAAGATTTTTGATTCCAGCAGACCACTACACCTCCGATTCTCTTTCCTGTTTCAGCTGCTCAAACCGTCAACACAGAACATACAACCCAGAAGAATCGTGGAACGATAATAAAGTGTGTTCGGGGACTGGATGTACATGAAACTCTATGAACACTCTGTGAGAAAATGGGGTTCTGTTCCTATACCCCCATTGGAAAGTGCCCCTTTTTGTATGGTTACCCCTTACTTTTTGCCTGCTATTTGATACACTTTGACTGAATGTCCACTTGGATCCTGCCACTCAGGTTCCAGTGCCTGTGTTCTTTCCCAAAACTCTACCTTTGTTTCCACAATTGGCACACCTCTGGCCCACATAGAAGTCCCTTGTAAAGTGGAACACTGGTACCAAGGGCCTTGTGACCAGAGAAGGTCTTGAAGGGCTGCAGCATGTATTGTGTCACCCTCAGTGACCCCTCACTTAACACATACACCCTGCCATTGCACACTGTGTTTTGTTGCCGATAAAACTAAAGAGTCGACATGGCACACATTTCTGTGTGCCATACCCACAAACCCTGCCTGTGGCATAGGTAAAAGACACACAATTGAGGGACGGAATGCAGAACAAATCAAAACATTCACCCCCAGTCAAGAGATCTGGGTTAAATCCATCATTCTTTTGCTCACCATGCCGCCCCAGTTTAGACCTGGCCATATGCAAATCTGTCTTGACCCTGTGTCTCATGGGAACAGTCCAGCCTGAACTGTCAAGCCAGGTCCTCCCTGGACTAGAAACAAGCATCCGAGGACCTGTTTCGGGGTTTCACCCCTTTTCAGCCAGTATAGCTTGATTCCAGTGGCACAGTGAGCCCAGGACCCACGTTTGGGCATACCTGGCGCACTTAGGACGAGAAAGCAAAAGACACACAATTGATGGACGGAATGCAGAACAAATCAAAACATTCATCCCCAGTCAAGAGATCTGGATTAAATCCATCATTCTTTTGCTCACCATGCCACCCCAGTTTAGACCTGGTCATATGCAAATCAGTCTTGACCCTCTGCCTCATGGGAACAGTCCAGCATGGTGGCCAAAAGAATGATGGATGAGTTCAAACTGAAATGGCATGGTGAGCAAAAAAAATATGGATTTATGTCCAGATTTCTGTACTGTGGTGTGAATGTATGACACTGTTCTGCATTCTGTCCATCATCTGTTGTCTTTGCATTTGTCACCCCGAGTGGGACGGGTATGCCCAGACGTGGGTCCCGCGCTCTCCATGCCACTTTAATCAAGCTATCCTGTCTGAAGAGGCGTGAAACCCCGAAACCAGTCCTAGGATGCTTGTTTCCTGTCCAGGGAGGACCTGGCTTGGCAGTTCGGGCTGGACTGTTCCCATGAGGCACAGAGTCAAGACTGATATGCATATGACTGGGTTCAAACTGGAATGGCATGCTGAGCAAAAAAACGATGGATTTAGGCCCAGATCTCTGTACTTTGGTGAATGTATGACATTGTTCTGCATTCTGTCCATCAACTGTTGTCTTTGCATTTGTCAACCCGAGTGGGACGGGTATGCCCAGACGTGGATCCCATGCTCTCCATGCCACTGGAATCAAGCATCCTGGCTGAAGAGGGGTGAAACTCCAAAACCGGTCCTAGGATGCTTGTGTCCAGTCCAGGGAGGACCTGGCTTGGCAGTTCGGGCTGGACTGTTCCCATGAGGCACAGGGTCAAGACTGATTTGCATATGGCTGGGTTCTAACTGGAAGGGCATGGCGAGCAAAAAAACTATGGATTTAGGCCCAGATCTCTGTACTGGGGTAAATGTAGGACATTGTTCTGCATTCTGTCCATCCAACTGTTGTTTTTGCATGCGGCATAGGTAAGTCAGCTCTAAGGCAGGCTACACTATACCACATGTAAGGGCATTGCTGTATGAGCAATATGCCCTACAGTGTCCAAGTCAATTCTTAGGCATTGTAAGTGTGATGAAGCCATATTGAGTATGCGGGCTGAGAGTTTGGCGTTGCGAACTTCACAGCTCCATGAGGGCTCTACTGAATGCTAAGAAGTTTGATATCAAACTTCTCAGCACATTAAACCCACACTGATGCCAGTGTTGGATTTATTGTAAAATGCACTCAGAGGGCATCTTAGAGATGCCCCCTAAACAATGGCCAACTCCCCAGTGTACAGATGACTGGTCTGCACCAGCCTGCCACAATCAGACATGTTTCTGACCTCCTGAGGTGGGAGCCCTTGTGCTTTTGTGGGTCAGGAACAAAGTCTGCTTGGGGTGGAGGTGCTTCTCACCTACCCCCCAGCAGGAACAGCATTCAGGACGATGAGCCTCAAAGGCTTCCTCCCTTTTGTTATGCTAGCCAGGGCCTCTTCAGCTAGTGGAGATGCCAGCCCCCCTGACCAATCCCCACTTTTGGCGGCATGGTTGGCGGAAAATTATTAGTCAGGAGAGGTGCCCCCTCGCAACCAGGACCACCCCATAGGTGTCCTGAGCTGAAGTGACCCTCTCCTTGGAAAATCATCCATATTGGATGAAAGGATTTTAGCCAATCAGGTTAGGCGATGTCCCCTCCCTTACAAAGGTTGTAGTCACCCTAAACGTAAGTAGCCCATTGGCTACTACCTGCCAGTTTCTGTAATGCCCCAAAATTCAGAATTCAGATTCCTGCGATCTAATAAGAACGAAGAAGACACCTTGCAGCCTACCCTGAAGAAGACTACTGCTTTGGCCCCAGCCTAACATCCTGTCTCCCCTTAAAGACTCTGCAAAGAAGACAATGCCTGTCTGTGAGAAAGTGCCATCTTTCTTCCACGGTATGCCCCCACTTTTTGCTAAATTGCTGAATGTACTTTGACTGAGTGTACCCTGGACTCCTGCCAATCAGGTGCCCAGGGCCTATGTTCCTTCCCTAAAAACACATAACCCAAATTGGCAATCCCTGGCCATATGTCAGCCCCTGGTAAATGGTACCCTAGGTACCCAGGGCCTTGTGACCAGGGAAGGCCTCTAAGGGCTGCAGCACTCATTGTGCCACCCTTAGAGGCCGTGTACCCTTACACACACACACTGCCTTTGCAGGCTGACTGTCTGGGTGCAAGACAAAGCAAAGTGTCGACATGGCACACATCCCTGTGTGCCATGCCCATCACCTACACTGCCATGGCATACATCAGCCACCCCTCTAGCTGGGTGCCCTATGCCAATGGTGTGGGCACAGGAGCAGGAGCCCTGTGCCCCTACAGTACCCAGGTCCATTCCTGGGCTCTGTAAGTGCAGTGCTGCCCTTTAAGAGTACATGGTGCTGGGAGCTCGTCAAACACGAACTCCACAGCACCATAAAGGCAGCACTGAAGACTGAGAAGTTTGGTATCAAACTTCTCAGTACATTAAACCCACATTGATGCCAGTGTGGGATTTAATGTGCCAAGCACCCCAGAGGGCATCTTAGAGATGCCCCCTAAAACCTAACCTACAATCCACGTCTGTGCTAAGGCTGCCTAGGCTGCCACACACCAGACATGTTGCTGGACCCCTGGGTAGGAGAGCCCCTGCTCTCCTGGGCCTGCAACAATGCTCATCCTGGGCGAGGTGCTAAATCTCCTCCCCCAGGATGGGCAGGGGGAAGTTTCAAAGGCATGCCGCCTCTGAGTTTCCCCAGGCCACTGCAACCCCCCACTCTGGCGGGAAGCTTGGCCGGAAACCCCAAATAAAGAAAAGGAATGTGGCAGCCTGCCAACCCCACCCCTCAGGTGGGGGAGGCGAGGTGAAGCACATCCCCGGGCTCTCGCCATCTTGAAGATGGGAAGCCCTACCCAATCAGGATTAGGCTACTGCCCCCCTCCCACAGGAGAGAGGCAGGATAGGGGGTGTACCCACCCCAGGACAGGGATCCATTGGTCCCTGCCCTTCAACTACCAGTAACACCCCTAAATCTAGTATTTAGGGGCACCCTGAACCTTCCTTCCCCAGATTCCATATTCAAAATTACAAGAAGAGCGAGAAGAAAGAAGACCTGCCCTGCAGCTTCTAAAAAGAGGAAGACACCAACAGCTTTGGCCCCAGCCCTACCGGCCTGTCGACCCTCGAACCTGCTCCTGCTCCAACCCGGCATCTCTTGTGGCCAGCAACCTCACAAACCCCGGAGGACCTGGCTACCTTTTGGCTCTAAGCCCCTGAGACTCCCATGAGTAGAGGCTCTGCTCAAAACCTATTTCTAATCCCTGGCAGCAGCCCGGAACCGCGAACCCAGCACACTCTGCACCAGCCAAGCCTGGCCAGTACCAGAGTGAACAAAGACCACGAGGACGACCCCACGGCGACTGTGACCTCGAGTCCGGCACCCAAGGACTTCCCTCGACCCCTCCTGAAGAAGCCTGCAGCCTCAGACCAAGGTGCCCCCCCCCCCCCCTACCGCGATCAACAGAGGGTAAGATTTCCCGACACCAAAAGGCACCCCTGCACGCGGCGCACCGCGGCCCCCTGTGCCCACTCCCGGGGTACCTACCTATCCTCCAACTACCCAACTTACCTCTCGAAGTGTGGTGGCACCTGAAGAGTCCTCGTCCCCGAGCTTGCAGTCTTTTTCTAAACCGTAGATTTCCCATTGAAATCAATTGAGCGCCCGAAGGCTCAAAAGCACTCTGCACCCAGCCGCCCGAGTTGGCCTGGCAGTGCAACCTCTACACCTACCTACTTCCCCACTTGCCCTGAGTAAGTGACCAGGAGCCCGGCTCCCACAGCCGCGTGGCTTGCCAGTCAGCAGCCACCAACCAAGGCCCCCCTATCCCTCATAGGACAACATTGGGCCCAACTCTCTCTGCACCCGGCCGCCCTAGAGTCGCTGAGGGTGAACCAACTGTACCAACCTGACCCTGGGGGACCCCTGAGTCTATGCCCAGAACCTCAACTCTGCCAGTCGAGTACTTACCTTTAAACCGATAACTCTATTTTCCTCATAGGGTAACATTGACTGGCTTTTTCCTGAAATTTCTTCTAAGTGTGGACTTTTCAAATCTTAAAATATTCACCAAAAATCACCCGAGTAACGAAAACGAAATTACTCACCTGCTCTTAGGTGAGCTCCCAGTGCTGGATCTTGGTGCCCAGCACTGACTCTGAAAAATACTTACAACTGTACTTACCAGTAACCCAATTTTCTTCAATAGGAAACCATTGACTGTTTTTCTGTGAAATTTCTTCTAAGTGTCAATTTCTGCAATTTCTAAATATTCCTCAAAAATCGTATAACATCTGAAAACGTAATTACTTACCTGTTTTGGATAAAAGTCCCAGGACTGAGTCTAGGCACCCAGTACTGGATTACAAAAGTAACGAGAACATACTGTACCTGTAACTTGAATTTTCTTCCATAGGGAATCATCAACTGTTTTCTCGGAAATATTTTTTAAGTGTCAACTTTTGAAATAGCTAAATATTGTTTAAAAATCACCACAGTAATTAAGTCGACTTTCATCACTTGATTCTAAGTACTGACCCAGGACTGAATCTAGGATCCAGGCCTGGAATTCCAAAAGTAATCCTAAAAGTAATCTGTTGCAAATAACTTGAAACTTCCATTGAACTCAATGCATTATTGTGTTTAAAATAGTGTTGCCTATTGCAACCACTTGTAACTGTTTACAAAAGTCAATTGCATATTGCAAAAGTATTTATACAAAGCATCTCATTCTGAGAAAGTATTCTTTTAATACCTATTGTTGGTTCTAAAATAAAACAAGCATATATGTTTTTATATATAAATCATTGGCCTAGAGTTCAGTTATTGAGTGTGTGATATCATTTGCTGACTGAGTGTGTACAACAAATGCTTTACACTGTCCTCTGATGTTGCCTTACTGCTCGACCAAGCTACCACTTTAGAGAGTAAGGTTATATCTAACTTTAGCCTCTGCCAAACCCTTGGGGACTGTGGACTCTGTACACCCTGTACCTATTAAGAAACAGTATATACAGAGCCACTTTCTCACACTGTCCTGCAGCCAGTGACTTCCAGAAACCAGAGGAAGACTGCCTGCTCTTCAACAAAGACCAGCTGTTCCGAGGACAGCAGTTCTGGCCACGAGAAACCAACTCCAAGGATTACGGATCTAGCTGGAACTGCAACGCCTGCCCACTCTGCACCCAACACACATGGCCCAAGTCTGAGTGGCTCACCTGTCCAGTGTAGTCTTCCCAGCAATCCTGACCTCGTCTCCATCAGTAGCAGACCTCTCCTAGCCTCCACGAAGACACCTGCAGCCTTATCTCGAAGGGTCTCCCTTACTGCGACAGGCTCCGGTGAAGAAGTTCCAATGTCCAAATGGAATCCCTGCATCCTCATCCACTCGACTTTGGGGAGCACGGATGATGGTGCCACGGCATCCACCAACAAATCTACTTACCTGCTAAGTTGTTGGTCACCTTTATTCAGCCTCCTGGTCCGAGCCTGCAGCCTCTTTGTGTGATTCCCTTTTACTTGCATTGGAAGCCCAACGCTGATTTGCGCCCTGCATCCGACCGCTGCCCTTGCCCGTGCCACTGGTGGTGTATGGTTAGTACTGCCTTGTGGCACCCTGTGCTTGCCTAAATCTCTGGGTCCTGTGCCCTGAAACCACAAGTACCTACTTGCAACCAGCACCTTTGTGGGTTTCCCCAGTCTCCACTGACTAACATTGGGCTTAGTGATCTCGTTACCAGGCTGCCCCAGTGCCACTGGTGGAGCAGTACCTACCTTGGTTTGACCCTTGCCCAGTGTTGGTCTAAACCCCCGAAGACTGGATGTGTAAATCGAGTACTTACCTATAAATGTACATAACTGTTTTCCTCCCATAGGATTGCAGTGCATTTCTTGATATTGCATTAAGAGTCTCTTTTACATTGCAAAATTACTGCTACTGTTGGACAGCGCAAAGTATTTTCAGTATCACAATAAAGTATTCTTACTGCTTTTGCAAACACATTTCTACTATACCTGAAAAGTATTGCTATTTTAAAACTGCCACTTACCTGCAAATGACAATTGGTCTTGGATTCAGTGTGTGTAATCATTTGTTGCCTGAGTGTGTACAACACATGCTAAACAAAGCCCTCTGATTTGCCTGACAGCTCATCCACACTACCACAAAAGAGAGTATGGTATTATCTACTTTCACCTCTGTACGCCTTTGGGGATCCACTGGCCTCTATGGTATAGTATATTCAGAGTCCGCTTCCAACCCCCTCCCTTTTTTGCCCGTTCTCTGGTGCAATTTTGACTAAAAGTGTGCGGAGTTCCTGCTAATCAGGTCCCCAGCACCAGTGTGCATTCCTTAAAACTGTACCTTGTTTGGCACCACTTCAGCTACCCCTGTAAGTCCCTAGTAAATGGTATCCCTTGTACCTAGGGCATTGGGACTGAAGAGGGTAACAAGTTGTGCCACCCTAGGGACCCCTCACCCAGGCCATGCAAACTGCCACTGCCGCCTGTATACTTGGGTGAAGAGAAAAAGCAACAAAATTGGCATGGCACACTGCCTCAGGTATAGGTAAGTCACCCCTCTAGCAGACATTTCAAGCACTAAGGCAGGGTGCACTATAGCATGAACAAATATGCCCCCTACAATATTTAGGTCTATTCCCTAATATTGTAAGTGCCAGGGAAACCATGGCGAGTTCATGGGCTGGAGACACAACAACTCGAATTCCACAGCACCATGATGGCTTCACTGAACACAGGAGTGTTTGGTACCAAACGGCTGGTCTCAATAAACCGGATGCCAGTGTGGGACCATATGCAGAGCCAGCTTCCTCCACACTCAGAGTAAATGAAGTCAGAGTATTAAGCACAAAAAGGCATTGAGTTGTAAGATGGAGTGCTACAAAGATGAGCACTTGTTCTAAAAATGATACCTGGGGTTCTGGAGTTGATGACTAGGCAATTGCTGATGAATTGGTATTGCTTTAGTTATTTTTTTTCAGTGTTTGGAATTTTTGAATAATTGTAGTCATGTTTCCTTTCAGTTACCCCTCGAACAATGGTTTCACAAAGAAAGGCCAACGATTGTTCCTTTCTGATCGGTTACACAAATGGATTCTATCCCAAAGACATCCAGATGAAATGGGTCCGGAATGGTGTAGAGATACCTTGGGCGTCGAAGGAGCTCCTGCCAAACCCCGATGGAACCTACCAGGTCAGGACAGTGGTGGAAGTTCAGGACGGAGATGATGTGAGAACTTATGAATACCATGTGAAACACGGCAGCCTCACGGAGATTGTGACAGTGGATTATGGTAAGTACATACCACTCTGAAACTTACATCGGAGGCTGAAGGTCACGTGAGCCTGCAGGGGATTGTGATGGTGGCTTATGGTAAGTGGTTGGGATTTGTGTGATAGTAATTTCCCAACCCCCAAATACATACAGTTTTAAAGAAAAGTATGTGATTTTACATGGATTGCGTAAAAAATTGCTGGTTGTTATATTACATGAATAATTTTTCGTAGGGGCACACCTCCCTTTCAGAAGTTACACTAGATACCTGGAGGGGGCTGTTTTGTGGGGAATATGTCTCTTGGGTTTGGTATTACTCTACATGCAAGAGATTTTGTACCTCAACCCGTGTTCCACAGTTGAAAATGACTCAGAATTACAGCAAATATTTGTGATTTTGCCATAAAAGAAAATTCATAAAGTACGCAAGATTTCATCCAATGAGTGGGCTTAACTCTCAGGATAAGGGCTAACCTTCTATCTAGTTGCTAGTAGTGGTCACTGCAGTCTGATGGAAATTATAATGGTAGTGTGACCCCCAAAGTTGGGGTGGAGGGGTGAGCGGTGGATAAGGTGGTCTCAGCTCTTTGATCTCCTCAGTGTTGGCAGTTGCCAGGTACACCCCAGTGGTGCTGGCTGACACAAACTTGAGTATTAGAATGATATGACTCTCTTGGTTTGTTGAGACCGTCTGAAGATTCTGGTCTGCACTGCTTACGTGCCCCAGGCCAGTCTGCTTCTTCTGGGCTGCCCTACACTCTGTGCATGGTGGCTGAGCTTCTCCTCCGATAATGCTGTCCTGCAAGATTAATTTAGAGTGTGTTTCGAGTGAGTTGATTTAATAGGAATGATGGCCTCTTGCATTTTCCTTGTACCTCACGCAAGACTTCAGATGCGCCCCTTACAAGAATGTCTAGCACGTCAGTAGAACCAGGCTCAAGGACAACTTACAGATCTGGTGTTTGTGGACAGCCGCACACATCGCTCTCTGCAGTGGCGGAACACACAAAACCTTTCCAAAGGGCGGCCGTTCCTAGAGCCAGTTCCAAAGATAGTGCTAACAGCAGACGCATCACTCGCCGTCTGGAGAACCCATCTCCTAAACCACACGATTCAAGGCAAGTGGACCACTCAAGAAAAAGTGCTCCACATCAATCACATGGAATTACTGGCAATATTTCTAGCGTTAAAATCATTCCAAGTACATCTACAACACAAGACTGTCCTAGTCCAGACGGACAATATGACAGCCATGTATAACATACAAAAACAAGGAGGCCCACATTCTTTGCAGCTATCTCAACTGGCGCAAAGCATATGGAGATAGGCCATTCCACAAAACATATACTTTCTGGCAGAACACCTTCCAGGAGTTCACAATCAGATTGTGGATCTGCAAAGTTGACAGACACAGCAGATACACAAATGGGAACTTCGTCCTCAAGTTCTTCAACCATTTTTCTAAATGCGGGGTCGACCAGACATAGATCTGTTCGCCACACATGCAAATACAAAATGCCCAACCTTCGCCGCCAGGTTTCCACACCCGTAGTCCAAAGGCAATGCGAAATGGATGAACTGGTCAGGCAGATTTGCGTACGCTTTTCCGCCAGTCCCACTAATTCCTCTAGTAGTACGCAGACAGTCTCTCAAAATGATCCTGGTAGCTCCCACATGGGCACGCCAACCGTGGTTCACAACACTCTTGGAACTTTCAGTAGTTCCACATCAAAAACTACGTCTCTCCCCAACGTTGCTAACGCAGAACCATGGAGAGATGAGACACCCTGATCCAGGACAACTGAATCTAGCAATCTGAGTTTGGTTACCTTAACCTTTCACCGGACTGTATGAACATCATTAAAGAAGCCAGGCGCCCTACTACTAGAACTTGCTATGCAGCAAAATGGAAAAGATTTGTCATCTACTGCAATAACAATAAAATCGATCCGCTGGATGCTTCCACCCAGGACATCATTTGCTATTTGCTACAATTACAAATGTGTAAACTAGCATATTCATCCATAAGATTACATCTAGCGGCACTTGCCGCTTATTTACAAAACAGACACACCTTGTCACAATTTAGAGTACCTGCAATTTAAGCCTTTATGGAGGGGTTTAAAAGGATAATTCCCCCAGACTGCCACCTTCTCCGTGTGGAATTTAAATATTGTTCTTACGAGGCTCATGGGTCCCCCATTTGAACCTCTACACAAATGTGAACTGCAATTCCTCACATGAAAAGTAGCTTTCCTTTTCGCAATTACCTCTCTCAGAAGGGTAAGTGAGATCCAGGATTTAACCATACAAGAACCATTCTTACAAATACATCATCGTAACAAGGTGGTTCTTAGAACAAATCCTAAATTTCTTCCCAAAGTAATCTCTGCTTTTCATCTTAACCAATTAGTTGAGTTACTGGTGTTTTTCCAAAACCCGGACTCTGTAGCAGAGAGAGCTCTTCTCACACTAGACGTCAAAAGAGCACTACTTTATTACATTGACATGACTAAGCCCTTTAGAAAGACAAAACAACTGTTTGTAGCCTTCTCACCACCTCATAAAGGTAACCCCATCTCCAAAGCTGGAATTGGTAGGAGGTGGTGGTCCCCGGGGCTTAGGGGGCTTGCGAGGCCCATCGCCCAAAATAAGCCCCGGGGAGGTAGCGGTCCCCAGGACTTGGGGAAGCCTGCGAGGCGCCCCGCCCTAAAATAATTAAATGCCCCGGGGAAGTGGTGGTCCGCATGGGTCAGCATGGGGGGGGGGGGCTGGAAGCCCCCCCCACGCATTTTTTTCAAGAAGCCCCAGGGAGGTGGTGGTCTCCGGGGCTGCGGAGGGGCCACGTGCTCCCCGCATATGATTAACCCCCGCGCTTCGTTTATTTTTTTATTTCTCAGCGGGATTCGCGCACCTAGCACAACTTCTGCCCAAAAAACAAATGCTTGTTTTGGCCTTGGGGGTCCCTGTGGGACCCCTGACCAGCCCTAGGGGGTTAGTTGTTCTACCCTGCCCCCTTTCCTTCATTCATAACCTTTTTGATGTGACTCTGTTCAACCGAGTCACAAGATGGCTGCCAACACTTCCTGGTTTGGAGTATTGACAGCCAATCAGAATCAAGCTTGTGCTCGGGAGGGTTGGCGAATCTTCCTCGGCGCTCAGATATCAATATTTTATTTTTTGAATGTCTCAGGAACTCCTGAACGGATTTACACCATTTAAAAAAAGCACGCTTTCTGAACCAAGATCTACCCTTATGCCAAATTTGGTGTAATTCCGTTCAGCAGTTCGGGCTGTAGCTTTGTCTAAAGTTCCTATGGATATGAACATGGGGAAAATGCGTTTTGAACCCCCCTTTTTTCCTCGACCCCGCTTGAAGAATCACCCCGAAACTTTCAAGACACACACTGACCTGAGTGAGCCATTTGTTTGGGAAAATTCGTCAAACTGCGTCAAAGATATTGGCAAAAGAAAAAAATATTTTTGAATAGAAACAAGGCCCTTACTCGAACTACCTACTGGCGACCACCAGTAGGATATATATATATATATATATATATATTCACTGAAAAAACCATAGGTTTCACACATGTTATAGTTAGTGGAAATTTTACTGATAAAAAACCAATGAAATTGCCCCGTTATAGTTAGCGCAGGCAACTATAACTCACGCGACCACAATCCTCTGCTGATGCTAATACTGTATTTAGACACTTATTTGCCCATGTCTTCTTCCATACATTTTTAGCTATACATATATTACAAATATTTTTTTTTCATAAAGACACATATGTCATCAGCAGAGGATTGCGGTCGCGTGAGTTATAGTTGCCTGCGCTAACTATAACGGGGCAATTTCATTGGTTTTTTTATCAGTAAAATTTCCACTAACTATAACATGTGTGAAACCTATGGTTTTTTCAGTGAATTTGCAAGGTTTTTTAAATGCTAATTCCTAACTATAACGTGTGTGAAACCTATGGTTTTTTCAGTTAATTAGTACGGTTTTTTAAATGCTAAGTTTTTTTCCCTTATAATAAGCCCTGTACATTTGGTGGCCTACGGCCACCAAAAGCACAGGGGGTGGGGTAAGTGTGGATAGTGTTTTTTTCCATTGTAATAAGCCCAGCACATTTGGTGGCCTTCGGCCACCAAAAGCACAGGGGGTGGGGTAAGTGTGGATAGTGTTTTTTTTATTTTTATTTTTTTACCGTACGCTTACCGTAAGCGTACGGTAAGCGTACCCCGCGAAATTGCCGAAAAAAAAATAAAACCGTTTTTGCACTTGGGGGATGTTTGGGGACTCCCTCCACATGACTATGTGGGAGGGAGTTGTCAAAACAGCCCCTTTACATGTTTTTGGGCTTCCGATTTTAAAAATCTCTCTCAGTGCGAGAGACAAAATGGCGGCCGCCGCTTCCTGGTTTCGGCCGATTCGAATGTTTACTAAGATCTAAGAGCCAATCAGAATCGCGCTCGCGCACGCCACCGTACGCTTACCGTAAGCGTACGGTAAGCGTACCGTAAGCTGGCTCAGATATATATATTGATTTAAAGGCTATTTTCTCAGAATCTACTGAACAGATTTACACCAAACCTACAAAAGGCACTTCCTTGACCTAGGGACTACCTCTCTGCCAAATTTTGAGTAATTCTGTTCAGCCATTCGGGCTGTAGCTCGTTCTAAAGGTCCTATGGAAAAATGCATGGGAAAAACGCGTTTTGGGACCCCCCTTTTATCTCAGCCCCCGCTTGACGAATCCCCCCGAGACTTTCAGGGTAGGAGCGGAGCGTAGCGCCCCACCTATTTTGAGAAATTCGCGAGGATTCGTCGACCGGCGCCAAAGTTATTCAAAATAGAATGTTGAGGTTTTCCTATGGAAACGTGGTCCTAACTATAACTACCTACTGGCTATCGCCAGTAGGTAATATATATATATATATATATATATATATTTTCACTGAAAAAAACCAGAGGTTTCACACGTTATAGTTAGCTGGACATTTCACTCGTACAAAACCATTGAAATTTCCCCGTTATAGTTAGTTCAGCTAACTATAACTCGCGCGCCCGCAATCCACTGCTGATGACTGTCACATATTACATCACTCATGACATGGTCAGTGACATCACTCATGACATCACTGATGACATCTCAAATGACATCACTGATGACATCACTGATGACGTCACTGATGACGTCATCCATCGAGTATGTGTTCTGAACAATTTTAATATGTTTAATATGTTTAATATATATATATATAGGGAAAGGCCTGTTGAAGAATGAGTGGGTGTACAAGTTTGTAAATGGATGATTTTCTGTGGTGCGTAACATGATTCTATAAGTGAGTCATTAAATGTATCTTACTGCAGACTAGTGACTAAACTGTGTAAATGTCTGTATGTGTCTGTATGTTGGTGTATAAGTGGCTGCATGGTTTTGTGAATAGCTATATGAGTGTCTATATAAGTTATTGATTGCTTGTCTCAGTATCTGTATGGGTTCCTGAGTGTTTGTGTGGGTAGGGTGTGTGTGACTATGCATAGATGTGTGAGTGGGTGATTCTATGGGTGCATGGTTTTAAGAGTGCATCTGTGATGGACTGTATGGTTGAGTGAGTGTATGTATGGGTGTGTTAGGGATTGAATGTATATCTCAGTGGTACATTTGTGACTAACTACATATGTGAAAGGCAGTATATGTGCGTGTAAGAATATATAAGTGGGTAGATGTGAGAGTGTGTGATTGTGAAAGTGACTGTATGGATGAGTGTGTGCTTGTATCAATGATTCTATAAGAGTGTAAGAATGTGATACTATTTTTATGAGTAAGTGAACTTGAGTGTGTATAACCGCATAGGTGAGTAAATGGGAGTGTGATTATTTGCATGACTGAGTAGGTGTAAGAGTACCTCTATGGATACTGGTTAGTGTGTGAGTGTATATATAAAAGTGTATAAATGTATATGATAGTTTTGTATGGAGTGACTGTAAGTATGAGTGACTGTACAGGTGAGTGAGTGGAGGTGTATGAAGACCTAAGAGTTAATAAGTGGGTATGTAGTTATTGGTATTGCAGTATGTATGGTTTTGAGATTGAAACTCTTAAATTTTGAGTCGGTGTATCAAAGGTTATATTAGGGTGTGAGAAGATGTGGTAATTTATCACATGGATGACGTCATCAGTGATGTCATTTGAGATGTCATCAGTGATGTCATGAGTGATGTCACTGACCATGTCAAGAGTGATGTAATATGTGACGTCATCAGCAGTGGATTGCGGGCGCGCGAGTTATAGTTAGCTGAACTAACTATAACGGGGAAATTTCAATGGTTTTGTACGATTGAAATGTCCAGCTAACTATAACATGTGTGAAACCTCTGGTTTTTTCAGTGAATTTGCAAGGTTTTTAAAATGCTAATTCCCAACTATAACGTGTGTAAAACCTATGGTTTTTTAAGTGAATTTGTAAGGTTTTTTAAATCCTTTGTTTTTCTTTTGAGTTTTTTTTTTTTAAACAATATGCTACCTATGTATATAATCATTGATTTACTGTATCCTGCAATATAGAAAGGTTCACCTTTTTTAAATAAATGGTTAGATATAGTTGAATAACAGTTGATATCTTCTACAAACCTTTACTTTTTTATTTTATTTCTTTTGAGGATTTTTTTCCGTGCGCGTACGGTAAGCTTACGGTACGCGCACGATACGCTTTATGTACGGTGCGCGTACGTAATATTTATGCTCCGTGTGTGCATGCATACGCGATTTACGTATGTGTCCGTACTTCCTGTGCGACGAGTAAGCGCTTGCTCCCTACGCGCACGCGCGCGTTACGCGGAACCGCCGTACGTACGCGCGCCTGCCTCTAATGCGCATGCACGTGTCTTATGTGCGCGCATGCGTACTTTTACCGTGCGCGTACGGAGTGCGCACGGGAGGTCATGTGATCCAGAAACAACACTTTTCATTGGTTTAAACTTGTTTCATATCCAGAAACCTTCAACACCACACCCATTCCCCTCATTACTGCTTGTGATTCCCTAGGAGAAGGAGCTGAATTGTCTTTGGGATACAATGGCAGAGCAGCAGTCCTCTTCTGGGAGTGAGCAGGGCAGCAGCATTATCAGACAGAGAAGGAGGAAACAGAAGAATTCTTTTGTCTGGGAATATTTCACGTTTCCAGAGGGGCAGAAAAAGGTAAATGCTCCATTAGTCACCTGCTCACTTTGTGAGCGTGTCTTATCTAGAGGAAATCCAAGGAAGAAGTATTCCTTTGGAAATTACTCTATGTTTAGACACATTAGGGATGTACATCCACAGAAGCTCAGCCGAGTACATCTTCGGCAGCTCAGCCGAGCACTTCCTCTGCGGTGGGAGCATCACCCTCTTCTGCTCCTCTGGACATCTACCCTCGGTTTCAGAGAGTACATACAAGGTGCAATACTTGTTACTCTCTTATTGCTATGGGGGAATCTAGTATTCCTCTAATAGACAATAAGATTGAGCAGCACAAGTGCGGTCCCTTCTAATATTCCCATTCTTTCTTTCCTCTGTCCCTGTATTAACACAAGGGCTCTTTTAAGAGCCACCCTACCTCACAATTTAAAAAAAAATTATTTTATCCGTTTAAAAAAAAAAAAACATTTTTTTACCGTGCGCGTACGGTACGCGCACCTTTTTTTAATTAAATAAAATATTTATTTCACCCTTCAATGTACTTGCGGGATCACAAGGGAAATGACAAAAGCAGAGTGAGGAGAAGTGAAAACAAGGGACTACGAAAGTAAATGTGTGATAAATACAGATATTTCAAACTTACCTGACCAACTTAATTATCATTAAATGGTTTTTTTTAATTGCTAGAAAAAAGGATTAATTTTCCTAAATTTTTTTTCTCAATCTGTAACAAAAGAAAAAAAGTATTAATATTTAACAATACATTTTAGAATACAGTACACATATTTTCATATTTAACAAAGACATGTTTTGCCCTTTTTTTGCTGTTTTCAGAATATATTGAATTTCACTGCAAATTGTGAAACCAATTGCATTCATCACTTAACAGCGGGCAAAAAAATTAACAAGCTGAAAGAGTGTTTAAAAAAAGCCCTGAATCTCTTCTCAGTAAAACATACCTTGATAGAAATATAATATATATAATAAAAATATCATCTAACAACAATAACTATTTGCAATAAATAACGTCTGTAAATCTTGTTGCTTAAGCTCATACACCCAAATAATATCTGTTAAAGAAGTCCACAAGAGAAATGTTACCCTTTCCATGAGGCCAAATGGTAATTTTTAAATTCTTTTTGGATGAAATATCCAAAGGTAATCCAATAAAATCGCAAAAAATGATTTGTTCAGATGTTGCAATTTGTATCTAAAATTTTGGTTTTAGAAAAAATAAATAGGAATTTGGTAATACTGCAGGCAAACGTTGCTTGAAAATCAATTGAGAATCATTACACAGTGTCCAGCCTTTTTCACATTTAAGATAAACTGTGTAATGACCAGAAGTTATCGAAGGTCCATCATTGAAAATTATTGCAACTGCAACAAAAGTTTTTCCTGATATTGATAATTTTTTCCTACAAACTTCTTTATAGAAGTGTCCAATTTTGTTCCATCAGCTCTACAGCGTTGCATCATTAAAATTACATACTGTCCATATTTCTTTAAAAATAACGTTGAAAACATGTCCGATTTACATTTAGAACATTCCATGCTGTGATTGGCATCTTTAACTAATTTACTAAAAGTCACTGATTGACTCTCTGGTAATGTTAAATATATGAACCTTTCAGAATCAACATTAGAGCTGCATGTGTTCAAACAGTTTTCACAACTATGTTCCCATTTATAAGAGAGACCAAACATATTTTCTATTTCTACCCCTTCTTCTTCCAGTACCATAAGAATATACATCAAGAATTCCTGTGCATCTTGCTGGACATTTTGAGTAAACTGTGTACTTCCTGAACATACATCTAAAGTTTTCTAACATCAGAAGCACTTTCCATTTTAGTTTTATCATTACTCAGCTTCTCAAAAAGAAAACTCAGCAGAGAACAGAATCTTTTTTCATGATTTAGTATTATCTGCTCTTGCAAACTTTCAAGATAAAATACAACATTCAGCACTACATTAGTGTAGCAGTTGACACCAGAGCTATTTTCAAAATGACAACCAACAACCTCTTCAGCATTGTCCTTTTTCTTTTTGCTTGCAATCACATCACTCTCCTTTTGTTTTCTCTTCTGTACATCCTCATTACAGATATTCTCAATTCTCCTTTTCCGACAAACACGTTTTTCAAACACAGGATACTGACCTAAATGAGGAGCATAGCTTCTTCTTAATCTATTATATTCCTTTACACAGTTTGCATCAGCACTAACTTTTGAGTCATCAAAGTCTATCATGAATAAACCAGATAATGTTTTCACTCGTGACAAAGCAACATATGCCATACCTTCTTTGAACACAGTTGAACCAATGTTTACAAAGCACTATCTACAGTTAATCCTTGAGATTTGTGGATAGTTACAGCATATGCTAGAGAAAACGGAAACTGCTTCCTACGTACATATAAGTCTTTCACAAGCAAGAAACGAACTGAACAACGACAAATATCTTTAACCTCTTCAATCTGATCAAATTTTATTTTTAAAAACTTCAATTCCATCTTTTTTCTGGTATTTCACAAAACCCACAACTTTACCCATAGCTCCATTCACTAAACATTTTTCTACATCCAAATTTCTTCTTAAAAATACTCGACAGTTCATACAAACAAAGATTTTTTTCTAATCCAGATGTTTTCGAAATGTTCTTCTCTAGAGAATCCAATTTATTTTTCAGTTTGCCAGTTAATGTAATAGTAATTCCTTCATGCTGAATTTTGTCCACTGCTTCCATTTTCTTAATCTCTTCCTTTTCCAATTTCAAAAGTTCCTCATTGAATATCGAGCATTCACGTAGTGTTGGCATTAAGCAGATTACAGTATTTTTTTCTTGAACGTTCTGGTATATTTTCTCTGCAACTATTTCTTCATTTGGAAATAAAGAACAAGTTACTTACCTTCGGTAACGATGTATCTGTAAGAAACATTAGTTAGTTAGATTCCTCACCTTAGAATATCCCCAGGCGTCAGACTGGATCCGGAAGATTTTTCGTCAGCAATACCCCTTGCGCGTCGCTAGGCGTCGTCTGCGGCTCCGCGTCAGTCGTCGGCGTCGTGCGCCGGGATGACGTCGGAGTACTTAGACGCCGCCCTCGCGCGCTGACGTCAGTTCTTGTACATAGCCTTCCGCGCCAGGAACGCAGAGCCATGCAAAGACCGACACTGGTGCCAAAAATAAAATCTAGGGGCCTGAAAGGACAACCTTAACCCTAGATGTCAGTTCGCAGAACGGGGAGGATGGGAGGGTCGGTGAGGAATCTAACTAACTAATGTTTCTTACAGATACATCGTTACCGAAGGTAAGTAACTTGTTCATCTGAAAGAAACACGTTCGTTAGATTCCTCACCTTAGAATAGATACCCAAGCAATACCATCCCCGGTGGTGGGTCTGCGAACCAAGATCACACCAGAAAGTCCTGGAGGACAGAACGGCCAAAGAAGCCATCCCTCCGGACTTGGCTGTCAAGGCAATAATGCCTGGCAAACGTGTGTAGCGAAGCCCACGTCGCCGCCTGACAGATGTCCTGCAAAGGGACTCCCCGTCCCAAGGCAGTAGTAGCCGCCGTGGCCCGAGTAGAATGGGCGCGCAGCCCAACAGGAGGTTCCTTTTTAGCCAAGGAATAGCAAATTTTTATACACAAAACGACCCACCGAGAGATGGTCCGTTTGTGCACAGCTTTCCCCTTCTTAGCGCCCACGTACCCAACAAAAAGCTGGTCGTCCACCCGGAACTGTTTTGTGCGGTCCAGATAAAAGGAGAGCGCACGTTTTGGGTCCAGACGGTGGAGCCTCTCTTCCTCTTTGGAAGGATGCGGAGGCGGAAAGAAGGTGGGCAAGGTGACAGACTGCCCAAGGTGAAATGGAGTCACCACTTTAGGAAGAAAGGAGGGACGAGGCCGAAGGACAACCTTGTCCGGATGAACAGATAGAAAAGGAGGCTTTGAAGATAAAGCCTGGAGCTCACTCACCCGTCTAGCCGAGGTGATGGCTACCAGAAAAGCAGTCTTAAGAGTCAGAAGACGAAGAGGACAATTGTGAAGAGGCTCGAAGGGAGCGCACATCAGGAATGTCAATACCAGATTCAAGTCCCATTGAGGCATTACAAAAGGGACAGGAGGGAACGTGTGTGTAATGCCTTTGAGAAAGCGTGTAACCACAGGGGACTTGAAAAGAGAAGGCTGATCAGGAAGCCGCAAGAAGGCGGAGATGGCAGCAAGATAACCTTTCAGGGTGCCCAGGGCAGAGCCCTGCCGGGCCAGAGAAAGAAGGAAGAGGAGAACCTCAGAAAGAGGGGCGGAAAGGGGATCCACAGCCTTTGCTGTGCACCATGCCACAAATTTGTTCCACCGGCAGGCGTATACCGACTTTGTGGAGGGACGCCTGGCTGCCAGAATGATATCACAGACTTCAGGAGGCAAGTCAAATGGCATCAACTGCCGCCGCTCAATCTCCACGCATGGAGGTGGAGGCTGGACAGGTTCGGGTGGAGGACCGTCCCCTGCTGCTGCGACAGAAGATCCTCCCGAAGGGGCAGACGTATCGGGGGATCGGTCAACAGACTGAGTAGCTCGGGATACCAGTATCTTCGTGCCCAATCCGGAGCCACCAAGATGACTTGGGCCCGGTCGTGCCTGATCTTCTTCAGCACTCTGGGCAGAAGTGGTATAGGCGGAAAGGCGTACAACAGACCGCAACTCCACTCGTGACGAAAAGCGTCGCCGAGCGAGTGCCGCCTTGGAAATTCCAACACGCAGAACTGCTGACATTGCGCGTTCTCTTCGGTGGCGAATAGATCTAACCAAGGCTCTCCCCACTGCTGAAAGAGACCTTGCGCCACTTCGGAGTTCAGACGCCATTCGTGATCCATCATGCACCGGCGGCTGAGTTCGTCTGCTCTGGAGTTCAGAGAGCCCGCCAGATGTTGAACCACTAGGGTGACGCCCTGGTGTTCCAGCCACGTCCAGAGGCGCAGAGCCTCCTGACAAAGGGTCCACGACCCCACCCCGCCCTGTTTGTTGCAATACCACATGGCGGTGGTGTTGTTCGTGAACACCTGCACGACACTTCCCCTGACAGAGGGAAGGAAGGCTTTCAGTGCAAGCCGGATCGCTCTCAACTCCAACAGGTTGATGTGGAGACGAGACTCCGCCGGAGACCAGAGGCCTCTGATCTCCGCCTCTCCCATATGGCCACCCCAACCCAGGAGGGACGCATCCGTCACTACGACATGCTCCGGTTGGGGAAGGGAGAGGCTCTTGCCCTTGACCCACTCGCGGTCCGTGAGCCACCACTGCAACTGCTGTGCAGTGCCCTCCGAGATCAAGACATGGTCGGACAGGTTGCCGTGATGCTGGGCCCACTGAAACTTCAGGTCCCACTGCAGAGCCCGCATGCGCCGCCTGGCGTGATGCACTAGTAGGATGCAGGAGGCCATCAGCCGCAGAAGCCGCAACACTAGCCTGACCGAAACCCGGGATAGAGGCCGAAAGATGGGAATCAGGGCCTGTATATCCCGGACCCGCTGTTCCGGTGGATGGACCCGGAACTGCGCCGAATCGAGAACCGCTCCGATGAAGAGGAGCTTCTGAGAGGGACTCAGGTGTGACTTCGGCACGTTGATGGAAAACCCCAGCAAATGCAGGAGATCCGCCGTAGTCTGGAGGTGGGAGACGACTGCCTGGGGCGAGCCCGCCTTCAACAACCAGTCGTCGAGATAGGGGAAGACTGAAACCCCTGATCTGCGCAGATGAGCTGCGACTACCGCCAACACTTTCGTGAACACCCGAGGGGCACTGGTGAGGCCGAAGGGGAGCACGGTAAACTGAAAGTGCTCTTGGCCCACCGTGAACCGCAGGTAACGCCGGTGGGCCGGCAGGACGGGGATATGAAAATATGCGTCCTGCAAGTCCAACGCTACCATCCAGTCTCCAGGGTCTAGGGCAGCTAAAACCTGAGCCAACGTTAGCATCTTGAACCTGTCCTTTCGGAGGAAGGCATTGACGTTCCGGAGGTCCAAGATAGGGCGTAGGCCCCCCTTGCCCTTCTTGGGAACCAGAAAGTAGTGGGAATAACAACCACGACCTACTTCTGGACTCGGAACGTGCTCGACGGCCCCCTTGGCCAAGAGAGCCGAAACTTCCTCGCGGAGAAGATTCAAATGATCCCCCGAGATACGGTGGTGCTGCGGTGGCATGGCTGGAGGGGTCGTCTCGAAGGGGAGGGAGTAGCCCCTTCAGACGATTTGCAGCACCCACCTGTCCGATGTTATGGACCGCCAGTGGAGCAGGTGATGGCGAACTCTGCCGCCCACTGGCGTGGTATGGGCCTGAAAGCTCGGACTAGGCGGGCTTAGAGGCGGATGCTGCCGGGGTGGAAGTGGGCTGACCACGTCAGCCTCCATTTCCGCCACGGCGGAAGCCACGTCCGCGACCGCGCGCAGGTTGGTTCTGCGGCTGGTGGCTTTGCGGACGTGAGGAGGCGCCCCTTCCTTGGCCACGAAAGGGGCGAAAAGCGGAGGTGTGCGCCCGCGGAGCCGAGAGGCCCAAGGACTTGGCCGTAGCCCGGGAGTCCTTAAAGCGGTTCAGCGCACTGTCCGCCTTCTCACCAAACAGGCGAGTGCCATCAAAGGGCATGTCCATGAGGGTTGTCTGGACATCCCCGGAAAATGACGTGGACCGCATCCAGGCGTGGCGGCGGAGCGCCACCGTGGTTGAAATCGCCCGACCCAGCGAGTCCGTGGTGTCAAGCCCACATCGTATGGCGTGCCGTGCTGCATCCCTCCCATCGGCCAAAGCCTGGGTAAGACGCGTCCGGACCTCCTCCGGACACAGGGGCAGCACGTCCTCCACCGTATCCCACAGGGAATGGGAATAACGGTCCAAGAGACAGGCGGTATTTAAGGACCGCAGGCCCAAACTAAGGGACGAGAACAGTTTCTTGCCAAACTGCTCGAGTCTCTTGGAATCCCGGTCCGGCGGAGCGGTCGGGAAGGAGGATTGGGAGGTAGAGGCCTGGATAACCAGACTCTCGGGGGTGGGGTGTTGGGACAGGAAACTGGGGTCGCCCGGAGCAGGGCGGTGGCGCCTGGCAACGTTCCTATCCACAGGAGGAACTGTGGAGGGCTTGGACCAGGTGCCCTGCAGAACGTCAGTGAGGGCCTCGTTGAACGGCAGCAGAGGCTCAGTGGAGCTTGCTGAGGTTTGAAGCACCTCAGTGAGGAGGTTAGTCCTCACAGCCACGGCAGGCAACTCGAGCCCAAGGGCCTCGGCCGCCTTGCGCAGCACCACAGAAAATGCTGCACCCTCCTCCGAAGCCACGGTCGGAGGAGAAGTGAATCCAGTGTCTGGCGAGGTGTCCAGCCCACTGGCCTCCCCCAGTTCATCTGCCCAGTCCTGAGAAAGCTGTGACTGAACAGCCATAGGGTCCTCGAACCCCTCCCAGTCGCCCCCTTCTTCCGATTCCTGATAAACAGGAGGAATGATCGGAACCGGACTGTAGAGATGGTAGGACTCAAGCGGCGTCGGATGCGGCGTCGGTCGACGCCGCTGCGGCGCCGGGAACGGATGAGGGCTAAACTGAGGTGTCGGCGCCAAAGGCGTCGGCGGCGCCGGAGGTGTAGGCGTGTGCGCCGGCGGCGCCGGTGACGGCGTCGGTGGTTCAGGCGTCGGCGCCGGTGGAGGAGTGACTAGGTCAACCGGCGTCGACTGGGGCCCAGGCATGGGCCCCGCGGGGACCTGCGGCATCGAGACCGGAGTCGTCGACGGCGCCGGGGCCGGAGCCGCCGGCAGGCAAGATCGCCCAGTCGAGTCCGCGGGGCCCGAAGGCGCGCCAGCGGGCATCGACGGCGGGGCCAGGCTCCTCATGGCCGAGAGGAAGGCACTGATCTCCGCCGGCGCCGCGTCAGACCCAGGGACCGGAAGGTATGGGGGCGGACGCGGCACCTGCGGCTCCGCCGGAGCCGCGGGGGTGGAACCACCCTGACCCTCGGCCGAGTCGCGCGACCGGCGAGGGGAGTCCGAAGAGCGGTGTCGCCTCTTGGACTTCTTTGAGCGTTTGGACTTACCCGACGACTTGGAGCCGGACGATCGATGGCGTCGGCTAGGGCTCCGCGAGCGATCCTTGGACCTCCTCCTGGACCGGGATCGCGCACGACGCGGAGCCGAGTGGCGAAGCTCGAGAAGCTTGCGGGACCGCTCCCGCCTAGCCTTCGAAGTCAGGGCCTGGCAGTCGTTGCACGACTCCGCGTCGTGGTCGGGGCCTAAGCAGTAGAGGCACCGGCGGTGGTGATCGGTCACCGACATCAGTCGATGGCAATCCTCGCAAGCCTTGAACCCAGGCATCCTACCGGCACCAGATGGCGACAGACAAGGATCAAAAATGATCAAAAAAGATTTAGTCAAAAAAGACTAAAAGGGGTAGCTCTCCCGGATCTGCGCTTACTGGCGCGGAAAAAAGAAGAACTGACGTCAGCGCACGAGGGCGGCGTCTAAGTACTCCGACGTCATCCCGGCGCACGACGCCGAAGACGGACGCGGAGCCGCAGACGACGCCTAGCGACGCGCAAGGGGTATTGCTGACGAAAAATCTTCCGGATCCAGTCTGACGCCTGGGGATATTCTAAGGTGAGGAATCTAACTAACGTGTTTCTTTCAGATTTATGTAGCATCCGACTCTGTAATGCTTCTCTGCCAACTTCTGTAAGTAGTCCAATTCTGATATCTTTCAGAATACTTGCATAATCTTCATCGTTTGCTTGCCTCATATTGGTAGTGAGTTCTTTGTACTCAAAGAATGACCAAATATTCGCATTACCAATACTTCCTAATGACTTTCTTGTGTCTTCATGTGTCACAGTATTAAACACTGGTTGTCCTTTAACTGGAGTGAGCTGCAGAAGATCCCCAAAAACTATAACATGTTTTCCTCCAAATAACACGTCATAGTCTCTCTTTAGAATTTGCTGCATTCTTAAATGCACAAAGGCAAGCATTATGTTTGATACCATGCTTACCTCATCAATAATGAGAACTTGCATCTTCTTCAACACTCTTGAAACTTCGAAGCATGCTTCTCCTGTTAACTTGTGATATTCCATTTTGTTCTCATGCTCCACTGGTAACATTAGCAAGCAATGTAAGGTAATTCCTTTTATGTTATATGCTGCTAACCCAGTTGGAGCAGTAACAACACAAGACAAAGTTAAATCTGTTTTTTGCTGTAGGTAGCTTCGGATGACTTTAATTAAGAAACTTTTTCCAGTTCCAGCTTGTCCACTCACATACATCCCGATTGGTTCAAATGATGCACATGAACACTCTTTTCATGTAGTAATCCATGATCAATTTTTTTTGTGACTTCATAAATTTGTTTTTGTTCTTCATTCAGTTGCTGTTCCAAATATGTTAAGTCTACTAAATCTTCCTGAGCTTGATTCATAGCCGTTTCCACTTCAGTCATTGCTATTGCAGCTTCATTTTCTACGATTGGTTGTCCTAGGGGATCTTGACTGAGTGTTACAGAACTTTGGCTTGTCTTGAGAGCTGTCTCTAGCTACTTCATCTGCAATTGTAGCTTCCTGTTCAATTTCTTCATTTAACATTTGCACATAATTCGTGAAAGTACTGCATTCAATTGTATCTTTACATGCATTAAAGGAATCTTCATAGCTGTAAAAAATCTCCAAGTAATTCATCCTCTGAACGCCATGGTTTAAACAGCTGTAAAAGTGCTAAGTAGTAAAATTCCTTTTTGTCAGGAGTGTCGCAACTCAGCTTCCTGTCATTAATCAAGCTTCCTTTTGTTTGCTTCACCAAACATCCTTCCTCACCAGTGACTTTATTTTCCATTGTTGATGTCTTCTGTGGCTTTCCGTGTAAAAATGTAGTTCTGCAGCACTTCAAAGAGACACATGTTCTCAAGATGACGACTTCTTTTTGGGTAATATGTGTCCAACATGTTTGATTTCAAAATATCTGTACTTTCCGGGTCATTCTCTGCCAAATATTCAATTCCTCCAACAGATTTCAGTACCCGATTTCGCATTCCTTCAAGGCCTAAATTTACCCAAATTATTTTTCTGGATTTGGAGGACAGACTTGCAGACGATAACCTATCTGAGCATTCGTAGGATCCAATTTCTAGATGCGATAACATCTTTAAACTGAAACTGTATAGCTTTTTACTGACAGTCTTCTCGTGAGAAATCTCTTCCCAAATTTCCTTCAATTCCATTTTCTCAGATTTAGTGATGTAAGATGTGACATACCAGGTAACAGCAATAGAATTGTCAGCTACATACTGAATATCCATGTTAGCATTCCACATGGATAAAATGACTGGGTTGTAGTCATTTATATATTTTGACTTCTTTTCTTCTCAGGTTGTAGGTATTTTTAGGCGATTTTCTTGTAATAGTATGTCGCACAGCTGACATAAAACTGTTGACTCTTCCTTTTGAAAGAACAGGTCGTGGAAATCCAAATCGACATTTTGTGTAGAATTTTTCTTTACTCTTGTACTTTCGTCGATAGTATTTTCCACACCGATGACTTTGGAAACGTAAAACTTGCTCTTTTAAGTTTTTTTCTTCTGTGCTTTTAGGTATAGCACATGTTGCATATCCTTCGATGAAACTTAAAACTGCATCATCAGAATCTGTTCCAAATTTTGGGGCATCCTTGATCCACAACAGCATATGAATAGGAGGAGCACCTCTTGCTTGGTACTCTTTTCTCCAAAAGAAATCCACAACTTCTCCAGGAGGTGGATTTTTTTTATTGCAGATGAAGGACATCATGGCCTCAAATCTATGATTGAAATATCTGCAAACATTAACCGGATCCAATGAGCACAATTCTCCTGCTGTCTTGTATTGGATGTTTTCAATATTTGAATTTGCCTCTCGAAGAAAATCCATAAGATCATCCCAAGCGTACTCAGCACAGCTTAGGGTGAGAAACCATGTAGGAGTTCCTAAATTCCGTAACATACACTTCAATTCTCCATGGCGTCGGTACCAATATTCATTTGTCCCACGCTGACAAGCCATTAGATTAATCAATTGAGATTCCAAATGATCATCTCGCTGTTGCACTTTGTTCATAAAATCCTTTGCAGACACATTACGTAGATGTACTCCAGTTTTCAAAATGTGATTTACTGCATAAGATAGTGCTGACAAGTCACTTTCAAATAAAAGATGGAACAAATAAGGAATACTTTGACGAAATCTGGGATCTTCTGCATATAATCTTGTAGTCCGATACTCAGAAGCAGGAATCTGTACTGGACGTTCATCATATCGTCCACCTTTTCCTGTAGGAAACAGCTGGGGAAAACAACGAGCTTCCAAGCTCTCCTCCCATACACTCACGGGAGTTCCTGGTGCTTTTTTCATCTGAAACAGATCAATAGTGTTTGCCATAACTTCTTTTGAATGAAGAGGATGTATGCTGAAATGTTCATAAATTTCTTCTTCTTTTGACTTATCCACTTTTTCAATTTGCCCAGCTGGTATTCCTGAGTCTGGTAGTAAAACTTCTTCATCTTCATCCATATAAATAGTTTCATACCATGTATTATTTCTTTTCAAATATAAATTTGCTCTTTGTACATCTACCAGCTCCTGCCAAATTTTCTTGTTATTTGTTGGTACTCCATTAACCAAAATAACTAATGGTTCAGTTTCCAATCTATCTGCATCAATAGTTTCATATTTTTTTTCAAATCCAATGGCAAATAGACAACTCTTCCTTTTAAACCTCTTTGTAAATCCGAAGGAGGTAATTTGCCTGTTTTGGGCTCCATACGAACTATAGTCTGAAAAGGATGGACACATTGAATGAGTATAGACTCATACGTATTTAAATCACTAAGTTCTGCAGGAATTTCAACCAATTCTAAATTATTATGTACAGCTCTTGCTGGCATTTTATTTTCTTCTAACTTGTTATAACAGTATTTACAAATACGGTGATATTCACCCAAATCAAAACAATTTTCCAGAAATAAATATGTAGCAAAATCCAACCACTTAGTATTATTTTCTTTTTCACTTTTTTTATAGAGATCAACATACCTTGTTTGACTTTTATAATGGCTTCTCCGGCAACAAATACAAGTAATATTTGGTCTTTCATTAGAGATGATAGTAAATTTTGTCATTTGATCTTCAACATTTTTACTAATAGTAGGTTCTACATTCTCTTCCACATTTTCTTCAATTACTGTGTCATTATCTGCACTTTCTTGTTCCGGACCAAAGTAACAAAACTGAATTTCATCAGTAACCTTCTCTACATCCGATACAGATCCACGGAACAGAGCCCTATTCAACTCATTTAACTTTAGTGCTGGACTTTTAGCAAAATACAATCTTCTCACAAACTTTCTCATTTCAGTATGATGAACTGCCAGCATCCTAAAATGGTGAAAAACACTTTGGCAAACTTTCCTAGAAAGACAAGCCAGAGAATGTCCTTGCAAACCAGTACTCTACATGGATCTAGTCTTTGGAGCACCTTAATCTTCTGTTTAACACTTTTTTTACTATATTCTCTTAGAAATTCACGTAATTTATCAATAGATTCCTGTCGTACAGTACAAATACTACTACAATTCCAAGTGTACACTGGGGCTTTAGGACGTCTCCCCATAACCTCATCAGCTATCACTTCTTCCTCATTTCTTGGAACCATTTTCTCCTTTTCCATTATACAACCATCTTTCACTTCATAAGCACGACCTCTGGTGTCAACTGCATGCAGCAAACTATTACTTAACTCTCTTCATTAAAAAATGGTTCAGTACTTGAACTATGCATCCATTCTCCTAAAAACACTTTACAATAGTTATTTCTTTTCACTACTCTTTTCGTTTTGCTTTGTGACTTCATTACATTGATCATTTTATATAATGTACGGATCCTGTTCAAAATTAAAATGAATAGTTTTCTTTTTAAATCTAAAGCCTTAGCTACAATTGATTCAATCTTTTTTTCGCTTATAAAATTTCGCTTTCTTCTTATATTTTTTCACATCCTTTAGCAAATTGGACATCACTCTTCTCTGAAACATTTTTCTACGAATGTCTTTAAATGCTGTTTTTCTTTTTAAGTCAATCTTTATTGCTTCTAATTGTACATTAGCATTTTGTAATTTCTCACTTTTGTCCTGTTGTTTTCTACTTTAAACTCTATTTGCAGTGGGGACATTTTTCAAATTTGTTCTTAATTAAAGCTTCCCCTTTCCTACGAATGTAATTCTAAAAGAACCAGAATACCACAAATTAAAACTCAGACAACAATTCCTGTGTGCACACAGACTCATGTTGGGATTCTAGGCAGAAAATGAAATTTGATTTGCAATTTGAAAGCACACTTACTATTGTGGTAGAGCAAGTGATAATTACTGTAACAGTCTGCCACATTTTCATTATTTCTTTCAGAAACAGAAAACAGCACTTGCCCAAACAGCTATTTGAGACCATGAACATGTGCAACCTGAATGACATACTACACTCTAGCAAAGGAAATGTGCCTTGGTGATGTTCAATGTATTAGCGTTACTCACTGCTATCTGAAACATTACACAGCGCTGAATAGTAAGCATGACTGTACATGAGAAACAGCTTGCTCTCTGCTAAGATTGTCCTTCTGGAGACTGTCTACTGTCAGGTGCAAAAGAGATCTGCATTGATCCTTGCGCAACTGCATAAATATTGGAGACATGTATGTAACACTACATGTGTGGTAAGGGTTAATTGGACTTTTGAACATGTACAAACTACATGACCCATTGCAGGAGTGGAAGGAGAATCTACCATGTTGATGTCAAATGTGTTTGCATTGCCCTCTCATTTGTGACATATTAATTTGGGCTCAATGCTAGCCATCACAGTTCAATAAAACAAGCTGCCCCTTTCCTACGAATGCAATTCTGAAAGAACCAGAGTAACACGAATTGAATCTCTGAGAACAATTCCTGTGTGCGCACAGACTCATGGTGTGATTCTAGGCAGAAAACGAAATTTAATTTGCAATTTGAAAGCACACTTACTACTGTGGTAGAGCAAGTGATAATTACTCTAACAGTCTGACACTTTTTCATTTTATTTTTCAGAAACAGAAAATAGCACATGCCCAAACAGCTTTTTTATGCTGAAGACAAACCATCACAGTTCCAAAAAACAAGCTGCCCTTTCCTGCGAGTGCAAGGCTAACAGAGCAAGAGCAACACAAATTAAATCTCTGATAACAATTCCTGTGTGCACACTGTCTCATGGTGTGATTCTAGGCAGAAAACAGTATTCCTGGGTGATACCACTACACCTTAACTTATGGTGAAGACATACTCCATAATATCTAACATGTTCAAGGCACTTAAATATCTTCCTTAACATAAAATGTAAAACACAAACTTTTAAAGTGGTAGGAAAATGTACCATGCTATTTTCAAATGTGTTTGCATTTGCCTCTCATTTGTGAGAAAGTGATTTCTACTGAATGCGAACCATCACACTTCAAGAAAACAAACTGCCCCTTTCCTGCGAGTGCAAGGCTAACAGAACAAGAGCAACACGAATTACATCTCTGATAACAATTCCTGTGTGCACACACACTCATGGTGTGATTCTAGGCAGAAAACATTATTCCTGGGTGATACCAGTACACCTTAACTTATGGTGAAGACACACTCAATAATATCTCACAACTTCAAGACAGTTAAATATCTCCCAAAACACAAAATGTGAAAAACAGCTTTAAAAGAAGAATCACATTTCTATTATTTATATCAAAATGCTCTACATACATTCCCTCTCAAATTCATAACTCACCTTTAAAAGTAGTTAGTTCAGAAATAAATGTGGCACTCAAACAGCAGATTATCAGAGCCAAAATCTGAGCTGTACACCTCTCTCCTCTCACCAGAACCAGTTAATGGCAATGATTCCCTCTCTTTTTCCACACATATACATGTTAACTCCAAATCACAGTGCTTCCCACAATTTTTTCAAATGGAAACACACATTTCTATTAGTTGCAAATTTCAACCCTTTCCAAATGATCCCTTCCTCCAACATGACTTCTGACTGCTACCATAGCAACAGATCATGGAACACTGGTGTGAGCAGAGATGTCAGAAGTTCAGCACACAATGTTTCTAATCCAAAGAGCAAGATTGCTTGACTTTTCAAACCTAACAGCAAATCCAAAGTAATGTTCTGTGGGTACACATTTTTCTGAGCCAATACAAAACATGCTTGTAAAACTCTAAACATACAGCCTAGTTTTAACTGTAAAATGGTTTGAATCAGCCAATCAGTTCTTTTTTTTTTAAATAAAAAAGTATGTTAGCCTCCATTTTACAACTATCTTTCTTTTCATATTGCCTTTTTACTGAAAGACACCTTCTGAGTGCATCCAGATCTCCTTGAAAGATGTTCACAGTGTGGATTGTAGGTCACAGCTATGTCTTCTGGAGTGAAAAGTTTGCAGAAAAAATAGGTATTGTGAAAGACCTTGCTTTGCCAAATGTAGACATTAAACGGATTGGTCAGAGAGGGTTAAAGTGGCACCAATTAATGCCTTTGGTGAAAACCTTTCTACATCTCCCACAGCCTAACCTTATTATTGTGCACTGTGGTGGAAATGACCTAGGCACTTTAACTGGGGTAGGTCTGGAAATGCTTATTAAGGACACCTTTGTGCAATTGATGTCACTTTTTCCACAAACTGCCTTTGTATATTCTAATATATGCCAAAGGCAAAAGTGGAACTGGTCCAACCAATTTTGTCCGCAGATTGACAAAGCAAGAAAGCACGTCAATAAGTCTGTTTCTGCTTTCCTCAGAGACTATGGTATGGGTTCTATATACCACAACAACTTGCGTTACAACATGCAAGACATTTATAGAGGAGACGGTGTACATTTCAATGATGAAGTGAACAGTCTTCCTCTTGAACTTTAGACTCTGCATCGGTACTTACTTGTAGGTACAAAAAAAAAACTCAATGAACACAACGGCTCTTTTTAGAGCCAACCAACATCCAAACATTTCATTTTGATTTTTAATTCTATTTTTTTTTTTATCTTATTTTACCGCCGTACGCCGTATGCGCACGGTACGCGTACCGTACACGCACGCCACGATTTTTTTAAATAATTTAAAAACGTATTTCACACTTCTGGGTCCTTTTTGGACCCCCTGACAAAGGCTACTCTCTACCTTGCCCCCTTTTCACGTTCTCCACCTTTGTTTTTTAGTGTGAGACACACAAAATGGCGGCCGACACTTCCTGATTTCGACCGACTGGAATGTTTACTGTCATGTAACCACCAATCAGAATTACGCTCGTGCACGACAGCGTGCGCGTATGGTATGCTTACCGTACGCGCACGGTGCGCGCCTATAGATATATATGTACTTTTAACTGAAATTTTCTCAGGAACTACTGAACAGATGGACTCCAGATATTCAAAAGGCAAATCCCTGACCTGAGGACTACCTCTTTCCCAAATTTCAAATAATTCTGTTCAGCCGTTCGGGCTGTACCTTGGACTAAAGGTCCCTATGGAAAAATGCATGGGGAAAACGCGTTTTGGGGCCCCCCCTTTTTTCTCGGCCCCCGCTTGACTAATCACCCCGAGACTTTCAGGGTAGGAGCGGAGCGCTCCACCTATTTTGAAAAATTTGTGAGGATTCGTCAACCGGCGCCAAAGTTATTCAAAATAGAATTTTCAGATTTCCCATGGAAACACGGTCCTAACTATAACTATCTACTGGCGAACGCCAGTAGATTATATGTTCGAGGCATATGAGCTGCAGATTGTACACTTAGCATAGATCGCCATCTGGTGTTGGGCCCGGATGTTTGCAGTTTGTTTTTCTTCTTGGACAGTCTTTGGAAGTCACGAGTTCGGTGACTCCTCCTTCGGTCCGTACTGCGCATGGGCTTCGGCTCCATCCTCAGATTGTTTTTTTCCGCCATTGGGCTCGGATGTGATACTTCGTGCTCCGGCTTCGAACTTCTACGGTTCCAGCCTCGACGGAAAATCCTCGTTTCTTCGAGTTTCTTCATCATCATCTTCATCTCTCGAAGCGGCACTTTTCTCCATCCCGTACATCGGCACCGGCCTTCGGGCCCTCCTCGACTCCGGTCCCGGCCGATGGAAAGGACTCCGTTCAAAAAGTGCCCAAAATGTGGGTCTAAATTTCCCCACACCGACCTCCATCAGGTGTGTAATCTTTGCCTCTCTCCAGAACACGAGGCCAGAGACTGCCCCGCCTGTAAGTCTTTTCGATCGAAGAAAACCATCCGGGATCGAAAAGCTCGACGCACCATGGCGCACTCATCGTCTGCAGCTCCACCGGACATCTTCGGAGACGGCGCCGAAGCTTCGGGGCAAACACACACCGAGCAGGAAGAAGACGTCGTCAGCGCTTCCGAGGCCGACGACTCCGACGTGGCGGACATCACACCGGCGCAGCGGGCCGTGAGTACTGTGCCCCCTCCCACCCCCGCGCCCAAAACCAAAGAGACTCAGGTTACTCCCTCGCCTGCCGGCCTGGGCAAAACCAAGACCAAAGCTTCGATCACCCCACCTTCGGGCCCGGTGTCGAAGCCTCCAAAGTCTCACGGCAGCTCGGGATCGAGCCAGCCGACGCCCAGTGCCGAAAAACAGCATCCGGCACCGAAGAAAGCAATATCCAGCTCGACTCCGAAGCCACCGGTGCCGAAGCCTGGACTCTCGGTGCCGACCAAACACAAACACAAATCTGTCGGCTCCGGCGCCGAAAACTCCTTCGACGCCGAAAAAAACGGAGGCCCCAAAAAAGCATGGCGCACACAAACCATCGAAGTCCTCGGTTCCGAAATCACCGTTGCCGACGGACGATTCGACGCCATTGGCTCTGTTTACACCAGACCCTTTACAAAAGACTCTGTCCAAAGATCCAAAGACTGGACTATTGACTTTAATTATCAAGAAAAGACGCCTTGATACTCCGGCTCCTCCTCCACCACCCAAACGGAAGGACTCTGCTACTTCTCCCCTCAGAGTGCCCTCCCCACTACCACCTCCCCTACCTCCTCCACCTCCTCCACCCCCTCCCCCTCCCAGGTCTCCGCCACCTTTACCTCACTACTCTCCGGCCCCGTCCCCAGATCCGGACGACGGGGACCCGGACAATTATCCGGCGGACGCCCCAATGGATCCCACTCCAACAGGGACCCCAGACCCGTGGGAGGATTACAATAACCCTGATGTACCCGATATTCCTCAGGACGACCTATACCCATCCAGGCCGTCTCCTCCAGAGGACTCCTTAGGGTTCCATCATTTAGTGCAGAGAGCAGCACACTACCATGGGGTGGACATGCACACTGAACCAGTGGAAGACGACTTCTTACTGGATACATTCGACATACAGGACAAATCCACCTCTATCTTACCCATGCTTAAGGGTGTCACCAAGCATGCCGCAGAGGTGTTCAAAGACCCGGTCAGGGCCAGGGTACTAAACCCTAGAATAGAGAAAAAGTATAAGGCGGCACCCACAGACCCTGCATACATTAAGGGCCCTGCTCCCTTAGATTCCCTAGTTGTCTCTACAGCTAGAAAGCGGGCTAACTCCCAGTCCTCAGGAGAAGCCCCACCGCCAGACAAGGAATCCAAACTCCTAGACGCGTCTGGCAAGCGCACCGCCTCTCAAGCTGCAAAAATGTGGCGCATTGCAAACACACAAGCGCTACTTGCGCGCTATGACAGAGCACACTACGACGAACTTGAGGCTCTTATGCAGCACCTCCCCGAGAAACACAAGCGTAGGGCTCATGAGCTAATACAGGAGGGTAAACTCATTACAAACACCTCCATTAAGTGTGTCCTCGATGCAGCCGACACTGCTTCTAGAGCCATAAATACCAGTGTCCTGCTTCGTCGCCATGCCTGGCTCAGGATCTCAGGGTTTAAGCCTGAAGTCCAGGCGTCCATACTCAATCACCCCTTTGACCAACAAACTCTCTTTGGGCCCAAGGTAGACGAAGCGTTGGAAAAGATGAAAAAGGACACAGACACAGCAAAGTCTATGGGGGCACTCCAAACACAAGCGTCTAAACGTTCCTTTCGACGCTCCTCCTTTCGTGGCACAGGCAGAGGCTTCTCCACCGATAGCACCTCTACCTCCTACAAATCCCCTCCTCAAAATACCTTTTCAAAGGGCAACCAAAGGGGTGGTTACAGAGGCAACAACAATAAGGGCAGGGGCAAAACTAACAACACCCGTTCTGCCACCCCGCCCACACAATGACTTCCCTCCGCTCCCCCCAGACCATTCCACTCCGGTCGGGGGCAGACTACAAAACTTTATCCACGCATGGGAGTCCATAACATCGGACAAATGGGTGACCCAAATCATCCGGTCAGGGTACTGTCTCGAACTAACATCTACCCCACCCAATATCCCACCAAGGCACCGCCCAATGTCTCAAGAACATTCCACACTGCTCAAACAGGAGGTACTCTCCCTCCTCCAAAAACACGCTATAGAGCAGGTCCCCATCAATCAGCAAAATCTAGGGGTTTACTCCCTATATTTCCTAATACCAAAGAAAGACGGGACCCTCAGGCCCATTCTGGACCTCCGGCCTCTAAATGCCTACATACATTCAGAACATTTCCATATGGTCACCCTACAACAAGTCCTCCCGCTCCTCAGGGAGATTTTCTCACAACCTTGGATCTGAAAGACGCATACTTTCACATTCCAATACACCCCTCTCACAGGAAATACCTCAGGTTCGTGGTGGACGGACAACATTACCAATTCACGGTTCTCCCCTTCGGGGTCACCACCGCACCACGAGTGTTTACCAAATGCCTAGCGGTAGTAGCAGCACACCTCAGACGTCAACACATTCACGTCTTCCCTTACTTAGACGACTGGCTGATAAAAGCCGCGTCTTACCACCAATGCGTGCAGCATACAAACAGCACCATCCAACTGCTCCACCAGCTAGGCTTCACGGTGAACTACCAAAAGTCCCACCTCATACCATCTCACACAAAGCAATATCTCGGGGCCACTATAGACACCTCCAAAGGTATTGCCTATCCAAACACAGCCAGAATCACAAGCATTCAAGCCTTACGCAAAACATTCCTTCCCCAACACTCTCTTCCAGCAAGAGTGTTCATGAAGCTCATAGGAATGATGGCGTCTTGCATCTTTATAGTGCCCCATGCAAGACTACACATGCGTCCACTTCAAGAGTGCCTAGCACAACAGTGGAACCAGGCCCAGGGTCAGCTGACGGATCTGGTGTTGGTGGACGGCCGCACACATCATTCTCTGCAGTGGTGGAACACCACAAACCTTTCCAAAGGGCGGCCGTTCCTGGACCCGGTTCCTCAGGTGATTCTAACAGCGGACGCATCGCTCTCCGGATGGGGAGCGCACCTCCTACACCTCACAATGCAAGGTCTATGGACGCCACAGCAAAAATTGCTCCACATCAACCATCTGGAGCTCTTGGCGATCTTTCTAGCCCTAAAATCTTTCCAAAAACAGATTTCGGGCAAAGCAGTCCTCATTCGCACAGACAACATGACTGCAATGTATTATATCCAAAAACAGGGGGGGACACACTCTCCCCAGCTCTCCCGCTTAGCCCAGAGCATATGGAGATGGCCAATTCCCCAAAACATCTTTCTCCTGGCACAACACGTTCCAGGCGTACAAAACACCATGGCAGATCTGCTCAGCAGACAAACGCAACAACTACACGAATGGGAACTGCATCCGCAAGTTCTTCAGCCATTCTTCCAACAGTGGGGGCATCCTCAGATAGACCTCTTCGCCACCCACGAAAACAAAAAATGCCCAAGCTTCGCCGCCAGATACCCACACCCATTGTCCAAGGGCAATGCGATATGGATGAACTGGTCAGGCAGATTTGCATACGCCTTTCCACCTCTCCCACTAATTCCATTAGTGGTCAGGAAGCTACAACAGCACTCCCTCACACTCATTCTGGTAGCTCCGACGTGGGCCAGGCAGCCGTGGTACACCACGCTACTACAACTATCAGTGGTACCACATCAAAAACTGCACCTATCCCCATGCCTCCTAACCCAGAACCATGTAGAAATCAGGCACCCGGACCCAGCTCAGCTCAACCTGGCGATCTGGCTCCTGAAATCCTAGAATTCGGATACCTTAACCTTCCCCCTGATTGCATGAACATCATCATGGAAGCCAGACGTCCTACCACTAGAGCATGTTATGCCGCAAAGTGGAAAAGATTTGTTATTTACTGCCGTAACAATACAATCAACCCTTTAGATGCATCCATACAGCACATCATATGCTATCTGCTCCATCTTCACAGGTGTAACCTGGCATATTCATCCATACGCCTACACCTAGCAGCGATCGCTGCTTATCTACAAAACAGACAGCATTTATCTCTCTTCAGAGTGCCCGCTATTAAAGCCTTCATGGAAGGCCTTAAACGAGTAATTCCTCCCAGGGCACCACCTTCCCCTGTAAGGAATCTAAATTTAGTTCTTACACGACTAATGGGTCCGCCCTTCGAACCAATGCATAAATGCGAGCTACAGTTTCTCACCTGGAAAACAGCTTTTCTCGTAGCTATCACTTCCCTTAGAAGGGTTGGTGAAATACAAGCGTTCACTATACAGGAACCCTTCATACAAATACATCACAGCAAGGTCATACTTCGCACAAATCCGAAGTTCCTGCCCAAGGTCATTTCCCCCTTCCATCTCAATCAATCGGTGGAATTACCTGTCTTCTTCTCGCAACCTCAATCTGTTGCAGAAAGAGCCTTACACACACTCGATGTAAAAAGGGCCTTGCTATACTACATACAAAGAACGCAACCCTTCAGGAAGACTAAACAATTGTTCGTCTCCTTCTCTCCACCACATAAAGGCAACCCCATTTCTAAATCAGGGATAGCTAGGTGGATTGTAAAATGCATACAGATTTGCTAGCAAAAGGCTAAAAGAACATTATCTGTTCCGCCTAAAGCCCATTCTACAAGAAAGTTAGGGGCTTCTATGGCCTTTCTAGGGAATATACCCTTAGATGACATCTGCAAAGCAGCCACATGGTCTACACCGCACACCTTCACAAAACATTACTGTGTAGATGTGCATTCCAAGCAGCAAGCTAGAGTGGGCCAGGCTGTACTAAAGACACTATTTCAAACCACTGCAACGGATACCGGTGGTCGCCGCTAGGGTTGGGTACTGCTATATAATCTATGCTAAGTGTACAATCTGCAGCTCATATGCCTCGAACGGAATATGCTACTTACCAGTATGCATCTGTTCTTGGCATGTAGAGCTGCAGAGTTGTACACGCCCACCCGCCTCCCCGGCTACCTGTATCCGTTCCAGTACATCTTATTTAGATACTACACACATGGGTTTCTCACTGTGATTACCAAGCTCCATCATTTCCCTGTTGGCGAAAAACAATCTGAGGATGGAGCCGAAGCCCATGCGCAGTACGGACCGAAGGAGGAGTCACCAAACTCGTGACTTCCAAAGTCTGTCCAAGAAGAAAAACAAACTGCAAACATCCGGGCCCAACACCAGATGGCGATCTATGCTAAGTGTACAACTCTGCAGCTCTACATGCCAAGAACAGATGCATACTGGTAAGTAGCATATTCCTTATATATGTTGCAAGTTGTTTTTCATCGAAGAAGTCTTTCCAGTCATAAGGTAGGTGACTCCTCCTTTCGGTGATAGTTCGCATGGGCATCGACTTCCATGTAAGATTGTTTTTTTCCGCCATCGGGTTCGGACGTGAATTGCTGCTCTCCGGTTTAACACGTTTTCTTGGGTTCTCCTCAGCGTGCAATCCACTTACTCTCAATGGTATGGTTTTCGATCGCGTGTTCACTTTTCTTCGCGTATCGTGTCAAATCCAAAAACTATTTTCGATCTAGAAACTCGTGGAAGGCCGTTGGGCCTACCTGCGTCAGTCCACCTTGCAATTGATGGAACGGACTCCATTTAAATTCTGCCCTCGGTGCCACGCAAAGTTCCCGCGCACCAACTCACATGAAATGTGCAACTTGTACTTATCTCCGGAGCACAACGAACAGGACTGCGACACGTGTAAATCTTTCCGCTCAAAGAAAATACTCCACGACTATCGGGCTCGACGTCGTGACATGCAGAGCCAAAACATTGGATCCACTCCGGACCTCTTCGGAGAAGATTCCGAACAAGAGACCAGCGATACACTAGGGGCCGAAGAAGAACAGGAGTAACCTATATCATTCTCCAAATCCGGCTCCCATGTGGATGAAGAGTTTTGGAAGGTCAGCGTATCGTGAGTAACGAACCTCCCTTGCCCAAAGTCCTACGCAACCTAAGAAAAAGGCTTCGGTCCCATCTCTGCCTTTGGGCCATAGTCGGCCCGAGAAATATTTTCCAATGCCCTGACTTCCTGCTAGTTACTGATCGTTCGAAGGCTGCACACGTCCGTGGCTCCTCTCGTCCCCGCTGGATTTGTTCCGCTCTGGATTCATTCTCTGACCCGCTGCTGATCTCCCTTTGACATCGCGACCGCAGCCTTATTCCTGCTCCATTAATCATCGGGCTGTATACCGTTCCTCCCCCTCTCCGGACCCCTGTACCGGTTGCCCTCCCTGTGAAGTTTCGTCAATCAATTTACACGGAACCTCGAGGGAGAGGATTCCCTCCCCTCGCACGTCACTGTGCAATCCACTCACAGCTAAAGTCCCCGTTCTCTCGCCAGCGCCTTCTCTTCGTGCGCAAGAGCACTCCCAAATTAGGCGACCCAGGTCCCGATGATGATCCTAAATTGACAGGATCGAAACGCCGTCGACCACTATCCACCAGCCCAAACATCTTTGGCGCATACAAACTTGGTTCATGGAAATAATGAAAATAATGAAAAATACCAATTATACCATTGAGTAAATTGTTATATGAACATTTTTATTGTATATATTGCTTCTTCTGCGCCGCTTGCTGTGGTTCTTTTTCACGTTGTCACTTGCGCCGTTGTTTCACTAGCACGAGCACTTTGTACACTTTCTCCACTAGGGTTGCCGGAGTATTCATACCCTGTTGTGCTCTTACTACTACTTGTTGAAATTCTTTTGATCTTCTAAATATATGACGCCTATTGGCGCTTTGAAAAAACAACCCTAAAGTCTCCTCTCTTGTTTTTTGCTTTTTGTAATGTCTTGTACATACCATTTTAAATAATTCCAATATATCCTGCTGAGATATTGTCGAATTTACACGGACTTCCAGCTCGGCACCGAAACACACGTTTAAGCCTTCTGGCTCGGGATTGAGTCATCCGCACTCTGGCATAGAGTTGGAACCTTCGGGATCAAAACCGAAACCAGTCTCAGGCCCATTTCCTTCGGCCCCGAAACAGTCTTCGGATCCGAAATCTTTAGCACCAAAGACACCGGCACTGAAAACTTCGGCACCAAAAGTAAAAGATGCTCCACAACCACCCCAGGAGCCCCGTTTCGACGTCCCGCCTTCAAAACCGGACCCGAAACAAAAAACTTTATAATAATCCAAAAACTGGACATATTGCAACTGAATTGCCACATAAACGCAAATCTGAATCAGAGGATATACATCACATTCCTTTAAAAAGGAAACATGTTGGCACTAATCCTCCTCCTTCATCACCTCCTTCCCCACAAACACAGCATTTACTAGTTACTCCTACCTAGAACAAACACCTGATGATTAGGATGATTGGGATGGGTTTGGGGGGCAATGATTCTTCACCTGCAGACGCCTGGAAAGATTCTAATATGGACTCTCCCACAGATAATGATCCTGATCTTTATCCTATCAAGCCTTCTCCACCAGATGATAATGTAGGCTATATAGATCTTCTAAGCCGAGCTGCTGAATATCATGGGGTACAATTACATAAGGAATCCCTATAGGAGGATTTACTCTTTGAAACCCTTAGTAGTTCCCAAAGATCCACCCACACATTCGCTATGCTTAAAGACATGTGGACGACATATTTAAGGACCCTGTTCGTGCTTGCATTCTCACCCCCAGGATAAATTAAAAAATATAAACCTGCACCATCAGATCCAACTTTCATTAAAGGCCAATTACCTTTAGACTCTTTGGTGGTTTCTAATGCCTGTAAACGGGCCAATTTACAGACGTCATTAGATGCTTTACCTCCAGACAAAGAGTCTAAGCTCATAGAGCAGCTCCCAAGCTGCAAAATATTGGTGTATTGCGAATACCCAAGCCCTTTTAGCCAGGTACAATAGAGTGCATTAGGACGAAATGGAGCAATTGCTCCAATTTCTGCCAGATGAGCATAAAGCCAAAGCCCAAGACTTAGTGCAAGAAGGGAAACTCATCTCTAATTCTTCAGTTAGGTGTGCTTTAGATGCAGCTGACACTGTGTCTAGAGCAGTCAATACCAGTGTGTTACTAAGAAGACACGAATGGTTAAGGATTTCGGGATTTAAACCCGAAGTTCAGGCTTCCATTCTTAACACACCATTCGACAAACATCTCTTTGGTCCTGTATTAGATACGTCCTTAGAAAAAATTAAAAAGGACACAGACGTGGCAAAATCTATGGGAGCCCTACAGTCCCCTTCCAAACGTAGTTCCTTTCGGCGCACCTTCTATCGAGGGGGATCCAAGAATATTTTTTCAGACACTGCCTCTACATCATACAAAGGCAACAATCAGCCCCCTTCTTCAAAAGGCTTCTTTAGAGGAGTCTACAGAGGCAACAATGGCAAGGGTAGAGGTTCCACAACACGCACCTCACCCTCAAATAACAAACAGGGACTTGCCTACTCTTCCCCCGATCATTTAAGAACTATTTGGGGACGTCTTTCACAATTCCTCCCTGTCTGGCAATCAATAACTAAAGACAAATGGGTGCTAGGAATTATCCGATCTGGTTTTTGCCTGGAGCTTACCAACAATCCTGCCAAAAATTCTCCCGCGTTCACACAAAATGTCACCAGACCATCTACACCTCCTCAAACAAAAGGTTCAATCTCTCCTTTTAAAGGGAGCCATAGAACCCGTAGCATTACAATATCAAGGGTCGGGCGTATACTCACTATACTTCCTAATACCCAAATAGGACGGCTCTCTCAGACCCATTTTAGACCTCAGAGTTAAATCACTACATACAGTTGATTTTCACATGGTGCTCCCACTTCTACAGCAAGGTGACTTTAAGTCTTCTCTAGACTTAAAGGACACATATTTCTACATTCCAACAAATCCCGCTGATCGCAAATACCTCAGATTTTTGACAGTGGGGCAGCATTACCAGTTCAAAGTGCTTCCATTTGGAGTCACCACTGCTCCCAGAGTATTTACCAAATGCCTCACAATAGTCGCTGCTCACCTGCGATGACAACACGTTGATGTCTTCCCGTACTTAGACGACTGGCTCATCAAAGCCAACACTTACTTAAAGTGTCACCAGCACACATACATAAGTCAGAGCGGACGGCTGCTCCACACTTGCTCACACAGATTCTGCAGCACACTAGCCCTTATCAAGGAGGCCCTCGCAGCTGTTTAGCTCATGATCACTACAACTCGGACGCCTTAAATAATTTTGCCCTGAAGAAGTTCATTGTTATGAACGAAACGCGTTGGCTGACATTTACTATATTTGGATCTTCGCAATAAAAGACTGTTTAAAAGACAACTTCCAAAAGACTGATACTTTTTGGAAACAACTCCCTTCACACTTAACAGGTGGTGCAGTATCTCAACTTAGCTATCTAGCTCCTGAAGTCATAGGGTTTGGTTATCTGAATCTTCCACCAGACTGCATGAACATTATCAAAGAGGCCAGAAGGCCTACTACAAGAGCTTGTTATGCAGCTAAATGGAAACGGTGTGTTATCTATTGCAATAATAACAATATCAATCCCTTGGATGCTTCTATACAAAATATCATCTGTTATTTATTACACTTGCAGCGGTCAGAATTAGCTTACACATCCATCCGCTTACATCTCGCTGCAATGGCTGCCTACCTACAAAATAGACAGCACTTGTCTCTGTTTAGAGTACCGGTTATCAAAGCATTTATGGAAGGACTAAAAAGAGTTATGCCACCAAGACTTCCACATGCCCCAGTGTGGAATCTTAACATAGTCCTTACACAATTAATGGGTCCACCTTTTGAACCAATGCATAAATGTGAACTACAGATTCTCTCCTGAAAAATCGCTTTCCTCATTGCAATCACTTCACTGAGGAGAGTGGGTGAGCTACAGGCACTAACCATAGAAGAACCTTTTTTCCAGCTTCACAAAGACAAAGTGGTCCTTCGTACCAACCCTAAATTTCTACCTTAAGTAGTATCTGCCTTTCACATCAATCAGTCGGTTGAGTTACCTGTGTTCTTTCCTCAACCAGATTCCATAGCAGAAACGAGCTCTACACACTTTAGACGTTAGAAGAGCTTTGCTGTATTACATAGAAAGAACAAAACCATTTTGTAAGACAAAACAAGTTTTTGTTGCTTTTGCTCCACCTGACAAAGGCAATCCTATATCCAAATCTGGTATTGCTAGATGGATTGTTAAATGTATTTAAACGTGTTATGCGATTGCTAAGTGAACTTTCATAATACCCCCTAGAGTGCATTCCACTCGCAAAATAGGGGCTACTATGGCTTTCTTAGGAAACATTCCTATAGTTGACATTTGTAAAGCTGCAACATGGTCTACTCCACACACATTCACCACGCACTATTGTGTAGATGTGTTAGCAAGGCAGAAAGCTAATGTAGGCCAGGCAGTACTTAAAACACATTTTCAAACAACTGAAACAGCTACAGGTTAGCCACCACTTTGGGAGGACACTGCTATATAGTTTATGAGATGCATGTGATCAACAGCTCACATCCCTTGAACGGATAATCTTACTTACCCAGTATGCATCTGTTCTTGTCATGTAGAGCTGTAGATTCATATGCGCCCACCCACCTCCCCGGGTACCTATACCTGTTGCAGTTTCTTTCTTATTAAGTCATGCTTCAGCACGCATGCGCTGTCTGCAAGACACTTTTTTTCTGCCCGCTCCTTACTATTGGTTCACTCCACTGTCTTTTTTTGCTGTCTCCTAATTCATTGTCTTGACCGGTACGTCACGTTCCCTCAAAGCTGTGGTGCACCTGTAAAGTACAGTTTAATTACGCTTTAATTCTTCAGTTGTTTTGAGGGAGAACACTTTTCTCTCTTTTTAAAAACTGTCAGTGCTTGGTAAAAAAATGGCGCCATACTTTAATAAAGGGTGCTCTTTTTAAAAAAGCGGCACCACGCTTTACTAAAACCCGGCATCTGTCCTGATAACACGAAAGCAGGCGCCGGGCTGAAGTATAAACTTTATGAAACTATATGCTGCAGCACAGCGCCTGCTTTTATATTATCAACACGGGCGCCTCGCTATATTAAAGCTTGGCGCGCGTGTTGATAATATTCGACCTCTAAGGCATGCTGCACGTTGTCATTGGCTATGCGCAGGTGGCTCTTGACATAATCACAATATTCACCCAGGCCCAGAGCTTTAAGTGGGCCAGGTCCTGCTGGTGCTCTCCATTTTTGACCTGAACTTCAGGGTGAAACAAATTTTAACTCTGCAGCAGTACGAGCATTCACTGCCTTTGAGGTACCTTCAAAGAGACTCGTTTTACTTTTTTCACAAGGTCTCTTCATTTCAGAACTGAAGCATTTTCAATATTCCATACTACTGAGCCATAGTTGTTACTTATTTATCTTACACAACTAACAACCACTAGCAATGCCAATAGTCCTGGCTTGTTGTAGGTGTAATGTTATTTGTTGTAGTATAGATCTGGATGCAATATTAGAAGCAGCAAAATACCATTCAGGTGGTACAATATGCTAAGCACATACTTTTTGCTGAAGTGTTTTTAAGCTCCACCCTTAATTACATTGGCCACGCCCCTTTGAGAGACCCCCCTACTTTTTTATTGCACTTCAAGCCCTGCCCAGGTCTTTGGTCATATAGCCTAGTTTACATTTGCTATGGCCATGTACATTCTCCTTACCCCCCCTCCCCTGCTCCCCCCCACAAATATATGTACTCAAGGTCAATATATTTATCGTTATTTTTGCTGAGCGCAAGGAAGGACTCACAGAAAGCATTTAACCACGTTGGTCACGATGCTGCTTCCCTCCCTTATTCATATACACTTAGTCAAGTTGCACGAATATACACACTCCTAGTCTCCGTGAATATACTGGTTATATTTCGTTGAGAAATGCCGTTGCATAGCAAGGGCACCTTGGGCCGTACTACTAATATCGAAAATGGTAGGCCACTTGCAGGTAGGAACCCATAATTAGGGGGTAGTGGGCCCCTCACAGCCCTGCGCCATGGTGCCACTCGACCTGTTGCACCATTGCTAGCTACGAGTCAAAAGTGCTGACAGGGTGGGCTTTCTCTCAATACAGGAAGCACACTACCTTGAGTACCACAGAACGTGTAGTATACAAAGGAACCTCTATATGTAATTAGCCTTCAGTAATGATAAGAAATCAATGTGAAATAGCGCCCTTTTAGCAGACAAACACAATGCAAGTTTAGCTACATTTATATACATAAGGAAATTGGATTACGAGTGCAGCAATGTTTTAGCATTGGACCGCAAAGCTTTCTTACCAACTTTAGATTCTGTAATGCAGTTAGACTCTTTTAGAATACACCGTAAGTCTATAAAAACACATCATTTCACTCCTGCAGCTTTAGTGACGAAGCACAGTTCCCTAGTGCAGGTCTGAAGAAGTGACGCAGTTCCTGCTGAAGGGAATGCGCCCAGAGACCGCCGACAGTCTTTTCGTTCTTGACGGCATTACATTCACGGATTTTGCACTTTGCTTCTGCTGACTCATCATTTGATGGTTAATGGTAGGACACAAATATTAAAGCACTCTAAAGCGCTGCTGGTATGGTAAAAGTCTGATGTTGCCATAGCAGCTGTTCCGACAGATTAACCTTTCAAGTTAGTTACAGGCGAAGCACGTTGAAGCAGTACCTGAATCTAACCCCCTTCTCCATCACACCAGCCCACTCACTACATCGCGCAATAAGACAAACCACACCAATTTTGACTTAGCAAAAAAGGTCACTTTATTAGGACAGGTAAACAGAAACAAACTTTATTAAGACAAAATACACATTATCAAATGCTTTCAAACATTTTTCCCCAATACCAAGTCCAAATACCCAACCAAATATTTCCATAAAATACCCCATGTACTGCCCAATGGCATCATTTCCTTTTTTCACCATTTTGGTTTACCTGTCCAGCTTTTCGTCCACCCTCCCCCCACCCCAGAGGGAAGGATAAGCCCGCTCCAGACTATCCAAACCCCCAACAAAGCGCCACCCAGGAAAACCAAAGAGTTTTCCTGGCCCCACCAAGAAGAAAATTGCTTAGAAACAAACATTCTACTTTGAACGTTTATCACACCAAAGATTTTCATTCCAAAAACCCGCCAGTAAGTCCCTCAATTCCATCATATAATAGGCTTGTCCTGTCTGGGGTAAATGTACCCCATCCTCCCAGAAAAGATGATTTTCAACCATAATACCCATTGCATTGCAAAAAAATGTAATTGCACGGTGTAGCTTTCTGCGAGCTTTTTCAGTAACCGAATGATTGAGAGCCCCTCTCCACTGGTGCCTATAAATAAATTCAGACCACACCAGAGACGTACTCACCCAGTTATTCTTAATGACTGCTAAATCCAACTTCATTTATTCCAATAACGATAGACCAGATAATGGTACTAAATCGTTCTCACCTAAGTGTATTATTAACAAGTCTGGGAAACCTCTTTCAGATGACAATTCCGATAGCGTAGAAAACAAGTTGCTCCACCTCATCGCACCTTTAACCTTCCATAGGACTTCGTGGCCCTTGCTAGGAAGTCCAAGCGACCTGCCATAGATCTGCCGTTCTGCAAATACAGCGGACCATTTGACGAAGGAGTGACCTATGATCCATGTACGCATTTTTATGTAAGAATTGTTGGCACGACCTAGGTAGAAAAAACAAAATTAGACTACATCCCCGTAACCGTATCTGCTATTACATTCTGACATAACGAGAACAACAAGCGGATTTCCACCTACTAATCCTCTTAATGTCCTCCCAGCCCCAGCCCAATTTAGCCGCTTCCGTAGCTGCCCCGATCCTAAATGAGTGAGTCCCAAAAATTAAGGGGTCCTTCCCAATCCTCGACAAGGATTTACGTAAAATAGCCAATAAATGAGCATGGATAATTTTTCCCCCCCATTGCGATGCAAAAATATGGGTCCAAGCTTGAAATCAGGGGAACTTACAAATGACTCCCATTCCACAATAGGACAACATTCCTGTATGCCACTACCATTCAAATGAATCCAAGTACCCTTGCCCAATTGATCAGTTTTAGACTTCAAGAACAACCTGGTTGAAACCCCCTGTTAAAAATTAATTTCACTGGACCTAATACCCATTTGTCCCCGCAACCCCAATAATTCGGAAACTCTAAAAGCTCAAAAAAACAACCAAATCATGCAAAGCCGAAAGCACGAAACTTCCCACAAATCGTAACAAAAAGGTAATTCCGCTAGTAACTGTTGCAAAAGCCCAAACATGATTGGTTCTCGCAAAGGCCATGAATGCACTCGCTCTCTGCTAAAACCTTTCAGCATCAGACGCAACAAAACGTCCCCAACTAAATCTTGACCCCACCATAGCTGCCCATAAAAGGAAATCCTAGCCAGCTTGCCAGAAATGGTTGTGTGCGATAAACCCTTATTAATCAAATGTAAAACAAACTGTAACATACAAAACTTGGAATCAACTACAAGGCCTTCAGATCTGTGTGATTCCGTAAAGACCAAGCCTGCTGATAACTGCGTCTGGTAGAAGGGGCTATAGATTTCTCAACCAACTCGATGATCCTCAGGCACCCAGATGTCTTGGGGGATTGTAGTTTTGCGGGTGTCCGCCCCAGGTGCCAAGTTGCGGAATTTCTGCCAATTAAAACGAGACAAGGCGTCTGCAATGGAGTTATTGACGCCCGGAATGTGTCTCGCTCTGAAAACAATATTGCATTCAAGACTATGTAACATGAAGAAATGCAAAAGCCTCAAAACCCGGAGATCTTTGGCCTTCTGATTATTGATGAGCTCAATCACAGCCATGTTATCAATGTGGAACAGTACACACCTGTCACGGAAATCCTCCCCCCAAACCAGCCTAGCTACAATTAGTGGAAACAACTCAAGAAAAGCAATACTACGCACTTGGGATATCCAATGTCGCGGCCATTTCTCTGCACACCAACGACCTTCCCAAAAAAGGCCAAAACCATGTGCCCCAGAAAAAATTTGTATCTGCCAAATAGTACTGTCTCCAAGAAAATATACAGAAACGTCGTTAAAGTCTGACAAAAAGGTCAGCCACACCAAAAGATCCTCCTTGATGGCTTTTGTAAGACGAATTCTGTGGTGAGGGAGGTAAGCTCCCGACATCGCAAATCCCAGCCTTCTGCAAAAAGTCCTACCGGCCCTGACAACACGACAAGCAAAATTAAGGTAGCCCAACAGCCGTTGGACTTGCCTGAGCTCAATCTTATCTTTGCCAAGAACCTCCAACAAAAAAGACCTGATCTCGTCTACCTTTACAGCTGGCAAACTAGCCATCATAGTTTCAGTGTCTATCTCTATACCCAAAATATGAGTTTAGTGCAGGGACCTTCCGTTTTTTCAGGAGCCAGCGGAACACCAAACTCCTCAGCCATGTCCTGGAAAAATTTGAGACCTTTGCGACACTGGTCGAGGTGTGCATTACCAATGAACATAATATCATCTAAGTAATGACAAACGTGTGTGTGACCACTCCTCACCGAAAAGCACCATTGCAAGAAAGTTCTAAATGTTTCAAACAAAGCACAAGACACTGAGCACCCCCATAGGAAGGACTTTGTCAACATAAAAGGTTCCATTAAAAAACATACCTAGCAATTCAAAATCCGATGGATGGATAGGAAGTAAACGGAAGGCAGATTGAATATCACATTTCGCCAGTTCGGCACCATCCTCCACCTCCCGCACCAATCTCAAGGCATCATCCACAGAAGCATAAGAGACATTGGAATCATCCGAAGAAATAAAATCATTAATAGAGTGGCCTTCCGGCCATGACAAATTATGAATTAGTCTGAATTCGCCAACCAGTTTTTAGGGACGACTCCCCAAGGAGAAATTATCACATTTTTTAAGGGGCATTGACTAAAAGGACCCGCTATACGACCAGCTTGCAATTCAGCCTACAATTTCTGTTGTACCACATGAGGCAGTTCTTTGGCAGATTTTAAATTGTCAGACCAACGGTGATAACGAGGCCCTTGATAGCCGATCTTGAAACCCCAAAACAATTTGGACGCAGCTTCGAAAACAGGATACACTTCCAACCAAGGTATCAACAGTTTAATTGGGGTATGAACCCTGACATAAATTGAGGGAATCCACCTCCGTCTCTTTTAAAACTTCCTGGACCCCCGTAAGGTTGTTTAGTGAAGCATTGGGTGTCATGTGGCATGTCTACTGCCACATTGAGAGCACTCATGTTTAAACCCACAGAATTACCTGGTGCATGAGCCCCGATTAAAGTTCCAGCAAGCACCTGGCATAGGCAAATGTCCTCTACTCGCACCCCCGCCCCAACTTGAGCGGGGCGAGGCAGAAAGGGCCGATAAGGAGTAGGCAGACCACTTGCAGTATAAATCGTCGCAGGCGGCTGAGCAGAGGACATCCACTGCAACCAGAGCTCCTGATCCACTTCACCCCACGGTTTATCCTTAAACATACTGACCCTAGCTCTAAATTCTTGTGACCAAGCAGCCCACCAATGAGGCTTACCTGACGTGAGCTGGGCAGCACGCTTTTGAAACGCCTGATGATCGCCACGACGCCGATAACCGTGACGCCGTTCTTGATCCGTGGCAAAATCCGCACTTGACTTCTGTAATATACTAGCAGAGTTGATTGCCCGACCCCTTTTGTGACAAAATCGGAACATGCTCAGAACGAAATGCATCACTAACCAACTCCCTTTCAAAAATCCCATCTTCATTCCCATCATCATACCCCAAACCTCGACCCCTATGCATCTCTGAAAATTCAAATACATCACTGCTTGTTACCGGCATTTCACCATCGCCCACCCCACCATCGTAAACTTCCCAATTGGTCACAGGCCTCCAATCAGAGAGCCCGGCCGAAATACCAAGATCCGCACCGGATCCGCTTTGTGAAGATGCTACGTTACCAAAAGCCGCAACCTGCTTCGTAAAGGTCTTACGGGAAAAACCGTGTTCTGACTGATGAACTGTATGCGGTGCCGCCTCCTCGCCGCCGCTCTTGCCAGAAGCCGATAACTTACCATGACCAGAAAAATGGGTGAAACCACCCACCTCAGATGAGTCATGAGCAGCATGTTCAACCCACACCCATTGAGGACCAAACGAAGAATCGAACTCAACCTGCGGGTGACAAGGGGGGGGGGAGGGGGGTGCGAGATGCCGGGAAAATGGAGACAATGTCTGATGAGTTAATAAACTGATCCCCTTGCAAATGCACAGTGTCCTCGAAGGACTTCTGTTCAACATCAGGCGTAACCACAGCCATTGTCACCCAAATCGAAAGCAGACCCATGTTATCTGTTGAAGCATGAGCAAAAGCACATTTTGTCCCAGGAGGGCCTCTTGGCACAGGGGACACCACTGTATCTGACAAAACCTGTCCCAAATTAGCTCCCATCAAAGGAACATCCCCAGATGCAGCATCGTGAATGGAGCGAGAGGACCCTTCTTGAAAAACCTCTTCCTCCTCCCCACTATCACTAGGATAGTCAACCAAGGCTGCAGAGTGTCCAACTTACGAAACTGGGGGAGCAATGTTAATTCTGGACCCAGAAATAGTAAAAGGTCTGTTCAAAACGTGCATTTATTTCCACCCAAAAACTCCCTTTTTGCAGGAGAAGGAGACTCAGTAAACAAGCAAGCATTACCCTCACCAGGCATGCCCCTCCCCTTCCCACCGATACCTCTGTGCAGCGATGCAGGCAAGCTTCGTGAGGCAGCACCGCCCCTAGCGCTGACGCGTCGTCTAGCTCTGCCCACAAGATGAGTTGAGACCGCCCCTGACTGCCTCTCCGTTGCCGCAAACGCGCAGCGTGCTGCCAGGAGCCTGGGATTAGCGCTCCGATGAGCGGTCCTGCCACGGTGTTCCAGCGTATGAAATGGAGCGTGCTCAACACTGGGGGCAATCACCTGCGAACGGCCCTTGTAAGGCAGACAAGCCGCCACAGCGTCGCTCACTCCCCGCACCGCCACTCACTTTGGGCGGCTTCCAACTGACGGCAGCAATGCGGAAAAACCGTGGGACAGCAAATCCTCACGACCTGCCTCACACAGGACGCAGAGAGCCTCCTGAACAGCAGCGTTGTCAGCCATGCAGAATATAAAAAACGCCTTTAACGCTGAGAATAAGGCAACGTCAATCACAACGACCGCCTCATTACCTCAGGTAAACGTTTTCCCGCCCAACGCCCTCCTATAAATAACCTCCCCACTAACCCCGCCCCCTACCTACCTGCCCTATCTCGCTGCGTGGTTTGTACCATCGCGCAAATCATCCCAGGGGGACACTAGGCTCGCGCCAAGGTCCCCTTGGGTCCCATTATGCCAGATTCTCAGTTCTTGTGTATGCCTATTAGTTCGTAGTTGTTATTTTTATCAGGGTCAGGAAACCAAAAGCATACTTGGCAAAAATTCTCTTACGAGCCCTGCACCCATCTTCTTCTTGGTCTTTAATTTCTTTCCATTCTCTCTCCCTCAGTCTCTCTGTCCCTCTCTGATCGCTACGGTCTCGCCCGCCATACCTATCTTCTCTTTTTGTATCTGTCTCGATGTCCCCTGCAGCGGTTGAAGTTAATTCCGGGAACTGGGGAAAGAGACGTTGCCCCTGACTTTCAAAACTCACCCACTGGCTCCGGCCCACTTGAAAAATGCGCAATGCAATAAAAGGCCAGGTGTAGTAAAACCATAACTAGACACCCGGCACTGGGCGTGAGCCCTGGAATAGAATTGATAATTATTTGCAAGAGGCAAGTAATGCGTACGTTGCTGTTGAGTGGGCAGATAAAAGTGTTTCTTCAAGTTATTTCCAATGTGTAGGAGCCCTAGATCTTTGGTACCTAGATGAAGACAGCTATTTAAAGAACATTGTGTTTTGACTAAGCGGGTTAGATTACTGTCTGCTGCATTACAGACAGTCTTACATGAGTGTTCCCCATTTTTACATCATCTGAAGTTGTGGCTCTTCACAGCATTTACCAACAACATGTGTGTTTAGAGTAAAACACAGTCTATCACGGGCAACACCTACACTCTATTATGAGTGAGATCCTAGGTTTCCAGACCTGTTATTCGTTGCCCGTGTAAACTTTGTAAGATATGCAATTGAGTGCCTGTGCAGATTTCGAATTTAAAACCACAAACTGAAAAGTTGTATTTTGTTTTATTTGTGCAGCAGTCTTATGTTCAAAACAAGCGGATAAAACATACATTTATTAGTAAAACTAATGTGCCTCTCATGGTCGCCATTTATGGAACACCGCTGCGACCCCCGGCTTGCTCCTTCCAACTCCCGGCACTGCCTCTGCGACCCCTGGCTTCAGAGTGGGCAAAATCAGTGTGCCAGTTTTGCAGTCCCACTAAAACCCCACCTCCCCGACTCCACAAACTGTTTTTAGATCGAGCTTCAGCACGCATGTGTTGTCTGCAAGACCTTTTGTAATTAAAAATAAATAAATAAAAATCCTGCCTACCACTTACCATTGGTTTACTCCAGTGTCTGTATTCTTTGATGCTTCCTAACTCGCTCGCTTTGCTGATACGTCACTTCCCTTTAGGGCTGAGGCGCACCGGCAAAGTACAGTTTCCTTGCATTTTTTTTCCTTCTCCTTTCTGTGGGAGAACTCGTTTTTTACAGTGCTTGTGGCAGGCTGACAGAAAGTATTTATCCATTTATTTATTTGGCTTCTTTTCTTTCCTCCCCAGACTTCCGCTGCCTGCTCCCGCTTTCTGTTTCCCTTGTATCCCCTCTTCGCTCATCCCTTACATTTTAGCAAAGAATAATGCCGCAAAAGGAGATGATTTTTTCCTTTTTTTTTTTACTTTCTTAGTATAGCAACTGACAAAATACTTGTATTTCAATCTGAACATTATATTAAGCAAGTGTGCTTAATTTGTACCTTTAATCATGTATCTGCTGAATATACACTTTTTATATAGTTTTTTTCCCGCTTCACTGACATGCTTGTACAGAGTAGTCTGACAATAGGGCGAATAGATGTTATTGCGGCATGTCCAGCTGCTTAAAGCATTGAGTTCTTATTCTATAGCTAAAATGTGTGTCGCTTTTCTTCAGTGTGAGAAGGAGCATCTTGCATTCGCCGATCTTCTCCCTTAGCGGCGAGTTAAGCTTGCCTGCTGGAATGACAGAGTCTGATGAAGGTACACGTGTCAAGCACAAAAAGACCACGGACCGTGGCAGCACTATCTTCTAGGAATTCCATGCTCTTGGGCTGTACTCAAATCACCTGCCACATGTGCTGCACTACCACCGTAGACATCTCGAGTTCTACCTGGTGACCAGGGTCGAACAAGCCTTCCACACCTTCATTGTGAGTGAGCAGTAGGTGTTTCTTTGGTGGGAGGAAGAGCGAGAGGTGTGGAAACTTGTGTATTTATCAACTGTTGGATACCATGGTAATTTTTTACAACCACACAAAATCTGTAACTTGTATGTCTAAACCTTTTTTCTTATAAAATGAAAAGCCATTTTATGGTTTTACATAATATCTACAATTTTTTTGCAGCTGGTTCAACTGGTATCTACCAGCTCAATGCATAGAGTCCATTCATTGGTAAAGGCATCCATAAATTCGTATGTTCTCTGTGAGCTCGTCTCCTATCTAATCACGCTTAATTTTTAGGTCGAGCTTCAGTAAGAATGCGCTGTCTGCAAGTACTTTTGTGATCAAAACAAGCATTTGCAATGCAATAGGTCTCACATTTACGCAAATATGAGCTATTGGCATTGTAAATCACGCCTTTTATTTAGGTTAAATTTTGTTATGAAGGAGGTATGCCTTATTACTCCAGTATTGGAACTTTCATAGATTCCCTTAGCTTGTATCATTCCCCGTCGTCGGAATGGGAGTCTCGGTATCCAAAATAACATAGCAGCAGGTACAAAAGAGAAAGAACAAGCATTTACAATGCAATGGTCTCGGCATTGGTAAAGTTAGAGCTATTGGCATTGCTCTTGACATTGTTTTTTTTTTTGTTTATGTTCTTAAAACATTTAAAGAAACGGCATTGTTATTTACAATGTTGATAGCTTAATCACTCTCAAAAGCGAGATTTATTATGCGAGCATTATTTGGGAAGTTTGGCAAATCCATAAATATGAGGAAAACTCTGCAGCATCGCAAAAGGCCAGTGGCCCAGACTAATATGCATGATTAGTATTTGGATCCCATGCCCATTCCTTCTTTGTCCTCTCTGCTGAAACTGCTGCCTGAAGTGTCAACTTTTATTAATACTAAACAAAAATCGCACTACCGTGCCAGGGCCAGACTTGGCATTGATAATGATTGTTTGAAAAGGGAACTTTGAAAGGATACGAACTTGACCAATTCTGGTTTCAAAAAGAACACTGTAGAGGCATGCGTCTACCGACTGTTATATATAATTTGGGATATATTTCTTAATCTGTCGAGTTCAGCCACTGCATGATTATATTGTTGTCTCTTTTTGAAACTCAGGAGCAGTAACATTGTCGTGGTGTCACTAGGGCTTCAAGTGGATGCTTTCTCAATATTATATACAAGCCACAGTTACTGCTAATTTATCTTCTGCAACTAACAACGATTGACAAAGCCAATAGTCCTAACTTGTTGTAGGTATCATGTTACTTGCTGTATCATTATGCCTGGATGCAATGACAAAAGAGACAGCAAAAGGTGAGGAGGGCAGACAGGTGAGGGGGGCAGGCTGAGGACAGTTAGTGACTAGGGCAGGCAGAACCAGGGCAGATGTGAGGAGTTAAGAGGTGGGCATAATGAAGCCAAACAGGTGTGCAGGAGAGGAAGAGGTTAGGGCAGGGTTGAGGGAAGTGAGAGGTAGGCAGAGAGAAGGCAAACAAGTGAGTGACATAGGGAGAGGCAAGGTCAGACAGAGGCGAGGACAGGCAGGTGAGAGCTCCAGAGGGCAGAACAGGTGGGCACAGTAAGAGCACGAAGGTGACGGCAGCCTGGGAGTGGGCACCGCGAGGGTAAATACAGCAGAGGAAAGGACACAGGTGATGCCAGTCTTAGGTGGGCACACGGTAAGAGGACGCACCCCAGGCGAGGACCCTCAAAGGTGGGGACATACATAGGACAGGGCAGAGGTTAGGACAGGGCAGGCAGAGGTCAGCGCAACGAGGGCAGACAGATAAGACCGACCAGAGGTGAGAACAAATGCGGCACTGGCATGTATGGGCGCGGATGCCACCATGCCATGCTGCACTGGGGATCACGCTGAGGAACTTACCAGGACCAGTCAGGGAGGTCGGGCAGTGCCCAGCTCCGAAAAGCCAGGGCCTCGTGGGGGGTGCGAAGGGTGTGTGTCTGTCCGCAGCCCCCGGGCTTCCTGGGGTGTTTACACACAAGGCGCAGTGTGCGCCCAACTGACTCAAACTTCATCACAAGTAAAGCCCAGAGGGGTGTCCGCTTTCAGCCATGATCAGCCCAGAAACTAGAGCCGACGGGGCCCCACCCCAAGCCAGCAGAGGGGCAGCATGGGGGGCAAGGCAACACGGGACAAGAAGAGGGGCTCCAGGAAAAAGAGGAGGAGCCGATATAAAGAGAGAAAGAGGGGATGGGTGGGGGGGGGTAAGAGGGTGGCGAGGTAGGGAGGAGGAAACGTGGGAGGGAGTTAGGAGAAGGAAATAGGGGGAGAAAGAGGATTGGATGGGAGACGGTGAGGGCAGAGGATGGGGACATGCAGGAGGGATACTAAACGAGGGGAAAGAGACTCGAGTAAGGGGAGAGAAAAGGAGGAGGCGGGAAGTAGAATAGAAGAGAGATGGGAGGATAGAGTTGACGTTGAAATAGAAGGAGAAGCGAGGCGGAAGAAAAAGAGGAAGCAGGGTCAAGGGGAGAAGGGGCAGTGACGTAACATAAGCCCACACAGACAGGGGTCCCCCTCCAGCCCTGGCAGGCCCCTGGAAAGAGAGCTCCCCCACCATGTACCTTGCAGGGGACCAGGCGGGCAAAAAACGCAACAAAAGCCTCGTTAACGAGTAAATGGTCTTTTAAAGACCTGTGAAGTACTCGGGTCCGGCTGCAATTAGACGGACGCCAGCCCGCGAGGCTCTCTCAGCCGGGCTGATACACATGACGGGGGGGGAGGGGGGGCTGAAGCCCGGTGAGGCCAATGGGTGTTGCGCGCCTGCAGGAGACCCACCCTCAAGTTTCGTTACGCCCCTGGAGGGGGGGGGGGGGGGGGAACGGAGATTGGGGGTGGGTAGAGAAACTCTGGTTGCGGGTTATTGTGGGAAGCAGGCCTGGTGAACACTGCTGCGCTGCGGATCCAGTCATACATACCATGTGTGCGGTTTATTTTACTCTGGCAAAGCTTATTCGGACTTCAATCCTTCTGAAGTCGGGGACTCGGGTACTGTTACAACGCACGAGCTACAGTCAGTCATTTGAGTCTAAAACTGAGGTTTTACCATCTGCTAAAATCCCAATTCCGGGAACCTGGTCAGGCGTGCAGGTCACTAAACGTTTCCACCCTGCAATGGTAAAACGTGTATTAATGAACAATCAAGGGCAGGAGGGGCGTGTGGTGTCTGATTGCAAGTGCTGCAGTTTCCATCCAAAGGTTGCTTCGTTTTCTGCTCCTGTGGCAGTAGTGTCTGTGTGTGTGTGGGAGGAGCAGTGGGGCGGGGGCGGGAGTGTAAAGCAAGTGTGTTTTCTTAAGAGGCGAAATGATTCCAACTCTGGAGGCGATGCTGTTTAGGCCATGCAGCTACAGCTCGGACTGTGGGAGGCTGTGGGTTCAGGACATATGTCCCGCTCTGCAGACAGCTTTCAGCCCCTCCTTTCTCTCCAGAAAGGAGACATACGGAGGGGATGGAAGACAAAAGGAGGCAGCGGAGAGCAGATGTCAGCACAGATTGGGTAGTGGGTACCTCGAAATGTTAAAAAAACAAGGAGGACCGCATGGCTCGCTCGTAGCCGTTGTCTCAAGTGACGCCCGCACTCCGACGCGCGGAATCACTCACCCGGCGTCCTTTCAAAGCGCGGGTAACCTGAGACGCCACGAGCTACAGTCAGTCATTTGAGTCTAAAACTGAGATTTTACCATCTGCTAAAATCCCAATTCCGGGAACCTTGCCAGGCGTGCAGGTCACTAAACGTTTCCACCCTGCAATGGTAAAACGTGTATTAATGAACAATCAAGGGCAGGAGGGGCGTGTGGTGTCTGATTGCAAGTGCTGTAGTTTCCATCCAAAGGTTGCTTCGTTTTCTGCTCCTGTGGCAGTAGTGTCTGTGTGTGTGTGGGAGGAGCAGTGGGGCGGGAGTGTAAAGCAAGTGTGTTTTCTTAAGAGGCGAAATGATTCCAACTCTGGAGGCGATGCTGTTTAGGCCATGCAGCTACAGCTCGGACTGGGGGAGGCTGTGGGTTCAGGACATATGTCCCGCTCTGCAGACAGCTTTCAGCCCCTCCTTTCTCTACAGAAAGGAGACATACGGAGGGGATGGAAGACAAAAGGAGGCAGCGGAGAGCAGATGTCAGCACAGATTGGGTAGTGGGTACCTCGAAATGTTAAAAAAACAAGGAGGAAGCTGCGAGCTGCACGAACCTGATGCTGGACACCACCGCCTTTCTCCGAGGCACAGCAGAAATGCCTCGGAGAAAGGGAGCGTCCTTTTCGGATTCGGGGGCGTGTTTTGCTGTTGTCTCCTCCCTGAGACTTTTCGCAAAAAACACGCCCCCCGATCCGAAAAGGACGGGGCATGATTGGAGTGACGGGACCTCTTCTCCAGTGGCTGGTCAGCATTTACTAGGCCAGCCAATGGAGAACAGGGTAGAAGAGGGGCGGGTTCAAGCCCCTCTTCTCCCAAGTCATTATCTCTCGCGAGCGAGACTGCGCAAGCGCAGCCATCGCTAGCCGAGACCTAAAAAAGGCCTAGGCCTCATTCCCTTTTGTAGTATATCTACCTCTTTTTGTAAAAGAGACCAAAATAAAGCAAGAACCAATCAGATTAGCCTCACCCCACAGAACCTTCCTGAGAGAAGCTCAGAGCCTCAGATTTTCTACCGCACGTTGTGCTTAGGGAGTCTCCTTTGAGGTCTGCTCACTTCAACTTTGTTGACTGCTTTTTTCAAAATATTTTTCTTCCAACTTGTTGCTGTTTTCCTTCAGGAATGTCTGACAAGGAGAAGAAAGCCCTTTTGAAGCCTTGTTCCACCTGTGGCAAAAAGCGGCTCTACGTGGAGGACAGGCATAAGGATTGTATTTATTGCCTGTACCCGGATCATAAGGCTGCGGAATGCAAGATCTGCCGCACCTTTTCTACAAAGACCCTCCGAGACCGTGAGGGTCGCCTTCTCACGTGGCTCCAGAAGGTTAAGTCGCGTAAGGGTGCTACATCCAGTGACAGTGAGAACTCATCATCTGGCACCTCCTCTCGCAGGTCAGTGAAAAGGGGTAGGGGTTCCCTTCGCCATCTTCTGAGCACCCTGCCAAGGCCTCAAAAAGGACCTCCCGTAAGTCTGAGAGCCGGAGTCCGAGTAAATCTCCTCACCACGGTGCAAAGGAGAGGGAAGGACTTTCTACTGCCCCAGCAGTGGTGGTATCCACTAAGGCGTTCAAGAAGCCCTCTTCTCTATCTTCAGAGAAGTCAGAAAAGGACTCTAGATAGTCGACGACGCAGCTGAAGACTCCGTCCACGAAGACTTCGAAACCTCAACTTAAGAAAGTCCCGCCGTCGACGGTGCCTTCTGTTCCAGCATTGACGTCAGCGTCGATGGGAGTGTCGGCCACGATACCAGCGTCTACGAGGGTGTCGACGACTGTGGTGGCAACGACGGTGTCGTCCACGAGAGCTATGACTACGATGACGACGGGAGTGTCGACAATGGTGTCGACGACGCCCATATCTTCGTCGACGATCCAGTCGTCGACGGTGCAGCTTCCGTCAACGACCTCGTCGACGATAGTTTCATTATCGACGCCGACGGTTCTGACGACGACCTAGTCGACGGAGAGGATTACCATTTCCTTGAGACGTATAACACCGGATATGACTTCGCCAAGGAGGGTGACCCCCTTGCCTCCCGCATTATTAGAAGAAGACGACTCTGATGGGGATATCAGGATTCTTGTGGTTATGCCCATAGTCCTTCACAACTACTGGTGAAATGTCAGGACACTGATTCAGAGGGAGACTACACGCCTGGGTACTCCTATCCACCATCCTATGGGCATCAGGGCAGCGCAGGCCAGGGTATGGTTGCGGTTCCTTCATCGCTCCTGGCAGATCTCCACGGCATGTTACAGGATTATCGGAAGAGGTTTTCTCAAGTTCCTCCTCCTCCATCTTCGACTTTCTCTGCAGTGCATACTCCATCTGCTCCTACAGAATTTTCTCCGGGGCAACCGCCTCAGGTGGTTTCTCAACTGCACGTTTCCAGCCCAGGGTTGCCTCCAGTGATTCCGGTTGTTCCTGATGATTCCTCTGATGAGGATCAAGATACTGGCAACACGTCTAATCAGTGTGCTGAGTGGGAGGACTATGTCATTCCGTATCCAGCTTCACCTACTCCTGAGCCGGTGGATTCTCCCCCGGCAGATATTGGGGGTTTCCACAAGCTGATGGAAAGGGCTTCCAGTAGATTCCAGCTTCCTATGCCGTCAGCCCCAACGGAATGCTTCCTGTATGATTTTAAGGAGCCCTACAGGAAAGTGGTTTGTTCAATTCCCATTGTTGGCCATCTCTGGGACGAGGGTTTGAAGGCTATGAGGAACCCGGCTACGGTGATTCCGGTTTTGCCGTGCCTCGAAAAGAAGTACAAGGCGCCAGAGGACAGTCCAGCGTCCTTGATTGGTCAGCCGAAGCCGGATTCGGTAATATTTCAGGCGGCGCAACGCAAGTCACGTAATCCTTCAGCACCACTCACCACCCCTCCGGATAAAGAAGGCAGGCGCCTTGATAATGCGGGAAAACGTTTCTCCTCCATGGCCAGTCTTTTAGTAAGGGCAGCTAATGCGTTGGCGATCCTCGGCAGGTACGATCGCCAAATGTGGTGCGACCTTTCGCCTTACTTGGACCAACTTCCATCGGAGGCCAAGAAAATTCTTCAGGAGGGGGAGGCTACGTCGGCGGAAGTGATTGACTGCACCATGGACATCGCCACTACAGCTTTCCGTGCACTGGCAGGTGCGGCTGTTCTTCGTCGGCAGGGCTGGCTCCGTGCGACTTGGTTCCGAACGGAGGTTCAGAACAAGATCTTGGACCTCCCGTTTGATGGGGAGGCATTGTTTGGGAAACATGTCGATGATGCCCTCCAGGACATTAAAAAAGATACGGAGACGGCGAGGTCTCTAGGCACTCTTCAGTATCGTAAAGTGCCTTTCCGTGGGGCCAGAGGGAAGAGTACCACATCCTACAGAGGCTCGTACCAACAACAACGGTACTCTTCTTATGGTTCAACATCCCAGTCGTATCACCCACAGTACCAACAACGACAAGGCCAGTCCTAGTCTTTCTCTCGCTCAACCACTAGAGGGAAACAGACTCGCCAGGGACGTGACATCTCCAAGAGACAATAGCGGTGTTCTGGCTCTGCATACTGTACCCTCCTCCCCGTTGACACCTGTGGGAGGCAGGGTGTCCCATTACCTCCGCAACTGGACCTGGATAACATCGGACCATTGGGTCCTCAACACCATTCGAGATGGTCATACGCTGGAGTTTCTTCATATACCACCTTCCAAGCCCCCTGTCGCCATGCCTTCAAAACATCTGCGTCTCTTAAGGCTCGAAGTACATCAGATGCTCCTCAAAGGAGTAGTGGAACCGGTTCCCCTGTCTCAGAGGGGGGGGGGACGGTTTCTACTCCAGGTTTTTCCTGGTCAAGAAGACGCCGGAGAAATGGCGACCCATTTTAGATCTCAGGGAGCTCAACAACTATCTCATCTGTCAATCCTTTCGGATGGTGTCTCTCCAGGATATCTTAAGTCTCCTCAACCCGGGAGATTTCATGGCCACTCTCAATCTCAAGGCTGCGTATTTTCACATCCCTATTCATCCAGCCCACAGGAGGTTTCTACGCTTCACAGTAGCCAAGAGCCACTTCCAATTCAGGGTTTTACCCTTTGGACTTCGTTCTGCCTCGAGGATCTTTACCAAGGTGCTGGCACCGGTAGCAGCTTTCCTCAGGAAGCAGCATTATCAAATCTTCCCCTAACTGGACGATTGGTTGCTGAAGGCTCCGTCCAGGCTCATAGCGGAGGAAACAGTCGGGCGTGTACGGTTTTGTTCAGCAATCTGGGTCTGACTCTCAGAGAGAAGTCGACGCTCTGTCCGTCCAAGAGAGCACGGTTCCTAGGTGCTATCTTGGACACGTCTCTCAACAAGGCTTCCCCAACCTTCGAAAGGCAAGAAAAACTGAAGTCCTTTGCACATCTGTTGAGAAGAAGGTGGAGTCTTTCATTACGCCGTTACAAATCCCTGCTAGGACTGATCTCTTCATGCATCCCTTTGATACCCCATTGCAGATTACGGATGCGATCTCTTTAAGAGCAACTAGACATGCAGTGGCAACAAGTTCACAGCTCTTTCGACGACAAGGTGGGGATTACTGCGGCGATGAGGGACACCGCTTGTGGTGGACACAGGAGGAGAATTTATCCTGAAGTCTATCCTTCGTAAGCAATCCGGTTCCTCATGTTGTCACGACAGATGCCTCGCTGGACGGCTGGGGTGCGGTGCTCAGGACTTGCAAGTCGGCGAGCATTGGTTACCCAAGCACCGCCTCCTTCATATCAACCTCCTGGAACTCAGAGCGATTCGCCTGGCTCTTCAAGCATTTCTGCCGCGGTTGCAGGGTTCCACGGTTCTCGTCCGCACGGACAACACCACGGCCATGCATTCATCAACAAAGAAGGGGGCACCAGGTCTCTTCCGTTGTCACAGGAGGCCCAGAGGATTTGGGAATGGGCGATCCTCCACGGAATATCACTCACAGCAGAACACCTTCCAGGGGTCCTCAACGAAAAGGCGGACAGGCTCAGCAGGCTTTCATCCATCAGCCACGAGTGGCAACTAAACCAGATGGTCTTGGAGGACATTTTCGCCAGTGGGGAAAACCTTCAATAGATCTTTTCGCCACCCCGGAAAACCGGAAATGCCAGTCTTACGCAAGCAAAGTTCACCATCGCGGATCACTGGGGAATGCGCTTTCGATAGCTTGGTCAAGCGCATTTGTGTACGCTTTTCCCCCATTCCGTTAATACCGAGGATACTCAGAAAGATCAAGGCGGAACCATGCAAAATTATCTTAATAGCACCGGCATGGCAGAGGCAGTTTTGGTTCACGGAGCTTCACCTTCTTTCTCTGGTCCCTCCTCGTCCTCTACGGACGATTCTGGATCTTCTCACAATGTCCTAGGGCCAGATCTGGCATCCGGATCCTTGTTCCTTACACCTCTCAGCATGGCTCCTGAGCAGCGAGAGTTCCTAGATCTTCCTCTCTCGAACGAAATAAGGGATGTTCTCTCTCAAGCTAGAGCCCCTTCCACTAACAAGACTTACCGTCTCAAATGGAAACGCTTTTGCATCTGGTGCCATCATCAAGGTGTGGATCCTTTGTCTCAGCCTCATCAAGTTCTTCCTTATTTCCTGCCCTTGGCTAAGGCAGGTTTGGCTCATTCGTCAATAAAGGTGCACTTGGCTGCAGTTTCTCGCTTCAGACGCACTGCCTCTTGGCCGTCTCTTTGGTCCTCTAGAATTGTCAAGCAATTTCTCAAGGGACTGTTTCAAGTTTATCCTTCGTGAGGCCTCTGCCTCCCACATGGCATTTGAACTTGGTTCTCACCCAGCTGATGAAGCCTCGTTTTGAACCGGTTTTGAACCGGTTCATCGAGTGGATCTGAAGTTCCTCTCATGGAAATTGGCACTCCTTCTTGCTCTCACGTCAGCAAGGCGTATTGGGGAATTGCAAGCTCTTACAATTCAGAAACCTTTCCTCCAATTCAAAAGGAATACTGTCATTCTACGGACTAATCCAAAGTTCATACCAAAGGTGCCTTCGGACTTTCATTTAAATGAGACTGTGATCCTCAAGGCTTTCTTTCCTCAACCGTCTACACCGGCAGAAAGGGCACTTCATTCGCTGGACGTGCAGCGGTGCTTGAAATTTTATCTGGACCGTACTAAAGCTTTTAGAAAATCTTCGCAATTGTTCGTTGCATTCAGTGCTCCCCGCAAAGGATTATCCCTGTCCAAGCAGGGTATTGCTAGATGGATCTCCAGTGCTATACAGTTCTGTCATTCTGCAGCGGACAAGCCTCTAGAGGGCAGAATTAGAGCACACTCGACGAGGTCCATGGCTTCCTCTACGGCTCTCTTTGCGGGGTCCAGATTAAAGACATCTGCAGAGCTGCGACTTGGAGCAGCGTGCACACCTTTACAAGACATTACTGCCTGGAGACCTTGGCACAGGAAGACACGGCTGTGGGCCAGGCAGTCCCGAGGAACCTCTTCCATGGAGTGGTGAGCTTTCCTTTCTTCCCTCCTTCCTTTGTATGGTTCTTGCACATTTTGCTATGTATTTTTCTTATTTGATTGCATGGTACTTTTTTTTTTTTTTTTTTTTTTTTTTTTTAAGCATAAAAGTAAAGTACGGTGATCTATAGTTATGGACAATGAGATGTCTCAGGGAGGCAAAATGTGTTTCTTACTGCTAGCTACTCTGATACAAGCTATGGGAATCTATGAAAGTTCCAATACTGGAGTAAGAAACAAGTTACTTACCTGTAACTTTGGTTCGCCAGTATTGGTAACTTTCATAGATTTCCATGCGCCCACCCTCCTTCCTGGGAAAGCTCAGCCCTCGGCAGGTTTCGTTGTACTGTTACACAACGGCTACGAAAATCTGAGGCTCTGAGCTTCTCTCAGGAAGGTTCTGTGGGGGTGAGGCTAATCTGATTGGTTGTTGCTTTATTTTGGTCTCTTTTACAAAAAGAGATAGATATACTACAAAAGGGAATGAGGCCTAGGCCTTTTTTCTTTCTCTTTTGTACCTACTGCTATGTTATTTTGAATACTGAGACTCCCATTCCGACGACGGGGAATGATACAAGCTATGGGAATCTATGAAATTTACCAATACTGGAGAACCAAAGTTACAGGTAAGTAACTTGTTTCTTACTCCACCCGCATCTTGGCGAAGAGACAATGGGAAAGTAAAGTGACAGAAACGAAGATAGCCCTAGAAATAAATGATACACAACCTTGTTGTTGGTTTATAACTGTATTTACTGCCATGACACAGATCCCAAAACAGATTAGTAGACTACCTCTACACGGATAGTCCCGTTTCCTGTCCTTGAGACAGCTGGAACTAAGAAAAGGTTTCCTTTTTGCCCCCAGTCCTGATGAGGCCCTAAATATATGGGCTGAAACGCGTCGACTCCACAATTTAGAGAAGCCCTGCAAAAGTTTAAATGAAAAGCTAAAGAATCTATTGCACATCCCTATTGAGATAGAGGGTTGAAAAGTGTTCCTTGGTTGTGTATAATTTTTCTCTAGGGTTATCCTCATTTTTGTACGGATTACTATTATTAATCATGGTTTGGATTTTTTTCCACATCTGTATTATAAAATAAGGGTAACTAGGAATGATGACTGTTTAGATACATGTATTGTTTTTGCTGTTTGTATATATAATCTGTGCATATAGAATTATTTGTATTGTCCTACTCAGAAAAAAACATATGTAAACATTCATTTTTGGACTACTCCTGAGAATTGATTTTTTTAGTAGTTAAAAAGTAATTGGACATAGATTTAAGTCCTCGAGAGGGATGAATTCATTTTTTCTTCCGGAAGTTACTTTCTTTTTGATTTATTCTGCTGCATCACTTTACTTTCCCCATTTTTTTATGTTAAAACATAAATAAAAGGCATTGTCATTTACAATGCCAATAGCTTACACTCACTTGCGTTAAAACGAGACCTATTGCATTGCAAATGCTTGTTTTATATACATACGCATGACCTCTCTAGTCTATCTTTACTAACTCCATTCTCACCCTCTGCGGGAAAACAGGAGTCGTTGCCTATGCGCACTATCACCCAAAGGAGGGGTCACCTACCTCGTGACTGGAAAGACTTCTTCGAAGAAAAACAACTTGCAAACATCCGGACCTAACACTAGATGGCAGGAGTATGCAAAGCATGTGAATTTACAGCTCTACATGCCAAGAACAGATGCTTACTGTGGGTAAGTAACATTATATTTATATATTAATTACCTACTGGCAGTCGCAAGAAGGTAGTAATAGTGGAGGGAGACTACGTTATAGTGGAAGTGACCTTGTGGCACTTCCAGTGGAATCAGGAACGGAGGTTAGCAGTCTAGCTGCGAGCCGGACTATATAAATCAATGCCTGGCACGACGTACAGCAGGCGCGCCTCTGGCGCACCTAAGGCAAGCCCGTCTGAGCCCGTCCGTGCCTGGACGTCGCCAGGAGCCAGGACCCCTGCCGGTTTTGATCTAAAGCTAGGTAACAGAACTGGTGACTCGTGCACTTATACGAACCACAAACTTTTTAAAATAAGACAAAGCCACTTAAACAACTGCAGATATTTGGTAAACTCCATGCATAACTCCCTCGTAGATTTGGAAGGCCTCTTTTCGTGTTGGTCCTGCAGATTCCAGAGCATGAAACTGGAACAGTTATTGACTAAAAGTATGCCACCCGATTTGGGAATTAATCAACCCCGCCGCTCCAATGAGAAACTCTTCTCCCCAGACTCCTCCAGACAATCAAGGCTGGAACTACCTATTGAGCAACGTTAGATCATTTCCCAAACACGCAGTTAACATCTGGCATCTGCTCTCTTCTAAACGCCTCATATTGGATTTCTGACAGAAACTTGGATTAAACCCAGTTCCAATCCTGCAGTTGCGGTGGTACTCCCTGAAGGCTATCGTGTTGAAAAAAAAAAAAATGAAAAAAAAAAAAAGGGTGTGGGGAGTAGGCCTGGGCGGCAAATTCCGTTCCGCTCGCGGAATTTGCGTAATTTTGCGTTCCGCGGAGAACGCGAAATTACTCAACAGTCTGCTTTCCGCGATTTCGCGAAATTTTAGCTTGTTCGCGTTCTCAAAAAGCATGTTCGCGAGATATTTCTCCTCGAGCACGCAAATAGCAATTGCGAACAGGAAAAAGCATCGCGAACAAGCAATTCCGCGTGTTCGCGGAATTTCTGCGTGTTCGGAGATTTTTTACCGTTTCGCGGAGATTTGCGTAATGCAATTACGCAAATTCCGCCCACCCCTAGTGGGGAGGCATTGCCATCATTTAAAAGACTCTAATAAAATCGCCACTTTAGATCAACTAAGTAATGATACACTGGAAATTTTAGTTTTTAGAATTGACCTACACTCTCAATACAGTTGGAAAGGCGCTTTGTCTATCGGCCTCCGGGCCCCCTTTCAGACTTCTCACCCTAACTTATGGAACTTATCTCCCCGCATGTTAATTCAACCAGAAATGTCCTGCTTTTGGGAGATTTTAATGTTCACAGTGAAAACACTATCTGAAAGAAACGCGTTAGATTCCTTACCTTAGAATATCCCCAGACGTCAGGCTGGATCCGGAAAGATTTTTCGTCAGCAGTACCCCTGCGCGTCGGTAGGTGTCGTCTGCGGCTCAGCGTCTGTCGTCGTGATCGCCGGAAGGACATCGGAGTACTTAAGAAGCCGCCCTCGCGGCCTGACGTCAGTTCTTCTTTTTTCCGCACCAGCAAGCGCAGATCCGGGAAGAGAGTACCCTTAGTCATTTTTTGACTGACATTTTGTCTATCTTTTTCGAGTCGACTTCGGTGCCGGTAGGGATGCCCAGGTTCAAGCCGTGTGACGTCTGTCACCGACTGATGTCGGTTACCAACCCCCACCATCAGTGTCTACTGTCTTGGGGCCGACCACGGTGACAAGTCGTGCCCCGACTGCCAGGCCTTGACGTCGAAAGCTAGGCGGGAGCGGTCCCGCAAGCTCCTCGAGGTCCCGGTTGAGGAGGAAGTTGAGGGGCCGGTCGCGGAGCCGCAGTCCTCACCACTCATCGGGATCCAAGTCCTCGCACTCAGGTAAGTCATGGCATGGCAAAAAGAAGTCAAAGAAGAGACATCGCTCTTCTGGCTCCCCTTGCGCGACTCGGCCGAGGGTTCGGGTGGCACCACCCGCGCGGCGCCGCAGGAGTCGCATCCGGCCCCACACCCTCCGGACCCTGGGCTTCATGCGACTCCGGGCGAGATTCGAGACTTCCTCGTGGCCATGAGGACTCTCTTCCTGTCGTCGAGGCCTGCCGGCGCACCTCCAGGCCCCGCAGGTCCGACTGGGGGTCCTAGCGAGCCGGCGGCTTCAGCCCCGGCACCGTCGTCGACTTAGATCCTGATGCCGCAGTTCCCCGTGGGATCCAGGCCTGGATCCCGGTCGATGCCAGTTGACCTCACGACTCGTTCGCTGGCGCCGACCCCCATGGTGTCGCTCCCGACGCCGTCCCTGGTTTCAGCCCTAGTCTGGGTCCGGCATCGGAGCGGCGCCGCTTGGTGCCGTCCCCGGCATCGATGGGTGAGCCTTTCGCCTATGACCCGGCTCCGTCATTTCTGCCCGATTACCAGGACACGGATGAAGGGGAGGACTGGGAGGGGTCTGAGGACCCTCTGGCACAGCAGTGCCAGTTAAGTCAGGACTGGGAAGATGAGCTGGGGGAGGCCAGTGGTCTAGACACTTCACCTGACACTGGTTTTATCTCTCCTCCTTCCAAGGCCTTGTCCCTGGAGCTCCCTGCAGCGGCCGTGAGGACTAACCTACTCACTGAGGTGCTTCAACCGGCAGTAAGCTCTTCGGAGCCTCTGCTGCAGTTTAATGAGGCCCTCACCGACGTTCTGATGGGCACTTGGTCCAAGCCCTCCACAGTCTCTCCTGTGGATCGGAGCGTGGCCCAGCGCCCAGCTCCGGGCGACCCCTGCTTTCTGTCCGTACACCCCACCCCTGAGAGTCTGGTTATCCAGGCCTCCACGTCCCAAACCGCCTTCCCGTCCGCTCCTCCGGACCGGGAGTCTAAAAGGATGGAACAGTTTGGCAAGAAACTGTTTTCCTCACTCAGTCTTGGGTTACACTCTGTGGGATACGGTGGCGGACGTGCTGCCCCAGTGTCCAGAGGCAGCCAGGACACGGCTCGCCCAGGCTCTTGCTGAGGGGCGTGATGAAGCACGATATTCCATTAGATGTGGACTTGACACCACGGACTCGCTGGGAAGAGCGATTGCGCAGACTGTGGCGATTCGTCGTGGCTGAGGTCCAAGAATTTTTCAGGGGATGTCCAAAGCACTCTCATGGACATGCCCTTTGATGGCCGTCGCCTTTTTGGTGACAAAGCAGATAGCGCACTGGAGCGCTTTAAGGACTCCAGGGCTATGGCCAAGTCCTTGGGTCTGTCGGCCCAGCGCCAGCAAACTTCTGCTTTTCGCCCCTTTTGTGGCCATGGAAGGGGCACCTCCACACGTTCGTCCAACCACAGGCCGCAGAACCAGCCTCAACGCGGTTGCGGATGTGGATTCCACCGTGGCGGAGCAGGGGGACAGAGAGCCGGTCAGTCCACATCCGCAGCATCTTCCTCAAAGCCTTCCTAGTCCGAGCTTTCAGGCCCATTCCACGCCAGTGGGAGGCAGAGTTCGCCATCATCTGCTCCACTGGCGTACCATCACTTCGGACAGGTGGGTGCTGCAAATCGTCCGAAGGGGCTACTCCCACCCCTTCGAGGCGACCTCTCCAGCCATGCCTCCGCAGTACCACTGCATGTCGGGGGATCACTTGCAACTTCTGCAGGAGGATGTTACAGCCCCCTTGGCCAAGGGGGCCATCGAGCACGTTCCAGGCCCATTAGTAGGACGGGGTTGTTACTCCCACTACTTTCTGGTTCCCAAGAAGGGCAAAGGGGGCCTACGCCCTTTCATGGACCTCAGGAGCGTCAAAGTCTTCCTCCGGAAGGAGAAGTTCAAGATGCTGACAGCTCAGGTTCTGGCTGCCCTAGACCCTGGAGACTGGATGGTAGCGTTGGACTTGCAGGATGCTTATTTCCACATCCCCGTCCTGCCGGCCCACCAGCGTTACCTGCGGTTCACGATAGGCCACGAGCACTTTGTTTACCGTGCTCCCCTTCGGCCTCACCAGTGCCCCTCGGGTGTTCATGAACGTGATGGCGGTGGTCGCAGCTCATCTGCGCAGATTAGGGGTTCCAGTTTTCCCCTATCTCGACGACTGGTTGCTGAAGGCGGGCTCACCCCAAACAGTCGTTTCCCACCTCCAGACTACGGCTGACCTCCTGCATTCGCTGGGGTTCACTCTTCTTCGGAGCGGTTCTGGACTTGGCGCAGTTTCTGGTCTATCCTCCCGAACAGAGAGTTTGGGATATTCAGGCTCTGATTCCGATCTTTCAGCCTTTATCCTGAGTTTTGTTCAGGGTAGCCCTACGGCTGCTGGGTCTGATGGCCTCCTGCATCCTGCTGGTACATTACGCCAGGTGGCGGATGCGGGCTCTGCAGTGGGACCTGAAGATACAGTGGACTCAACATCAGGGCAACCTGTCCGACCACGTCCTGATCTCGAAGGGCACTGCAAGACAATTGTGGTGATGGCTCACGTTTATGTCAATGGCAGATCCCTCTCCCTACCCCAACCGGAGCACGTAGTGGTGACGTATGCGTCCCTCCTGGGATGGGGGGGCCACATGGGGAAAGCAGAGGTCATAGGCCTCTGGTCTCCGGCGGAGTCCCGGCTCCATGTCAACCTATTGGAGCGGCAGGCGATGCGGCTTGCACTGAAGGCATTCCATCCCTCTGTCCGGGGAAGTGTAGTGCAGGTGTTCACGGACAACACCACCGCCATGTGGTATTGCAACAAACAGGGCGGGGTGGGGTCGTGGACCTTTTGTCAGGAGGCTTTGCGCCTCTGGACATGGCTGGGACATCAGGGCATCACCCTGGTGGTTCAACACCTGGCGTGCTCTCTGAACGCCAGGGCGGACGAACTCAGGTGTCGGTGCATGATGGATCACGAGTGGCGTCTGAACTCGGACATGGCGCAAGGTCTCTTTCGGCAGTGGGGAGAGCCTTTGGGTAGATCTATTCGCCACCGAAGAGAACACGCAATGTCATCAGTTCTGCGCGTTGGAATTTCCAAGGCGGCACTCGCTCGGAGACGCTTTTCGTCGCGAGTGGAGTTGCGGTCTGTTATACGCCTTTCCGCCTATACCACTTCTGCCCAGAGTGCTGAAGAAGATCAGGCACCACCGGGCCCAAGTCATCCTTGTGGCTCCAGATTGGGCACGAAGATACTGGTATCCCGAGCTACTCAGTCTGCCAATCGATCCCCCGATTCAACTGCCTCTTCAGGAGGACCTTCTGTCGCAGCAGCAGGGGACGGTCCTCCACCCGAACCTGTCCAGCCTCCACCTCCATGCGTGGAGATTGAGCGGCGACAGTTGATACCATTTGACTTGCCTCCTGAAGTCTGTGATGTCATTCTGGCAGCCAGTGTCCCTCCACTAAAACGGTATACGCGTGCAGGTGGAACAAATTTGTGGCATGGTGCACAGCAAAGGCTGTGGATCCCCTTTCCGCCCCTCTTTGAGGTTCTCCTCTTTCTTCTTTCCCTGGCCCCGCAGGGCTCTGCTCTGGGCACCGTCAAGGGATATCTTTCAGCTGTTTCAGCCTTCGAGGCTTCCTGATCAGCCTTCTCTTTTCAAGTCCCCTGTTGTCAATAGATTCTTGAAAGGCATTACTCACATGTTTCCTCCGGTTTCCTTTGTAATGCCTCAGTGGGACTTGAATCTGGTGTTAACTTATCTGATGTGCGCTCCCTTTGAGCCACTTCATAACTGTCCTGTTCGTCTTCTGACTCTCAAGACTGCTTTCCTGGTTGCCATCACCTCTGCCAGAAGAGTGAGTGAGCTCCAGGCTCTTTCTTCTAAACCGCCTTTCCTCTCTGTCCATCAGGACAAGGTTGTTCTGAGGACTTGCCCTTCTTTTCTTCCTAAGGTGGTTACTGCCTTTCACATTGGGCAGTCCATTACCTTACCCACCTTCTTTCCGCCTCCCTCGAAAGAGGAAGAGAGGCTCCACCGTCTGGACCCAAAACGTGCGCTCTCCTTTTATCTGGATCACACAAAACAGTTCCGGGTGGACGACCAACTCTTCGTTGGCTACGTGGGCGCTAACAAGGGGCGGGCAGTGCACAGGCGAACCATCTCTCGGTGGGTCGTTTTGTCTGTCTGTTATTCCTTGGCTAAGAAGGATCCTCCTGTGGGGCTAAGGGCCCATTCCACTCGGGCCACAGCGGCTACTACTCCCTTGGGACTGGGAGTCCCTCTACAGGACATTTGTCAGGCAGCTATGTGGGCCTCGCTGCACACGTTCGTCAAGCATTACTACCTGGCCACGCAAGTCCGGAGAGACTGCTTCTTTGGCCGTTCCGTTCTCCAGGACTTCCTGGTGTGATCTTGGTTCGCAGACCCACGACCGGGGTTGGTATTGCTGGGGTATCTATTATAAGGTAAGGAATCTAACTAACATGTTTTTCAGATGCACAAGTTACTTACCTTCGGTAACGATATATCTGTAAGAAACATTAGTTAGATTCCTTACTGCCCCACCCATCCTTCCCGTTCTGCGAACCGATATCTAAGGTTAAGGTCATCCCTTTCAGGGCCCTAGTTTCATGCCACCAGTGTCGGTTTCTTGCATAGCTCTGTGTTCCTGGCACGGAAGGCTATGTACAGAACTGACGTCAGTGCGTGACGGCGGCGTCCAAGTACTCCGACTTCATCCCGGCGATCACAACGCCGATGACAGACGCGGAGCCGACGACAGACGCAGAGCCGCAGACGGCGCCTATCGACACGCAGGGGTACTGCTGATGAAACATCTTTCCAGATCCAGCCTGACGCCTGGGGATATTCTAAGGTAAGGAATCTAACTAACTAATGTTTTACAGATATCGTTACCGAAGGTAAGTAACTTGTGCGTTAATCAAGATGCCGCCTCACTTCTGGCAGATCTTATCACGCTTGAGTTAATAAAGATCAACAACGGCCACACTAGCTCTGCAGGGCACTCATTAGACTTAATTCTAACCAGCTCCCCCAATATCTGCTGTGGAGCAACTTGCCCTTTGACGTGGTCAGACCATTCATTAATTGATTTCCAAATTAGAGGTCCGAGGACCCACGGTGTCCCCCATAACAACTGTTAGATGGTATAGACAGTGCCATAAACGTATGCCCGACCATTTCCAGCATATAATTCCAACACCTCAGACCCCATACTTAAAAAGTGTGGAGGAGCGCCTGGCCTGTTTTAATTCCACTTTGAAAACCACCATTGATCTCCTAGCCCCCTTGAAACTGCCTGCGCCTTATTAGACGACCCAGACAGCGTGTTTTTTTTCCAATTTTCCGGACAGAGAAGAGTCTCTGTAAAAAACTGGAACGTCTTTGGCGCCACTCACATGACATACAGGACAAAGAAAGATATAAAAAGGCTCTGGTTCAATATCATAAAAATTGCTTTTAAAACTCGCATTGTGCTGCAACTTGAACAAGCTGGGAACACACCTAGAACCCTCTACCAGATCTTAAAATCTTTCACTAATACTAAGGCATGCGACAGTGAGGCAGCTCCTTCCCAAGCCTTATGTGACAATTTAGCAAATAATTTCATTCAGAAAATTGAATTGATTTATGATAACATTATTTTAGCTGGTAGCACCCAGAAAGAAATTAAGATAAACTATCCAATGACCACATCGAATGCTCAGACATTGGATAACTTTCCTGCACTCGTGCCCGAAGATGTAGAGTCACTATTAAAGATAGTTAAATCTGGCTCGCTGCTAGATATTATTCCCGCTAATACCACCTCCCTGCTCTCCAAACAACTTGCGACTCCTATCTGCTCAATCCTCAACTGTTCCATGAAAGAAGGCCATTTCCCTCGAGTGGAAGGCGGCGCAAATAATTCTCATCCGAAAAAAATCTTAAAGCACCCCTGGAGGACTTATCTAACTATCACCCTATCTCGTTGCTTCCTCTCCAGAGAAAGATCTTAGAGAAGCACATTAATAAACATCTGTCTGAATTTGTCAAAACCTCGAACTGCCTTTATCCATCACACTCTGGTTTTGGTTGCAGGAAATGATAACATCAGAATGTCATTGGACAATGGTCAAGCAGTGGTACTTGTGCTGCTTGACTTATCTGCAGCCTTCGACACAATCTCCCATCAGACTCTGCTCAGGAGACTCAGGGAAATTGGCCTCCAAGGAAATGCTCTAAAGTGGATGTCGATCTTCTTGTCGGATAGAACTCAGACTATTAATTTGGGCCCTTTCCACTCCAAGACCACAAGACTGACCAAGGGAGTAGCTCAGGGTTCTTGCTTAAGCTGTAAAATAAATGGCAGGCAGGATGGCCTTGCACACACCAACTGGTGTGCGTGGCATGTCCTCGTGAGTGGAGTGCGTGTGCCCGTCACTCTTAAGTGAGTGAAAGGTGTCCTCATCACTTGACTCCGAGTACCTCACTGACCAGGCACAAATCTAGGGACTCCTGAGACAGAGTAAAGGGGTTCACTGTCTAGTCCTTGTGTTCCAGGGGGCTGTTGTGTCCAGAGAGTCCTGCTGTGTGTCTGAATAAGTCTGTGGAAGTCTCTGGCACTAGAAATTCACCCTGTGCGTGTGGGTGGGGGGCAGTGGGACATTTGTCACTCATTAATTAGCGGTGGTCGAACCAACAAATTAACAGGAAGAGCTGAGCCAAGGGTCGTGCTTGGCTCATAGAGCCGGTGTACGATCCGAGCCCTCAAAATATTTGCAATGTAAATCATGCAACAAACATCACATAAAATATGATCACATCTCTTCAGAATTCAAATTTCCAAAAAAGTGTATTTCTGTAAGATGTGGAAGCTTTGACATTAATAAGTCCATTTTCACTCCACTGATAGTTTTTTAAACATGAATTTGGAACCATTCCTGCCCCTGTCCTCTCACTGGTGACAGCACTAGAATAGAAGTGAGACACAAGACAGTTGTCGAGTGAACCCTATATGTGGGCAAGGTTGTTATGAAACTAAATTATAGTCTATTAAACACAGTAGGTTTTTATATATAACTGGTATTCTGACCGCACATATGTGAAAGGGCCTTCATACGTGAATAAAAACAAAAAAAGAGTTTGGGTGAAATAAAATATTTGCCCAAAATCAACCAATGTAAGTGGGGGAGCCGCTATTTATGCAGATTTTTCTTGTGTCACTTTGTACACATCAGACACTAAATCGACGCTTACCTCTGTTTTTTTATATTAATGCTTTGTTTTTACCTCTGTCCATTTTTTTGCATTTTTTTTATAGCACAAACTCGACCTGGAGGTTTTACAGCGCTTTACATGAACACCAGCTACATTGCACAAGGTCACATGCATTGTTTGTAGGCACGGCAGGGACATTGTGATTTGCTCAGAATCACAGGGTGTTGAGCCGACGCCGAGACTCAAATGTTCCAGAGAGAGACATATTTCGACAGGACCCAGAGCTGAGCCAGGATTCAGGCTCCAGCCGCTTTCAGTGGTCCGATCACTTTAACAGCACTTTTTAACAGATCTTTTCATGCTGAATCCTATTAATGATTTGTTTTTTACTTTTTCCCTAAATTCATTGATTTAACTCATATTTGTTGTTACTTTTTCCTACAGTGCCATTACTGCAGCTAGTGCGCGCTTTTAGTGTATGAAATAACGAAAAACTATTAAATTGATGTGTGGAGGTAGGGAGGGGGGCTTCCTTTCTAACCGGGCCTGTTGCCCTCTGAGGCTGCTGGAGGCCTTGTAGACTATGAGTTATGACCTGTGACTGCAGAGACGCAGTCACGCAGGGTTCATAAAGTGCCTAGAAGCTGTTTGTGGGGCGCACCTGAGGAGTGTCTGAAGCTCCCCTCCCAAGCTCTGCCCATAAATGACTTCACTATAGATTGTGAACAATATATTTATACTTTGTGTTTCTGTTTCAGATGCTCATCGGAGGCTCCAGCTTGTTTGGCTGGTTCTGCCGGTGCTGGCGGTGCTTATAGTGCTGGTGGCGGCAGTGATATGGAAACAGGAACATTTAAAGCACCTTTTCACCACTGGGTCCAGCACCGGAAGTGTCGTCAGAAGCAGCACGAGCCAGGGGTTCCAGGAAGAAGCGATGATGATGAATCGAGACCACCTCAGTGTAATTCAAACCTCAGCGTTACACTGGACTTGAAGTCTTCTGGACACTCAGTGCCCTCTCCAGACCCGATGCTTTACTGCCTGTTCTGAGGGGCTTGTGCTTTCCCTCCCCCCCAGGCACCAGGACCTGCACGTGTGAGCTTCAGTGAAACGTGGCCTGGCCCCTGCTCTGGGCCCCCTCCAGACCCGGTGCTTTACTCCCTCTTGATTGAGGGGTTGGGATTGTCCCTTTGTCCAGGCACCAGGACCTGCTCACAACTGCTCATGTCGGAGCTTCAGTGACACGTGGCCTGGCCCCTGCTCTGGGCCCCTGCGGTGCTCCCTCCAGACCCGGTGCTTTACTCCCTCTTGATTGGGGGGTTGGGATTGTCCCTTTGTCCAGGCACCAGGACCTGCACATGTGTGAGCTTCAGTGACACGTGGCCTGGCCCCTGCTCTGGGCCCCTAGAGTGGCCCCTCCAGACCAGGTGCTTTATTTCCTCTTCTCTGAGGGGTGGTACTGTCCCTCCCTCCAGGCAACAGGGCCGGCTCACAGCTGCACATGCCTGAGCTTCAGTCACACGTGGCCTGGCCCCCGGAACGGCCCCTCCAGACACAGCTCCTTTACTCCCTCTTCTCTGAGGGGCTTGTGCTGTTCCTCCATCCAGGCACCAAGGCCTGCTCACAGCTGCACATGTCTCAGGCTCAGTGTGACGGGGGCTGGGCTGGTCCCCAGATGTGTAGGGAGCAAAGACCCTTCATGGCTGCGTCTCTTCTCAGAGTATCTCTTGTTTGTCAGTCTGCACAGAGGCGCTAAAGAGCCCCTGGCGCGGAAGGAGACAGACACTGTGCAGGGGTTCAGCTGCCTGTCTTCATCTCAGCCATTGGCAGTCACCTGGACCACATTCCACTCCATCGTTTTCCACCCACCGTGCATCTCTAAATAAAGGCCTTCCTTCCACAAATCAGTACCGACCTTACCCCTAGTAGGATCAGTCCGTCACAAACTGCCTGGCAAGAACCCCTCCCCCCAGGGGCCACGTGCAAAGACCAGACCGGGTTTGACCTATTCAGGACTCAGTGTAACACACTGAAAGGAGTTCCTTTTTTACTGCACTAATGGCTTTGCCTCTGTATAAGGGGGGGGAGGGAAGGTAGCGGCTCAGGTGAGTGGTGGGGTGCAGGGTCAGGCGAGTGGTGGGGTGCAGGGTCAGGCGAGTGGTGGGGTGCAGGGTCAGGCGAGTGGTGGGGTGCAGGGTCAGGCGAGTGGTGGGGTGCAGGGTCAGGCGAGTGGTGGGGTGCAGGGTCAGGCGAGTGGTGGGGTGCAGGGTCAGGCGAGTGGTGGGGTGCAGGGTCAGGCGAGTGGTGGGGTGCAGGGTCAGGCGAGTGGTGGGGTGCAGGGTCAGGCGAGTGGTGGGGTGCAGGGTCAGGCGAGTGGTGGGGTGCAGGGTCAGGCGAGTGGTGGGGTGCAGGGTCAGGCGAGTGGTGGGGTGCAGGGTCAGGCGAGTGGTGGGGTAAAGGGTCAGGCGAGTGGTGGGGTAAAGGGTCAGGCGAGTGGTGGGGTAAAGGGTCAGGCGAGTGGTGGGGTAAAGGGTCAGGCGAGTGGTGGGGTAAAGGGTCAGGCGAGTGGTGGGGTAAAGGGTCAGGCGAGTGGTGGGGTAAAGGGTCAGGCGAGTGGTGGGGTAAAGGGTCAGGCGAGTGGTGGGGTAAAGGGTCAGGCGAGTGGTGGGGTAAAGGGTCAGGCGAGTGGTGGGGTAAAGGGTCAGGCGAGTGGTGGGGTAAAGGGTCAGGCGAGTGGTGGGGTAAAGGGTCAGGCGAGTGGTGGGGTAAAGGGTCAGGCGAGTGGTGGGGTAAAGGGTCAGGCGAGTGGTGGGGTGCGGATTCTGACTTTGCTGGATTTGGAGTAGTGTGATGGTTGTAAACTATTAAGTTTTGGTGTTGCCTGTAGTTGGCAGGTTTGCTTCTGGTACCCTAAATAGTGATGTCAGGTACATGAGTAGCCACGCCGACAGTCTCCGGGAAGCCTCTTGTCCATTCCTCCCTCATGAACCGATGTCACTGCCTTTATCAGTGGAGACTCGAGGCTCCATGTTCTTTTCAAGAGGTCTCAGTATGAGTGGGTTTCTATAGGATGTCTCTTTAGTTATCGACTTCATCCTTTAGATAGCAGTACATTGTGAATGTTAATATAATACTTGCATGGCTTATGACGTGTATATATATGCAAAGATGCAGTGCACCAGGTGAGCTGCAGCTTACAAGGATTTTTCTTTGTGTACAAAAAATGCTCGGTTCATATGGAGCAATCTATGGTTCAAAGGAAGCCGGTGGTTTTTATAAATGTGCGCACAATGCTGAGTTTAGGACTAGTGCTTATTTGTAGAAGTCTGAATTTTGAGCTACCCTTGTGATTCTGAGGCATTTTGAAAATGTTTTCTCCCTTGCTCACTGGCTTACATTTGGAAGCCAAAAATGGAGAGAATTACAATTGGTAACAAATGTTCTACTGCCTGTGTTCCTACATTTTTCTCGTGTCATCGAGGCGTTGGGGTCTCCAGAGATCTATAGGTCACATATTTTCAGAGCACTTCTTTCTCTCAACAGAGATTTATGCCTCCTGTGCTTTAATCTTAGTGTGAAAAGCACTTTTAAAATGTTTCAAGACAAGCACTTGTATATAAAATGATGAATTTAAGATGTTTTTACAAACACATTTTATCACTGTGTTCTTAAAAGAGAGTTGGTCTCTAAAGGCAATTATTGTATATATGTAATGTTCATTGAAGGATTGTTTAAACTGTAGCTTGCTCTGCTCTACAAGGTGCAGTACATGTAACCACACGTGACTGTCTCAATTTCAGGCTCTGATCTGCACCCTGTGCACAATGGTCCATACACTTTGAGAGCGTGAAATAAAGTTTTTTCTGTGACATTGTGTGGGGTCTGGATGTGAGCGCAGCTCTCGGCAGGAGCAGGTGGAATTCTTACTGAGCGAAGAGGACCCCTGAACTTCCCTCCCTTGTCTGAAATCTGCATTCTAGGTTTAAGTGTGTTTTTTTGGGTATTTTACGGAGTTTATAAACAAATGGACCTGAAACGATTTTATGCCAACACCAGTCCTTAAACTATCTCCACCCGCTCCGCCTGTAGGCAAAAACTTATGTATAGCGCCTTGACGCATCAAATGATCTTTTGAATAATACACTTCTTGCCTTAATGCCACGTAGGTGGAGTGATGCCCATGCCCCCGAACCGAGGCTGCCCTGTGCCAATATCTTGCTATTACCCGTTTTATGAAATGCGCGAACCCCTGTGGGGCGAAGAGTTACTGAGGAGAAAGACGTCACTGCACCGGTCTGTTCCCGCGCTTTGTCCTTCTTACACCCGGCTACAGACATAGGGGTAGATTCAGATCCTGTATTTTATTCCCCCGTACGACTCGTATCTGTAAATTTTTACATACGAATTGTACAAGTCCCGTCCGACCCATGAAGTACGATTCGGATGTGAAAAATACATACGAATCCGCCCCATCCTTACGAATTAGAGTCTGGAAAAGTTGTACAACACGGACCCGGACACTTTTACATACAAATTGTAAAAACAGAGTCCGAAAGTACAAGTACGATCCGGACCGGCTTACCGAATTATGATTTATAAGGAAAACGTCCGTCTCGTACACGGGGAATGACTTCCACATAAGCGATGCCGGTGTACGCACCGTACCTAGCAATGGCGGGGTACGCACCGTACATAAGCAATGGCGGGGTACGCACCGTACATAAGCAATGGCGGGGTACGCACCGTACATAAGCAATGGCGGGGTACGCACCGTACATAAGCAATGGCGGGGTACGCACCGTACATAAGCAATGGCGGGGTACGCACCGTACATAAGCAATGGCGGGGTACGCACCGTACATAAGCAATGGCGGGGTACGCACCGTACATAAGCAATGGCGGGGTACGCACCGTACATAAGCAATGGCGGGGTGAGCCAGTGGCCCCAGCAGCACTCAAAGACAAATGGTCTGGACCCCATACAATCCTGGAAAAGAAGGGAGAGGTTACCTACTTGGTGGACCTAGGCACTCCCAGGAGTCCCCACAGGGTACTCCATGTTAACAGGTTAAAAGCATATGTTGACAGGGCACCGTACATAAGCAATGGCGGGGTACGCACCGTACATAAGCGATGCCGGTGTACGCACCGTACCTAGCAATGGCGGGGTACGCACCGTACATAAGCAATGGCGGGGTACGCACCGTACATAAGCAATGGCGGGGTACGCACCGTACATAAGCAATGGCGGGGTACGCACCGTACCTAGCAATGGCATTGTAAGCACCGTATATAAGCGATGGCGGTGTATGCACCGTACCTAGAAATGGCGGCCGTACATACACAACGCAGGGGGTGTGTGCCTGTACGACTCGTACCCCTGTACCGTACTCAACCACGGACACTGTAAAACTAAAACAGCACAAGGAGGGTCTATTCGACTCGCATACCACCACAAAACACGTCTACACTGCACAAAATATGGAAAGGACTGACCTGGACACAACCAAACAGGGGGGCAAACTCACAACCACCCTTTATAACACACCCACCAAAAATTCAAACTGATCCCTGCCCACAAATTGACCAATAAAAAGGGCCCACACACACAAACCATGAGCCTTTGCAACAGACCCACTGCTGATAGACACCACACACAAACAACTGCACCCATCCACCTTAACTTACACACCTTCACACATACCCCCTCTTCACATTCAGACCCACGCCGTCACATTCACACCCACAACCATCCACACCCTCACCCCACACCATGCCCACAGACAAGAATCCAAAGTTCACAAGGGAGGAGCTGGAGATCCTGGTCAATGAAGTCATCAGAGTCGAGCCACAGCTCTTTGGAACGTTGGTCAGACAGACCAGCATAGCTGAAATATCACGCCTGTGGCAGAGGATTGTCGATAGGGTGAATGCTGTTGCGCCCATCAGAAGGACCAGGAATGATTGCCAAACCAGGTGGTACGATCACTGGAGGTGGGGTGCCCCGCAGACCAGTACATTACCATCCCTGGGAGGAGAAGGTGATGGGTACGCTTCCGCCGGTGGGAGTACATCGACTCCAAGGAGTTCCAGAGCCTGGTGAGTACACAAACAACTTGCGTAACAGGGGGGTAATGGCATCCACACCACAACTACACCAAATGCACGCAACTACCCCCAAGCCATCACCGGCCACAACCAGTCAACAACAACGCTAATGCCAATAACATGTGTATGCCCCATTGAGAAAGCAAGGCCATGATAAGTCCCATGCTACACGAAGCACCAACCCAAGAATGGATGTCCGGTATGCAGGGAGTGTGGGTGGCACAAAACGCTTGTTTGAATTCCAAATCAGACACAATTGCCCTCATCCCATATGGCCCAGCTACATACCCATGCACCATGCGCAATGCACAAGGATTGGGAAAGTACTGACAAGATAGCGCACACTTGGCCCTGGTGTAGGCAGCACAAGGCCCTCCTGTGACCAGTGCAAACACAAACACCAAGACAACAAGGTCAGATAGCTAGGACAGGAACTCACACTCACTGTCATGGCAGCATGCTCCATGGGGGGACAGCTACATCACCTGGGAGACCCAGTGCCAAATCACACTACACCCACCAGCAGGCCCTGTCACACACACCCCTTACACAAGCAGACACCATCAGGACAGTCAATGGATTCACCCACTGTCACAATGGACATGCAACACAACAAGACCAATACATAGCCGAAGAAGCACCCAAGCCGCAATTCGACATGTCAAAGACTCCGGAGAACATATCAATCTGTCCCCTGCAACATACCCATCCACGAGTGAACATTCAGGAGAATGCTAGGCACATACAACTGCCTGGAGGAACAGTGCCAACTTGAATGTGTATAAAACATGGATGTTGCATGAAACAGCATTAACATTGTCTGTCTCCCTCACACAGGGCAACATGATGAACATCCCCCCAACAATGGGGGGGAAGAATCAGTCACAGGCTCGGGAGGAACCTGATCCCACCGGCAGCGACGCCTCTCAACACTCCGCGGATGACACCGACCGACCTGGTGTGAGAAAGTGGCTCTGTATATACTGTTCCCTAATAGGTACAGGGTGTACAGAGTCCACAGTCCCCCAGAGGCTGATAGAGGTCAAAGTTAGGTATGACCTTACTCTCAAAAGTGGTAGCTTGGTCGAGCAGTAAGGCAGTACCAGGACAGTGTAAAGCATTTATTGTACACACTCAGTCAGCAAATGGTTTCACACACTCAATAACTGAACTCTAGGCCAATGGTTTATATATATAAAATATATGCTTGTTTTATTTTTAGAACCACAAAGGGGGTAAAAATATACTTTCTCAGAATGAGAGGTTGTATATAAATACTTTTGTCTTAAGCAATAAATTTGTGTAAACAGTCACAGTTGGTTGCAATAAACAATCCTATTTCCTAAACATAACAATGAATTGAGATCAATGGTAAATTCAGGTTATTTGTAATAAATTACTTTTCAGATTACTTTTGGAATTCCAGGTCTGGCTCCTAGAGCCAGCCTTGGGTCAGTATTCAGAATCAAGTGATGAAAGTCGATTTAATAACTAATGATTTTTAAATAATATTTAGCTATTTCAAAAGTTAGCACTTAGAAAATATTTCACAGAAAACATTCAATGGATCTCTATGGCAAGAAATTCAAATTGCAGGTAGAGTACTTTTATCGTTACTTTAGTAATCCAGGACTGGGTACCTAGACCCAGGACTGGGGTCCTTATCAAAAACAGGTAAGTAATTTAGTTTGCAGAAATGGTACGATTTTAAAAGAATATTTCAAATTTGCAAAAATAGACACTTAGAAGAAATTTCACAGAAAAGCAGACAATGGTTTCCTATGGGAGAAAAATGAGTTAGAGGTAAGTATAGTTGTGAACACTTTTCAGGGTCAGGGCTGGGCACCAAGATCCAGCACTGGGAGCTCACCTAGGAGCAGGTGAGTAAATTCGTTTTTGTCACTTGGCTGATTTTTGGTGAATTTTTGCAGTTTTGAAAAGTTCACACTTAGAAGATTTTTGAAGAAAAAGCCAGTCAATGTTACCCTATGAGGAAAATGAAGTTAGCGGTTTAAGGGTAAGTACTCGACTGGCAGAGTTGAAATTCCGGGCATGGACTCAGGGGTCCCCCAGTGTCAGGTAGGTACAGTTGGTTCACCCTCAGCGGTTTCAGGACAGCCGGGTGCAGAGAGAGTTAGGCCCAATGTTATCCTATGAGGGATAGGGGGGCCTTGGTTGGTGGCTGCTGTCTGGCAAGCCACGCGGCTGTGGGAGCTGGGCTCCTGGTCACTTACTCAGGGCAAGTGGGGAAGTAAGTTAGTGTAGAGTGCGCACTGCCAGGGCCACTCGGGCGGCTGGGTGCAGGGTGCTTTTGAGCCTTCGGGCGCTCAATGGAAATCAATGGGAATGTTCCGGTTTGGAAAAAGGCTGCAGGCTCGGGGACGAGTATGTTTCAGGTGCCACCACCACTTCGAGGGGTAAGTTGGGTAGTTGTAGGTTAGGTGGGTACCCCGGGATTGGGCACAGGGGGCCGCAGGGCGCCGGGGTGCCTTTTGACGTGGGGAATCTTACCCTCTGGTTGATCGCGGTTGGGGTGGCACTCGGTTCTGAGGCTGCAGGCTTCTTCCGGGATGTCGAGGGGGGTCCTTGGGTGCCGGACTCGGGGTCACAGTCGCCGTGGGGTCGTCCTCAGGGTCTTTGTCCACTCCGGCACTGTCCAGGCTTGGCTGGTGCAGAGTGTGTTGGGTCCGCGGTTCCGGGCTGCTGCCAGGGGTTAAAAATAGGTTTCTTGAGTAGAGCCTCTACTCATGGGAGTCCCAGGGGCTTAGAGCCAAAAGGGTAGCCAGGTCCTCCGGGGTTGGTGAGGTTGCTGGCCACGAGAGATGCCGCGCTGGTGCAGGTTCGAGAGTCGACAGGCCGGTAGGGCTGGGGCCAAAGCAGTTGGTGTCTTCTCTTTTTAGCAGCTGCAGGGCAGGTCTTTGTTCTTCTTGCTCTTCTTGTAGTTTTCCATCTGGAATCTGAGGAAGGAAGGTTCAGGGTGCCCCTAAATACTAGATTTAGGGGCGTTACAGGTAGGTGAAGGCCAGGGACCAATGGGTCCTTGTCCTGGGGTGGGTACACCCCCTATCCTGCCTCTCTCCTGTGGGAGGGGGGCAGTAGCCTAATCCTGATGGGGTAGGGCCTCCCATCTTCAAGATGGCGAGAGCCCGGAGATGTGCTTCACCTCGCCTCCCCCACCTGAGGGGTGGGCAGGCTGGCACATCCCCTGTCCTTGTATGGGGTTTCCGGCCAAGCTTCCCGCCAGAGTGGGGGGTTGCAGTGGCCTGGGGAAACTCCAAATGGCGGCCTGCCTTTGAAGCTTCCCTTTGCTCATCCTGGGGGAGGAGATTTCTCACCTCACCCAGGATGTGCATTGTTGCAGGCCCGGGAGAGCAGGGGCTCTCCCACCCAGGGGTCCAGCAACGTGTCTGCTGTGTGGCAGCCTGGGCAGCCTCAGAGCAGACATGGATTGTAAGTTAGCTGTAAGGGGGCAGTACATTAAATCCTACACTGGCATCAGTGTGGGTTCAATGTGCTGAGAAGTTTGATACCAAACTTCCCAGGCTTCAGTGTTGCCAATTTGGTGCTGTGGAGCTAGTGTTTGACAAGCTCTCAGCACCATGTACTCTTAAATGACAGCACTGCACTTACAGTGCCCAGGAATGGACCTGGGTACTGTAGGGGCACAGGGCTCCTGCTCCTGTGCCCACACCATAGGCGTAATGCACCCAGCTAGAGGGGTGGCTGACATATGCCTTGGCAGTGTAGGTGATGGGCATGGTACACAGGGATGTGTGCCATGTCGACTCTTTGTTTTGTCCTGCTCCCAGACAGTCAGCCTGCAAGGGCAGTGTGTGTGTGTGTAAGGGTACAGGGCCTCTGAGGGTGGCACAATGAGTGCTGCAGCCCTTAGAGGCCTTCCCTGGCCACAAGGCCCTGGGTACCTACGGTACCATTTACTAGGGGCTGACATGTGGCTAGGGTTTGCCAATTTGGAGTTTGTGTGGTTTAAGGAAGGAACATAGGCCCTGGGCACCTGATTGAGTGTACCCTGGGTTCCTGCCAATCGAAGTACATTCAGCAATTTAGCAAAAAGTGGGGGCATACCATGCAAGAAAGATGGCACTTTCTCACACCTGGACCCTCTGGTGTCCAAGCCCCTGCAGCATCTGGTTCAGGGACATCTGTGCCAACCACCACCCCCATGACTGCCACATCCCAGGAGACCCCGAGGAGCCCTGCCCACACTGAACAACTGAGCCTGTCTGACCAGGAGGGACAAGGTGCAATGGGCACCCAGGAGGAGGCAGACAACACCGCCACTGCCATCCCTCAGGGGTCCCTTAGACCCAATGTGCCCATAAAAGCCCTGGCTCGTGTGGGCAGGAGTGGTGGGAGTGGAGGACGGCGGAGGCGAGAACCTGACCAGCCAGCTGAAGGGACCGGTATGTCACACATACAGGACATCATGGACGCATACCGGCGGGACACCAGGGTGTTGAGCCAGGTAGCGGTGACACTCGCAGAGATAAAAAACCAGCAGGCAGAGCTATACGCCAGTCAACAGGAACACCAAGGACGGTTGGAGGCAAGACAGGCTGAGCTCCTGGCGGTGCAAAGGGACATTAGCCATTCACTCTGCCGGATTGCCGACAAAATGGGCAACCCTCCCTGTGCCACCAGGCGAAGACCAGCACCAGCCACAGGGAGGGAGGAGGAGGAGGAGGAGGAGGAGGATTCGTCCGACGGAGCGTCCCATGCATCGTCAAGGCCTGCATATGAGGGTCCCGCGAGGAAGGTGGGTCGTCCACGGAAAAGACTGAGAGGCAGCCGCCCATCCACATCTCCCAGGTCACCTGGCCTGGCACCTGGCCTTCATGTGCGACAGCATCCCCTCATTGACTGACATCTGCCACATGGACTTGCTGGTCACAGTCTGACCAATGATGCCAAACACTGTGGGCTGGACTCTGATGACTTCAAATGCCAAGGATCCCATCTCCCCCTGTGAACTTTGGTTTCTATGGTCCCTGCATTGCCCCTTTTTCTTTGCACAAATCACTCCGCAGAGCCCAAAATAAAAATTCTACTTTTTAAATTTGATGTTTCCGTCATTTAGCATGAGTCCACAACATACGTGTGGGGATATGTCAAAGTATGCCTGAGTGCGGAACTAACTCCAGCCATCCATACACTGGGATCGGAGTCTGGTCGAGGACACACATGGTTCACAATGTAACACCAAATACAGACATGGAGCACAATACTCATCCATGATGGCCTCAAGCTGCTGATGGGGGTCTTGCAATACTGCTCAGACAGACCAATTTGGAAGAGTATCATGAGGGTGTAGAGGTCATGGGTCATGTTGAGGTGCCCGGGGAGGGAGTCTCAGGTCTGTTTGGCGAGGTGGGACGGTGCCGCAGGTGAGGCAGCAGCAGGTGGAAGGGGTGAGAATTTACGCAAAAAGTAGCACACAAAGACAAGGAGGTCAGAAAGGCATAGTGTAAACAGGTGTATGTAAAGGAAGGAGTGTCAGGTTACTCATGGGTCACTACAAGAAAATGTATGAACAATCAACAAAAATTAAGGCCACAGGATCAGGCAACAGATTGCGGAGCTGCGCACAGGAGACACAACCAGGTACTACAAGCACAATAGAGATCATTAGCCATGAAGCACTGCATGCATGTTGTCGAAGGACACATACACACAGATGCTCAATCTTTGACAATTATGCCATAGATGACGCATGCAAACTGGCAAGACAGCTGCAGTGACAGAGAGGAGGCACTTAGGATTGTGCTGAACACCTTTATTGCACATACACACACAAAGGGATATGCATCCATATGAACAGACTCACAGGTCAGTTGACAGAACATGTGGGACATATGCTGGACACCACCTTCACAACACGGATGATGTAAATCCAATGAAGGGGATGACCCAAACATATCCTGCTGCACATGGAGAGGATGCAATTCCCCATAGAGCCTGTTGTTGTGAGGTCCCACACTATGTCCACCCGTAGCATCCACAATGTTTCAGAGGCAAGGTTTACACACATTGATGCCTTAATCAGATGCCACACTCCACTACAGAGGACTGTCAAGAAGGGTGACTATCATATCATGGGAGTGATGCTACATATGATTTTGTCCATGGTGAGAATACATGTATGCATGGTACCACAACATGCACAGAAGCAGTCCCCACACATTCCCAACCCGTACCACCACCAAATAGTCTTGCAGCAATCCTTACCCAAACTGACATTTCCACATATCAGTGCATAGAACGCTGATTCAGCACACGTTGAAATACTCATGAGGAATAGCAGGAGGACAACGATGACACGAGCAGACAACAGGCGCAAAACCCTGTGAATGACAGACACACAAGAAGTCACCTAAAACAATTCTCGCCGCACACATGGACATTTACAAAACATGAACAATGTTGGACACATGTAAAGTTTTAAGAAAGTCTCTCCGCCAAACTGTGGCATGACATCATCACTCGAGTGACACATCAAAGTCAATTTGCATTCATTCAGTTGGACACACACATTGCAACACATGCCACTCAATGCTACAAGCTTGCACACCCATACCCAGTCACTCACCATCATGAGAAGAAGTTGCGTATGAGCTGACTCCGGATATCATACTCCTCCTCATCATCACTAGCCTCGTGCCCAAGCCCTTGATCATCCAAGGGTGGATGGTCCTGCTCATATGGATCGAGGATAAGTGGCACTGCCTCATCAACTGCCATGTTGTGCAGCATGCAGCACACGAGGGATATATGGCAGACCTTCTCTGGGGCATAAGGGAGGGAGCCGCCTGTCTTGTGCAGGCACCGGAATCTGCTCTTCAGGAGTCCAAACGTCCTCAATCACGCGCCTGGTCTGCCCGTGTGCATTGTTGGATCGGTGATCTGCAGCTGTTCTTGGGTTGCGTAGAGAGGTCATCAGCCATGGCATGTTGGGATAGCCAGAGTCCCCTACACGGAAACATCATGTAAAGAAGTGGGTCAGGAGATGCCGAAAGAGACAAAGATACCGCAACACACAGGACAAAAAGAGTATACCCATCGACAAGACACGCTCGTTCTTTGTGCAGCCGCAGCATCATTTGTGGCACCCTGCTATGCCTCATGATGTAGGCATCGTGTGCTGATCCTGGAAAATGTGCACAGGCATGGAAACTCAGCATGTTAGCACGACACACCACAAGGGCATTTATCGAGTGATAATGTGTTCTATTGCGATAGGCTTGTTCCTGTGCCTGTGGTGGTACCAAAGCCACATGTGTACCCTCAATGGACCCAATTACATGGGGCATCCCTCCCAGGGCATAGAAATCACCCTTGACATCTGTCAACTCCTCTGGAGTGGGAAATTTGATGAATTCATCAAGGTGTCCCAACATGGCTGCTAAAACATCACACAAGACACGGCTGAACATGGTCTGGGATATCCCACCCACATCACCTATGGTCAACTGAAACGTACCTGTGGCAAAAAAATGTAAGGCACCTTCAGCTTGGGGGGTCAGTGCAGTAGGATACCTGTGTCGCAGTTGGAGGTCTGGTGCCAGCTTGTCTGTCAAGTCCTCAATCAACTGCCTAGTGAATCTGTACCGGCGGATGCAGGCACGTTCACTCATGGTACCCAAGTCTGGCATTGGTCGTGGGACAGGTGGTGCCCCGCAAAACATGGTTTAGAAGAAGGAAGCTTGAGAGTGGGGAAACATCAATGTCAATGAACATAGCACATGCTACACTGCTAATACACATCAGGTAACTATGGAGTCGGGTGGGTGACATACATACAGGACACATATGCCAGCTTGCTGCCACTCCTACAAAGACCAAGATACACCTGTTGATTGTCAAGTCTACATGACATGCCTTGAAATGAGCTAGGGGCCAGTCTGAGTGAAAAGCCACAGTTATCACCGTAGTGACACACAACCACATAGCTGCTTTGGAAGGATGTCATCTCATCCAGACAGCTGATTGCAAGGCACACGCACAGGTCACATGGAATGTCAAATGTACATATCAACCACATTGCGATGAAGGGGAACACGTGACAACACAAACACACAGCCATTGCGACAACGAAGACGTATGCCTGGGAAACACGATGTCTGATGCACACTGACACTACAGGCGTGGGAATCCACATGTGGCATGGTGTGAGTAGATGTGTTCCATGCCCATATCCACACAGACCCATGTTGGACGCACCAACAGCAGATGCAGTTGACGGAACACGAACATCAAGGTCATGTGAACACATGACACACACCCTTATCCCTCCATTCCTGGCATGTGTATGCCTGTATTACCATTGTAAGCGTGTGAAATGCGTACCCGCACGTGTAGGCACTAGTAGTACCCGTATGTGTACAACTAGTGCCTACACGTATGTTTACAACTAGTGCATACACTGGTAGTACACCTACGGGTACGTGTACGCACTAGTACACGTACGTGTACTACTAGTGCCTACACATACATGTACTACTAGTGCGTACACGTACGGGTAGGCACTCGTAGTACCCGTACGTGTAAAACTAGTGCCTACACGTACGTGTACGCACCAGTTGTACACGTACGGGTACAAACCAGTGCCTACCCGTACATGTACAACTAGTGCTTACACGTATGTGTACGCACCAGTTGTACACGTACGGGTACTACGAGTGCCTACCCGTACGTGTACGCACTAGTAGTACATGTACCTGTACGTGTACTACCAGTGCCTACACGTAGGGACTGGTTGTACACGTACCTGTACGTGTACTACCAGTGCCTACCCGTACGTGTACGCACTAGTTGTACACGTACGGGTACAACTAGTGCCTACACATACGTGTAGGCACTGGTAGTACACGTAGGCACTAGTAGTACACGTACGGGTACGTGTACTACCAGTGCCTACACGTACATTGAGGCACTGGTAGTACACGTACGGATATGTGTACTACCAGTGCCTACCCGTACGTGTACAACTAGTGCCTACCCGTACGTGTACAACTAGTGCCTACACGTACGTGTAGGCACTGGTAGTACACGTACCTGTACGTGTACTACCAGTGCCTACCCGTACGTGTACAACTAGTGCCTACACGACTGGTAGTACACGTACCCATACGTGTACTACCAGTGCGTACACGTATGTGTAGGCACTAGTTGTACCCGTACGTGTACAACTAGTGCGTACACGTACGGGTAGGCACTGGTAGTACACGTACAGGTACGTGTACAACCAGTCCCTACATGTACGTGTAGGCACTAGTTGTACACATACCTGTACGTGTACTACCAGTGCCTACCCGTACAACTAGTGCCTACACGTACGTGTACGCACCAGTTGTACACGTACGGGTACGGGTACGTGTACTACCAGTGCCTACACATACGTGTAGGCACTGGTAGTACACGTACTACCAGTGCCTACCTGTACGTGTACAACTAGTGCCTACACGTACGTGTCAAACGCACTGTGCATTGGGTGCTGTAGGGGTACGTGTGAAATGCACCGTACCTGTGTGTGGATTTATAAATTACATAGGGGACACATAAGGGACAAGTATTAGGCCCTAAATGCATGCTGGTTGTCATGGATACCGAGTTTTCTGTTCAAATTTTTCCATCAGGTGTCCTGGAAAAGTCAGATGGCCACAAAATACAATGTTGCAAAGTGGTTGTTGACTTGACATGATGCTCAAAATTTTTAACAATGCAAATGCTGTCACTGGTGTATGTTTAAAGGGATTGGAGTAAACGTAGGATGCAAATGATTCTGACCAATCACTATGTACTCCTCAAAATGAATGCCACTCAGCAAGACAGATATAAGGCAGTCAGAACCAGCCAGAGAGGCCACTTGCCTGCACAACTTTACTGTCGACAACATTGCTGCTGCTTCTGCTTCCCTGTACCATGTCTCGTGCTGTGGAGATGGCCTCATTCTCCTCAAGGGTGATTGGCTGGGCCTTGCTGGACGTCATCCTCCCAAAGTACACCAGCCTGTATGGGAGACCAGAGGAGCAGGTGAGTGCCGAGTCCACTACCTTTGCCTATGCACCTGTTGTGTGACTGTCAATATTGTGTCCAGGTGGGACTGACATGCAATGTTGTTTAGAGTGTGTCCCGGGGGGGGGGGGGGTGGGACTGACATGCAATGTTGTTTAGAGTGTGTCCCGGGGGGGGGGGGGGGGGGTCATGCTTAAGGCTCTCATGCAGAGCATCATGTAGTTCCTGGGTGCACTCCTCACTTGCATAATGCTTACAGTGACTTTCACTGCATAGTGGATGGCTCATTCTGCCTTGCAAATCCTTGGGGGCTTTGGTTCATGTTGTCCTGATGTGATTCAGTGTTCCCCCCGGTGAGACAGGTGACTGTACCCACAGATGTGTATGAGTTGAGTGGACCTGTGGTGAGAGTGTCCAAATGATGTGTAAGACCTCATGGACATTGATGTGTGTGAATGTTCCTTGTCATGTGGCTGAGTGTCTATGTGAAGTGTTGCACCACAGCTTCATGTTTGAGGCTACAGATCTACCCATCTGATGTGACAAGTGAGCCGTGCTTCGTGTCTGACTTGCAGAGCTAGCACCACACCTGTCACTCCCCACTGGCAAATGGCACTTGTGCAGAGTGAGGGTTGTATCCGCTGTTGTCAATGACAGGCCAGTGATCTGTGGCTAGGTGTGTCTGTCTAGTCTGCTGAGGGTGCGTGGTCATCAGCCTGCTGTTGCATGTGCTGCACAGTGTGTGGCATGTTCATTGAGTGTGTTGCACCCCTCATGCCACCTGTAGACGTTCAGTGCCATGTATTGCATTGGCGCTTGCACACAGGCCAATTTCATGTTGTGAATGAGGTTATTCATGTCAGCATCCTATGCCCTGTTCAACATTTCAAAGGTGTTCTAATGTGTGTCTCTGGAACATGGAGCAGGTGTATTGATGTGGTGTCACTTTTACATACTGACAGGTAAATGCCTACGAGAAGGGGGGAGATATGGACCAGCGCCGTCAGGGCCGTGAGGACTGCGGGGGGGAGGGGAGGGGGGGCGTGATCGCCAGCTGGCCCAGGTCTGCAAGAGGTGGCAGGACATCCGGTGCTGGACCCGGCGGATAGCCCGGGTCCAGCTCAAGCTCTTGCCTCCTCGCCCCCACGGCGGACGCCGACACCTCACCACCCAGATGAAGCTGGTCCTGGCGGTGGTCTTACCTGACCTCGATAGGCAGTTCCAGGAGAGACTGCAGCAAGGAGGGGGTAGGTACATGGCTTTTTGTTGTGTAATGTGTCGCCAGCTTTAGGAAGTGCTATTTTGCATGAATACACTCCCAGAGTTCATATGTGCAGTGCATTTTCTGTTCCCAAATGTCACCTGGGGCTCTTTTTCATACCTTCCTCACCTTGACATGTGTCCCCTGGTGTGTGTGTAATCACATTTGCACATGGTCATCTAGGGTGCCAGTACATCCAAGTGCACATTGTTTTCTGCACTATGTTGGGGGTCCATAGTTGTTGTCACTTATGCTTATTCTCAACATAGGAGTGTGAGCTTTCAACTGGACACCCTTGCAGCATGCATGACCAATGTTGTGGCCTCAGACATGATGTGCATGAGTGGGAGATCTGCATAGTGCCATGACGGTTGAACATGGGACAGTCAGCTCATTCCAGGACCATGGAGCAGTGCGCCCACCACAGTCCCCCGAGACACCCTGGCCTCCTAATCATGTGTGTCATCCAACACTGCACATTCTCTGTGTGCTCTGCATAGGTCTGCCTCTGTGGCATTGTTCCCTGGCCTAGGTTGTATTTTGCTAATGTGTGCTACATGTGTCCACTGGACAGGGATACACCATTTTGCTTGTGCATACTCACACTGGGCAGTGCCTGTGTGGCTATTCACAACAATCTGTTGATGGTTGTTTGTCACAAATATGTGTTGCCAGCCCCACGAGGGGATGTGGTGTAAATGAAGCAATTTTTCAAGCACAGTTGTTGTAACCCTGAATAAGAGGTGTCACTTCTTGATATGTATCAATCACATTGACTCAGGTATTGGGGGCACCATGATAACAGTGGTACGCACCGTACCCACACATGAATGCATGGGTACGGTGCGTACCACTGTTATAATGGTGCCATAGGGGTATGTGTGGTACGCACCGTACCCGTCCACTTCTGTTGTTGCGGTACGCAGGGGTTGCTAGACATGCCACCAAGTGACCAGTTACAGGTGGTAATGTATGGCCTCCATATTATAGGTTTGTGTTTGGTATGGGGTATGTTTCCTGCCCCTCACCCCCACCCTGGCCCCTGGGTGTTGTTCTCACCTTCTGCGGCGTGTGAGTCTGTTGCGGTGCACCAGGTCGTAGGCCAAGAGGACCGGGATGACACGTAGGGCGGGGTTCATGGCTGTCCGTCGCGTACCGTGGCGTAGGGTTCTGGTTTCCCGGCAGTTTTGCGCTCCTGTAATAAAAGCGTGGTACGTGGTGACGTCGGGACAAATCGTACTTGCTGGGCCGGAAAACGCTGCTTAAATACGTGCAGAGGTCGCATAGAAGCAGTTCCGGATCGGAATCGCTGGTATTTTTTGCCTGTATGGTCTTTTGTACGATTCGTACAGAAAAAGGCTTTCTGTACGAATCGTACTTCCTCGGTTGTAAGGAGAGTTTACCGGGTACAAGTCGTATGGGTGAAACGCTCCTTACAACGATTTGTAGGGCCTTTTTACAGGATCGGAATCGGCCCCCAAATGTACATGTTATAGGGGGCTGGGGGGGGCCATCTCACCACACCAGGCTAAGGGTGCATGGTATCATGAAGCACATCCTTGGGGAGGGGGGGTTGGTGGGGGGGGGGGGGGGGGGGAAATACCAAAGTGTGAGTTGCGTTGTTTTCGTAGAAGTAGGGTGACCAGATCTTGAGAACAAAAAAACGGGAGATTTCGGAAATAGAAGGACTACAATTTTTCATCTACGGAATGGCGCAGAATGACAGCTCTCATCAACATAGGATACCACAAGATGCATTAAAAAATAAATAACATGTAATTTCTACAACCAACATCATACCTATTAATCAACTTGCTTACTTATAACAGCTGCTAACTAGCTCAGCCTTAGAATACCCAAAAATGTGCCTCTTACTGTTTTCAGTCGGCCCCCTCTAAAAACCAAGACAAGAGCTAAAATTGCTGAAATCTGCCGGGATATCTGGTCACCCTACGTAGAAGCCATGGGGGGGAAAAAGAAAGGCTTCCCACACTAACAGCTGCACACTGTAAATGTTAATATAATCCTTGCATGAATTATGACGTAGATGTATGCAGAGATGCAGTACACCAGCTGAGCTGCAGCTTACAATGATTTTTCTTTGTGTACAAACAATGCGTCAGTTCATATGGAACAATCTATGGTGCGAAGGAAGCCGGTGGTTTTTATAAATGTGCACAAGATGCTGAGTTTAGAACTAGTGTTGGTTTGTAAAACTCTGATTTTTGGCTACCCTTGTGATTCTGAGGCGTTTTGAAAATGTTTTCTCCCTTGCACATAGACTTACATTTGGAGTCACAAATGGAGAGAATTCCAATTGGTAACAAATGTCCTACTGCCTGTGTTCCTACATTTTCCCTATTAAACCGTTGCCCACTTGTGTGGCTGGACCAATCACCAGTAACAGGAAAAGGTCCCAGAACGCGAAATGGAGACATCAGGATCCCCCTTGAAAACGCACCCATTGTAGTGACGGCACGTGGGTCACAACCACATGAGCAGTACTGCCACGTCACAGCACCAACCCTAGTCCTGTCCATTCACTTCTCACTTTCACGACTTGTTTGTATTCACCCATGTTTGTATTCCGCCCTAAGACACAGCGCCCTGAGGTTACACCAGGTCCCCAGCAGGAGGAGCTATATACTCAGGCTGCGACTTGAAACCATCCGATTCCACGGGCGTGAAGCGCTATAAAATGCAAACCCAGTGCAAATAACCTGAGGTGTGGGGTGCTCCGAGAAGCAGAGCATTGATGACTCCTTGTGACACCTCCCAGGGGGGCATGTACTGGAGTGCTACCCCCGCAGTGGGAGGTAATACCCCCCCCCCAACTCGATTTATAAGGGGACAGCCCTCGCCTTGCTACCTCTTTTCAAGTTACCACCATCTTGTTCCTAGTGCCAGCGCTGGCTACTAGCCGCTAGAGGTACCACTATCGTGTGGGCTGTGGAAGTAAGCAGTGACTCCACCGGGTTGCCAGTGCTTAATTTATAAAAATGAATGAATGTGAGGACCCCGAGATTGGAAGCCAAGGCGCTATAGTCCTGAGTCCCCCTGGTGCCTCCTTCATCCGCCTCCAGACAATCACTCCCTGCATCTCACTCCTGCAGCTTTCTCTTCATCCCTGCCTTCGGGTTGTCCTTTCTTTTCCTCCTTTCTCCTTTTCGTGTTTCTTCTCTTGCTCTGTTCAATGTTTGAGGAAAAATAAAAACTGGTCCCTAAAAATAAGTGCAGATGATCCACCGGCTAAAATTAAGCTGTGGAAGTTTGACGTCATGTGATGGGTGCAGAAAGCACCGGGGGAATGAGGGGGGGGGGGGGAGAAAGCACTCGTCCTTCACACACAGCCAGTCACATGACGTCACGCTTCCGCAGTGCCCTTGCTTCATTTGGACCGGTGGGTCATCTGCACTTACTGTGTCTTAAAACTGCCCCATCTATGCATTGACCCATCGGGAGGGACATCTACAACAAGATCACAAGGAATAGTAAGTCATTCTAGCCCAATAATTTCATCACTGGAAACGTATTTTGGAAAAGCGGAAAGGTCAGAACAAAAAAAAAAAAAAAAAATTCTGAAAGACCAGGTGGCAGCAATCTTTTGGAAACAGGAAATATAAAGGGTCTGCTCACACCTCTTGCGCCACATAAAACAATGGCTTCAGAAATGCAAGAGGATAACTAGCAGCTTATGCAAATTTACCAATTACAGAGCCTATATACAGTGAAAGTGTAGTAAAAATGGAGCTAAGAATAACAGACTCAATAGATGGGGAAAATCAGAAAAAAACCACCAAGCAAAAAGTAAGACAAATCACTGTACAGGCAATTATACATTCTGTGAATAGTCACAAGAATGACTCGAAATTCACCAAGTAAACAGTTATAGATTGGACTACTGAATTTAAGGGTGAAAAAAAACAACAACACAACGAATTAGAGATGGCACCAAATATCAAAAGACTGGATCACTTTCACTTAACTCCTAACAGAGGTGGTTGAGCATAATCCATGCTACAATTTCCCTTTAACCCCCTATGTTACTAAGGTTTCAAGGGAGGATGTTCTGCAAGCTTCATGTTTGTATTCCACATTAATAATGGATAACGCTGAACTTGTAAAAGCCTTGGAGACAAAAACAAATCAGACAAACTTGGCACTCACTACAAGTAGAAACCACAAATCAATTACCCAAAACAAATCAAGTTTTTGCAACAAGATCAATTGGCACTGCAACAAATCAAGACCTTTTCTCAATTATAGAAATACTAAGCAACTCTTCACCCCAAATCCCAGCGGATTTAAAGAATAATTCAACATATAGTCCAGTACCTCACCAAGGCAGGATCAATTCGATATGCGAACAGAAAAAAGTCGAAGTATCTCATCATTGCAGCTGGATAATTCCAAAATAGGAGGATATGAAACCTGTAAACCTAAAAAATATATCAACCAAACTGATACAGACAACTTATCCGCTCCACATTCGTCATTATTAAGCAATCTACAAACGTCGATTTCTGTATTAAATATGCAATTGGATAAGCTAGACCTTCAGATCGATCTCATGAATATTATAGCAACTCACGTCGTCAGCATTAACACCAAAATAGATATACTTACCAAACAACTGATGAAGGTCCAAACACTTAAGAGCACTGATCTACAATGTATCTGCAAATGCGACCAAATAATAGATATATTATGTACTCTGCCGTCTATATTAACAGACATACTGAAAGAAATAAGGCATAAGGAAGATAAGCCATATTTAATGCAAATTCCAGAGGAACATATGCAAGAGCAATTGCAGTTAATAGACAACTCAACGAAAAAGGAAACCTATGAACGAGGAGGACAACCAAATGTGTCAGATTGTGTAAGCACAAATGAAATTCAAAACAATTTATCGCCGATTCATTCAACATCTAATGGCCCACAACCTCTTACTACAAACGCAAACACTACATTCACCGAAGTATTAACAAAAAGGCAAAACAAATGCGCTAGAAAGGGAAGAGCAAACACGAATGGTTCCATGCAAAAGGATGTAGAGGCCAAAAAATTCTATCCAGTATTCAATACCACACAAAAAAAGAAACCTCTTCCAGAAATAAAGGTCACAGAAGAAAAATTCACATTACCGGACACACCAATGGACAGAATATCGCGGCCTCAGATTAACAAATTAGAAAATAAAGTTAGCGAAAACAGCGTTAAAAATTGGAAGGCAAGTCAGAAGGATAAAGACAAGCATACTCTACCCAAACATGTTTTACCTCCAAAGGAAATAGACGCAAATACAAAAAAAAAAAAAGGGCGACCTTCTAGACACCTTGCAAATGGAAGCATTAACTTTGGCCAACCATGACGCTGAACACGATACATCATCAGAAGATACAAAAGGACATGATCAACTTAGACGACCCGAGGTACCATCTAGCGATCTCTCTGAACAGAACCTTTTGGTAAGGCCTAAACGTACCAATAATAGTCCAATAGTGGCTTCTGCAATTACCGTAATAAAAGTAATAAACACGAACATATAATAACTTCTTGGGTGGACAAAACAATCGTGATCACATGTCCTCTGTTACAAAGTAATAGAGTATGAGCCTCACTGTACAAAAAAAAAAACATCACTCTGTCCCCAATGACAACAAACATATAAGAAATAATCCTCATAGTGCAGGCCAAATAAAATATAAAGGCCAATGCAGGACCATATAAATGAAGCATCGTCCAAACATATTTTACAAACAGAAGCAAAGGATACCAGCGACTGGTGGCAAATCACAGGAATTCCTTTATACAGTTCAAGAGGCAAGCAAGATATTCTAAATTGGGGAAATATTTTGAGGCTGCTAACTGAGGTAAGATCATTACATTTTATCAAAACAATAGACTTATTATTGGTGAAGTTTTTGCCAAACACATAATTATCTGTCAGAGATAACTTTATCATGGAAGTCAGAAAAAAAAGCAAATCAAATTTGACGCCAAAGAGCAATTCGAATCATGGGGCATATCAATAATAAAATCTATACCACAGAGCTATCCAGCTCCATTGGCACATTGGGATAATAAGAATAGCACCCATTCTCCTGTTAACTCAATTTTGCAGAACGCCCGAGGACCAACGGGTACAGAAACAACTACACCAACAGAAAGAAGACATAATTATAGGCATTGGTCACCGCACTCAAAAAACTTAAATATGCAATGACCAGTTTCTGAACCAACACGTGCCCTGCAAGCTGCCAAACTAAATATATATTCCTGGAATATTGCAGGTGCAACAGCCAAGCTTACAGATAGGACTCTATTGGAAACTTGGGCTCCATACGACATCATAGCTCTGCAAGAAACCTGGTTGACAGGCTCAATACAATTGTCGGGATTTACATTACATCAGGTGCATGCTGTAAAAATGAATCGCTTTGGTGGATCAAAATGTGGATTATCGGTCTATATTTCAAACATCATTAAGGTAGAATCAGAACAAATGTCGACAACTTCAAAAAATATACAAAAAAAAAAAAATCACTCAATTTCGATAGTGATTATTGGATAACTTCTTTAATTCTTTTCAAAATTTACGCACATCCTAATGCCCAAGACAAATCAATAACATTTAAAAGTTAATACATGAAATATCCGAAGTAAGATATAATACCCCGAATTGGGAAATAGTGATTACAGGTGATTTCAATACCCATCTTATTCACACACTGGACGAAGAGACCAGTCGGAAAACCATCAAACGGCCCATCCCTGGAGGAAACCCAATAATGCAGGTAAGGAACTGGTCACCACTCTAGAACATTTTTGTTTGAGAGTAATTAATGGGAGAACACCAGATGATAATCCTCCAAGCTTAACATATTATGGACCGACGTCTGGGTCCGTAATGGACTATGCTATTCTTTCCCTGCCACTAATCCAGCAACTAAGTATGTTTAAAATTAAGTGCACAACGGACAGCGATCACTCTATCCAGCAAATAGCTATAAATATACATCCAGACTGATATCAGTCTGTTCTAACAATTGACGAGGGATGTGCAGTAACTACCCATAAACAAGTGAATTGTTCATCTCATCAACTTCCAGAACTCGCAGGCAAAGCTAAAACAATATTGGAGGATAGTATAGCGTTATCTTCTACCGTATTAAACGTCTGGATCAAATTTGTGATTGAAAGGACGAACCAGATATCAAATTTAATATCGAGGCGGACCAAAAGCCATATTCATCCATCATTACAGAAAATTAAAGAGCTAAAAAAAAAACAAACAAAATTAAAAAAAAAAAAAAAAAAAAAAAAAAAAAAAAAAAAAAGGAACTGAGAAGAGAAATAAGGAAGGTAAAAAAAACGAGGTAACCAACCAGATGCATGGGATAAGCTAAAACAACTGAAGAATGAATTTAAGAGACCTGTTTGGCAAGAAAAAAGAAAACAGACAAGTTCTGGATAAAGTTGCTTACAACTGCAAAGAATCAAATACCAAAGCTTTTTGAAAAACAATAAACAACTTAAATAAGATTAACAAAGTAACAGTCTCATCAAATGTTACGGAACAATATTGGGTAGTGGATCTGAAAAAACTTTTTATTGACGAAGACCAGCTACAAGTAAATAAAACTAATAAATCCATTGAGACTGAATTAATAACCAGGATTAAAACATTGCCGCATCATGAGTTTGTACCCACTTCAGATAATACATCGTGAGCACTCACAAGAGTTGAAAATGTGACCAAACCAGGAAGAAGTGACAGTGCTCCAGGACCAAATAGCATTCCACAGGCAATATTTGGACCCAAAATACTGGGCCAATCCCATAATGCTATTATTTAAAGAGGTGGAAAACACAAGCATGATTCCAGATAGTTGAAGGGGATCAATAATAAACCCTATCTTTAAGGCAGGAGACAAAACAAAGCCATCTAATGACAGATTAATAGCCCTCATTGACTCAGAAGCAAAATATCATGCATCATTAATACTGGAAGATCTAATAGAGTGGTCAAATTCTAAGAACTTGATTCCACCCCAACAAACAGGATTTCGGAAAGGGTATGGCACCTCAATTAATATGACAACAGTAGCATCAATTGCAGAAAAAAAGCAAACGCCTAAAGAAAAAACAGCAATTATGCTTTATAGATCTGAAAGCAGCTTTTGATTGGGTGGATCGGCCACTTCTATGGGCTAAACTAAGACAGTAGGGTATTCAAGAAAAAACGTTAAGAGCAATTGAATCACTACATACAGAAACATGGAATCAAATCTAGGTAGGGGATGGGACCAAACTTTCAAGGAAAATACCAACCGCAAGGGGTCTCAAGCAAGGGGGTGTGCTAGCTCCACGTTTGTATAACCTCTTTACGGCGGATTTATCCACCCACCTGGATCTAGTCAACTCACATGCTCCAAGGTAGGTCCACTAACAATATCTCATCTATCATACGCCGTTGATATTGTGTTGCTGAGTCACACAGAAATTGGACTTCGAAGATTGATCAAAGAAACTGCAGCCTATACAAAACTCACCAAATTGGAAATTAACATTGCCAAGACAAATTCCATGCTTATTGGGAATAATCCCCACGCCTCACTAAAGATCAAGCCGGATAATGTAATCATAAAAGAAGTCAGTACCCTATCAATATTTGGGTTTTAATTTTGATAACATTTTTTACTTTCATGCACACCAACAGTATATGGTTAGGAAGAATAATGCTTTCATACATTCAGTTTGCTCGCCAAAAAAAACTAGACAGCCCCTCCCATCAACCACTGCTCTCTGTTATTAAAGCAAAATTGCTTCCATCTCTAACTTACCCAAGTACAGTGATGCATGGTAGGGATTCCAAAATGTTGGCCAGACTACAAATCAAAACATACAAACGGGTCTTTTGTTTGCCCAGTAATGCCTCCCCGCTCAAATTAGTTTGGAATTTGGATTGACACAGCAAAACATAGCAAGTAGTTACCATTTCATTAAATCCATGCATAAAATACAAAATAATCAGTCCAGCCCTCTAATCAGCACTTTATGGGAGTCCATGACTAACTGAGAATTCAAGTCACAATAAATATTGGTTATCTTTACAACTAACCAATGCGGGTGACTTGTGGGACTTAAATTTGTCGCATCCTACTTTTTGCCAAGCCATGAATAAAGCAGCAAAAAGCATTCACTAGTCGATGATAAAAGCACATTTTCGCTGCGATCCCACGCTTGAAGGACAATTCAAATGTATGTCACATTGCAACCGGCAACTGACCTACATCTAACCTATCCAGTGTATTTCAAGAAAAAACTATTGGCCATGCGCTTAGGTGATCTGCCATCTTTGTCAGACAAACCAGTATGGCGATATAAAGGACCAAAAATGTGCAGACTATGTGATGCCCCAGACGAAGACTTTGTGCATTTGGTCTGTATATGTCCTAAACTGAACAATGCGCGTCGCGCACTTCTAAGCGCTTATTTAATGAGAAAGGGATTCGAATGTGTAGAACAGCCATCATGAGAAGTCTGGACTCCGCTGATCCTTAGTTGAATTGTAAACTTTGAAGTTTTTACAATCTCATGACAGAATTGTAAGTAGTATAAAACAGCATAAGGATCTTGTCCAGTCGTAAGACTATAAGACATTGATAGGATGTTAAAACAGTAGCAGAATGTTGATATTTGGAGCTGCGGAATTCTATATAGACGCATACGCCACTTTATAACGGTGAAGTGTACCCACAGTTACGAATTGAAGGAATTTTATAACGTTCTATTTTTCTAAGACCAAGATATTTTCCTGTGTTGCACCAATATGAATCTATGTTGTTACGAAAACTGAATATTTTAAAAAGGATTTCTTTTATATGTATATCTATCTTGTATTGTGATGGTTTTTATTAACTAATAACAATAAACTAGCATTGACCCATCAGAAGGGGGTCCTAGCCTTCCAGCATCCGAGCGCCTCCCACCCCGACATTGACAAGCTCCCATTCACTCGATGTGTTATTAATGCAGGGGGTAGAATTCCCATCCCTTGACCACTTGTACAGCAGCTTAGTGAATCAGTCAATAAATCAATCACGCGTTTGTTGAGCGCTACTACTCACCCATAGGAGTCTCAAGGCGCTGGAGGAGGGGTGGATTTGCAGGTTCCAGTCCATCAAGGAGGGGGTCTGTCTGTACTAGGTTTCACCGCCCTATTATGATTGATTAATACGGCTGTTTTTGTAAGTTTTAGCTTGGTGAGCAAAAATCAAATGCATCCGACAACGCTTATTAGCCACATCGTAACCCTTTAAAAATTTAACGTAAGCTTTTTTTGTGCAGTTGCGATTTGGAGGGTGGAAAGGATGTGTCCACTGTTATTTTAGGAATAGGAAATAGCGTTCTGCTGGGAGATTATGTTAAATACTAAAAAACAGCAGAAAAAGACTTTGCTGCAGAAGTTTGACGAACAAAGCGTTGTTTCAATTGGGAACAGATCTTAACATATGCTATAAAAGTTACGAAATTCTTCACGCTGAATGGAGTGTAAATGACTCTACATTAACATGTTAAACTGACGCCAGTGCGAAAATACTGCCGAACAGTTTTAAATGACGGCGCTATGTGCTTTAAAAAAAAAAAAAAAAACAAGTGTTGAAAGCCACAATCCCAGTTGTGAGGGTTAATCTTGTAAATGTCCTGGGGGCAGTAGTTACAGGTGGGAATGCCATCCGAGAACATCAGCAAATGAGGGCAGCCTTACTTGAAGCAGAGTAAAACGAGCATTGATAAATGAATTCGGTTTCGCCTATGTGATTAATAATACTTTTTTTGTTGTAAGTTGTAGCTTGGTGAGCAGTTTTGCAATAGAAGTTACTGAAACTCTGTAAAAGTGTTATGACTTTTTTATGAGCAAGGCAATCTATTGTGCTGTAACTGGTAGATAAAGCGGGGAGATTAGGAAAATGGCAGAGTACAAGGGGAAACAAGCATTTGCATTGCAATAGGTCTAGCATTTCTTAAAGTTAGAGTTGTTGGCATTGAAAATAACAATGTGTTGTAATCTCAAATCCATAAGTCATAATGGTACGGTCCACACCCCCTCTCTGCCAGCCTCTGTTGGTATGGCTGTACAGAGAGGGGATAGTAGAATGTTGATAACGTAAGGTTCTATGTTCAGGAGAGCCGATGACTAGAATAAACTGAGTCCTTCTTACCTCGTGTCTGGTGACTCATTCTTCATTATAACACTGGCGACGAACTGCGGAGGGGGCAGCTGGTCATCTTCCCTTTTGTTTCAACTCTCCTGCGTTGGATCTAGTGTGAAAAGACTTTGTCCTCCTCCCTTTGCCTCAAGGATTACCGAAGCTGTAGTCTCCGGACCTCCGCTAGGCATTGCGATTTTTTCCATTCATCGCACAGCCCCTCCGAGTGTGTTGTGTCAGCGGAAGTGTCTCCGGATCAGCCTGTCAGCCGGTTTCCACCCACGGGTGATTCCCTCAGTCCTATATTGTTTCATGTTGGGCTGGCGGTACCGTGGTGCTGTGGTGTTTCTGCGAGCTTCCGAGAGTCGCTGGGCTGCGGTGTCAAGAGTTCAGTCAGCAGACAGTTTCCAGTCAGCTGCTATCGGGGAGGCGTTGTTTGGCCACGCCTCTTGCTGTGTATTTGCCGGCGCACCAGTCCTCAGAGAGCCGGTCGGAAGCATCCAGGTCCAGCAAAGATTTCCCCGCCACTGGCGTGGTTTTGCCGGCGCATCAGTCTGTCAGCAACCTCCGGAGTCTGCTACGATCCTGGTGAAAAGTAAGATCTTTCCTTCCTTGCCTCGGCGAGAGCTCTTCCTGTCACTGTGATAGGCACACATGGTGCGTGGATTCCATACGTATTCTTCCCTGTGATGCGCACACACTGTGCGTGCCTTAAACTAATGTTTCTTCAGTTTTTATTCACTCAACGTTGGGATATGCATTTCGCCACGATTTCTTCACTTTGATGCGCACACACTGTGCGTGCCTTCATTTAGAGTTTCATTAGATTGTACTTACTCTACGCTGTGAATGCACACTGGGGCCGCGCATCACTATGTTCTATAGCAACTTTGATCCCATTCACATTGGAACGCACTTTTCTGGTGGGGTTGCTATACTCATCCCAGCGTTGTCAAAGGCTACACTGTGATACGCACACACTGTGCGGGTTTGCTTTACCTCACTATAGTGTTCTGGTTTGCTGTGGTACGCCACCATTGGGTGCGCAGGTTGTCACCCTGTCGTTGAGGTGGTTGAGAAGTGTGGTGCTCATCCAGTCTCTCCTCTTACTCCGCCTAGTGTCAATTTGGTCGTGTACATCCTCTCCAAGGGAAGTGTCAGGTACCCCCAGCCTAGGTAAATATTTCTCTATTACAAGATGGGTACTCCTGGAATGAGTCAACCACCATCATTTTTAAATGACTGTGGCGATCCAGAAATCCATTGGAAGGATTGGACAAAGCGGTTTGAATCTTGCTTGATTGCTATGGGGGGAGAAAGGTTCTCTCCGTTGCGTAAACAGCATATTCTTTTACATAATTTGAGTGTTCATGGACGTAAAGTCTATGAAACTCTACCTGAGCCAGAGTTGGATGAGGAAGATGACGCTGATGTGTACGACATCACTCTGATGAAGTTGGAGCTTCATTTTGGTGACAAGGTCAATGAGGTGCTTGAACGCCACAAATTCTTTAGCCGTGTGCAAGGGAAGGGCGAATCGATTAATAATGACATAGCTGCCGTTAGAGGACTTACGCAATTGTGTGATTTTGGTGACCTCAACTATTCCTTGATTAGAGATCAACTTGTAAGGTGTACAAACAGTGGGAAGGTTCAAGAAAAGTTACTCGCAAAAAAACCTTCTTTGAAGGATGCCATTTCTATTGCGCAATCAATTGAGCATACCGCTAAGTGTGTGTGAGAGGAAAGTTAAAGAAGAGGTTGTGGCGCCCATTCAGTGTGAAGGGTTTGAAGGGGAGGTATTTAAAGTGAACAATAGGGAAGGCGTTAAAAGTATACCCACCAGCAAGGAGGGACAGAATTTGAAATGCTTCAGATGTGGAATAACCACTTGGCTAACAGTCCATTTTGTTCGGCACGTGGTGTTTTGTGTAAGAAATGCAATAGAAGAGGACACTTGGCCAGAGTATGTAGGGACGGGTTAAGTAACACTTCTAGGGTTGTCAATCCCAGTGGGGAAACACAAGCAAGATTCATTTTTCAAGTTAAGGACAGCCAAGAAACATCTAAGCCCAACTATCCCAAATGCATCATACACATAGACAATAAAGCAATTGAGGTGTATGCGGACTCGTGTTCACCTTTTACTTTAATAAACCTGACAGACTTTGAGAAAGTTCTGGGGTGCAGCAAGAGTACGCTTCTTTCTGCCGACATATGTCCTGAGGGGTACACCAGAGACCCCATTCCCTTGGTGGGGATGTTGAGTAGCCACATTGAATTTAAAGGTAGATCCATGGTTGGCAAAGTGTATGTGGTTGAAAGGGGTGCGAACCTTTTGGGATGGCAACACCAGAAGGTACTGGGTATTATCTTAGACCCAAATGACAAGGACCAAATCATCTTGGTAGACATTCCCACCAACAACAATCTCCTACAAGACGCTTTTCCTGACCTTTTTACTGAGAAGTTGGGAAGATTAAAAGATTTTCAACATAAGATTAAAGTGAAGAAAGGCGCCAAACCTGTGGTTCATAGAGCGCGCCCAGTGCCGTTGCGTCTGAGGGAAGTTCTAAAAAATGAGCTGGACAAATTGTGTGACATGGGCGTCATTCAACCCATAGACGCGTCTGAATGGTTGGCCCCCCTTGTTCTAGCTTCAAAAGCCAATGGCAAGGGTATCCGCGTCTGCGTGGACTTGTGCAGCCTCAACAACAACATCTGGGTGGAGAGGTTTCCCCTGCCTAATATAAATGAAATGTTGAGCACTATGGGTAAAGGGTGTTTTTTCTCGGTCATTGATTTGTCCATGGCCTACCACCAGGTCGAGTTACACCCTGATTCGAGACCACTTACGGCGTTTTCTTCACCGTTTGGGGACTACATGTTTGTTAGGATGCCGTTTGGACTTGCATCTGCGGCCTCTATTTTCCAAAAAGTTATGCAACAAGTGTTGGAAGGCATCAAAAACACCCTCTGTTTTCAGGACGATATACTGATGTACGGGGTGACGGAAGAAGAACATGATGCCATTCTAAACACAGTGTGCCAAAGGTTGTCCAGGGCAGGATTAACTGTGAAACTCGACAAATGCAAAATCAAAGTGACCTCGGTTGATTACTTGGGTCACACAATATCGAAAGATGGATTCAAACCAAAATATAGCTTGATTCAAGCCGTAAAGGATGCTTAGAACCCTACAAACAAAGAGGAGCTGAAATCATTTCTAGGACTAGTCGAGTACATGTCTAAGTATGTAAAGAATTTTGCAGACCTGTGTGATGAGTTGCGTGAACTGTTAAAAAAAGACAAAGAATTTGTGTGGGAGGAGACACACAGCATGGCTATAAAGTCAATAAAGGAGCGCATCCTAGATTCACCTGCGCTATGATCATTCGACCCACGCAAAAAAACCTTCCTGACCACGGATGCATCCAACAAAGGTTTGGGTGCGATGCTTTCCCAAAAAGACCAGGGTCAAGATACAATTATAGCGTTTGCGTCACGGTCCCTCAACTCGGCGGAAAATAACTATTCGGTCATTGAGAGGGAGGCGTTGGCGTGCTTCTGGGCTGTGAACCATTTTAAGTTTTTCTTGTGGGGGATACAATTTGTCATACACACCGACCACAAGCCTTTGACTTTTATGTTCTCGCCAAAAAGTGTACATAATAATTCTCCACGTATTTCGAAATGGGTTCTGGGCCTACAAAACTACTGTTTCAAAGTGGAGTACCTGCCAGGTCCAGAGAATGTAATCGCTGATTATCTGTCCAGGTCACCACTCTTAGAGTATTCGAGAGAGGAGCATTTAGATGCTCCCATTTTATCCTTGCATCTCCCTTCATTGACGAAGGAAGAATGGGACGCGGGTGTGAAGGAAGACAAGGAAATGGGCATCCTCAAACAGTTCATCCTCAATGGCTGGCCTGAGAACCAATCACAAGTTCCGGAAGTGGTAAAAGACTTTTGGGAGGTGAGGTACGAACTGTCATTAATGTCAGATATGATACATCGAGGGGACAGAGCAGTTCCCCCCAGTAATTTGAGGGACAAGATAATTGACCTGGCCCATGAGGGACACTTGGGTAGGAGCCTCGCGAAAAACAAGGTCAGGAACTATTTCTGGTTCCCAAGGATGGACTCCATGATTGAACTCAAAGTCAAGGAATGCAATAGCTGTGCTAATAGCGACAAAAGTAAAGTTACACGGAAAACTCCCTTATCCCCTGTAGAGGTTCCGGAGGTTCCATGGACCAAATTAGCAGTTGACATCATTGGTCCCATGGATGTCCTAGGTACCCAGAAGAGGTTTATGTTTGTTCTAGTAGATTACACTTCCCATTGGGTAAATTTTAAGCTTACTTCTCAAACAACCACGAGCAACCTAATCTCATTTTTGAAGAATGTTTTTGTGTATAAAGGTATTCCGGCAACATTGGTTACCGACAATGGGGTGCAGTTTACCTATGAGGCCATGAATACATTTTTGGGAGATTTAAACATAAAATATGAAAAAACTGCACTATTGTCCAAGAGCTAATGGGCTGGTGGAAAGGACAAATAGGTTAATTAAAGAACACATTCAATTGGCCATCTCCAGTGGGTTCAATGTTGAAGATTCGTTGAGAGAGTGCATCTGGGCATACCACACCACTCCCAATCTCATCACAGGAGTGTCTCCCTTTGTTAGCTTAAGAGGAAGGGAACCATGTACCAAAATGAACCCACACTGGTTGAGGGGTGGAAATAAAGTGGTCCAAGATCTAGGGGTGAGTAGAGAGTTGATGTCGCAACATCAACGGAAATACAAAGGTTGGTATGACCAGAGACATGGGGTCAAAACACAGGAATACAAGGTCGGTACCACAGTGGTGGTTAAGAAGCCCACACATGTGCAACCGGGTTTAAGCAAGTACCATGCACACCAACGGGTGGTAAAGTATGGAAGGAATGTGGTTCACCTAGATAATGGTCAGACTTGGAGTAAGGACAGAGTAGTGGCCTCATCTCCACCTTAATGAACTGTGTTCTTAGAATTGTGATTCTCCTCAAATGTAATGGAGGGCTTGTTGTTCCCTATATAAGGAGATGTGTTGTAATCTCAAATCCATAAGTTATAATGGTACGGTCCACACCCCCTCTCTGCCAGCCTCTGTTGGTATGGCTGTACAGAGAGGTGATAGTAGAATGTTGATAACGTAAGGTTCTATGTTCAGGAGAGCGGATGACTGGAATAAACTGAGTCCTTCTTACCTCGTGTCTGGTGACTCATTCTTCATTATAACACAATGTTTTTTACTTTTGTTTTTTTTATTTGCAGTGGAGTTATATTTGCATAGCACTATTGCTAATGGTATAAAACAAAAGAGCAAAAGTAAAAAACATTGTCATTTTCAACGCCAACAGCTATAACTTTAACAAATACGAAACCTATTGCATTGGAAATGCAATTGGTCTCACATTTATTGGAGTTGGAGTTATTGGTATTAGAAATGCCAATAGTTTTTTTACCTAGCCATGTTGCAGGGTGGAGTACCATATGTGGCCAAAAGAGGTCCCTTGGGACCTCTTTTGGCCACATACGGTACAGCACCCTGCAGAAGATATGGTATATCCACCCTACCCATAATGCATTCATTACAAGCAAGTACCAAGAGTACATTTAAATAGCTATGTCCATATATACAATTAGTAGCTTTGAATGTGACAAAATAATTATTATCTTAATTCCGGATTAGGTTGTACTCTGTGGGGAGCTGATGAAGGGAAATTTATAGCAGTTCTCATATAAATGTGAGATGTGCTAGCGAGTAAAGTAACCACTGCCAGCCTGGCTTAGGACCAAGTGTGTGTCCTGCCTGAAGACTTAAGAAAATAGTGCCTTGAGGCTGTAATTAATAACCTAGGGAGCAACAACATATGTAACGGGGTGTCCTCATGGGAGGTTACTTACAAGAAGAAACAAGGTGGTACTAAGGAGGGACTACTAAGCCAGTTGACCAATGAAAAGCCACGATTTACAAAGGACAGGAGCCAATTAAAAAGATGGGTGGAAAGTGAGTGGAGCTTTCTGCCCATATCCTGAATACAGCAACAAATGTGTAGACATGCACAACCCTGTTTATTAAAAATGTTGTTACATTTGTAGCATGCATCTGGGGTTTCACTTTCTGATCCAAAAGTGTCAGTGAGTAACAAGAACAAGTTGCATCTCCTGTTTAGGAGATGTCCCCTAAGCACAACTGTGAAGGGCCCGTAGATACAGGTAAAGCAAGTTGATCAAATAAATTGTTGAAACAATTTCTGTTCTTCCTCTTATTGAGGTAATCCGTCAACTTATTCACATGAGTGTTCAGATATTAACCCCTTCAGTGCCCGCCCCTTTCCCCGCCCTGTGCCGGCCGTTGCATTAGCGGGCGGGGTCTATGACGAGCTGGACTCGTCATGGGCACAGCGCTACCGCGGCCCATGACGAGTCCAGCTCGTCATGGGCACTGAAGAGGTTAATATAAACAAAAGGAGTATGTATACCTTGGAGAAATCAATAGTGAAAACTACGAGATACGATGAGTGAAAAAAAGGAAAATAAATCTTCCTTTTTTAAAAGACCCCTCACTCACCAACCTAGTTGGTGACACGCTTCATCATAGGGGTCCCACCCAACTAAAAGAATGTTATCCGGATGTGTTTCAACACCTGATTTACAGTGTATCTGGTTCTTTTTGCAACAGTGGTGCTAGTGAGTGAAAAAGTGAGTTCAAATTGTCTTTATTTTACTCCCTAAAATGTTTTAATATAGAGCAATAAGACAAAATTAGTAGGCTTAACTGGCCTGAGGTATCTACTAGAGAAAGTGATTGTGGTGGTCTACATGTTTCAACCTTTAGGTGTTAATACTAGGTTTTCATCAGGACCTATGTGATGGCCCGAGCGATATGCACACACTAAGGTGCACCTCGACTCTTGGTCATACAAAGACCATACAGTGTACTTACAGTACGGTTACCTCTCAGCCTTCTGTGAAAGGGAATATCATCTGAAAGATGAACGAACAATGATGCATAACATAAATCATTACCGTATCATGATCGAACATCTTTCAAGTATCTCGTTTTAGTGGATTTTTACACTCTATAGGTGTTCAGTCGCACACACGCCATGCACCATAAACCGTTAGTGCACTTACAAAACCTCATAATGAGGGTGATCATGTTAAATTTATCAGTAGGAATAAAATAACCCTGTTCGTGCACACAGACGCACAGTGAATTATTTTTCAGGTGAGTGTCTTCATGCTCATCAAAATCGTGAGTGTGTTTTGTTACCAACGGAGCTATTCAAAAGCATCTCTGCACTAATTAGTGAAAAAGTGATACAACCAGAATACAGATTAAATTGGTGGTAAACACACAAAGAGAGAATCAAGGTTCATGCTTACTGAGGGCTAGTGTTTGCCTCGCCTCATGGAAACCGAGGGCGGGTCGCTGGCTCTAGTCACAATCTGTAAGCATTTAAAAACACAAAGTTTAGCGAGTATTACAAGTAATTTACCACCGTAAGGGGGGTTATTAATGAAAACAGAGCCCACCTGTGTTAGTCACATTGCACTTACTACATCAAACCATGCCGCCTGTAGTCCTGCCTATGGTGACGACCTTCACGGAATCCTGAGGATCCTGAGCTGGGCTTCTCTGGAACTTTTAACCAGTTACCCAGAAGAATGTGGTCTGCTTCCTGTTACGTGGCGTGTGACGTGATGGCGCTAACGTGTGGTAGCAAAACAGAGGGTGTATCTGTGGGCGTAGCCAGAGGCGTATCTCCTCCGTACTGGTAGGTAGATAGGACTCGTCAACTAGTAGTCAGTTCCCCCAATGTACATAAACGTTGTTAAAATGCGAAAGTGCAAATTAAATAAATTGGCGGATGGTCATTGCACATATTCTTTTTCTCATAAGGTGGCTGAAAAAAAGTAAATAGAAAACAGCATACCGAACTAAGAGTCATGTTGTCATGGTACCAAGTTAGTCAAGGGTTATTATCTTATTTTATCTATATTATCTTATTATAGGGGAAAAAAGAGGGGCGGACAGGCAGAGCTAAGAGTCATTCTGTTAAGGTCCCATTTCTTCTCAGAACCCAATGTCCATACACCAGATAGTGTGACTTTCCAGTGCTGCTTCACAAATGTTCTATTGGGAGTGAAGAGAGAAAGGTTATCGTTACTTAACTGAGTTCCAAGGTATGTTATCGCTAAGCCCATTGGTTTTAGAGGACAATCTGTATATCCAACGTTGCTCCTTTTCAAAGAGGCGTTGTGATGTCTGTTCATTCAGGTGAACTTGTTCAATGATTGTCCATTTCATATCATTGGTAGTGTGGTTGACATGGAGGAAATGTTCAGTCAGTTTCGTTCCTTTCCTGCACCTGACTGTGCTCCGATGTTCACAGATTCTTTGCTTGATCTTTCTTCCAGTCATACCAACGTAGCAAAGTCCACAAGGGCACGTTATCAAGTACACAACGTTAGTGCTATTGAAGTTGGTATGTGCACGGAGTGTCCACACACTCCCAGGTTCCAAATTCAATGTTTTTGTTGAAGTAGTGAGGAGACGCTGCAATTTTTGCAGGGGTAGTGGCCTACCATGTTTGGTAGTCCCCAAGTGTTCAGCACTGTGGTTGTCTTGAGCTGTTCCTTTTTACGGGGACGTGTGGTCACCAGTATGTCTTTGAGACTCCTCGCCTTTTCAAATGAAAACAGTGGTTTCTCCTAATGATGTGCACATGTCTGGAGAATACCCCAGTGTTTATTTATGCATCGTGTTACTTGATTGCAAACTGTACTGTATGTCGTCATACATGTCAGTGGAATGTCTTGTGTAACTGTTTCATTTCCTTTGAAAAGGGCATCACGATGCTGATTACGTGCACGTTTTTGGCATCTGTTCAAAATTCTCTACGGGCATCCCCTCTCTAAGTTTTTTAGAGAGGTCAGAAGCCTGACTTTTATAGTCAGGCAGTTTGGTAAAATTATGTCGTAATCTCAGATACTGCCCATAGGGTAAGTTTTCTCTCAGAGCCCTGGGGTGAAAGCTTTCAAATCTGAGCAAGTTATTCTTTGCAGTGGGTTTGTGGTAAGTACGAGTTTCCAATTTACCATTCTCCTTTGTGATCACGATGTCCAAGAACACCATGGTGTTAGCATGGGTGAACCTCAGGTTCCTATCACAGGTATTGATCCAAGATACAAATTCCATTAAGAGATTGTTAGGTCCTTGCCAGATGGCAAGGGCATCATCAATGTATCTTTTCCAAAATAGCCCATGTGGCTTATGTTACGTAGGCAAGACAGAAAGGAAAATAAGAACACGGATCCTTGAACACAAAAGTAATATCCGTACAAAAAAAACTAAAACCAGTTGTGGCGGCCCATTTCATGGAGAAGCAACATAACATCAGCCAACTAAAATTTCTAGTGTTAGAAGTTATTTAGAAGAAAGAAGGAATCGACAGCAACAACAGATTACTTCAAAGAGAGAACCACTGGATTAGGTTCCTGAACATCATGAAGCCCCACGGACTAAAATACCACATGGAATTTCTTTGTTATTTATGCCTATGTTGCCTCTTAAAGTTTCCTCAAACTTCATTGAACATTTTCGTAGTGTATGAACGTTCATTCCTTTCCATTCTTTTTGTGTTCACACTTCATCTTCTGTTTTAGAATTGATCTTACTGATCACCTGGTATAACACACCCTTTTTCACCTTTCGTCCTTTTATCTTATTCACACTGTTTTCTCACTGTACATATATACACTCTCTCATTCTCTGTTCTCTCATTCTCTGTTCCTCTGCGTCTTATTTCTTCGTGGTTCCATATATGCATATATCTTTAATTCTTTGACCTATTCTTTTTAATTGTGTCATCAGTTTACCATTTAATGTGTGGTTTCACATACTTTTTTGACCCATTCGTTTGAGTGTTTTAATTTTCCGTTTTACTCACCAGCAATGTAGAGATTTTTCTCAGTGTTTTATTGTCACATACTCCACTCCAAGATGGTGATCAATCTTGTTCAACCGGAAATGTTACAGGCTCTCCACATCACTTAGTATTTATACTTCCGGGTTTTGTTTGCCCGACACCACGGCGTTCGAGTCACTGAATCCCATTTGTTTCGATAATCGTGAGTATTTTGGCATATTGATTATGCTGACCTAGCTTTTTGCTATGTTTGTACATATTGTATGTATGTATGTATGTATGTTCTTATATAGCGCTCGACTTACCCTTGGGCATCTCGGCGCTTGCATTGGGAACCCGTCCTGGCTTTTTCCCTGTGAGATAACCCGTACTGGGCATCCCCAAGGTGAAAGCCAGGCATTCCGCCACGGGGGGGGCCCGTAGTGGAGATTAAGCAAGCTATTGCCCAGAGTTGCAGAGTGTGAACCCATGATTCGATTAGGCACCGAAGTGCGAATTATCGAGTCCGTGGACACTTGGGCTCAGACCCTGCCGCGTCGGGAATTGAACCCTGGTCCCGGGTCTGACCTCTGCTTCAGGGTATGCCTTCTCTAACCAGTGAGCCACACTTCTCCACACTTATACAAACTTTATATACTCATTACTATTTTGTTACATTTAGATTTCAGAGGCTTGATTATGTATCTGCCTTGTGAGTAAACTGACACTTTTTTTGTAATTGAGTATGTGTTTCCAACCTGCGTATCTCTTACATGTTTCTGTTAAAGTTTCACTATTTATTGTTTCTTTCACTTTTGCGTTACACGCTTTTGAATCTGGTTCACTTGGATCATTATTTTGTTTAGTTTCAGCAATGCGTGTTCAATCCACCATAGTTGGGTTCATTTCATATTTTTTTACTTTTACCATCACGCTATTGTTTAACACACACGCTTATACGCCACACATTTTCGGCGTTTTATTCTTGATGAACCATTTTTTTTCTACTTCATACGCACTGTTTTACCCGCTGCCATTGAACATTCAACCCCTTCAGGATATAAGGTCTCACATTGGCTTTTCAGCAATCTCATGCTTCGTTTATTTTTTGTTAATTTTTTGTGCACAACAGCATGGTCTGCTTGAAATGCATCGGGATGGATGAATAAACATTTGTTTATGGATCTCTGTCAAACTCAGTCAATCAATGTTGGATATGAATTAATATCTGAACACTTATGTGAATAAATTGACGGATTACCTCAATAAGAGGAAGAACTGAAATTGTTTCAAAAATGTATTTGATCAACTTGATTTACCTGTATCTATTGGCCCTTCACAGTTGTGCTCAGGGGGACATCTCCTAAACAGGAGATGCAACTTGTTCTCATATCCTCAATACAGCATGTCTCAAAGAGACAGCGCAAGCACTGCCTAGGTGAGACCTAAACATGCAGGCAACAAGCATGCTTAAAATGCATCCTGATATGAGGTAATAAAATTAAATGAGTCGGACAAACAAAAAAATGCAGCCAACAAGCATGCTTGAAATCAATACGACCCGTACCCACGTCCTAAAGGCATGGGTACGGTGCGTACCCCTACGGCACCCCTACAATGGTGGTACGGCCCGTACCCACGCCCCCAGAGCGTGGGTACGGCCCGTTCCACGCGTACTCCTACGTCACCGCCACAATGGTGGTACGGCCCGTACCCACGTCCCACAGGCATGGGTACGGCCCGTACCACCATTGCAGTGGTGACGTAGGGGTGGGCGTGGTACGACCCGTACCCACGTCCTAAAGGCATGGGTACGGTGCGTACCCCTACGGCACCCCAACACTGGTGGTACGGCCCGTACCCACGCCCCCAGAGCGTGGGTACGGCCCGTACGACGCGTACCCCTACATCACCACTGCAATGGTGGTACGGGCCGTACCCAGGCCGTAGGACGTGGGTACGGGTCGTACCACGCCAGTGGACAGACACATAGGGGTGTGTGGGCATCAGCCCCAGCAGTGCCTAGACATAGGAGGGGTGGGTGCCTATCACTCCCAGCAGTGCCCAGACATAGGAGGGGTGGGTGCCTATCACTCCCAGCAGTGCCCAGACATAGGAGGGGTGGGTGCAGAGTCCCCCCAGCAGTGCCCAGACATAGGAGGGGTGGGTGCCTATCACTCCCAGCAGTGCCCAGACATAGGAGGGGTGGGTGCAGAGTCCCCCCAGCAGTGCCCTGACATAGGAGGGGTGGGTGCAGAGTCCCCCCCAGCAGTGCCCAGACATAGGAGGGGTGGGTGCAGAGTCCCCCCAGCAGTGCCCAGACATAGGATGGGTGGGTGCAGAGTCCCCCCAGCTGTGCCCAGACATAGGAGGGGTGGGTGCCTATCACTCCCAGCAGTGCCCAGACATAGGAGGGGTGGGTGCAGAGTCCTCCCAGCAGCGCCCAGACACAGGAGGCGTGGGTGCCTATCACTCCCAGCAGTGCCCAGACAGAGGAGGGGTGGGTGCAGAGTCCCCCCAGCAGTGCCCAGACATAGGAGGGGTGGGTGCCTATCACTCCCAGCAGTGCCCAGACATAGGAGGGGTGGGTGCCTATCACTCCCAGCAGTGCCCAGACATAGGAGGGGTGGGTGCAGAGTCCCCCCAGCAGTACCCAGACATAGGAGGGGTGGGTGCCTATCACTCCCAGCAGTGCCCAGACATAGGAGGGGTGGGTGCAGAGTCCCCCCAGCAGTGCCCAGACATAGGAGGGGTGGGTGCCTATCACTCCCAGCAGTGCCCATACATAGGAGGGGTGGGTGCAGAGTCCCCCCAGCAGTGCCCGGACACAGGAGGGGTGGGTGCAGAGTCCTCCCAGCAGTGCCCAGACATAGGAGAGGTGGGTGCCTATCACTCCCAGCAGTGCCCAGACATAGGAGGGGTGGGTGCAGAGTCCCCCCAGCAGTGCCCAGACATAGGAGGGGTGGGTGCCTATCACTCCCAGCAGTGCCCAGACATAGGAGGGGTGGGTGCAGAGTCCCCCCAGCAGTGCCCAGACATAGGAGGTGTGGGTGCCTATCACTCCCAGCAGTGCCCAGACATAGGAGGGGTGGGTGCAGAGTCCCCCCAGCAGTGCCCAGACATAGGAGGGGTGGGTACAGAGTCCCCCCAGCAGTGCCCAGACATAGGAGGGGTGGGTGCAGAGTCCCCCCAGCAGAGCCCAGACATAGGAGGGGAGGGTGCAGAGCCCCCCAGCAGTGCCCATGGAAAGAAAAGGGTGCAGTACCCACAGATACAATGCCCACAATTGTCAGTCAGGTGCTCAAAGACCCTGCAGAACACGTAACACATGTGTGTGAGGCTGGGAGTACACACATGCATAGTGTGTAAAAGGGAACATGTCCACATGAAGTCATGTCAATATACTACATACACAAGTACAGTGACCACCAAGGATGCCACTAATGATGCAGGTGGAGACATTGCCCAGCATGCATGGGCAAAGTTGAACGGATCCGTCACACACCAAGGAAATGTAGACACAGCTCAGCACAACATTTAGGAAACACCCTGCAGGGAAGATGTCAGGGGCCACAGAGGAAGGAACACACCTTGGGACAATGTCACCATGCAGTAAGAGCTTACATGAACAAAGATATTTCGCAAATACCTTGTGATGGCACACAGATACCAGGGTCCACCCCATGAGCAGCACACTACTACATTTCCCAGACACCTAACACATTATCACCACTCCAAATCATGGAGCAGCACCAACAACAGCAATACCAGAAAAGCAGTAGTGTTCAAAGGAAATAAAAAACATTGCTTTATTCAGCATGAAAAAAAATTGGTTAATAAAAGTTCAATATGTACAAGGCCCATAGGGCAGTCCATAGTCCAATTCCTGGTGGGGGACCCATAGGGACGCGTGTCCCCTAGCTTGCCTGCACAGTTCATACCTCCTTTGCTCCCACAGGGGGGGGGCATCATGTGGGGGGGGGGGAAGGACCAGGCACCGCAGGGACAGGAAGGGCAAGGGTAGGTGTTGTGGGTGCAGGGACGGAGGACTCCACCACAGGGGGTGGGGCAGCGCCAAAGGTGGTGGTGAGAATGGCGCTGCACACGGTTGCAAGGTCCCCCAGCGTCTCCCCTGCACCCGAAGGAACCACAGGCCCCAAGGAGGGGGGGGGGTCGGAGGGATGGGTCGCAGCGCCACTGGGGGAGGGTGTGGACAGGGGGGGGGACTCAACTACCCTGACCGGGGACTCCTTTGACCGCTTGCGGGGTGGTGACACACTGGGGCTCAGGGACAGAGCGGCCATGAAAGAATCTTTGTTTGAATCTTGGCCAGGAGAGCTGAGGGGAGTGGATTTGGAGAGAGTGGGTTGTGAGGAATGTGGACTCCCACTGTGGCTGCGTGTCTTCCGTTTGCCCCACGACCCAGTGGGTGTGCCTACTTCACCCTGTGTGTGCGTGACAGGAGGTGTGTGCTTGGCCTTCCCTGGTGGTGTGGTGCCTGTGTCTGGTGGGGTGCGTGCAAGGGGACGTCTGGTTGTGCTTGGGACAGGCATGGGAGTGGGAAGTGTGGATGGTGCAGGGGTAGGGGGGGGACGCAGCGCTGCAGGAGACCCACTGCTGCAGTCAGTGTCGAGTCTACGGACCTCAGCAACTGGCGTTGGTCAGACTGCGCAGCTGAGATGCCCTCCATGTATGCCTCCATCTGGGTGAGCACTCGGGTGTGGCCATGGAGGACATTAAGCATCGCAGTCTGACCAACCTGCAACTGGCGCAGGATGTCCACAGACTCGGCATTCACGGCAGCAGTGGAGACAGGGGCAGGGGGAGCGGTGCCTGGCAAGAAGGAGACACGTGGTGACCTAGCACGGCGGGAAGGGACCCGAGCAAGTGGGAGGCCGGTGATGGGAATGGAGGGGGCGGGTAGAGATTGAGTGCTGCTTTCAGCTGTGGGAGCAGCCTCCGCCCCCTCTGGGAGCTCAGCCTCGGACCCGTCAGCGTCACAGTCGGTGGTGGGACTGGACAGGTCCTCCGCCTCACTCCCCTCGGCCTCCGTGCCACTCGATGCGCCAGACAAGACAGCACTGGTGCTCCATCCCTCCTCACGGTCCGTGCCAGTGTCTCCCTCGGAGTCCCCCGACGATGCTGTGGGCAAGGTGAAGAGACAGGAAATAATCAAACACCTGTATACATACGTCACATGTGGAGAAGTGTGGCTCAATGATTAGAGTGGCAGACCCTGATGCAGAGGTCTAGCCCGGGACCAGGGTTCAATTCCCTGCCTCGGCGGGTCTTGGGCTCAAAAATTCCACGGACCTGATAATTCTCGCCTCGGTGCCATTCCAATCATGGAGTCCCACTCTGCAACTCTGGGCAATAGCTTGCTTAATCTCCACAACGGCCCCCACAACGCTAAGGATGCCTGGCCTCCACCTTGGGGGTGCCCAGGAGTGGACGCCTCACTGGGAAAGCCAGGATGGGTTCCACAGCGGTATTCGTACAAGCGCCTTGAGACCCTTGCGGGTGAGTAGTGCGCTATACAAGTATCAATTTACAATTTACATTTTACATGAGTCAAATCTACATAGGTCACAGTGCATAGCCTGAAAAGCAACATGAGTAACATCTACAATACAAGGTACATATGTAGGCCCTGCAACACACAGTTGGTTGACCCACCATGCCACTGAGAAACAATGGAGAGCATGACACAACAGCAAATTACTTGATATCAAATTGGACAGAGGAGCCTGGCTCTGGGGACAATCGTGCACAGCATCTGCACCACACAGCGTTGCCAAAAAAGGGATGAGCAGGAACCATGTCTATTAACTTTTTGCACATGCTGCAAAGCTAATACATTAAACCATGCCCAACATGACTGGGTCACTGCACCTTGAGTGTATGTCCAGACAAACATCACACACAGGCCAGACCTAGCAAGGAGACTTCAGATTTTTACATGTAGGCCTTGCCCGCACAAACCACCCCCTACCTGAGGCAATGTGATTGAGACAGAGGAAGTACTTACACATCTTACTCTGGGATAAAAACACATGGCCTGCACTAAATCCTGATTGTACACAAACTACCCCTGGTGCGCCTGTCCACATATATCATTGACAATCAACCATCATCAGATTGTCGTACCAAGACACACAGGCACTGCCCACTGTGAGTATGCACAAGCAAAATTGGGTCACACTGTACAGTGGACACATGTAGCACAGTTTACGTAAATACAGATGAGGCCAGGGTACAATGCCACAGAGCCCAACCTATGCCGAAGACACAGAGAATGTCCACATTGTTGGATGACACACATGATACCTAGGAAAAGGTGCCCCAGGGCAAAGTAGTGGCCACACTCCTCCATGGTGCTGGATGGATATGACTGCAACTGAAGCAACCGTCCCTGCACTATGCATTACTCCCACTCATGCACATCATGTCAGAGGGCACAACATTGGACATGCATGCTGTAAGGCAGTACACTTTTAAGATACACTCCTATGTCGGGACTCACCATCAGTGCCAACTGACATGGACCCCACAATGACTGAACTGGCCAGGGCACAGGCTAGGTCCCAAAACCTGTTACACACCACCCCCACACATGATGCTGCAAGCATTGGGCACTTGGATTAACTGCCAGCCTAGATAACCTTGTGCAAGAGTGACTACACACAGCCCAGGGAACACATGGCAAGGAGGGGAAGGGAGGAAGAACAGCACCGGTTTACTTTGGGGAACAGGTCATGCACTGCACATTTAAACCCTGGCAGTTTATCCATGCAACTGCGCACTTCCAAAAGCTGGTGACACACAACAAACACACATGTACCTACCCCCTTCCTGCTGCTGCTTCTCCCGTAAGCGCCTATCCAAGTCGGGGAAGACCACCGCCAGCACACGCTTATGGATGTGGGTCAGACGCCGGCGCCCACGGTTCTTGTGGCTCTCAGGTGAATCCCCCAGCAGGACCCGTGCGATCCTCCTCGTCCAGCACCGGATATCCTGCCAGCGTTTCCTCACCTGGGCTATGCGCCGCTTCCGACCCTCCGTCTTCCTCACGGCACTGACGGCTTGTTTCCATATCTCCCCCTTGGCATGGACGCCTACCTGTGAGGATGCAAAAGTGAGAATACTTTAATACACCTGAGCAATGACACAGAGACACACATATTAATAATTTGTCTTGTTTGAAAAGGCCATGGTATGCAGGCAACTCATTGCACCTTTGTCATAGGGACATTATCCTCTGAGCAAGGCCAAATGCACTACGTGGCATTGAAAGTACACAGGTGGCATGAGGGGTGCCACACAATCAATGATCCTGGATCACACTGTGCATCACAAGCTACACCAGGATTATGTACAGCACCTCAAAGCAGTCACATGCCCCAGCCCACTGACGCAACCTCAGCAGAGTACACAGACACACACAGGCACAGGACAATCACCTGCCATAGCCATCTGCGGGTACAAACCTCACTCTGCCCATGTGCCACTAGACTGGGGGGTGTCACAGGTGTGGGGCTGGCTCATCACGGCAGTCACACAGCACTGCTCCCTGCTCACATCAGATGGCCAGGGTATATCCATCCCTCATGCAGCTGGTGTGCAACACTCCCCATATGCACTCACCCACATGACAGGGGACTTACACACACACACCAATGTCCAGGGGACGAACACATCATTTGGACACTCACAGCACAGGTACACTAAACAAACACACATCTATGGGTACTCTCACCTGTCACACTGGGGGGACCACAGAATCACATCAGGACTGTAGAAACAACATTCCCAGGAGGAGTAGCCAGGCAGAATGTGGCATGCACCATGCATTGATTGTCACAGTAAGCACTATGCAAGTGAGGAGTGCACACAGGAACTACAGCATGCTCTGCATGGGAGACATGAGGCCTTCCCCACCCTGGGACCCACTCTAAACAACATTGCATGTCTGTCACACATGGACACAATGCCAGAAGTCACAGTCACAAAAAGGGGCACAGTCTAAGCTAGTGGAGTCTGCACTCACCTGCTCCCCTGGTCGATCATACAGCATGGTGTACTGTGGGAGGATCACATCCACCAACGCCATATTCTCCTCCATGGTGAATGGCTGGGCCCTCTCCACAGACCTGGACATGGTGCCAGAGGAATCACGAGAGCAGCAGTGTTGTGGAATGAAAGGATGTGCAGGCAAATGCTCTCTCATGGGACCTGACTGCCTTATATCTGCCTTGCTGGCCTGTTTCATTTACAGGAGTACAGAGTGATTGGTCAGTCACATTAGCATCCTACGTTTCCTCCAATCCCTTTAAACCTACCCCAGTGAGTGGCTTTGCATGGTTTAAAAATTGAGCATGATGTCAAGTCAACAACCACTTTGCAACAAAGTATATTGTTTCCAACAGACTTCTGCTGGCCACCTGATGGAAAAATTCAAACTTTAAACTCGGTCTCCATGACAACCAGCATGCATTTAGGCCCTTATACTTATCCCTCATGTGTCCCCTATGTTATTTCAATATTTACACACAGGTACGGTGCGTTCCACTGCCCTAGGGCACCCCAAATGCAGTGAAACAGACCGTACAGGCGTGTGTACGGTCTCTATCACTATGGGAGCGCTCGCGTATGCGTACGCCATAGTAATATGGACCGTACACGCGTGTGTAGGGTCCCTATCACTATGGGAGTGATGGCGTATGCGTACGCCATAGTAATACGGACCTACACGCGTGTGTACGGTCCCTATCACTATGGGAGTGCTCGCGTATGCGTACGCCATAGTGGTACGGACCCTACACACGCGTGTACGGACCATATCACCATGGCGTACGCCTAGGGCTGCACAGCCATGGTGGTACGGACCCTACACACGCGTGTACGGACCGTATCACCATGGCGTACGCCTAGGGCTGCACAACCATGGTGGTACGGACCCTACACACGCGTGTACGGACCGTATCACCATGGCGTACGCCTAGGGCTGCACAACCATGGTGCTACGGACCCTACACACGCGGGTATGGCCCGTATCACCATGGCGTACGCCTAGGGCTGCACAACCATGGTGCTACGGACCGTAAACACGCGTGTACGTACCGTATCACCATGGCGTACGCCTAGGGCTGCACAACCATGGTGGTACGGACCCTACACATGCGGGTACGGACCGTATCACCATGGCGTACGCCTAGGGCTGCACAACCATGGTGGTACGGACCCTACACACGCGGGTACGGACCGTATCACCATGGCGTACGCCTAGGGCTGCACAACCATGGTGGTACGGACCCTACACACGCGTGTACGGACCGTATCACCATGGCGTACGCCTAGGGCTGCACAACCATGGTGGTACGGACCCTACACACACGTGTACGGACCGTATCACCATGGCATACGCCTAGGGCTGCACAACCATGGTGGTACGGACCCTACACATGCTCTCAGAGCGTGTACGGTGCGTTTCACACCTTACACTGGTGACAGGCGGCACACAGAAAAGGAATTGAGCTGTCATACTTGGCCGAGGCTGGACATCAAGTCATTGTCAGTGCAGTCCTACATGTCTCAGGCCTAGGTGTGTCAGGCTGTGATGTGGCACAAATCTCCTCATGTTAGAACCCAGTAGATGTGCGATGAGCTGTGTACACATGTCATGTGTCAAGCTGCACTATGTGCCACACATCCCCTTCACACCTTTGACATGTGTGCATGTAGTACAGACTTGTTGAGCACTGCGTCACTGGCATGGCACAGTCGCCAACACCCGCAACTGTCCCCTGATGCCAGGTACACGGATAATGACACCTGACATGTGACTACCGGCTTTGCACAATGTGAGTATGTCATGTGTGTGTCATGTGTTCCCAGAAGCTTGCTGTTGGTGTTCCGTCAAATGCATCTGCAGTTGCTGCATCCAACATGTGCATGTGTGTGGATGGGCATGGCACACTATTATGCACACCAGGACACATGTGGAATCAGACGTAACGTGTGTATGTATGCATCGAACATGGACTTGCAAGACAAGGACATATCTGCGTAGTATCAATGTATGTGTGATCAGTTTTGACATGTACCCCTTCATGGCAAGGTGTGTGGTCTGTCCTTATTTCAGGGACATGTGACCTGTGCCTCTAGTGTTCCGCAACCTGTCTGTATGATAAACATCCTTCTTCTGTACACATGTGGATGTCTTTCACTCCTGTAATGCGTCTGCCTGTTCACTTACACTGGCCCACAGCCAGTCTCATGCCATGTCATGTTGAGCTTGTGAATCCACGTTTGTAGATGGCTCTTGGTAGGAGTGTCACCTGCCTGGCATACGTGTCCAGGGTATATTGCACAGACCTGACTCTGCATGTAGCATATGTGTATTGGTTGTTCAACATGTGCTCAGCACATTGACAGTGTTGTTGTACTGTACTCACTCTTCGTTATCCCTTCCTAATTGCTGCAGGGCTCCGCCTCTCCCCCGACCAATCCCAGACTTGGCTGCCCTGAGGGAACGTGACTGTATACGCCGCTACCGCTTCCCCCAATGGTTGATTCTGAACTTGACAGCAAGGCTGGCACCACACCTGCAACCGCTACACAGGTATCCTACTGCACTGACACCCAAGATGAAGGTGATGGCAGCCCTACATTTCTTTGCCACGGGTACGTTCCAACATACCATTGCTCATATTGGTGGCATGTCCCAAACCATGTTCAGCCGTGTCCTGCATGATTTTCTAGAGGCCATGTTGGTTCACCTGGATGAGTTTATACATTTCCCAACTCCTGAGCAGTTGACAGGTGTCAAGGGTGACTTCTATGCCCTGGGAGGGATGCCCCATGTCATTGGGTCTATTGATGGTACACATGTGGCTTTGGTACCACCACAGGCACATGAGGTAGCCTATAGGAACAGGAAACATTACCACCCCATTAATGCCCTTGTGGTGTGTCTTGCTAACATGGTGATTTCCCATGTCTGTGCTCGTTTTCCAGGATCATCACACAATGCCTACATCATGAGGCGTAGCAGGGTGCTTGAAATGATGCTGCATCTGCGCAACGAACGAACATGTCTTGTTGGTGGGTATACTCTGTTACTCCTGTATTTAGCGTCATCTTTCTGTCGTACTGCTTCTCCTGACCCACTTCTGTCCATGATGTTTCCATGTAGGGGACTCTGGCTATCCCAACATGCCATGGCTGATCACACCTCTCCGCAACCCCAGAACGGCTGCCGATCACCGGTACAACAACGCCCATGGGCAGACCAGGCGAGTGATAGAGAGGACCTTTGGCCTCCTGAAGAGCCGATTCCGGTGCCTCGACAAGACCGGCGGCGCACTCCCATATGCACCGGTGAAGGTCTGCAAAATCTTCCTTGTGTGCTGCATGCTGCACAACATGGCAGTGAAGAAAGCTGTGCCACTCATCCTGGATCCGGATGATCAGTAACATCCACCCGTGGAGGACGAGGGGCTTGGTGACGAGGCAAGTGAGGTTGAGGAGGAGGAGGAAGAGGACATCCGGAGTCGGCTCATACGCAACTTCTTTGCTTAGTGGTGAGTTGCAGTGTCTGAGTGTACACGCATTGAGCCTTGTGTGGCATGTGTTGCAATGTGTGGGTCCATCTGTATGTATGGCAAGTGAGTCAGAGGTGTGTATGGATGTGTCACTCGAGTGATGGTGTAATGACTGTATGTCTTACCTGAGACACTATTTTCACCTAGCATGTTGACAACCTTATACGTGTCGAGTACATGCCCATGCATGCGGATGTGCTTCTTTTGGCTCACTTCTTGTGTGTCTCTCATCCCCAGGTATTTGCGCATGCTGTCTGCTGGTGGCATTGTTGTGCTCCTGCTATTCCTCATGAATACAGCAACGTGTGCTGAATCAGCGTAACATGCACGGACATGTCGAAAAATCACCTTAGGGTAAGGGATGCACCACGGCTTTTTGGGTGTGCTATGTGTTTGGAATGTGTGTGCACTGCTCCTGTTCATGTTTGGTTACTTAGCATACATGTAGAATCACCATGAGTCACATGACATGGAGCTGGATTCACCTGAATTGATAGTCACACTTGGTGACAGTCATCTGTAATGTGATTGTGGATTGTGATGAAGGCATCAATGTGTGTGACACTGCCCTCGGACACATACGGGATGCACCGGCTTGACATAGTGTGGGACATCCCCATTAGTGGTTCAATGGTGAATTGCAGCCGCTCCGTGAGCAGCACGGGGTGTCTGCCTCACACCTGTCACTTGTGTGCCAGTTCTATGGGCTTCCTGCATCTGTGGTGCAAAGGGGGGTGCCAGTGTAGGTTCCACATGTTCATCCACATGACCTGTGCATCTTCCAGCAAACATGACTAATAAAGGTGTCCCTCAGCCTCCAAGGTGCCTCATCTCTGTCAATGCAGGTCTCTTGCCACTGTGCATGCCGCATGTCTGGCATAGTTGTCACAGATTGTGCATATGAGTCTATGTGTAGAGTAGCAAGATGCAAGCTGTTTGTCAGGGATTATGATATGTATTGTGCATGATGTACATGGCTGTGTATGTATTTTGCCATCTCAGTCCCCACTACGGCCACTTAGCTGCATGTGTATCCATTGTCTGTGTAGGTGCCATGTTGGACCAGACACTCCTCCCTTCTCATACTCCTTTTGCAGTGGTCCATTCTGATATGCTTGCGTTAGTGTGCAACTTGTGGCATGGTTTCCAGGACATGGCGCCTGCTGCTGCAGGCCCTGCAGCAAGGGCACACAGAGTTTATAGATTGGCCCTCCCACACACGCCTCTAAGACGCACCCCCCTTCCTCCCTCCACCCATTCATTTTGGTGTAATCTGCTTGTGTGTGACACAGTTGCGGTGACAAAGGCTGGACCGTCTGCACATGCCACATGCACATTGCACGTGCCTCATGTCCTTGCATGTGCCACATCATGCTACACCATGATGTTGAGGCCACCCACCAAGCAATGTCCATCCAATACATCTGTTGCATGCACTCAGGCATGCACTCATCGGCCACACGACACCTATGTATAATGAGTGTGCAACTCCAACTGCCTACACAGCGCTGGCACGCCTTCCAGGCCCTGTCACACTGACCAGGTCATGTCCCTCCTACTCCCCACAGGCTCTGTACCCCAACAAGGCCATGGGAGTGGTACTCCAGGCCTCTGCATGTAGTATGGTGTCGTTGTGGGACACATGGCACAGGTTATCATGTCTCAGCGTGTCAGTCTACAATGTGTCCAGGATACACCATGACATGCGCACTGCATCTCATCCTCATCTGGTGTCCCATTGCCAGCCAGGTGCTCCTCACCCTCCCCAAAGACGCAGTCCTTGCCAGTGCCCATATTGAATGATGCATGGTATCCATTGGCAGATGGCTGCACGTTGGCCACCTGATGCTGGACTTGTACACGACTGAGGTGTTCATCTGTGGATTGTCCCCTTACAGCTGGGTCAACTGCTTGTGTCCCACCCGCAAGGGCCCTGCACAGGCACACAGTGTCCACGCACACGAGCTGGTGGAAAGCTTGCCCACATGTGCTATGCTGATCACCAGCATCTGTACCTCAGGCCTCAGCACACTCTGCATTATGCACAAGGTCCACTGTTCGACCCACCTCAAGGCAAGACAGGCCATCCCCCAGGTCAACTTCGACATCCATGTCCAATCCTACCCTGCACTCTACGGAGAAGTACCTTACAACTCCCATGACACTTGTCCACGTCCAGGGTGCATCTGCACAGCTCTGCTTCAACATCCGGCAACCCAGCCACATCACCATCCAACAGGGATGGCGGCAATGGATCACTGTCATCTGCAGGATGACCTTCACAATCCACGTCCACACTCAGGATGCAGCTCACGAGCACGCCCCCAACACAACCATGTGTCACTGTCATCCAAGACCCCATTGTGCCATCTCCATGCATCCAACCTTGGCCTGGCCACCATTCTCCACATCCACCTGACTCCTGCTTGCAGGACATAGTTCTCCCACCTGGCTACACATACCTGGGACTCCCACCCCAGGACACTCCACATGATCCCTGACCTCTGCGCATGACTGTTGCTCTTCGAAATTGGTCTGTCCGCACAGTTGTGCAGGCACCCCCTCAGCTGGTTGGGGCCATCACGGGTGAGTATGGTGCTCCATGTCTGTATTGGATGATACATTGTGTCCCATGTGTGTCCTGTGCCTGACTCAGACCCCAGGGTATACATGGTTGGAGTTACTTCAAAACTCAGCCATGGTTTGACTTGCCAACACACACATGTAGTGGAATAATGCTAAATGACGGCATCATCTCGTGAATTGTAATGTTTTTATTGGTGGTGGGGTACGTGTTGGGGGGGATGCAATTAGGTGCTGTACCGGGGGTATAGAATCCAAATTTCACAGGGGGAGATGGTATCCTTGCCATTGAAAGTCATCAGAGTCCATGCCACAGTCTTTGTCAACATTGGTCAGACAGTGACCAGCAAGTCCATGTGGCAGAGAATGTCATAGGATGAGGTGCTGCTGTTGCGCCAGGGGGCCAGGTGCCAGGCCAGGTGACCTGGGAGATGGTGATGGTCCGCTGACTCTCACGGTCTTTTGCGTGGACGACCCACCTTCCTCCGGGGACCCTCAGATGCAGGCCTTGACGATGCTGGGGACGCTCCGTCAGATGAATCCTCCTCCTCCTCCCTCCCTGTGTCTGGTGGTGGTCTACGCCTGGTGGCACAGGGAGGGTTTGCCAGGCTTTGGGCGATCTGACGGAGTGATTGGCTCACGTCCGTGTGCAACGCCAGGAGCTCAGCCAGTCTTGCCTCCATCCGTCCATGTTGTTGTAGATGACTGGCATGATGCTCGACCTGCATGTTCTTGATCTCATTGAGGGTCTCCACTACCTGGTCGATGCCTCTGGAGTCACGCCTGTATGTGTCCAGGATGTTGTGGACGTGTGACATAACCGGGTCCTCAGCTGCCTGGTCAGGCTCGCGCCTCCGCCGTCCTCCACTCCCACCACCCCTGCCCACTTGAGCCCGGCCTGCCCTTGTGGGCACGTCGGGTCTCCGGGACCCCTGAGGGATGGCATTTGTGGGGTCGCCTGCCTCCTCCTGGGTGCCCGGGAGCCCTTGTCCCTCCTGGTCAGACTGGCTGCGTTGTGTGCGAGCAGGGCTCCTGTGTGTATCCTGGGATGTGGCAGGAATGGGGGTGGTGGTTGGCACAGTTGTACCTGACGCAGGTGCTGCAGGTGCTTGGGCACCAGAGGGGCCAGGTTGGTCGGGGTCATCCACGGTGTGGTGAGAGTCGTCGCTGCCGGTGGGATCTTCGTAACGCCGAGCCGTATCCTGTGTGTCTTCCCCCCCAGTGTTGGGGGGAGATCGACGACGTTGCCCTGTGTGTGAGAGAGAGACAATGTTAATGGTGTTACATGCGTCATCCATGTTTCATACATATTCAAGTTGGCACAGTTGCTCTTGGTAGTTGGATATGTCTAGCCTTGCTCTTACAGTGCACTTGTGGATGGGTATGTTGCGGGGGTCAGATTGATATGTACTACTGGTCATTTGGCCTGTCTGATGAGTGTTGGGATGCTTAGTTGGCTATGTATTGGTCTTGTTCTGTCACATATCCATTGTGGGAGTGCAAATTTGCGTTGTGTGGGACCGGCCTCGTGGCGTGGGCCCCCCTGACCATTAGTCCCTCCAACCCGACTCATGCCACCCCCCCTGATCCCTGGTTATAGACCCCCGGCCACCATGTCCCGATGTTCCGATGGACGACCCAGGCCCCAGCGAAACCTAGACCTTAGACGCGCCATGCCCGGCCAAGGGAGAGGGAACCCCCCCAAGCAGAACAGGGAGGAGTAGTCTCTGTCGCACCTCTGACCTCCTCTTAATGGAGGGTTTCGATCGCCCTCTGGGCCCCCAGGGAGCTGGCTCCCCGCATGCTGGGTGTCTGGAGTCCCTCCCAGCCCTACTTCAAAGGATCAAAGAGCCAAGCGACTGGAAATCCCAACACACCGCCCCTGACGCCAAGACCCCTCTCTGTGAGGATGCTGGACTTCAAAGGCAAGAAGGCGTATAACAGAGGGTGCTGAGGGGACTGGGGGAGAGAAGACCTGGAACTACGAGAGCCCTGAGGACCTGGTCTCGGCTCGAGAGCTCAGTGCTCCGGCTGGACCCGAGACTGCACCGTGTCCCCCGGCTCGAGGATTGAGAGCTGTGCGAAGGATACTCGGCAGTGACTCTGAACCAAGAACTGTCCCGCTACCCCAACCACCCTGTGCAAGAATTACCAAGCATATTGTACCGACCAAAGACTACCTTGCGGATCATAAAGGTCCAACGAATCTTAGATAAAGATCTCCGTCTACTGAAACCTACTGTGTGGTGTCTCTTTGTCACGTAGTGCAAGCTCAGCACGTGCAAGGCCAAGTACGAGACCTCCCTTCCTGAAGGGGACTCACCGCCGGTGCTCGGCCTGGTTCTGGGAGAGGCGGGTCACAGGGTGGTCAGGAACGTGTTCTGTAACCCCCCTGGGCTCGCCCTTCCAAAACGTTGGCTGCCCCGGGTGTGTGTGCTTGTGTAAGGTGGGAGGGTGTGTGACCGGGCATGCTGTTGGGTGTGGTGTGATTTGTCATTGGGTGTACCAGGTGATGTGTCTATCCCCTCATGGTACCTGCTGGCATGACAGTGACCCTCCTCCCTCCCTCTGTCTGTCACCCTCTGTCGCCCTCTGTCTCCCTCTCTCTCCCTCTCCCTCCGGCTGTCTGTCACCCTCTGTCGCCCTCTGTCTCCCTCTCTCTCCCTCTCCCTCCGTCTGTCTGTCACCCTCTGTCACCCTCTGTCTCCCTCTGTCTCCCTCCCTCTCCCTCTCCCTCTGTCTGTCTGTCACCCTCTGTCGCCCTCTGTCTCCCTCTCTCTCCCTCCCTCTCCCTCTCCCTCCGTCTGTCTGTCGCCCTCTGTCGCCCTCTGTTGCCCTCTGTCTCCCTCTGTCTCCCTCCCTCTCCCTCTGTCTGTCACCCTCTGTCGCCCTCTGTCTCCCTCCCTCTCCCTCTCCCTCCGTCTGTCTGTCACCCTCTGTCACCCTCCCTCTCCCTCCGTCTGTCTGTCGCCCTCTGTCTCCCTCTCTCTCCCTCTCCCTCCGTCTGTCTGTCGCCCTCTGTCGCCCTCTGTCTCCCTCTCTCTCCCTCTCCCTCCGTCTGTCTGTCACCCTCTGTCACCCTCTGTCTCCCTCTGTCTCCCTCCCTCTCCCTCTCCCTCCGTCTGTCTGTCACCCTCTGTCACCCTCTGTCTCCCTCTGTCTCCCTCCCTCTCCCTCTCCCTCCGTCTGTCTGTCGCCCTCTGTCACCCTCTGTCTCCCTCTGTCTCCCTCCCTCTCCCTCCGTCTGTCTGTCACCCTCTGTCACCCTCTGTCTCCCTCTGTCTCCCTCCCTCTCCCTCTCCCTCCGTCTGTCTGTCACCCTCTGTCTCCCTCCCTCTCCCTCCGTCTGTCTGTCGCCTTCTGTCGCCCTCTGTCTCCCTCCCTCTCCCTCTCCCTCTGTCTGTCACCCTCTGTCTCCCTCCCTCTCCCTCTGTCTGTCTGTCGCCCTCTGTCACCCTCCCTCTCCCTCCGTCTGTCTGTCGCCCTCTGTCTCCCTCTCTCTCCCTCTCCCTCCGTCTGTCTGTCACCCTCTGTCGCCCTCTGTCTCCCTCTCTCTCCCTCCCTCTCCCTCCGTCTGTCTGTCGCCCTCTGTCGCCCTCTGTCTCCCTCTGTCTCCCTCCCTCTCCCTCCGTCTGTCTGTCACCCTCTGTCACCTCAGCCCAGCTTCCTGGGCACACACACTTTGCAGGTATTTCAAAGGCCATTGGCTTGTTCATGTGTCTTTGGATGGACTTTCCCGCACCCCATTGGGCAGAGTGTCTCTGAGTCTGCGCTGCAGCGGCGGTGTGTGCTGACACTCTTTCACAGTGTTGCCTCTTCATTGGCTGCTGTTATGTGCGAATTGGGCCTTCATACCCATGTCATCCTGCGACGCGGCCGCCATTTGCAGGTGACACAGTACAGTGTCGGGACACACTGTTTGTATAGCTCTGCCCTAGGCCATATGGGCTGAGGGCATTGGTGTCTGCTTCTGAGTTGCACAATGTGACTTTGGAGGCCCCCCTCCCGGCATCACGGACATCCTGTCTTGTGTTGGTGTTTTGTGTGGCCTGTGACTTGGCAGGGCCTTGCTTGGTGCATGGGGCATGGAGCCGATAGTGGCATGTGTGTGTTGTTGGAATGTGGTTGCGTCCGGTGATGGCTTTGGGGTAGTTGCGTGCATTATCAGGAGTTGGGTTGTGGATGCGGTTCCCCCCATGTGGGCTGATTTGTTTGTGTACTCACCAGGCTTGGCGGGTCCTTCTAGTCCGTGTACTCCCACCGGCGGCAGCGTGTGCATCACCTTCTCCTCCCAGGGATGGTAGTGTACCGGTCTGCGGGACGGCCCACCTCCAGTGATGTTGGCCTGGTTGTGTTCGTCGGTCACCTTGCGGCGGACCGTCCTCCGCAGATCGTACCACCTGGCTTGGCATTCATGCCTGGTCCTTCGGATGGGCGCAACAGCATTCACCCTCTCGATGATCCTCTGCCACATGGCTGATTTTTCTGATGCGCTGGTCTATCTAACCAATGTTCCAAAGAGCTGTGGCTCGACTCTGATGATTTCATTGACAAGGATCTCCAGCTCCGCCGTTGAGAACTTTGGATTCCTGTCTGTGGGCATGGTGTGGGGTGTGGGTGTGGATGGTTGTGGGTGTGTGGGTGTGGTTGTGAAGGTGTGTGTGTGAATGTGATGAGGGGGTGTTTGTGAAGGTGGTTGTGTGAAGGTGTGCAAGTGTAAGGTGTAGTAAAGGTTGAGGTCTGGTGCTGTGGGTTGTCTGTGGGGTCTGGCAGCAGTGGGTCTGTTGCAAAGGCTCATGGTTTGTGTGTGTGGGCCCTTTTTATTGGTCCATTTGTGGGTGTGGCTGTGTTTGAACTTTGGGTGGGTGTGTTATAAGTGGTGGTTGTGTTTTGGGCCTCTGTTTACCTGTTTGGCTGTTGCAGGTCAGTGTATTGGGTGTCTTTGGGCTTGTTGGACGTGTTTTGTGGTGTTGTGCGGTTCGAATTGACTCTCCTTGTGGTGTTTTGCAGTGTCCTGGTTCAGTACGTGTGTTTTTCGCGTCTGTGCGGTGTGTACATCGGCTATGTTGTTGTACAGTGCTCACATTTGCTATGGCTTGGTACGACTCGTACATGCGCAGGGCTGGGTGAGGGTGCTGGTGTCGGGCCTCGGGTAGGGTGCGTACAGGCATGGGCAGGGTGTGGGGCCCTGGGGGTACATGCCGTACATACGTGAACCCAGGGTATGATGCGTACATGGGGGGGGCTGGGGGTACGGCGTGTACATACCGGGTGCTGGGGGTACGGTGTGTGTCCCCACCCCCGTATGGACGGTGCGTACCCCCACCTCCGTATGTACGGTGCGTACCCCCAGCCCACGTATGTAAGCACCGTCCCCCAGCACATACCCCCAGCCCCCGTATGTACGCGCAGACCGTATGTACGTGCCATACACCCTGCCCCCCCATGTACGCGCCGTACCCCCGGCCCCCCCTATGGACGGTGCGTACCCCCCCTCCCCCGTAGGTATGGAGCGTACCACCACCCCCCCGTCGGTACATAAGGGGGGGTACGCTCCGTACCTACAGGAGGGGGGGTTCGCTCCGTACCTACGTGGTGGGGTGGGGGTCCGCTCCGTACCTACGGGGTGGGGTGGGGGTACGGCGCGGACATGGGGGGGTGCTGGGGTACAGCGTGTACATGGGGGGGTGCGCTGGGGGGGGTGTTCGGCGCGTATGCAGGCACATATTTGGGCGTCTCCATAGTTGCTATGGGAGTTCGCACCGTACGGTGTTTTTTACATACGGTTGTGCATTCGGACGGATGCGACGGATCGTACTTGCGCGCTCGGACTTGAGTTTCCTGATTTGTTGGTAAAACTGTCCGGGGAGGTGTCGGACACTATTTCCGACCCGAGGACGTGTGGGGGAATTTTCCCAATGCGATTCGTATGGATTTTTTAACATACGAATCGTACTTGCCAGTTTGTACGGGACTTGTACGATTCGTACGGTAAGAAAACCGGATACGATTCGTGCGGGGGCAATTTTTAACGGATCGGAATCGGCCCCTTGGTGTATTAATTCTCCGGAAAGTGCAAGGGAAGGTTGGTGTTAATCAATGACTGTATTTCACTGGAAGTTCTAGCCACCTGCAATCCTAAGGTCTCGCGCGCAGATGTAAGACTACTTCTTGCTGAAACTATAACGATTCAAGTCTGCTCAACTTGTTGAAGTCTGCCTTCAAAGTTGGAATGAAAGGCCACAGTGAGCTAGCTACTTTCCTAGGGGGAAATAGGACGTTGTTGCAGCAGGTTACTAACTGGGAAACCGATAAAATATACAGGACTCCAGCTCACATTCCGCAACAGTCTTGATCACTGAGCATAAGATAACCTCCATTAGAGAGTACCGTAGTAAAACAGAGAATTGCGGTAACAGGAATCCCTTGTAAAAAACAAGCCAAATTAGGCGCTGAAGTGTTACAGGCACAGTGAATTTTTATGTGCTTACAAACAAGTGAATGTCTGACATTAAGGTCACAGTCTTCGGCGGTAATAATATCCTTATCACTATGTTCACACCGATAAGAAAAGGGAAGTGATCATACTTCATGTATATATGTAACTACTACCTAAGGGTTTGTATCTACCTACGGGAAAATGTTTCATGCAAGCTGTGAATTGAAATGTCGAAATATGCTGTGAAATAACTCTGTATTAACTACACCACCAAATGCGTCTGACGGGGAGTTTTTCTAATTGTTCTAAATGCAGCACTGTGTAGGTCTCATCCTTCATGGCCATTAAGTGTTGTTGCGTGTTAAATTTAATGATAAAAACAAATCAGTCCAATTCAGGTAATGCCATAGAAAGTGTCCAAATTTAGGTGTTTGAAGAGTCCAGCTAACCTGCACAATAGATCTAAGCTGACTTTGCCCATGATATAATGTTGACATGTCACTTTGCATAATATCAATAACAGATAATACAATATTGTTCAAGTTTTAAATACGAGATGACAAGGTATTAATACTATTATCGACAACAGCTAGCACTGTGTCCATATTATCCTAGTCAATTTGTCCTAAACGAACTGCAGCTTCCATTTGAGGCAATTTCCAAATGTCATTATAAGCAGCATATATAAATCATTTTGGGCGAGGTGATTTGGGTTGTAGAAGAAAATCTGATAAATTCATGACTTCGGACAGGAGAGAAAGACGTTGTTTCACTGCAGACAGTGTAGAATGTTCTAACCATGGTGGACATACCTTTCCCACCGAACGGTGGTAGGTGGTAATAGTATCAGAATGTGTTGACTGCAAGTATGGGGGAATCGGGTCTGCTTGATTTAAACCCAAATGTGGAATTAAGAAAACGGGAATGACAAACATTTGCATCCACTGGCCACAATAACCACCCGCCAAGACCTGAGAATGAAGAATTAAACGTACTATTCTGCACCATGTTATTCAATTGTTCTTCTGTGTAATTTGTCAGACTCTGCCGATTATCAAAGTAGGCCACAGAGGAAATTATCAGGGCATTCATTTCTTCAATTTTTCCCAATCTCAAGCAAATAGTTTGCTGGACTGTTTCATTCAAGAAAATCATATGTGTCGGAATTAAGCAGACTCGAAATAAAGTCACTGCGCCCTGAACCTGCAGGGATTTCATACCCCAAATCGATTTCAAACCAATGGTGTCCTTCCAATAATCATAATCCTTAAGGGGCAGCTGATCGACAAACATAGTAGTATATTTAAGCTTAGTTTGAGTAAGCATATATTTCTTTGGTGGTGTTGGAGTCAATTTAAAATTATATGATTTGGGGACTGGATGGTCATATCCTGTAAAATATGTCTGTTTACCTATTTGCTTTTCGGAACTCTCTGGAGGTGGGGTTGGACAATCTTCCCACTGTGTATAAATAAAATGGGGACTCTGTCTACCTGTTCTATGTAAAACAAATTGTGTCCATAATGATGGGAACAGAACATGTCAGCATAGTTAGCAGAATTAAGATACAGATCTTCTGATTCAAAAACAGTATAATACTCTAATTCAGAAAGCATATAATTTACAGTGTCAATATCCCCATCATCTGAATCTAATCCATGTACTATTACATCACCCATAGAAACTTTGAACACATATGGTATTTGCAGGATCTCCGCCGGACCAAATATGTTAAATAAACGTTCTCAAACAATTCCATCAGTCACTGTAACTGCTGAAATGTTAACGAGGGACAAGTCTCTTTTCATTTTATGCAATGAAGAACAGGGGCCAAGACCCAAAATCTGTAGCAGAATGTTCCAGCAGGTAATGGCCGTTGATCAGTAGAAAGAAAACCGTCACAAATCCAATCCATAACAACAAGAAAACCAAGGAAAGTATGATTCAGACACATATCCAAGAATTTGAACCATTAAATGAAGACACAAATCCATGCTAGAGGCTTGTACACAACAGAAGAACTGTCGGAAGAAAAATTATCTTGATCCATATAGTATCCGGAGGTACTCAGCTGAAAAACAGGTGGCCAGGGCTCCGCAGAAGGATTTGGGAAGGCTGTTTCAGATGGACTCGCCAATGGTGGATCATTATAAATGACCTCTCTTGCAGAAGATGTGATATTAGAAGCAAGTAGTGGGTCAGGAAAAAAATGTCAACTGAGGACTCAGCTGCTCCCTCCCTCAGCTGGGGAGTGTCAGCATCAATGGTGCTCACAGACTGCAGAGAAAATCTTGCAGAAAGGAATGGCTATACTCTGGCATACTATTAAGTATTGGCCACATTGTGTAGTTTGACATGTTCAATGGAGACAAAGCACTTCTGTGAGAAAGTGCCATCTTTCTTGCATGGTATGCCCCCACTTTTTGCTGAATTGCTGAATGTACTTTGACTGAGTGTGCCCTGGACTCCTGCCAAACAGGTGCCCAGGGCCTATGTTCCTTCCCTAAAACAAACAAAACCCAAATTGGCAAACCCCGGCCACATGTCAGCCCCTGGTAAATGGTACCCTAGGTACCCCAGGGCCTTGTGACCAGGGAAGGCCTCTAAGGGCTGCAGCACTCATTGTGCCACCCTTAAAGGCTCTGTACCCTTACACATACACACTGCCTTTGCAGGCTGAGTGTTTGGGTGCAAGACAAAAACAAAGTCGACATGGTACACATCCCTGTGTCATGCCCATCACCTACACTGCCATGGCATACATCAGCCACCCCTCTAGCTGGGTGCCTTATGCCAATGGTGTGGGCACAGGAGCAGGAGCCCTGTGCCCCTACAGTACCCAGGTCCATTCCTGAGCACTGTAAGTGCAGTGCTGCCATTTAAGAGTACATGGTGCTGAGAGCTCGTCAAATACGAGCTCCACAGCACCATAATGGCAACACTGAAGACTAAGAAGTTTGGTACCAAACTTCTCAGCACATTAAGCCCACACTGATGCCAGTGTGGAATTTAATGTAACAAGAACCCCAGAGGGCATCTTAGAGATGCCCCCTTAAACCTAACCTACAATCCACGTCTGCTCTGAGGCTGCCTAGGCTGCCACACAGCAGACATGTTGCTGGACCCCTGGGTAGGGGAGCCCCTGCTCTCCTGGGCCTGCAACAATGCACATCCTGGGCGAGGTGCTAAATCTCCTCCCCCAGGATGGGCAGGGGGAAGCTTCAAAGGCATGCCGCCTCTGTGAGCTTCCCCAGGCCACTGCAACCCCCCACTCTGGCAGGAAGCTTTAGCCGGAAACCCCAAATAAGGACAGGGGATGTGCCAGCCTGCCAACCCCATCCCTCAGGTGGGGGAGGCGAGGTGAAGCACATCTCCGGGCTCTCGCCATCTTGAAGATGGGGAGCCCTATCCTATCAGGACTAGGCTACTGCCCCCCTCCCACAGGAGAGAGGCAGGATAGGGGGTGTACCCACCCCAGGTCAGGGACCCATTGGCCCTGCCCTTCACCTACCTGTAACGCCCCTAAATCTAGTATTTAGGGGCACCCTGAACCTTCCCCATATTCCAGATTCAAAACTACAAAGAAGAGCAAGAAGAAAGAAGACCTGCCCTGCAGCCGCTAAAAAGAGGAAGACACCAACTGCTTTGGCCCCAGCCCTACCGGCCTGTCGACCCTCAAACCTGCTCCTGCTCCAACCTGGCATCTCTTGTGGCCAGCAACCTCAAAAACCCCGGAGGACCTGGCTACCTTTTGGCTCTAAGCCCCTGGGACTCCCAAGAGTAGAGGCTCTACTCAAAACCCATTTCTCATCCCTGGCAGCAGCCCGGAACCGCGAACCTAGCACACTCTGCACCAGCCAAGCCTGGCCAGTGCCGGAGTGAACAAAGACCACGAGGACGACCCCCCGGCGACTGTGACCCCGAGTCTGGCACCCAAGGGTCTCCCTCGACCCTCCGGAAGAAGCCTGCAGCCTCAGAACAAGGTGCCCCCCCTGTGCCCACTCCCGGGGTACCTACCTATCCTCCAACTACCCAACTTACCTCTCGAAGTGGTGGTGGCACCTGAAGAATCCTCGTCCCCGAGCTTGCAGTCTTTTTCCAAACCGGAGATTTCCCATTGAAATCAATTGAGCGCCCGAAGGCTCAAAAGCACCCTGCACCCAGCCGCCCAAGTGGCCCTGGCAGTGCAACCTCTACACCTACCTACTTCCCCACTTGCCCTGAGTAAGTGACCAGGAGCCCAGCTCCCACAGCCGCGTGGCTTGCTAGTCAGCAGCCACCAACCAAGGCCCCCCTATCCCTCACAGGATAACATTGGGCCTAACTCTCTCTGCACCCGGCCGCCCTAGTGTCGCTGAGGGTGAACTAACTGTACCTACCTGACCCTGGGGGACCCCTGAGTCCATGCCCAGAACCTCAACTCTGCCAGTCGAGTACTTACCTTGAAACCGATAACTCTATTTTCCTCATAGGGTAACATTAACTGGCTTTTTCCTGAAATTTCTTCCAAGTGTGGACTTTTCAAATCCTAAAATATTCACCAAAAATCAGCCGAGTAACGAAAACGAAAATACTCACCTGCTCTTAGGTGAGCTCCGAGTGCTGGATCTTGGTGCCCAGCACTGACTCTGAAAAATACTTACAACTGTACTTACCAGTAGGGGTGGGCGGAATTTGCGAAATCCACTTTCGCAAATTATCGCGAAAATGTTAAAAATTATCGCAAACATGTGGAAATGTCGCGAAGATGCAGAAGTTTTTTTCCCGCATGTTCGTGAGATTTTCTGCATGGTTGCGGCTTGCCAACTTACCCATGTTGTTACTCGCGGGCTCGGCCATCTTGTTTTCAGTTGTCTCGCGGTGCATGATCGCGAGAAGAAAGACGTGATCGCGCGACGCATGATGTCACTGCTGGCGCGAACTGTCGCGAGACAGCGCAAATGGCTAAAAACAATACAACATCTCATGGAGAACGCGACCGGATCAAGAAAACTTGTCGGCGAACGAAGGGAGTCAGGTAAGGCGATCACGCGCGTGCGAGAATGTATTATTTTACAGCGCGAGCAAGAACCAAATTATCGCTAAGCTGCGGAATGCGGAAATTTTGACATTTTCGCGCTTTCCGCGGAACGCGAAAATGTCAAATTATCGCAATTTCCGCGAACGGAACGAAATTTTAGCCCAGGCCTACTTACAGGTAACCCAATTTTCTTCCATAGGAAACCATTGACTGTTTTTCTGTGAAATTTCTTCCAAGTGTCAATTTCTGCAATCTTTAAATATTCTTTAAAAATCATATAATATCTGAAAACGTAATTACTTACCTGTTTTGGATAAAGGTCCCAGTACTGAGTCTAGGCACCCAGTACTGGATTACAAAAGTAACGAGAACCTACTGTACCTGTATCGTGCTTTTCCTTCCATAGGGAATCATTGACTATTTTCTGTCAACTTTTGAAATAGCTAAATATTGTTTAAAAATCATCATAGTAATTAAGTCGACTTTCATCACTTGATTCTAAGTACTGACCCAGGACTGAATCTAGGATCCAGTCCTGGAATTCCAAAAGTAATCCTAAAAGTAATCTGTTGCAAATAACTTAAAAACTTCCATTGAATTCAATGCATTGTGTTTATAATAGTGTTGCCTATTGTAACCACTTGTAACTGTTTACAAAAGTCAATTGCATATTGCAAGAGTATTTATATAAAGCATCTCATTCTGAGAAAGTATATTTTATTACCTATTGTTGGTTCTAAAATAAAAAAAGCATATATTTTTTATATATAAACCATTGGCCTAGAGTTCAGTTATTGAGTGTGTGAGATCATATGCTGACTGCGTGGGTACAACAAATGCTTTACACTGTCCTCTGATGTTGCCTTACTGCTCGACCAAGCTACCACTTTAGAGAGTAAGGTTATATCTAACTTTAGCCTCTGCCAAACCCTTGGGGACTGTGGACTCTGTACACCCTGTACCTATTAAGGAACAGTATATACAGAGCCACTTTCTCACATTGGTGGATCAGCAGTGGGATACAAACTTGCATTGGTTGGACTACTTAGTTACCATCTGATCACACGACAGAACTCTTAAAATTGCCTTTAGAATTCTGATTGGTCTTTTCCAAAATGACTAAAAGTCTTGCTAGGGCCTTGCTTAAGTCCCATTAGAATTTTAGAAAAATAAAAGTCACTATAGTCAGGTTAGAATGTCTCAAACAAACCCAGCTATTAGTGAAAATAATAACATGGACCTGGTGGAGGAGCTCGACCTCACACCTTACTTACACTTGTCTTTCAAGGAACTGAGGTCCCTATGCAAACTTAAAAACTTAACAATGGGCCTGCATCCAACCAAACTAGGGCTCCAGGAGCTCTTGGCTGAGTATGCTAAGGACCAACCATCTGAACATGGTGATGCCCAGTCAGATGAGGAAGAGGAAGAAGAGGAGGTGGAGAATGACCCCCCCATACTATCCCCTAGGGAGGAGAGGGCACCCATACCCTTGAATCCAAGAATTAGCATATGGGCACCTAGAGATCACACAGGTGACTTTGGTACCAGAGAGATCACTGGGGGACCCACCAGTGAAGAGGACAGCCTTGTGAGGCTGGCCAGAAGATTAGAGCTAGAGTCCAGGCTCCTGGCTCTAGAAAAAGAAAGGAGAGAGATGGGTTTAGCACCCATCAATGGTGGCAGCAATAATAAAAACAAGGATAGGGAGGAAACTTCTGACCTTAAAATCCCCAAAGGGATTGTCCCTAAATTTGAGAAAGGTGATGATATCACCAAATGGTTCACAGCTTTTGAGAGAAAAGTAAAGAAACCTCTCTGGGGGGCACTCCTGTGGGAACTGTTCTCTGGTAACTGCAGAGACAGGCTTCTGACTCTTTCTGAGCCAGAAGCAGGATCCTATGACCTCATAAAGAAAGCTCTGATTGAGGGATTTGTACTCACCACTGAGGAGTATAGAATTAGATTCAGGGGGGCTCACAAAACCCAGACCCAGTCCTGGATTGATTTTGTAGACTTCTTGGTGAAGACACTGGATGGTTGGTTAGCTGGACATGGTGTGCAGGATTTTACTGGATTGTACAATTTATTAATGAAGGAACATATATTAAGTAACTGCACAAATGAAAAGTTGCATCAGCATTTGGTAGACCTACATCTACTTTCTCCCCAAGAATTGGGAAAGAAGGTAGACCACTGGGTCAAGACTAGGGTGACAAGGTCAGCCAGTGGGGGTGACCAAAAGAAAGTGGTCACAAAACCTCCCCAGGGGAAAGGTGGTGAGAATCCCCAAGATGAAAAGTCTGAGTCTTCCAAAGGGCCCCAAAAACCTGTTCAGGTGGGTGGGACCCAAACTATTCTCTATGTGCCTCAACCCTATAGGGGGAAGACTTAAAGGCCTGGTGTAATAACTGTAAGAAGTCAGGATACCTAACTGTATCTTGCCCCCACAACAAAGCCCCTAAGGCACCCAGTACAGCTACTCCTGGGGCAGCAAGTATACAAATGGGATCAGAGGTGTACCCTGAGCAAATCTGGGAACACACTGAAGCAAGTCTAGTCTCCTTGGGAGAAGTGGAGTTTGCCACTGTAGCTGTGTGGCCCCCCAACTTAAAGAAATACTTACAGTACCCCTGGGTGAATTGAACTAGGGTAGAAGCCCTGAGGGATACAGGTGGCAGTGTCACTATGGTGAAAGACACATTGGTTTCCCCTGAGCAATACTTGATTGGGAAGTCTTACCCAGTCACCAACGCTGACAGTGTCACCACTAGTCATCCCATGGCCATGGTAACATTAGGCTGGGGGGGGGGGTACTGGCCTGAAACAGGTAGTGGTCTCTCCAAAGTTGCCAGCTGGCTGTCTGCTTGGAAATGATCTGGAAACCTCAGCCTGGGCTGAGGTTGAGCTAAAGGCCCATGCAGCCATGCTGGGCATCCCTGAATTGGTGTGTGTGCAAACCAGAGCACAGAGCAAGAGGAAGGGTGAAAAAGTAGGTCTGGAGCCTGAAATAATGGCCCAACCAACCAGGAGAAAAGGTAGGAAGACTGGGGAACCAGCTTCTACACAGCAAAACATTCAGGACCCCTCTCCCCAGGGAGAGGATGTGGGTACCCCTGAGGGAACTGAGCCCATGGAACTTGACCCTTACCAGGTTGAACTCTTGGTCCCAGGGGGACCCTCTAGGGAAGAGCTGTGCCAGGGTCAGCGAGACTGTCCCACTCTTGAAAGCCTGAGGCAGCAAGCTGTTTCAGAAGCAAGGGGAGATGGCAGTGGTACCCACAGAGCTTATTGGGAAGAGGGATTACTGTATACTGAGGCGAGAAAACCCACTCCTGGAGCCACCAGGAGGGTGGTAGTGCCACAGAAGTACAGGGAGTTCTTCCTAACTTTGGCTCATGACACCCCCTAGCTGGATATCTGGGGCAATCCTAAACTTGGGAAAGGCTAGTGAGTCACTTTTACTGGCCCCAGATGCACCAAAAGGTGAAGGAGTTTGTCAGCTCCTGTGTTACCTGTCAAGCCAGTGGCAAGACAGGTGGCCCCCCAAAGGCCCCCCTCATCCCACTACCAGTGGTGGGGGTCCCCTTTGAAAGGGTAGGAGTGGACATTGTGGGTCCACTTGAACCTCCCACAGCTTCAGGGAATACATTTATTCTAGTGGCAGTGGATCATGCCACTAGGTACCCTGAAGCAATTCCACTTAGGACTACTACAGCTCCTGCAGTAGCCAAGGCCCTCCTGGGTGTCTTCACCAGGGTGGGGTTTCCTAAGGAGGTGGTTTCAGACAGAGGTTCCAACTTCATGTCTGCTTACCTAACACACATGTGGAAGGAGTGTGGAGTGCAGTGCAAGTTTACTACACCCTACCACCCACAAACCAATGGCCTTGTTGAGAGATTCAACAAGACATTAAAAGGTATGATCATGGGTCTCCCTGAAAAACTCAAAAGGAGATGGGATGCCCTGTTACCATGCCTGCTTTTCGCTTGCAGGGAGGTACCACAGAAGGGAGTAGGTTTCTCACCCTTTGAACTTCTGTTTGGTCATCCTGTAAGGGGTCCACTTTGTCTTTTAAAAGATGGCTGGGAGAGGCCTCTTCAAGAGCCAAAACAAGACATAGTGGACTATGTGCTTGGCCTAAGGTGCAGAATGGCTGAGTACATGGAAAAAGCATCCAAGACCTTGAGGCCAGCCAGGAGCTCCAGAAGCACTGGTATGACCAAAAAGCTGCACTGGTTGAATTTCAACCTGGGCAACAGGTGTGGGTTTTGGAGCCAGTGGTACCAAGGGCTCTCCAAGATAAATGGAGTGGCCCTTACCCTATCCTAGAAAGAAAGAGTGAGGTCACCTATCTAGTTGACCTGGGCACTAGCAGGACACCCAAGAGGGTCATCCATGTGAACCGCCTCAAGCTCTACAATGACAGGGCTGACATCACCATGCTGATGGTGACTGATGAGGAGCAGGAAGCAGAGAGTGAACCTCTCCCTGACCTCCTCTCCTACAGCCCAAAAGATGGGTCAGTAGATGGTGTGATCTTCTCAGACACCCTCTCTGCCCAACAGCAGACTGACTGCAAGCAAGTCTTGCAACAATATGCTAGCCTCTTCTCCCTGACCCCTGGTCTGACAAACTGCTGTACCCATGATGTGGACACTGGTGACAGTGCACCTGTCAAAAACAAAATCTATCTACAGTCAGACCAAGTCAAGGAGAGCATCAAAGCTGAGGTCAGCAAGATGCTGGAGTTAGGGGTCATTGAACCCTCTGAGAGCCTCTGGGCCAGCCCAGTGGTTTTGGTCCCCAAACCTCATCAACAAGGTGAAAAGAGAGAGATGAGGTTCTGTGTGGACTATAGAGGGCTCAACTCTGTCACCAAGACAGATGCTCACCCTATCCAAAGAGCAGATGAGCTGATAGATAGATTAGTGGCTTCCCAATTCCTCAGTACCTTTGACTTAACTGCAGGGTACTGGCAGATTGGCATGACCCCAGGAGCAAAAGAAATGACAGCATTCTCCACCCCTGATGGGCATTATCAGTTTACTGTGATGCCCTTTGGGTTAAAGAATGCCCCTACCACTTTCCGTGGAATCTTTTGAGGCTCTACATCCGGCCCAATCAGGCTTCCGCACCTCTTTCAGTACTGAAACTGCATTGGTGGAGATGGCAGAGGCCATCAGGGAATGCCTTGACGGAGGCGGCAGAGCGGCCCTTATTCTTTTGGACCTCTCTGCCGCGTTCGACACGGTGCCCCACCTCCAGCTTCTATCTAGGCTGGAGGACATTGGCATCACGGGCACGGCATTGGAATCGATCAGGTCTTTCCTATCTGACCGGACCCAACAGATTTGGTTACCTCCCTATCACTCCTCTAATCGAAGGGTAGCAACTGGAGTACCCCAAGGGTCGACCTTAAGTCCCCTTTTATTTAATATTCATTTAACTCCTTTGATCCGGCTGGCAGGGAACTGGGGTGCTAAGATTATGGCTTACGCCGACGACACCCAGCTTCTCTTCACCTGGAAAAAGGAGAACTTGTTCACCTTTGGAGTACGCCAATGCCTATCCTCTGTATTTGCCTGGCTAGCTAGAGCCTGCCTCAAATGCAACGAGGATAAAACAGAAATTCTGCTCTACGGCCAAATTCCCACTGACTTTAAGGAGTCTATTTGGCCCAGTGAATCAACATGCCCAACGGGAGAGAGTGGGATAGCCAAGAACTTGGGTATCTGGTTTGGAGCAGACTTATGTTTTCGCGACCAGATCTCGTGACTGGCAGGGACGTGTTTTGGAACCCTGACCACTCTTCGTAAATTCTTTCCCCTTCTTCCTCAAATGGCCAAAGAAACGGTAGCCAGAGCTCTGGTGCTCTCCCGTCTGGACTACTCAAACGCCCTTTATATAGGGGCACCTGACTACCTGATCAGAAAGCTACAGGTAGTCCAGAATGCAACGGTGAGACTCATTTTTAACATCTCTAGGAGACTCAGCGTTTGCAAACAGTTGAAGGGGCTTCACTGGCTTCCTGTGGCCCAAAGAGTGCGCTTTAAAACTTTGGTCCTCGTTTATAAAGCCCTCAATGGACCGTGCCCTTCCTATCTAGCCAAAAGATTCACTCTCTACCTCCCGACCCGTCAGCTGCGATCTACCTCCATAAAGCAGGTGGTCGTCCCCAGATTTAAAAGAGTTCGCCTAGGTGGACAATCTCTGACGGTAGAGGGAGCTCAAATGTGGAACGCCCTGCCAGACGCTCTCAGACACTCTCCCAATCTGATCAATTTTAAAAAACTGCTTAAAACTCACCTCTTTCAAATCCATGAATAGCTGACTCCTTTTCCACTCTGATTCAGTTTCGTCCCCGCGCCAGGACAGTCTTGACTATCGGAGCGCGTTATAAATCCACATATAACATATAACATAACATAACTGGTACCAAACAGATTCAACCAGCCTAACCACCTGAATTTGGTTACATTTTACAGAGATAGCTGTGAGAAGCCCCCCTTTTGCTCTCCCTGCTTGTGAGGGTTCTGCATGAACATTCCACATTTGAAAACCATCCAGAATTGGATCTCCAGTACTCCAGGTCTCCTGGAGGCATACCATATCAAAAGATTTAATATATTGCAGCCAAACTGGGTCATCCAATCTCCGGGAAAGACCAGCTACATTCCAGGATATCATGCGAAAATTATCTTCCATCGCCAGGATCCCCCCTCCACCCTGTTGCCCTTTTCCAGACAGTTTGATTACATCAGACTCACTCGTTATTGTCTCCTTTACAAGGCTAGTTTCTTCAATGCAGGATACCACAATGCCTTTGCAATTAGTTGGGTTTTCCCCTCCTGGTAGATCTAAAGTAGAGTTGAGGTTTGACTTGCCAACAAACCCCTTATTAGGTTGGTCACCGTCAGACAAACATTCACTGTTGGATAGTAATTTAACAATTAACCCGTTTAAAGGCATAGTTTTGTTTCTATCCGACATTTCCCAAGGGGTCACAACATTCACCAGATCAAACCTATCCAAACTTAATAAATTAACATTAACATTGTCTATATGTTCATCCTCCACCCCTCTAGGAGTGGAAATCATCATAGGAAGTCAATCCACCCCCTCTAAGCCCGTGAGTGGCTCAAACCGGTTCATTAACAGGAAGAAATGAGGAAAATGTGCAGCATGAGGTACCCCCCCTGGTCTATATGACCCAAACGCTGGTCCCCAGGCAGGGGTCTTTGGCCCATAGGGATGGTCATTATTCGAATGAGGATAAAAATAGTGTAGATCAATAGACTGAATATCCCCCAGACGGTCAAATCTGGGTTTCCTGCATATATATTTAACAGCCCAAGTATCTCTGAGGTTAACAATTACACAATCACCCTCGAGATCCTTGGTGCTATGCCCTATCCAATATACTCTCCTTACACCTATAATCACCGTATTTGTCCCCGGGGGTAGCCTTCTATTTCTCCTGAGCCAGTATAAAACCTTATTTTTTAAATCCCCATCAGATTCTTTAGCATTTGGACCAAGTTCAGGAAACCCTGTTAAAATAACCACAAAAGGAATTGAATCTGGAGGGAGGTTTACACATAATGACTTCTTCTTAATGTGCTGAGTACCCATTGGGGCGGCAGTATGAGTTGTGGTCAACCCTTGTTTTAGAATAGGAGGTTTTTCTACGGGAACCAACCGAGTTGCGTTAGGTAAAACAGTTAACCCCTGGGCCGTGCCATTAGATTTTAAAGCTGGCAAGGCATTCGGCATAGCAGTAAGTACTGGAGTTACCGCTTTGGAGATGTTAGGAGCTTGTTTCACAGTCTCAACTATACCATTATTTTGCTTACCACTTTTAATCAATGAATCTATTTTCAACATATTCCCTTTAGCGATGTCCTCTAATTTATCTAACTTTCCCATGATTATCTTCATTCGGTTAACCACAAGCAATAATAGGGATTTAACTAATATTTCCATTTTTGAAAGAATGCCCTCAGTTAAGGGTTCTTGAGTCTGGGAAACTATTGTATTATCCACTAGGTTAGTCTGGTTTCCATCCTCAGTTGATGGCCCTCATTCTCCTAGCATTCCCGCCCTTTCTTTGACCTCCCCTTCTCTTCTTTCTCACCTGTTTAGGGCTTACTGAACTAGTTTCAATCTGCTCTACCAGATCTAGCTCTGAATCTTCTTGTAATTGAGAAGCATGATTGGGGGTTAAGGATAAATTAGGTGATTGGGTTACAAAACTTACTAGATCCAAAGACGGACTAGAAGCAATTAAATTTGGTACATCATCCGCAAGAGGGTCATCCACCACTGCGTCTAGCGCACAGGGAATCGGACTTGCGATTATTAAGGGGGCCAACTCAATACGTTCAGCTGGGGTTACAGCAGCTCTAATTGTCCCTAAAGAAGATCGCTTCCCCGTAATAATATCTAGTGAGAGGCGCTTTTCTGCAAGTGCTATTTCTTTCTCTATGATTTTTGTGGTTCGTGTGAAAAAGTCATCAATGGTGCCCGTCACTACCCCAGCGTTTGTTTTAATGGCAACTACTCTAGTTTTCCCTGAGCGTAAGGCCATCGTAACGTACACACCCTACCCTTTTCAGCTAATTAACAAATATAATACCTTCCCTATTCAATACCACCCACAAAATCTACAATAATGTCTTACGACTTTTTTACCAATAGTTTGCCAAATAAAATGGCCCCAGGCGGCCACAGGCGGTCCCGTCCTTGGTCTGGGATCCTCCTGCGCGCTCAATGTGCTCAGGGGTGGGGCAAGCAGGGAGAGCCAAGTTGGCCAGGCAGGGACTCCTGGGAAATGGAGTCCCTGCAGCAGCGCTCGCAGCCCTGCTACTAGCAGTCCTCCAAGCAACAGCAGCACAAAGTCCGGTGCTCCCACCAAATTTCCCTGACGATGCAGGTCCGACGAGGTATGGCGCAGGGTGATGAGCTGAAAGGGTCCAGAAGGCGCAATCCACAAAAAGCAAGGTCGCCACACACAAGGGTTCCCGCAGGCAAAGGAGCGAAGGAGTCTTAATCACCTAGGGCGCATGGGGGGGCGGGGGAAGCAGGGAGAGCGGGCCAAGTGTATTAGGTTGGCCAGGCAGCAGCTCTCGCAGCCCTGCTACTATCCCTCAGCACACCCCAGCAATCCTCCAAGCAGCAGCAGCACAAAGTCTAATGTTTCCCACTAATTTTCCTTGACGAAGCGGGACCCGGCGAGGTATGGCGAGGTATGGCGCCCGAAGAGACCAGAAGGAACCACTCCACTCCACGTCTCCGAGCTCCGGGTCCGGGTTTCGGATTTCGGATTTCCGGTTTCGGGTTTGCAGCGGCCTCCCGTGCTGTCCCCCCGCGTCCAATCTTTTGAATCCAGATGCACGCCTTCTTGTGGGTACCTATGACATTGATAAAATATGAGGCCCAAAACCAGGTTGTGCAGTTACAGGGCGGCGATCTTTTAGTGTGAAATCATACTGCCACCAAGCGCGCTCTGTGAGAACTACACTGCCACACTCGGTCAAGGCCGTATAATCATAGGAGCAGGCCAGATGTGCCGTAGCAATAGGCAGAGACTGGCAGCACGCAATGAGAACCACCAGCTTCCAGGCAAGCAATACAGGCTGACATAATTCCCAGCGCAAGAGACAGGAAGATAGAGGGCCCCTATGAAGCGATCGGCAGCTGGCACCGTGATGTCGCCGTCTCTGGCCGCCACCGCCCCTCACAAGTCAGGCCGCACACCCCACACCCTGTGCTGGCCGCTGCTCGCAGGACACGGCCCTGGCCCAAGGCCCGATCCCGCCTCCGCAGCCCGAGCTTCAGCCGGACCACAGCCCCACGTACCGCAACCAGCACCGACGGGTGCTCAGTGCCGCAGCCGACCGCAGCGTGCGAGCTCCGCACAGAGGGCCTCCCCAGCCGCAGAGATCCGCCTCTCAATCTCAGTCCGGCCCACGCTTCTCGCACCGTCACGGCTGGCAGCTCCACAGTCCTCAGGCGTTCGCTCCGCGCGAGATTCACAACCACACTCCAAACCCACGCTCATGCCACCAACGTCTCCATACACCATTCACAAATCAAGCCAATGCCATGTCCCAGGCTATACCAACCACAAACCCAAGACTGGATGTCCGTGAGGCTGGGAGGGTGGGCCTCACACAACACATTGTGGAAATGAGAAGCAGACACCAATGCCCTCAGCCCATATGGCATAGGTACATACCCATGCACAATGCACAGGGACTGGCAAAGTACTGACAAGGTAGCTGACACTGGGCCCTGCTGTATACAGCGCAAGGCCTTCCTGGGACCACTGTACACTCAAACACCAACTCCACAAGCACAGGTAACTAGCACATACACCACATCCTGGACACATACCGGCGTGACACCAGGGGCATCAGCCAGGTAGTGTCAAGACTCACAGAGATGCAGGGGACCCTCAACGAGATCAAGAACATGCAGGCCGAGCAACATGTCAGTCAACAACAACACCAAGGACGGATGGAGGCATAACAGGCTGAGCTCCTGGCGGTGCAAAGGGACATGAGCCATTCACTCCGTCGGATTGCCGACAACATGGCCAACCCTCCCTGTGACAGCAGGCGCAGACCAGCACCAGCCACAGGGAGGGAGGAGGAGGAGGAGGATTCATCCGACGGAGCGTCCCAAACATCGTCAAGGCCTGCATCTGAGGGTCCCCGGAGGAAGGTGGGTCGTCCACGGAAAAGACCGTGAGAGTCAGCGGACCATCAACATCTCCCAGGTCACCTGGCCTGGCACCTGGCCCTCTAGCGCAACAGCAGCACCTCATCCAATGACATTCTCTGCCACATGGACTTGCTGGTCACAGTCTGACCAATGATGACCAACACTGTGCTCTGGACTCTGATGACTTCCAATGCCAAGGATACCATCTCCCCCTGTGAACTTTGGATTCTATTCCCCCGGTAGAGCACCTAATTTCACCTACCAAAACACGTACCCCACCGCAAATAAAAATATTATTTGGTTCATGAGACGTAGCTGTCATGTTGTTTAATTCCACAACATATGTGTGTGTAAATGTCAAACTATGAAATGAAATGAAATGAAAATGTGACTTATAAAGCGCTACAGTTGCCCTGAGGCATCCAGGCGCTGGAAACAGATGGGGCCCTCTTGAGGTTACTAGCTAGGCATTAAACAGCAAGGTTTTTAGCTGTTTACGAAAAGTGGTCAGGTTGGGGTTGTTTCTTAGCTGCAAAGGGAGTGAGTTCCAGAGTCTGGAAACGTTATACGAGAAGGAGCGTCCTCCTGCTCTAGCTCTACGAGTTCTGGGGATCTCGGCCAGGAATGCTGTAGAAGAGCGGAGGGATTTATTCGGCCTATAGGGAGAAATCAGGGGTCGATTGATGTCTGGGCCCGTTTCCCAGAAAGTCTGGTGGGCAATGCAGAGCGATTTGAATCTTACTCTGTCCCTGATAGGTAGCCAGTGCAAGGTCCTCAAGCTGGTTCTCACTGAGGTCCTCCGGGGGATGCCCAACAGTGCTCTGGCAGCACAGTTTTGGGTGCGTTGGAGCTTCTGTAGGGTATAATCCGGGGCTCCCAGGTATAGGGCGTTATTAAAATCCAAACGGGATTGGATAAGGCCCTGTATAATTATCTGTTTGGCCTCGAAGCAGAGGAGGGGAAGGACTTTCTTGATCACTCTGAGGAGGCCAAAACAGGTGGCTGAGATCTTAGTGGCTTGTGTGTTAAAGCTCAGAGACTTGTCGAGCCAGACCCCTAAGCTTTTGATGTTGTCTCTGGAGGGTGGGGCCACTCCCATGCTTGATGGCCAGCTCGGCTCTATGGAGACGGGGGAGGCTGTGCCCAGGATCATCAGCTCAGTTTTGTCGTCATTCAACTTTAGGCAGGAGCTCATCATCCACTTCTTTACGTCCTCCAGACAAGCCGCTAGGTCTGGTGGTGCCTGGAGGCCGCTCTTCTCTGCCAGGGAGACCACCAGCTGGGTGTCGTCCGCATAGGAAATGATCTTTACACCATGCGGACGGACAACCTCAGCCAGTGGCCTCATGTAAGCGTTGAAGAGCGTAGGGCTTAAGGAGGAGCCCTGGGGGACTCCACATCCCAAGGGACGAATGGATGAGCGTGATGTGCCATCGAAGACCTGAAAGGTTCTGTTGGACAAAAAAGAGTTGAACCATGTCAGGGCATCTCCGGTCACTCCTAGGTTGGCAAGACGAGTTAGCAAGATCTTGTGATGCACCGTGTCAAATGCGGCACTTAGGTCGAGGAGGATCACTGCCACTGATCCTCCTCGATCCAGGAGCCGTCTTGCCTCCTCAGTCACAGCCAGTAAGGCCGTCTCAGTCCCATGTTTGGTACGGAAACCTGTTTGGGAGGAGTCGAGGAGATGGTTTTCTTCAAAAAACAATGTCAGAGTGGTATTGACATGTTTCTCCAGAATTTTCGATGCCCAGGGGAGTAACGAGATCGGACGATAATTACTAGGATTAGCTGGGTCTAAAGAAGGCTTTTTCAGCAGGGCCCGCACCATAGCATGCTTCCATGTTGGAGGGACTATCCCACTGATTATGGAGGAGTTCGTGAGCTCCAGGAGCGTGGGGAGAATAGCAGTACTGGCAAGATTCAGTGAGCCTGGGGGGGCAGGGTCGCACGGGGAGCCGGATTTTATTTTTTGTGCCAGTGTCTGTGCGGTTTCCAAAGTTATCAAGGGGAAAGACTCTAGGCACTTGGATGAATTGGAAGTCAGGTGCAGGTTCTGGCCAGGGGAGTCAGAGGGGGGATTGGGGAAGGAAAGATAGATTTTATTAATTTTTTGGAAGAAGAATTCCGCCAGATCATTGCATTTGGTTGGTGAGTTGTTGTTATCTGTGACTGGGGGCGGGGGTTTGATCAGGGAGTTAACTATGCAGTAGATTTCTTTGGATTTAGATTTTGCCGTGGTTATTTTAAAGTTGTAGAAGGCAGCTTGCGAGGATTTAATAGCCAGTTTATAGTTCCTGATCATTTCCCTGTATGTGGCCTTTACTTCAGGGTTGTATGAGGTGCGCCACTTTCTCTCCTGTTTTTTGCAGAGACGTTTGTGGTTCCTGAGCTCTTCTGTGTACCAGGGAGCTGTTTTACTATGTCTCTTAGATTTGAGTGCGTGTTCTGGGAGGACCTGGTCCAGAGAGGTGGTTATCCATTCTTCATATTTTTTGTTATTAACAGTTGGGTCTTGGGAAAGGGAGGGTTTCATGGTGCCTAGAGCTTGTACCCAGTTGTCAATGGGGAGTTTGGACCAGTTACGGGTTTTCCTAATAGTAAATGAGGAGGAGGGTAGTTTGCTTGTGGTCCAGTTGAAGGCTATTAAGAAGTGGTCTGACCAGGGGAGTCTGGTTATATTTCCCACTTCAAGCTGGTCACAGTTGCTGAAAATAGGATCCAGCAGATGTCCTTTTTCATGTGTGGCAGATGGAACTCGTTGCTCGAGTTGATATGCAGCCAGGCTTGACTTGGTCTCTTGTGCCGACAGGTCTAGTGAGTTGTCAAAGTGAATATTAAAATCTCCAAGTAGGGAGAAGTTGGACGGGGAGACAACCGACTGAGAGGTCACAGAGAGCAAGGAAGTATTAAATTGTCCTATAGGACCGGGAGGGCGGTAAATGAGAATGCCGGTGAAGCAGGCATTGGGAGAGAATTCGATGGCAAAAGAGAGGTTTTCGCAGTCCTCAATATCTTCCGATAAGTGACGACAGATGAAGCTTTCTTTGTATATAATTGCGAGGCCGCCACCTCTGCCCTTAGGTCGGTCTGCGCGTGCTATCTGGTACCCTGGGATGATAGCTTGTGCCAGGTCTGGCTGAGAGTCTTGGTTCAGCCAAGTCTCAGTCAGGAACATAGCATCTGGGGAGTATTCCTCTAGTAATAGGGAGATCTCTAGACAGTGTTTTACGAGGGACCTACAGTTTAGAAGAAACATGGAGTAGGTCATTAGCTCGCCTGATGGTTTGGTGGTTGGAGTGCATAGGTGTAGATTACAGTACTTACAGCGTCGAGGAATCTCCAAAGGGTGTAATGGGATAGCGCATTTAGGAGAGATAGGTGGCCGTAGCTGGCATAAAAGGTCTCGGCTGTATACCAGTCTGTCGCCTCTGGGGAAACCAGAGGGCGTGGCCCCTGGGCGCGGCCGGGCGCGGACGAGCGCAGACGAGCTTGCCTTAAGCGCGCCTTCGGCGCGCAATCGGCGCGCCTGCTGCGCTCGTCCGCTGCGCGTCCTATGGTTGCACATATCTATAGAGGAGAGGAGGAGTCGAAGGGGGCGTGGCCTGTAGGGTGGGCGTCCCTCCCTCCGCGACAGCTTCCAATCAGCTGTGCGAGGTGCTGGGTCAACGCGAGTGAAGTGCTTTTAAAAAGGAACACAACACAGGTGAACACAGATATACAATTATTTTAAAATATGAAGCGTCTCCCGGCTATTTCGCCTCAGGAGGATTATGTCTGTCTAAGCGCCGCTTTCAATCAGCGCGCGCTTTTGTAGAGGTCGAAGGGGGCGTGGCCTGTAGGGTGGGCGTCCCTCCCTCCACGACAGCTTCCAATCAGCTGTGCGAGGTGCTGGGTCAACGCGAGTGAAGTGCTTTTAAAAAGGAACACAACACAGGTGAACACAGATATACAATTATTTTAAAATATGAAGCGTCTCCCGGCTATTTCGCCTCAGGAGGATTATGTCTGTCTAAGCGCCGCTTTCAATCAGCGCGCGCTTTTGTAGAGGTCGAAGGGGGCGTGGCCTGTAGGGTGGGCGTCCCTCCCTCCGCGACAGCTTCCAATCAGCTGTGCGAGGTGCTGGGTCAACGCGAGTGAAGTGCTTTTAAAAAGGAACACAACACAGGTGAACACAGATATACAATTATTTTAAAATATGAAGCGTCTCCCGGCTATTTCGCCTCAGGAGGATTATGTCTGTCTAAGCGCCGCTTTCAATCAGCGCGCGCTTTTGTAGAGGTCGAAGGGGGCGTGGCCTGTAGGGTGGGCGTCCCTCCCTCCGCGACAGCTTCCAATCAGCTGTGCGAGGTGCTGGGTCAACGCGAGTGAAGTGCTTTTAAAAAGGAACACAACACAGGTGAACACAGATATACAATTATTTTAAAATATGAAGCGTCTCCCGGCTATTTCGCCTCAGGAGGATTATGTCTGTCTGAGTGTTTAACTAACTCCAGCCATCCATACCCTGGGATCTGAGTCTGGTACAGGACACACATGGGTCACAAGGTATCATTCAAAGCAGGCATGGAGCAGAACACTCACCTGTGATGGCCACAAGCTGCTGAGGGGGGGCTTGCAATACTGAGCGGACAGACCTATTTGGAAGATTATCATTAAGGCGTAGATGTCATGGCTCATGTAGAGGTTCCCGGGAGGGAGTCCCAGGTATGTGTTGGTAGGTGGGAGAACTATGTCCTGCATGCTGGAGTACGGTGGATGTGAAGAATGGTGGCCAGGGCAAGGTCGGATGCACGGAGATGGCCCAACGGGGTCTCGGATGACAAGACGTACAAGGTTGGTTTTGTGTCGGGGTTGTGGACTGCCTCCTGAGTGTGGGTGGGGAGTGTTGAGGTCATCCTGCAGCAGACAGTGATCTATTGCAGCTATCTATGGTGGACGGTGATGTGGCTGGGGCGCAGGATGTTGAAGCTGAGGTGTGCAGATGCACCCTGGATGTGGACAAGTTTCCCGGGAGTTTGGATGTACGTGCTCCGTAGAGGGCAGGCCAGTATTTGACACGGATGTTGTCGTGGACATGGGGGATGGTCTGTCGTTCCTTGGAGTGGATCTACCTGTGGATCATGTGAATAATGCAGAGGGCGTTGCAGCATGAGGTAGAGATGCTGTGGACTGACATGGCAAATGTGTGCGAGCAATACATGATGCACACCATATTGTGTGTGTGGCCACTGGGTGCCGGGGCAGGGCTCTTGCGGGTGGGACACAAGCACTTGACCCAGCTGTAAGGGGACAATCCTCAGATGATCACCTCAGTCCTGTACAAGTCCAGCCTCAGGTGGCTCATGTACAGCCATTCATCAATGCATCTCATGCATTCAGGAATAATGGAACTGGCAATGTCTGCGTCTTTGGTGAGGGTGAGGAGCACCTGGCTGTCAATGGCATACCAGCTGATGAGGTGCTGTGCGCATGTGATGGTGGAGAGGGGGGTCCTGAACACATTGTAGATTGACACGCTGAGAGATGATACCTGTGCCATGTGCCAGACGACGACACCATACTGCATGCAGAAGCCTTGAGTCCCACTCCCATGGCCTTGCTGGGGTACAGAGCCGGTGGGGAGTAGGAGGGACATGACCTGGTTGGTGTGACAGGGCCTGGAAGGCGTGGCAGCGCTGTGTATGCAGTTGGAGTAGCACACTCAGCATGCAAAGGTGTTGTGTGTGCGCTTAGGGTATGTCTGACAGCAGGCCGTATATTTGCGGATGGACATTGCTTGGAGTGTGGCTGCTACATCAGACTGTAGTGTGATGTGGGTCATGCAAGGACATGAGGGTCGTGCAATGTGCACGTTGCATGTGCTGATGGTCCAGCCTTTGCCACCGCGTGGCGCCAACTGTGGCATAGCCAAGCTGAGGACAGCCAAATGAATGGGTGGAGGGAGGAAGTGAGGAGCATCTTTGAGGCGTGTGTGTTGTTCAATCAGGATACTCTGTGGGCCCTTGCTGCAGGGTCCGCAGCAGCAGGCGGCATTTCCTTGAAAATATTCCACAATTTGCACACAAAGACTAGGATGTCTGAAGGACAACTGCAACAGGCGTGTGTAAATGAAGGAGTGTCCGGTTTTACATGGCACACCCAGAGACAATGCATGCACAAACATCAAAGATGAATGACACCGGATCAGGGAACGGAAGGCCAAGCTGCGCACAGGAGACACATCCTCAGCAGGTGTTGATGGCCCATTGTGTGGACCAACATGCCAAAATACATACACAACCATGGACTTCATGCACAATAGGGATCATAATCCATGAGGAACTGCATGCATGTTGCTAAACTACACATGGACTCCTCTGCACAATCTTTCACAACTATGCCAGAGATGCCGCATGCAAAGTGGCAAGAGACCAGCATTGACAGAGATGAGGCACCTTGGAGTGTGAGGAACACCTTTATTACTCAGGCTCACACTAAGGGAAATGCATCCTTTTGAACAGACTCACAGGTCATTCCTCTGACCATGTGGGACCTACACTGGACACCCCCTGCAACACACAGATGTGTAAAATCCTACTGAGCTGGCACACAAGTGAAGTGGGTGAGCCAAACACCCCTTGCTCCACACGGAGAGTCTGCAATTCGCCATTGAGCCTCTTATGGGGGTGTCCCACACTATGTCCACCATCAGCCTCCCGTATGTTCCTGAGGGACGTTTTACACACATTGATGCCTTCATCACATTCCACAAAACATTACAGATGACTGTCAGGAAGGGTGAATATCAAGTCATGGGAGCCATGCCACATGTCATGTGCCCCATGGTGAGTCGACAGGTATGCATGGTAACACAACATGCACAGGAGCAGTCCCAACATAAACCAAACACGTACCACACACAAAATGCCCTGCTGCACTCCTTACCCAAAATGACTTTTCACCATGTCCGTGAATGGAACGCTGATTCAGCACACGTTGCAATACTCATGGGGAATAGCTGGAGGCCAACGAAGACACGAGCAGACGACATGCGCAAGAAACTGTGGATGACAGACACACCACAAGTCAGCAAAGAGCTAGTTATCGGCAGACATTGACATGTACTCGACAGGAATGATGTTGTCACCATGCTAATTTAACAAATTAGTGTCCATGCTAAAATGTGTGGAATGACATCATCACTTGAATGACACATCAGAACACAACTCCAAGTCACTTAGCACACAGTCAGCTAGACACACACATTGAAACACATGCCACACAAGGCTCAAAGCGTGCACACTCAGTCACAGGGACTCACCATTATGAGAAGAAGTTGCGGATGAGCTGACTCCGGATGTCCTCCTCCTCCTCCTCCTCCTCACTTTCCTCGTGCCCAAGCCCTTCATCCTCCACGGGTGGATGTTCCTGCTCATCGGGATCCAGGATGAGTGGCACTGCCTTCTCCACTGCAATGTTGTGCAGCATGCAGCACACAAGGAAGATTTTGCAGACCTTCACCGGGGCATATGGGAGGGACCCGCCGGTCTTGTGGAGGCACCGGAATCGGCTCTTCAGGAGTCCAAACGTCCTCTCAATCACGCGCCTGGTCTGCCCATGGGCGTCGTTGTAACAGTGTTCTACGGCTGTTCTGGGATTGCGGAGAGGCGTCATCAGCCATGGCATGTTGGGATAGCCAGAGTCCCCTACATGGAAACATCATGTAAAGAAGTGGGTCAGGAGATGCCGTAAGATACAGAGATAACGCTAAACAGAGGACAGAGTATACCCACCAACAAGACATGCTCGTTCGTCGTGCAGCCGCAGCATAATTTCTGGCACCCTGCTACGCCTCATGATGTAGGAATCGTGTGCTGACCCTGAAAACAGGCACAGACATGGGAAATCCACATGTTAGGTAGACACACCACAAGGGCATTAATAGAGTGATAATGTTTGCGGTTCCGAAAGGCTACCTCCTGTGCCTGTGGTGGTACCAAAGCCACATGTGTCCCATCAATGGCCCCAATTACATGAGGCATCCCTCCCAGGGCATAGAACTCACCCTTCACACCTGCCAACTGCTCACGAGTGGTAAAATGGATGAATTCATCCAGATGCTCTATCAAGGCTTCTAAAACATCATGCAGGATACGGCTGAACATTGTCTGGGACATGCCACCGACATCAGCTATGGTGAACTGAAAGGTACCGGTGGCAAAAAAATGTAGGGCTGCCATCACCTTCATCTTGGGGGTCAGAGCAGTAGGATACCTGTGTCGCGGTTGGAGGTGTGGTTCCAGCCGGGTGGTCAAGCGCTCAATCAACTCTTGCGGGAAGCGGTATCTTCGGATGCAGTCATGTTCACGCATGGCACCCAGATCTGGCATTGGTCGGGGGAGAGGCGGTGCCCTGCAGAGATTTGGAAGGAATAACGAAGAGTGAGTACATCACAACAACAATGTCAATGAAATGAGCACACGTTCAACAGCTAATACACATCTGCTAAATACAGAGTCTGGTCTGTGCAATACATCCAGCACACGTATGCCAGCAAGGTGATACTCCTACGAAGAGCCAGCTACAATAGTTTATTTGCAAGGTCGACGTGACATGCCATGAAACTAGCTGTGTGCCAGTGTAAGTGAACAGCCAGACACATTACAGCAGTGACAGACATCCACATATCTGCATTTGAAGGATGTAATCTCATACAGACAGAAGGCGGGAAGCTAAACGCACAGGTCAGATGTCATTTAAAAAGGGCAGATCACAAACCTTTCCATGAAGGGGTACATGTCAAATGCTGATAACCCAGACATTGAGACAACGCAGATATGTCCTCAGGTCGCAATACCATGTTCGATGCATGCAGACACATGTCACGTGGTATTGCACACGTGGCATGGTGTGCATAATTGTGTACCATGCACATATGCACATAGACACATGTTGGATGCTGCAACAGCAGATGGAGTTGACGGAACACCAACTGCAAGCTCATGGGAACACATGACACACACATGACATAGTCACATCGTGGCAGGCTGGTAGTCACATGTCAGGTGTAATTATCCGTGTACCTGCCATCAGGGGACAGTTGCGGGTGTTGGTGACTGTGCCATCCCAGTGATGCAGTGCTTGACACGTTTGTACTACACGCACACATGTGAAGGGGAAGTGTGCCACGTAGTGCCCCATCACACATGACATGTGTAAACAGCTCATCACACATCTATTGTGCCACAACATGAGGAGACATGTGCCACATCACTGCCTGACACACCTAGGCCCTGCACATGAAGGACTGCACTGACAATGACTTGATGTACGGCCTTGTGCGAGTCTGACACCTCCATTCCTTTTGTGTGCGCCTCCTATCACCAGTGTAAGCTGTGAAACGCAGTACACACGCTCTGAGGCCATGTGTACGGCCCGTACTCACGCGTGTACGGCCCGTACTCACGCGTGAGTACGGCCCCTATCACTATAGTTGTGTTACCGTAGGCCATTGTGATAGGCCAGCAATGCAGATATAAGGCAGGCAGAACCCATGAGAGGGCACTTGCCTGCACAACATGTCAGTCGATACCACTGCTGCTGTATTGTCTCCCTCTGGCACCATGTCAAGGACTGTGGAGAGGGCCCAGCCTTTCACCCAGGAGGAGAATGAGGCCCTGCTGGATGTGATCCTCCCACAGTACCCCATGCTGTATGGTCGACCAGGGGAGTAGGTGAGTGCTGACTCCACTACCTTTGCCTGTGCACCTTTTTGTGTCTGTCACTTCTGGCATTGTGTCCAGGTTTGACAGGCATGCAATGTTGTTTAGAGTGGGTCCCGGGGGGGGGGGGTGAATGGCTTATGTCTCTCATGCAGGGCTTGATGTAGTTAATGTGTGCACTCCTCACTTGCATTGTGCTTACTGTGACATTCACTGCATAGTGCATGGCACATTCAGCCTGGCTAATCCTCTTGGGCATTCTTGTTCTATTGTCCTGCGGTGATTCAGTGGTCACCCCGGTGTGACAGGTGACTGCACCCACAGATGTGTGTGAGTTGAGTGGAGCTGTGGTGAGAGTGGTGAGAGTGTCCAAATGATGTGTACGCCCCCTGGACATTGATGTGTGTGAATGTTCCTTGTCATGTGGGTGAGTGTCTATGTGGAGTGTTGCACCACAGCTGCATGGAGGAGGCAACTGCTCGAACCATCTGATGTGAGAAGGAAGCCATGCTGTGTGTCTGACTTGCTGAGCTAGCCCCATACCTGTGACACCCCCCTGGCAAGTGGCACATGTGCAGAGTGAGCTTTGTATCCGCTGTTGACAATGGCAGGTGATTGATCTGTGCCTGTGTGTGTCTGTGTACTCTGCTGAGGTTTTGTCAGTGGCCTGGGGCATGTGACTGCTTTACGGTGCTGTCCATCAGCCTGTGTTGCTTGGGATGCACAGTGTGTGCCATGATCAGGGATTGGTTCGCACCCCTCATGCCACCTGTGTACTTACTATGCCATGTAGTGCATTGGTGCATCCACAGTGGCAAATGTCCCTATGACTAAGGTGCTATTACTTGCCAGCATACTATGCCCTGTTCAACAAATCAAAGATGTTCAAATGAGTGTCCCTGTGACATGGTGCAGGTGTAGTGATGTTGTCCCACTTTGTCATCCTCACAGGTAACCGCCTACCAGAAGGGGAAGATCTGGAAGGAGGCCGTCAAGGCCATTCAATCGGTGGAGGGTCGCAGTCGGCGCCTGCCACAAGTGAGGAAGAGATGGCAGGACATCCGGTGCTGGACCCGGAGGATCGCCCGGGTCATGCTGAAGGAGGAGGCTCCCCGCAAGCATGGCGGGCGCCGGCGCCTGACCCACCAAATGAAGCGTGTCCTGGCGGTGGTCTTCCCTGACCTGGATAGGCGGATACAGGAGTTACACAACAGGAAGGGGGTAGGTACATGTGTGTTTGTTGTGTGTCGCCAGCTTTTGTAGCTGCTCAGTCGCCTGGATACACTTCCAGGGTATATATGTGCAGTGCATATCCTGTTCCCCCAAGTCAACCTGTGCTGTTCTTCCTCCCTTCCCCTCCTTGACATGTGTTACCTGGTCTGTGTGTTATCACTATTGCACATGGTCATCTAGGCTGCCAGTTAATCAAGGTGCACACTGCTTTCAGCATCATGTGTGGGGGTGGTCTGCCTGTGCCCTGTCCTGTTCAGTCATTTGGGGGTGCATAATTGTTGGCACTGATGCTGAGTCTCAACATAGGAGTGTGAGGTTTCAAAAGTACAGACTTGCAGCATGCATTACCAATGTTGTGGCCTCAGACATGATGTACATGAGTGGGAGATATGCATAGTGCCGGGACGGTTGCTCCTGTTACAGTCAGCTCATTCCAGGACCATGGAGCAGTGTGCCCACTACAGTCCCCTGACATAGCCTGCCCTCCTAATCATGTGTGTCATCCAACACTGTGCACATTCACTGTGGGTTCAGCATGGCCCTGCCTCTGTAGCATTGTTCCCTGGCCTAGGTTGTATTTCTCACGTGTGCTACATGTGTCCACTGGACAGGGATACACCAGTTTGCTTGTGCATACTCACACTGGGCAGTGCCTGTGTGGCTATTCACAACAATCTGTTGATGGTTGTTTGTGACAAATATGTTTTGCCAGCCCTACAAGGTGATGTTGTGTTAATGAAGCTAGTTTTCAAGCACAGTTATTGTAACCATGAATAAGAGGTGTCACTTCTTGATCGGTATCACTCACATTGACTCAGGTATGGGTGGGTGTGTGCGGAAGGGGCGTAGATGTTCAACCCTGATTTTTCATTGCCAGTTCTGACTTGTGTGTGATAATTCGCAGTACAGAAAGTCACCGTGCAGTGCCCCCGTGATGTTGGCCAGTGTTTAATGTTTATGCTTCGTAGCCTGTGTCAGTTTTTGACAATCATGTATCCTGCTTGTACATTTTTTGCACCTGTGTGGTTCAGATGCTACACAGTTGTGACTTTGTGTGCTGACATCTGTGGGTACATTCTGGCTTGCCATGAGGGTGTACCCAAGTACAGCTAGGCTTTTTTACAAAACAATTGCAGGCCCATTAGCTCATTCATTGTCCTGGGTATGGACATGTGTGCCACTCCAGATGACAGTCAGTAGGTCATATGTGTAGCCAACTGTGTAATCAGGTGACGGATAGCCATGTGACAAATGACATTATTCAAGTTGTTACTCAGAGAAATTGTCCCTTGGCACTCACTACACCTGTCAACATGTCTCAATGTTTCATATGCTTGACCTTGTTGTTTTGTTGTGAAGGACAATAATGTGCCTGCATGACAGATGTCTCCCAAGGAAGTGCACAAGACACCACCTTTACACTTTCCAGGGACACACTGGCACATTTTAAAGTAAGGCACAGTTTGAAGAAAACTTGTTTAGAGTTCATACATATACATGTTCCCACAGTGTGGTTGCATTTGGGTTAGTCCTTGGTTGTTGCTGATACCAACTTATGAGTGTCAAGTCATCCAGACCACTGTGGTGCCATGTATATGTACTTACTGATACCCCATTTCTGCCTAACAGTGGATTATTTGAATGAGTCTGGCAGCTCAGACAATGACTGTGTACATGTAGTTTGGTGTGCACCTCCTTGTGTGACTTCTGTTATACAGACACATGTGTGTTCTGTTCACAAAGTGGCACATTCACACATTCTAGACATGTCCATTGTGTAAAGGGTTGTGATTCTCCAGGAATCACAATGTATTTCTTTGGGGTTTCCTAAGTACTCACAGGTCTCTGAGTGTGGGGACACCTTCTGCATTGGCATGTGGTATTTGGCCTTGGGTGCGACATTACTATTGGGTTCACAGTGAACAAGAGGTGGCATGCCTTCATAGTCTTGCTGTGCTCAACTGATCCCAGACACTAGCTTCTCAGGATCTTGGGATTTCAAGTTATCTGCTGTTGTGTCCTAATTTTCATATTTTCCAAGTGGCATGGTGGGTCAACCAACTGGGGAGTGCAGGGCTTACATATGTGGGGAGTATTCTAGATGTTACTCATGATGCCTTTCCTGATATGCACTGTTGCCTATTTTGTTTGGACTCATGTGTCAGATGTATACAGGTGACTGATTTTTTCCTGTCTCTTCACCTTGCCCACAGCATCATCGGAGGACACCGAGGGAGACACCGGCACGGACATGGAGGAGGGATCGAGCACTGGTGCCACCACTGCTGAGGAGTCGGCGGAATCTAGTGGCACGGAGGTTGAGGGGAGTGAGGCGGAGGACCTGCCCAGTACCAACACTGACTACGAGGCTGACGGGTCCGAGGCTGAACTCCCTGAGGGGGCGGAGGCTGCTCCAACAGCTGGCAGCAGCACTCCATCCGTCACCGCCCCCTCCATTCCCATCACCGCCCTCCCACTTGCTCAGGTCCCTTCTGTCCGTGCTAGACAACACCATGTCTCCTTCGTGCCAGGCACCGCACCCCCTGCCCCTGTCCCCCCTGCTGCCCTCACTGCCGAGTCTGTGGACATTCAGCGGCAGTTGCAGGTTGGGCAGACATCGATCCTGACTGTCCTCCATGGCCACACCAGACTGCTGACCCAGATGGTGTCGTACATGGAGGGCATGTCATCAGCGATGTCTGACCAACGCATGTTGCTGAGGTCCATGGACTCGTCACTGATGGCAGTAGTGAGTCAACTGCAGCGCTGCGTCCCCCCTACCCCTGCACCATCCACAAGTCCCACACCCATGCCTGTCCCAAGCACACCAAGACATCCACACACACGTACCCCACCAGACACAAGCAGCACACCACCACATAAGGGCAAGCGCACACCTCCTGACACGCACACTCAGGGGGAAGCAGGCACACCCACTGGGTCTGGGCCACACAGGCAGGCACGCAGCAACATTCCTCGTCCACATGACTCACTCCCCAGTCCCTCCGATGTCATTCCCCTTGGCTCCACTGCCCCAGAATCGGAGAAGGAGGCCTACTTGGCTGGGCTGGGCCTCAGCCCCACTAGTTCACCTGGCCGCAAACGGTCAAGGCACTCCACGGGTAGGGGAGTTAAGTCCCCCAGCCTGTCCACCACCCCCCCCAGTAGCGCTGCAGCCCATCCCTCTGCCCCCCCCTCCTTGGGGCCTGTTGTTTCTCCGGGTGCAGGGGAGACGCTTGAAGATGTGGCAGAAGTGTGCAGCGCCGAGCACGCCTCCACCTTTGGCGCTGACCCACCCCCTGTGGTGGAGTCATCCGTCCCTGCACCCACCACACCTACCCTTCTCCCTCCTGTCCCTGCGGTGCCTGGTCCTTCAACACATGATGCCTCCTCCGGTCAACGAACCAGAGGATTCTGATGTGCAGGCAAGCTAGGGGAGACGCGTGGCCATGTGTCCCCCCCTAGGACTTCATATCTGGACTGGCCATTGGCCTTTGTACATAGTGTTCTTTACTTCATCTTATTTTTTCATGCTGAATAAAGCATTTTCTTTTCCGTTTTGAAAAGTCTTGCATTTCATGTATTGATGTTGATGCTGAGGCTCCAGGAGTTGGGGTTGTGGGAATGTGTTATGTTTCATGGAAATGTTGTAGTCTGCATCTCATGGGGTGGAACCTGGTATCTGCGTGCCCTCACAAGGTCTCTGCAAAGAATCTTTGGCCGTGTCTGCTCTTTGTGTTTGGAGACATTGTCCCTAGGAGTGTTCCTTCCTCTGTGGCACCTGACATCTCCCCTGCAGAGGGTTGCACAATTGTTGTGTTGCCCAGTGTCTACATTTCCTTTGTTGGTGATGGATCCCTTCAACTCTGGCCATGCCTGCTCAGCAATGTCTCCGGCTGCATCGTCTGTGCAATCCTTGGTACTCACTGTACTTGTGTATAGAGTATTTTGCCATGCCTTCATGGAGAAATTGTCCGCATAATGCATGTGTGTAATCCCAGCCTAGCACACATATGGTACTTGTTCTGCAGGGTATTTGAACACCTGACTCACAATTGTGGGCATTGTATCTGTGGGAAGTCCACCCTATTCCTTCCATGACAGACAACATCTTGGTGGCTGTCCCAGCACCTGTACATTCCTATCAGTCTTGGGATGTGCGTGACAGTGTGTGTTCCCTTTGTCTCTCTTAGTTTATTAGGCATTGACATGGCCATAAAGTCTTATAGCATGATCTCTGTGTGTGTATTGTACTGCATCCGCCAGGGGTGGGTATGCATGTGTGATTTGTCCTCACACCCACATGTGGTGTGTCATGCAGTGGGGGAAAGACATCCATCCTCATGGGAGTGGGACACTGCTGTCAGTGATGTGTTGTTATGGCACTATCAATATAGTCCGAATATCGGGATGCGTACATACACCCATGGAGTTGGGATCATCTGATAAGGATGTACACACCCCCCATGTCTGTGTCCACTGCTGGTATTCCTCTGCACCCACCCCCATGTCTGTGTCCACTGCTGGGAGTGATAGGCACCCACCCCATGTCTGTGTCCACTGCTGGGAGTGATAGGCACCCACCCCCATGTCTGTGTCCACTGCTGGTATTCCTCTGTACCCACCCCCATGTCGGTGTCCACTGCTGGGAGTGATAGGCACCCACCCCCATGTCTGTGTCCACTGCTGGGAGTGATAGGCACCCACCCTTCACATGTCTGTGTCCACTGCTGGGAGTGATAGGCACCCACCCCTCACATGTCTGTGTCCACTGCTGGGAGTGATAGGCACCCACCCCTCACATGTCTATGTCCACTGCTGGGAGTGATAGGCACCCACCCCCATGTCTGTGTCCACTGCTGGTATTCCTCTGCACCAACCCCCATGTCTGTGTCCACTGCTGGGAGTGATAGGCACCCACCCCTCACATGTCTCTGTCCACTGCTGGGAGTGATAGGCACCCACCCCCATGTCTGTGCCCACTGCTGGTATTCCTCTGCACCCCCCCATGTCTGTGTCCTCTGCTGGGAGTGATAGGCACCCACCCCTCACATGCCTATGTCCACTGCTGGGAGTGATAGGCACCCACCTCCATGTCTGTGTCCACTGCTGGGAGTGATAGGCACCCACCCCTCACATGTCTCTGTCCACTGCTGGGAGTGATAGGCACCCACCCCCATGTCTGTATCCACTGCTGGTATTCCTCTGCAACCACCCCCATGTCTCTGTCCACTGCTGGGAGTGATAGGCACCCACCCCTCACATGTCTATGTCGACTGCTGGGAGTGATAGGCACCCACCCCCATGTCTGTGACCACTGCTGGGAGTGATAGGCACCCACCCCTCACATGTCTCTGTCCACTGCTGGGAGTGATAGGCACCCACCCCCATGTCTGTGTCCACTGCTGGTATTCCTCTGCACCCACCCCTCACATGTCTGTGTCCACTGCTGGGAGTGATAGGCACCCACCCCTCACATGTCTGTGTCCACTGCTGGGATTGATAGGCACCCACCCCCATGTCTGTGTCCACTGCTGGGAGTGATAGGCACCCACCCCTCACATGTCTCTGTCCACTGCTGGGAGTGATAGGCACCCACCCCCATGTATGTGTCCACTGCTGGGAGTGATAGGCACCCATCCCTCACATGTCTGTGTCCACTGCTGGGAGTGATAGGCACCCACCCCTCACATGCCTGTGTCCTCTGCTGGGAGTGATAGGCACCCACCCCTCACATGTCTATGTCCACTGCTGGTAGTGATAGGCACCCACCCCCATGTCTTTGTCCACTGCTGGTATTCCTCTGCACCCACCCCCATGTCTGTGTCCACTGCTGGGAGTGATAGGCACCCACCCCTCACATGTCTATGTCCACTGCTGGGAGTGATAGGCACCCACCCCCATGTCTGTGTCCACTGCTGGTATTCCTCTGTACCCACCCCCATGTCTGTGTCCACTGCTGGGAATAATAGGCACCCACCCCTCACATGTCTCTGTCCACTGCTGGGAGTGATAGGCACCCACCCCCATGTCTGTGTCCACTGCTGGGAGTGATAGGCACCCACCCCTCACATGTCTCTGTCCACTGCTGGGAGTGATAGGCACCCACCCCCATGTCTGTGTCCACTGCTGGTATTCCTCTGCACCCACCCCTCACATGTCTGTGTCCACTGCTGGGAGTGATAGGCACCCACCCCCTCACATGTCTGTGTCCACTGCCAGGGAGTGATAGGCACCCACCCCCATGTCTGTGTCCACTGCTGGGAGTGATAGGCACCCACCCCTCACATGTCTGTGTCCACTGCTGGGAGTGATAGGCACCCACCCCCATGTCTGTGTCCACTGCTGGTATTCCTCTGCACCCACCCCCATGTCTGTGTCCACTGCTGGGAGTGATAGGCACCCACCCCATGTCTGTGTCCACTGCTGGTATTCCTCTGCACCCACCCCTCACATGTCTGTGTCCACTGCTGGTATTCCTCTGCACCCACCCACCCACTTGCCCCCTTGCTGTGGTACACTGCTGTCCTGGGCAAACACCACCCCCAATTTACAGCTGATGTGCTGCACCAAGCTGTAAACCAACATTCGTGGCGTGTGTACGCCTTGTATCCATCATGTAATGGGGCCGTAGGGGTACGAGTGGTACGGCCCGTACCCCTGCATTCATACGGTGTGTACGGGTCATACCACGCGTACCCCAACGTCACCTCTACAATGGTGGTACGGCCCGTACCCACGCTCTGAGGGGTGTGGGTACGTCCCGTACCACCATTGTAGTGGTGATGTAGGGGTACGCGTGTACGGACTGTACCCACGCTCTGGGGGGCGTGGGTACAGTCCGTACACGCGTACCCCTACATCACCTCTGCAATGGTGGTACGGTCCGTACCCACACTCCGAGGGGCGTGGGTACGTCCCGTACCTCCATTGTAGTGGTGATGTAGGGGTACGCGTGTACGGACCGTACCCACGCTCTGGGGGGCGTGGGTACAGTCCGCACACGGGTACCCCTACATCACCACTGCAATGGTGGTACGGACCGTACCCACGTTCTGGGGGGCGTGGGTACGGTCCGTACCACCATTGTAGTGGTGATGTAGGGGCACGCGTGTACGGACCGTACCCACGCTCTGGGGGGCATGGGTACGGTCCATACACGCGTACCCCTACATCACCACTGCAATGTTGGTATGGACCGTACCCACGCTCTGAGGGGCGTGGGCACGTCCCGTACCACCATTGTGGTGGTGACGGGTACGCGTCCATGTCCACTTCCGTTGTGGCGGGACGTGGGATTGGTGGACACGCCCCCTGAAGTGACCAGACCATGGAGGTAATTAATGTGCAGGATATATATGTTTTTTGTGGGGTGTGGGTTATGTTTCCTGCCCCTTGCCCCCACCCCCACCCCCCTTTGCCCCTGGGGGTTGTTCTGACCTTCTGCAGCGTCGGTTTCTGTACACAAGGTCGTAGACTATGAGGGCCGGGATGACACGTAGGATGGGGTCCATGGCTGTCCGTCGCATACCTTTGCTCCTTGTTCGCATCGTCCTCAATTTCCCGGGAGTTTTTGGCTGCCGTAAAATATGAGCCGTGCGGAGTGACGTAGGCACGGATCGTACTTGCTGGTTCGTAAAACGCTGCCTGACTCCGTCCGGACATCACGTACGCAATGTCCCGGATCGGAATTGTGGGTATTTTTTTGTCGGTCGGTCTTTTGTACGACTCGTACGGAAATTGTATTTCTGTACGAATCGTACTTGCGGGTTTGTAAGGTGTTTTACCCGGGGATGAGTCGGACGGAGAATACGCTCCGTACGACCATTCGTACCCGGGTTTTACAGGATCGGAATTGGCACCCTATTGTTGCTTCTAAAATAAAACAAGCATATATTTTTTATATATAAACCATTGGCCTAGAGTTCAGTTATTGAGTGTGTGAGACCATTTGCTGACTGAGTGTGTACAACAAATGCTTTACACTGTCCTGTGATGTTGCCTTACTGCTCGACCAAGCTACCCTCTGCCAAAACCTTGGGGACAGTGGACTCTGTACACCCTCTACCTATTAAGGAACAGTATATACAGAGCCACTTTCTCACAACTTCTCTTTAAAACCAGGAAGTGGTGGCGAAATAACAGTTTGTGTACCTTGAAGACCAAGGACTGGAATAGTATCACGGTAAGTTGGGCTGAATCCCTTTTTAATGGCCACATTTTCTCGAACCAGATTTCCAATTTTCAGAAGCCAGACTGAAACTGTAAGAGCAACCCCTGAAGTTGAAGCAGGAGACTCAAGCAAATGACTCTAGTAGGTCCTGTAAGACAGCAGAATTGTTATCTACGTCAAAGGTTGAGGAAGCCGCCACAACGTCTGGACCATTAAGGTACCGAACATACATCTTGATGCCAAAAAGTTCTTCGTACGGGGTCCACCCAGCCAGAGGTCTTTTAGGGAGGGTATTTAACACTCATTGAACCCCATATAGATGGTTCAACCAACCACGCCCTCTACCTAATACTCTAGCTGTTGACTGCTTTAAGTCACGGTTCATTCACTCCGCAACAGAATTACCCTTGGGTCCATACAGAGAAGAAAAATGCATTTGCACACCCATGGACTTCATCGAATCATGGTATTCCTTAGAAGCTAAAGCCGGACCTTTGTTCTGAGTGGAATGCGCAACAGGCATATGTCCCAATAAAGAGCTGAAATACTTTCATAACAGAGCGTCAGCCAAGCACTGTGGCCAAACTCAGAGGAACCTAGAGCAAGAACCAACTGCACCCAAAATATATTTGAGCGCAGTATCAGAAATCAGTGGACCGCAGTAATCTAAATAGATACAGCCAAAAGGCTGGTTGGAAATAAAAAGTTGTCTGTGGTGGACGAGACACTGTAGAACATTTAATCTGTTAACAATTGTCACAACATAAAACATATTTCGTGGTTTGTTTGTCTAAACCCTGTCACCAATATCTTTGCTGTAATAGTGAAATGGTGGAAGCCACACTGGCATGTGCAGAAGTCATACCTTCATGAGCTGCCACAATTAAATCATGTCTGCGTTCCGCGTTGGGAATCATGAGATCACCAATGCCAGGAATAGTTAACAAGCATTTACAATGCAATAGGTCTCGCAATGACATTTTTTTGGAGCTATTGACATTGTAAATGGCAATGCCTTTGAAAAAATTAAAAGGCATTGTTAAAATACCAAAAACAAGACATATTGCATTGCGTAGCACGGTGTCCGTGAAGACGGCGCCACGCCTATTAAAGTGAAAAAAAAAATGTAATGGGGGGGGGCATTGCTATTGGCATTGTAAATGACTGTCTTAGTTATGCTTTAAAAAACACGGATATAAATAAAAGGCATTGTCATTTACAATGCCAATAGCTCAAACCTGCGTAAATGCGAGACCTATTACATTGCAGATGCTGGTTTCACATTGAATGAAACATGTTAAATTCAACTGTCCTGTGTTAAAGTGTATGAGAGGATAATGCTGTGGAATGTGAAGTGTGAGAAGGTTGTGTGCTCAACTGATGTTGGCAATTGGTGAGTGGAGATGGGTGTAAAATAAAGTCACAATCAGATATGTCTGAATACTGCAAATTGTTTTAATTTTAAAATGTTTATTTTTGATTTAACAAATAAACATACAATAATGCTTTCAATTTCTAAAACAGCAAGCACTTCTTAATATCTAATCAAACCTTATTTTAAATGTAAATGTCAATATATATACAAAATTGGATTTCCCACAATACTTCCATAGTATCGTCCGAGTGGTCTAAAAATATACATTCTTTCATTTTCAAGTTAAATGAAAACAAATGCTCAAGAGACAACAGTTGTGTTACATATTAGAGAAGTTAAAAGGCAAGCGCTCCCATACTCCCACTGCCTCAAATACAGGGAAGAGGGTGAACCTTATCCGCAAAAGACATTTTAGTTTCAGGGTGATTGATATGAACAGTGCTCAGACAATTGTATGTATAACTTGTAGTTAAAAAGTTGCTGTGCATCCCAAACCCTACACGCCTCATGCACCCTTCTTAATAGCGTTCAGTAGCCTAAACTTCACCCGATCACTGCGGGGCTCCCTATACTCTGCGGTCCACAGACACTTTTATCTGCGATCCACAGCCCCTATTATCTGCGATCAACTGACCCATAGCCCGTATTATCTGTGTCCACTGCTGGTATTCCTCTGCACCCACCCCCATGTCTGTGTCCACTGCTGGGAGTGATAGGCACCCACCCCCATGTCTGTGTCCACTGCTGGGAGTGATAGGCACCCACCCCTCACATGTCTGTGTCCACTGCTGGGAGTGATAGGCACCCACCCCTCACATGTCTGTGTCCACTGCTGGGAGTGATAGGCACCCACCCCTCACATGTCTATGTCCACTGCTGGGAGTGATAGGCACCCACCCCCATGTCTGTGTCCACTGCTGGTATTCCTCTGCACCAACCCCCATGTCTGTGTCCACTGCTGGGAGTGATAGGCACCCACCCCTCACATGTCTCTGTCCACTGCTGGGAGTGATAGGCACCCACCCCCATGTCTGTATCCACTGCTGGTATTCCTCTGCACCCACCCCCCATGTCTGTGTCCACTGCTGGTATTCCTCTGCACCCCCCCCACCCCATGTCTGTGTCCACTGCTGGGAGTGATAGGCACCCACCCCTCACATGCCTATGTCCACTGCTGGGAGTGATAGGCACCCACCCCCATGTCTGTGTCCACTGCTGGTATTCCTCTGCACCCACCCCCCATGTCTGTGTCCACTGCTGGGAGTGATAGGCACCCACCCCTCACATGTCTCTGTCCACTGCTGGGAGTGATAGGCACCCACCCCCATGTCTGTATCCACTGCTGGTATTCCTCTGCACCCACCCCCATGTCTCTGTCCACTGCTGGGAGTGATAGGCACCCACCCCTCACATGTCTATGTCGACTGCTGGGAGTGATAGTCACCCACCCCTATGTCTGTGTCCACTGCTGGGAGTGATAGGCACCCACCCCTCACATGTCTCTGTCCACTGCTGGGAGTGAAAGGCACCCACCCCCATGTCTGTGTTCACTGCTGGTATTCCTCTGCACCCACCCCTCACATGTCTGTGTCCACTGCTGGGAGTGATAGGCACCCACCCCTCACATGTCTGTGTCCACTGCTGGGAGTGATAGGCACCCACCCCCATGTCTGTGTCCACTGCTGGGAGTGATAGGCACCCACCCCTCACATGTCTCTGTCCACTGCTGGGAGTGATAGGCACCCACCCCCATGTATGTGTCCACTGCTGGGAGTGATAGGCACCCACCCCTCACATGTCTGTGTCCACTACTGGGAGTGATAGGCACCCACCCCTCACATGTCTGTGTCCTCTGCTGGGAGTGATAGGCACCCACCCCTCACATGTCTATGTCCACTGCTGGTAGTGATAGGCACCCACCCCCATGTCTGTGTCCACTGCTGGTATTCCTCTGCACCCACCCCCATGTCTGTGTCCACTGCTGGGAGTGATAGGCACCCACCCCTCACATGTCTATGTCCACTGCTGGGAGTGATAGGCACCCACCCCCATGTCTGTGTCCACTGCTGGTATACCTCTGTACCCACCCCCATGTCTGTGTCCACTGCTGGGAGTAATAGGCACCCACCCCTCACATGTCTCTGTCCACTGCTGGGAGTGATAGGCACCCACCCCCATGTCTGTGTCCACTGCTGGGAGTGATAGGCACCCACCCCTCACATGTCTGTGTCCACTGCTGGGAGTGATAGGCACCCACCCCTCACATGTCTGTGTCCACTGCTGGGAGTGATAGGCACCCACCCCTCACATGTCTATGTCCACTGCTGGGAGTGATAGGCACCCACCCCCATGTCTGTGTCCACTGCTGGTATTCCTCTGCACCAACCCCCATGTCTGTGTCCACTGCTGGGAGTGATAGGCACCCACCCCTCACATGTCTCTGTCCACTGCTGGGAGTGATAGGCACCCACCCCCATGTCTGTGTCCACTGCTGGTATTCCTCTGCACCCCCCCCACCCCATGTCTGTGTCCACTGCTGGGAGTGATAGGCACCCACCCCTCACATGCCTATGTCCACTGCTGGGAGTGATAGGCACCCACCCCCATGTCTGTGGCCACTGCTGGGAGTGATAGGCACCCACCCCTCACATGTCTGTGTCCACTGCTGGGAGTGATAGGCACCCACCCCTCACATGTCTGTGTCCACTGCTGGGAGTGATAGGCACCCACCCCTCACATGTCTATGTCCACTGCTGGGAGTGATAGGCACCCACCCCCATGTCTGTGTCCACTGCTGGTATTCCTCTGCACCAACCCCCATGTCTGTGTCCACTGCTGGGAGTGATAGGCACCCACCCCTCACATGTCTCTGTCCACTGCTGGAAATGATAGGCACCCACCCCCATGTCTGTATCCACTGCTGGTATTCCTCTGCACCCACCCCCATGTCTCTGTCCACTGCTGGGAGTGATAGGCACCCACCCCTCACATGTCTATGTCGACTGCTGGGAGTGATAGGCACCCACCCCCATGTCTGTGTCCACTGCTGGTATTCCTCTGCACCCACCCCTCACATGTCTGTGTCCACTGCTGGGAGTGATAGGCACCCACCCCTCACATGTCTGTGTCCACTGCTGGGAGTGATAGGCACCCACCCCCATGTCTGTGTCCACTGCTGGGAGTGATAGGCACCCACCCCTCACATGTCTCTGTCCACTGCTGGGAGTGATAGGCACCCACCCCCATGTATGTGTCCACTGCTGGGAGTGATAGGCACCCACCCCTCACATGTCTGTGTCCACTGCTGGGAGTGATAGGCACCCACCCCTCACATGTCTGTGTCCTCTGCTGGGAGTGATAGGCACCCACCCCTCACATGTCTATGTCCACTGCTGGTAGTGATAGGCACCCACCCCCATGTCTGTGTCCACTGCTGGTATTCTTCTGCACCCACCCCCATGTCTGTGTCCACTGCTGGGAGTGATAGGCACCCACCCCTCACATGTCTATGTCCACTGCTGGGAGTGATAGGCACCCACCCCCATGTCTGTGTCCACTGCTGGTATTCCTCTGTACCCACCCCCATGTCTGTGTCCACTGCTGGGAGTAATAGGCACCCACCCCTCACATGTCTCTGTCCACTGCTGGGAGTGATAGGCACCCACCCCCATGTCTGTGTCCACTGCTGGGAGTGATAGGCACCCACCCCTCACATGTCTCTGTCCACTGCTGGGAGTGATAGGCACCCACCCCCATGTCTGTGTCCACTGCTGGTATTCCTCTGCACCCACCCCTCACATGTCTGTGTCCACTGCTGGGAGTGATAGGCACCCACCCCTCACATGTCTGTGTCCACTGCTGGGAGTGATAGGCACCCACCCCCATGTCTGTGTCCACTGCTGGGAGTGATAGGCACCCACCCCTCACATGTCTGTGTCCACTGCTGGGAGCGATAGGCACCCACCCCCATGTCTGTGTCCACTGCTGGTATTCCTCTGCACCCACTTCCATGTCTGTGTCCACTGCTGGGAGTGATAGGCACCCACCCCCATGTCTGTGTCCACTGCTGGTATTCCTCTGCACCCACCCCTCACATGTCTGTGTCCACTGCTGGTATTCCTCTGCAAACCCCCCAACCCACCCACCCACCCACCCACTTGCCCCCTTGCTGTGGTACACTGCTGTCCTGGGCATACACCACCCCCAATTTACAGCTGATGTGCTGCACCAAGCTGTAAACCAATATTCGTGGTGTGTGTACGCCTTGTATCCATCATGTAATGGGGCCGTAGGGGTACGAGTAGTATGGCCCGTACCCCTGCATTCATAGGGTGTGTACGGGTCGTACCACGCGTACCCCAACGTCACCTCTACAATGGTGGTACGGCCCGTACCCACGCTCTGAGGGGCGTGGGTACGTCCCGTACCACCATTGTAGTGGTGATGTAGGGGTATGCGTGTACGGACCGTACCCACGCTCTGGGGGGCGTGGGTACGGTCCGTACCACCATTGTAGTGGTGATGTAGGGGTACGCGTGTATGGACCGTACCCACGCTCTGGGGGGCGTGGGTACAGTCCGCACACGGGTACCCCTACATCACCACTGCAATGGTGGTACGGACCGTACCCACGCTCTGGGGGGCATGGGTACGGTCCATAGACGCGTACCCCTACATCACCACTGCAATGTTGGTACGGACCGTACACACTCTCTGAGGGGCGTGGGCACGTCCCGTACCACCATTGTGGTGGTGACGGGTACGCGTCCATGTCCACTTCCATTGTGGCGGGACGTGGGATTGGTGGACACGCCCCCCGAAGTGACCAGACCATGGAGGTAATTAATGTGCAGGATATATATGTTTTTTGTGGGGTGTGGGTTATGTTTCCTGCCCCTTGCCCCCACCCCACCCCCCCTTTTGCCCCTGGGGGTTGTTCTGACCTTCTGCGGCGTCTGTGTCGGTTTCTGTACACAAGGTCGTAGGCTATGAGGGCCGGGATAACACGTAGGATGGGGTCCATGGCTGTCCGTCACGTACCTGTGCTCCTTGTTCGCATCGTCCTCAATTTCCCGGGAGTTTTTGGCTGCCGTAAAATATGAGCCGTGCGGAGTGACGTAGGCACGGATCGTACTTGCTGGTTCGTAAAACGCTGCCTGACTCCGTCCGGACGTCACGTACGCGATGTCCCGGATCGGAATTGTGGGTATTTTTTTTTCGGTCGGTCTTTTGTACGACTCGTACGGAAATTGTATTTCTGTACGAATCGTACTTGCGGGTTTGTAAGGTGTTTTACCCGGGGACGAGTCGGACGGAGAATACGCTCCGTACGACCATTCGTACCCGGGTTTTACAGGATCGGAATTGGCACCCTATTGTTGCTTCTAAAATAAAACAAGCATATATTTTTTATATATAAACCATTGGCCTAGAGTTCAGTTATTGAGTGTGTGAGACCATTTGCTGACTGAGTGTGTACAACAAATGCTTTACACTGTCCTCTGATGTTGCCTTACTGCTCGACCAAGCTACCACTTTAGAGAGTAAGGTTATATCTAACTTTAGCCTCTGCCAAACCCTTGGGGACTGTGGACTCTGTACACCCTGTACCTATTAAGGAACAGTATATACAGAGCCACTTTCTCACAACTTCTCTTTAAAACCAGGAAGTGGTGGCGAAATAACAGTTTGTGTACCTTGAAGACCAAGGACTGGAATAGTATCACGGTAAGTTGGGCTGAATCCCTTTTTGATGGCCACATTTTCTCGAACCAGATTTCCAATTTTCAGAAGCCAGACTGAAACTGGAAGAGCAACCCCTGAAGTTGAAGCAGGAGACTTAAGCAAATGACTCTAGTAGGTCCTGTCAGACAGCAGAATGGTTATCTACGTCAAAGGTTGAGGAAGCCGCCACAACGTCTGGACCATTAAGGTACCGAACATACATCTTGATGCCAAAAAGTTCTTCGTACGGGGTCCACCCAGCCAGAGGTCTTTTAGGGAGGGTATTTAACACTCATTGAACCCCATATAGATGGTTCAACCAACCACGCCCTCTACCTAATACTCTAGCTGTTGACTGCTTTAAGTCACGGTTCATTCACTCCGCAACAGAATTACCCTTGGGTCCATACAGAGAAGAAAAATGCATTTGCACACCCATGGACTTCATCGAATCATGGTATTCCTTAGAAGCTAAAGCCGGACCTTTGTTCTGAGTGGAATGCGCAACAGGCATATGTCCCAATAAAGAGCTGAAATACTTTAATAACAGAGCGTCAGCCTAGCACTGTGGCCAAACTAAGAGGAACCTAGAGCAAGAACCAACTGCACCCAAAATATATTTGAGCGCAGTATCAGAAATCAGTGGACCGCAGTAATCTAAATAGATACAGCCAAAAGGCTGGTTGGAAATAAAAAGTTGTCTGTGGTGGACGAGACACTGTAGAACATTTAGGGCCTTATGTAGGTGGGCTTGCATTTACCACTTCATAAATACCGAATCATACCGATTCGGTATTTATGAAGTGGTAAATGCTATGTAGGTAATTGGTCGGTAAATATTACCGATTCGGAATAATTCGGTAATTACTGAATCGGTATTTACCGAATCGATAATGAGGCATACCTTCCCATTGATTCCTATGGGCCTGGAGGCCCATAGGAATCAATTGGAAGGTATGCCTCATTACCGAATCGGTAAATACCGATTCGGTAATGGGGGAGCACATGCAAGGTTGGCAGGGTGTCACATTGACACCCTGTTGCACCCCTGATTCGGCCATGTGTGCACATGTGGCACACATACATGCCCTGAGGGCATGTGTGTCTGCCACATTGCACACATCTACGGGCAAAATAATGCATTTACACACATATTCGTCATTTACCACCAACTATTAGTTGGTGGTAAATAACGAATCCCCACACACACCACACAGTCCCCCTACATCTGATTTCTGTATTCGGAATTTACCGAAGCGGTAAAATTACCGAATCGGTAATTTTACCGATTCGGTAATTTTACCGATTCGGTAAATTCCGAATACAGAAATTCTCCCCCTACATACCAAAAGCCAAAATACCGGTCGGTAACGGTATAATTACCGAAAATCGGCCGTTACCGACCGGTATTTGGCTACCTACATGAGGCCCCAGATCTGTTAACAATTGTCACAACATAAAACATATTTTGTGGTTTGTTGGTCTAAACCCTGTCACCAATATCTTTGCTGTAATAGTGAAATGGTGGAAGCCACACTGGCATGTGCAGAAGTCATACCTTCATGAGCTGCCACAATTAAATCATGTCTGCGTTCCGCGTTGGGAATCATGAGATCACCAATGCCAGGAATAGTTAACAAGCATTTACAATGCAATAGGTCTCGCAATGACATTTTTTTTTGAGCTATTGACATTGTAAATGGCAATGCCTTTGAAAAAATTAAAAGGCATTGTTACAATACCAAAAACAACACCTATTGCATTGCGTAGCACGGTGTCCGTGAAGACGGCGCCACGCCTATTAAAGTGAAAAAAAAATGTAATGGGGGGACATTGCTATTGGCATTGTAAATGACTGTCTTAGTTATGCTTTAAAAAAACACGGATATAAATAAAAGGCATTGTCATTTACAATGCCAATAGCTCAAACCTGCGTAAATGCGAGACCTATTACATTGCAGATGCTGATTTCACATTGAATGAAACATGTTAAATTCAACTGCCCTGTGTTAAAGTGTATGAGAGGATAATGCTGTGGAATGTGAAGTGTGAGAAGGTTGTGTGCTCAACTGATGTTGGCAATTGGTGAGTGGAGATGGGTGTAAAATAAAGTCACAATCAGATATGTCTGAATACTGCAAATTGTTTTAATTTTAAAATGTTTATTTTTGATTTAACAAATAAACATACAATAATGCTTTCAATTTCTAAAACAGCAAGCACTTCATAATATCTAATCAAACCTTATTTTAAATGTAGATGTCAATATATATACAAAATTGGATTTCCCACAATACTTCCATAGTATCGTCCGAGTGGTCTAAAAATATACATTCTTTCATTTTCAAGTTGAATGAAAACAAATGCTCAAGAGACAACAGTTGTGTTACATATTAGAGAAGTTAAAAGGCAAGCGCTCCCATACTCCCACTGCCTCAAATACAGGGAAGCGGGTGAACCTTATCCGCAAAAGACATTTTAGTTTCAGGGTGATTGATATGAACAGTGCTCAGATAATTGTATGTATAACTTGTAGTTAAAAAGTTGCTGTGCATCCCAAACCCTACACGCCTCATGCACCCTTCTTAATAGCGTTCAGTAGCCTAAACGTCACCCGATCACTGCGGGGCTCCCTATACTCTGCGGTCCACAGACCCTTTTATCTGCGATCCACAGCCCCTATTATCTGCGATCAACTGACCCATAGCCCCTATTATCTGCGATCCACTGACCCGCAGCTCCTATTATCTGCGATCCAAACACAGCCACCAGTACTCGGGTCCTGCGAGTGGCCCACGTGATCGTTTTAGCACTTATAATCCCACAGCCCAGAGGAATTCTCCAGCCCTCCCAACACACACACATGCCCAAGTATTTCCTTACCGCTCTTGTGTTTAGTTTCCCCCACTGGCCCGGTCGAGCAGGCCCTGGGCTTTGCTGATGGTGCTGCTGTCCATGTCCGCTGCCAGCCTATACTCAGCGGCATGGATGGGGGTTGTGAGAAGTTGGCCTGATGTATGATGTCACTAGTTCTAGTGTACACCTTATATCAGTCCAAACAACCCTTATGGTGATTGGTTGTAAAGTCAACCTTATAGACCAGCTATCCTAGTGGTAGCATGGACAAGAGCAGTCTTAGGCTAAACTCTGAATGGCATGTGAAGCCAGCTGTGATACCATATATAATCCTTCGAATACCAAATGAAAGGACACCACAACAGATATATATATAAAATAAAGTGTATTTATTCTAGTCAAACCCTCAGCACTCTTTACGAGATTCGAGGTAAGTACAACACAGTCTTATTTAAGCATACATTAAGTTACACAGGTAAGTAATACAGTTAGGCCCTAGGGGCCACGCAAACCATATACTAAAGAAGTGGTATAAGGACCACTGTCACGGAAATAGGATAGGCCTAGGCCTAGGGAATCGCTGGGGCTACACTACACTACCAACAGTTAGGAAGTGGGAGGCCAACGGGATTCAGGTGCAGAGTGGAAACACTCATGCGTAATGCGTATAGTCGATAGAAATAGTACAGTTCTGACATAAGCAGTTTTAGGACACTTCTGAAGCAACTAGGAAGTCAAGACTCGGAAACTAGACCCTAGGATAGTCACTACCCTTGTGAGCACCGAAGTACCCAAGTTACCTAGCCCACAGGCTGCGGGTGCATAGGTGTGAACTTGCGTCGGGTTTCGTCGTGGACTTCTATAGATGCCTGAAGGAAAGTTGCTGACAGGCAGTCAGTGCAGAGTGTCCGGTGGATCCCAAGGCCGGGATCAAGAAGGAAGGGTACCTGCAAGCAGAAGGGACAGAGTCAAGGTCACTAGCCAGTGACCACGTGGAACCAGGAAGGAACCAGGCGATGTCGTGAAGATTGCAGGCGAAGGGTGAAGCTTGTTGATGCAGCCACGGGTACCAGGAGATGTCGAGGACGACCAGGACCAGGAGGCGAGCTGTCCCACGAAGGCTCTTGCTGTCGGCGGCGTCGAAGTGGAACTAGGACTCACCAAGCCTTGGCAAGCGGAACCCACGAAGAACGGAGGACTTGCTTCTGGTGCAGACCAGGAAGGTCTGGGGTGCTTCTCTTTTGCAAAGAAGCGGGAGCCAGTCTGGAGGAGCCAAACCAGCAGTGAAGATTTCAAGGTGTGTCGTCACAAAGGCCGCTAGCCAACGGGCAAGCAACTGGACAGACGCGGCAAGCAGGAGAATGCAGAAGGGCCCCACGCAGGACTCGTGGAGTGTGGGGGGCTGATCTTCGGTGCAGATGGTGCTTGGGGTTGGGGCTTCTCAATCCCCGGTGCATAACTTCAAGGGTGCCTCAGAAGCTGCGCTGGAAGATACTCGCCACTTTTCCCAGGTAGCCGGTCCCACGTCTCTCGTCGCCTCCACGGATCTCAGCTCAGCTGTGGATGTGGATCAGGGTCGGAGAAGTCTGGAAGTCAAGGCTCTGGTCGGGCTCTGCAGTCGGTCCCTCGTAGAACTTCAGCAAAGGGTAGTCTCTTGATGGTGCCTGTTTGCACAGGGTAGCCACTCCTTGGCCACAAGGGAGATTCTTCAGTCTTCTTCTTTCGTCGAATGTCGAAGGTCCAGAGTTTCTGTTCAAGTTGCAGGTTCAGGATAATCTAATCTCTTGGGGCCCAGCTACCACTCTTATACTAATCTGGGGGGCTGGGTTGCCTGCTAGGTCACGCCTTATGGGTGGGACCAGGGAGGGGGGTGGTTACACCCCCTTCCCTTTGTCCAGTTTCACGCCAGGACTGGGGCTGGTGTGCCCCAGCACCGGTTTGAACTGGACTATGCATGGGACACCTTGTGTGCCCCAGGCAGTGTCTCGTTTCATTCATCCCTCCCTGCCCCAATACACTAAGGCCTGTCTGGGGTGGTGCTCGCACCTCCCAAGGCAGGAAACCTATTGTCCAAGCCTCCCTTGCCGGGATCACTCCCAGCAGCAGGAGGTCAGACTTGTGTCGTGGCAGCAGCATCCATTTTGTGATGCTGGGGCTCTGGTTAACTTTAACCGGGTAAGTAGGTTTCAACATGTCCTCTCCCTCTAGAAGGGAGGGATAATATCCTCATCCCCAGAAATGGGATGGGGGTATTATTCCAAAGTGTTAGACACCTTACACGACATGTTTTGATAAAGCCAAACCATAGTTACCATAACCGTTTAAGATTATAAGGCACTTTAAGAGTATATGGTAGGCTATATCATAGAAGAGCTATAAGGACATGGTTCCGAAAGCTGCAGACAGGCTCAGCTCATGCTAGAGCACCATCTCACATGTTACCAAGCACTCTGCCTCCAGGATTGTTAAGGCCTGCCATAGGAGTGGCTGATAGGTACACATGTGTCTATATATAAGATAGGTATAGGAATACTACACCTAAGCAAGGAGTGATTACACGACCTTGCCCCAGCTGAGTGATCAGCCAGTTGTGTCATAATGGAAGGCCAGGCCAGGGGTGGCATAATACATGCTGCAGCCCCTGGTAGGCCTAGGATACACCTATGCCCTGGGTACCTAAGGTACACTGTACAGGGCCAATAAGGTGATCCTATCCAAATGGGTTATGTACCTAAAGTACATAGTATCAATTTAGAGAGAGAACAGCAGGGCTGTGGGTCTGATTAGCAGGCCCACAGCCACATCTAAGTCGAAAACCAGTAAAGCAAAAGCAAAAAGTGGGGGTGAATATAGAAAGCAGACCCTACTCTCCTACAGGGGTGTTGGAGGGGGAGCGGAACACAGGAGGCACTGGAGGACACTGAGGCTCATGGCATTGGGACACTGCGGGGGGACCACACCACTGGCATCATGGAGACATCCTCGGGGGCTGCCAAAGCCAAACAAGAGAAAAGGGTCTGAGTAGGCACTCGGGAGGAAGGAGCCGAGGTGGTGGGCTTGAAGCCCGGGTGAGGGCCGCCAGCCCGTGGGACGGATGCAGGGTCCGAGAGGGCCCCTTATGAGGTGTGCGCCGGTGACAGGTAAGGCCGACACAGGGTGGGGGCAGAGTCTGCTCAGAAGAGGAGGCGAGGTGCCAGGGGAGGCTGCCGAAGGCAGTGGAGACAGGCCCTTAGGGGCTTCGGAGGTCTTTGCGGGAGACAGAAGGCTCTGTAGGCGCAGAGAGATCTCAGGACGGGTGGAGAAGGTTGTTGCGGCTCGCTCCAGTCACAGAAGATGGAGGGTAGAGCAGGAGACAGACTAAAGCACAGTTCCTCGGTCTGGTGAAGATGCCTGTCAGTGATCGGCCTGTAGCCGGTGGGTGTCTTGGACTGTCTGCCGGTGATAGGCGGTGCAGACCCCGAGTGACAGTCGGCTAGGCTTGGCACGGTGTACGGTAGAGAAGGCCTGATGGGCCTGACTGCGCTGTCAGTGAGGGCTCACCTGAGAGGCGTACCAAGGGACACAGCTAGGGTTACCGGACATGTATCCTGCTCCGAGGGGCGGTAGAAGGCACTGACGGACGGCACAGGCCGGGATCATGCGCTTGAGACGGACCTTGAAGCCATGCTCAGCTCCTGCTCCTGTCTGTCACTAGAGGCCTGCGAGCAGAGGGGGTTGTGCTGCCGCCAGCCCTCGCCCTGTCCGAGATTTGCATGTGCTCCAGGAAGGAACTGGCGGCTGAAGTGGCCAAGGAGCAGGAAATGTAAGCTGAGTCCCAGGCACTTTAAAAGCATCATAAACTCATCCCCACTGAAACACGTCTGGCCCTATGTGAATAATCATGAAAGTGAACGCGACAGCGCTAAGGCCACGCTAATTAGAAACAGATGGCCCCATAAAGATAAGAAATTGCTTCACGCCAGTTGTGAAGCAGATGAACCAGTCCTGATGGGCCGGACAAAAAGGAGAAAGGATGGTAACGAAAAATCATCCTTTTCAATGGGAACGCTGACGCGACCCCACGAAAAGGCTGGGTGGGGCTTCAAGTCCCCTTCTGAAATCTCCTCATCCACAATATCTCTCACAGAGCGAGCAGCACGTGTGCTGAAACACTAGGCGAGACCTTAAAAAGGAGCAATCTGGTCATTTAAATGATAGGAATATTTAGAAGGAAAACCCTTCGGTAAGAGGGTGCCTCTTTTAAAAGAATTCATGGCAGCCAAAATAATATTGTCGATAAAGGTCCTATAGCGAGTTATTGCTGCTATTTTAGCTGTGGCAACTGCAGATTTGGCGGCTTCATCAGCCAAAAACATCCCTATGGCGTGTGCTCCCACACGCTGATAACACAAAGTATGTATAACATGAGTTTGTGGCAACATATCCTTAAGATCTGCCACTGTAACCCAAAGCAACGTGCGCTTGATAGTGCTACCCTTTGAATCTCTATAATCATTTTGTTTCCAAAAATGTAAATTATTATTAAAATATTGTACGCAATAATGAGAATAACACACTACAAGTGTGGGGAATTTAGTATCCTCATTTTCAAGTGCAAGAGGTAAAGCTTTCAGTTAAGCCAACTGTGCAGTGCAGTCTCCAAGAGTCTCCAAGAGGCTGTATGTGGGTAAAATGAGAGTGGAAAATGCCTTCGGAGATTGTTCCTCGAACAATCGCGCTTGCTGCAGACTATTGCTGTTTAGAACCTATGGCTGTTTGTGCAGCTCCATCAGTACAAATGATGGACTTATACAGATCTAGAGGCAGAATTGAAGAAGGAAAGAGGTAAACATGTTCGTATTCCAAAAACTTTGCAAAGAAGGGTCAAAGATGAAGTCCGCTTCCACTGCTATTAAAGATGTAGCCCATTGTATCCAATGAGGGTGGAGGGCTTTCGAATTTGGAACACTAGCCTTTGTGACAGCCTCAAGGGCAGGCACAGGAGAAAAGACAATAATCTGTATACCTATGCAAATGCGATTTATATGCAATAAGGACCTTTTCACCATAGTTTAAGGTGACCTAAGTAAATACAATTGCATCTGGTAAAACTTGGATGGCTATATTTGTAGTTTTGACATGTGTGTGTAAGCGGCGTGATTCAAGCAAGCAAGACTGTAAAGATCTGAGTGTAACAGTGTGTTCAGTCATCCAGTATGAAACTGAAAAATCTTGGTGGATTAAGGCATAAAGCGCTTTAATACGTTGTGCATAATGAGGTATGTATGTACTGCTCAAATTCAAGAATCCCAGCAAAGAATGTAATTTTTATAAGTGTGCTTGGAGGCTGTAACTGAACACACTTTTCCAGAAAATGAGGGCCCAAACTTTTTCATTCATTTGTAAATTCATAACCTAAGAAAAGGACACTTAGAAAAGCAATAAAATACTTTCTTAAGTTAAATTTATAACAAAGTTCAGAAAATTGCAAAATAATGCAATCGACTCGCCAAGTGGGGGTTCAATTTGTCATCAGTTAGGTAGATATCATCAAAATGGGACAAGATCATGAAGAATCGACATAATTTGCGCCGCAAAATGCACGAGCTATTCTTATACCCCATAGGGTGTCGGGCGTAGCACATTTGAAATCCAAGGGTGCTAAATGCGGACCAGTCACGGCTCTCCGGGGCCAAATTGTGACTGAAAAAAACACTGTAAATACCAAATGTGGTTTTCTATTTTTTACAGATGATATTATTAATCAGTGGCATAAAATGGTTATTTTGCACCGCAAAAGTGTGAGTATGACTATTCAAATGTCTATAATCTAAGACTATGCGATAAGAATGATCAGGTTTCAGAACAGGAAGAAGGGGATTGTTTATTTAAGATGCACAGGGCTCAATTACTCCCTGGTACTCCAGTTGAGAAAGAATTTCCTTAACGACTGCCTTTGCATTCCACTTAATATGATACTGAGGTTGCACTTAAGGGGTGGACTGTAAAGGAATAATGTGATACGGAGAATCTATATCTCAACATGTATGATTATGGTAAAGAGCAGGGGCCAAAGTAAAGCCCCATTCCGAAGCATAGGCCTGTTTGACTTTGTCAGGATTATTTGATGTGAGAAAGAAGGGAGAATGACATCCTCACCCTGTGAGAATGCAAGAACAAAAGGTGGTGGCCAGTCGACCTCTGCCAAAAGACTCATAAGACATAGTTAAAATGTCCCAGAAGATTGTTTTAATGGTGCTTTTAACGTCACCTTAAATTTGAATATTCAAGATATATAGTCTGTCTATAGGGGCCACAGGGGTGTTCAAGGTTTCAACTGTAATAAATGTCAGTTGCTTTCGCCACCAGAAACTGGTGGAGATTCTGGCATACTATTGTGACCTCTGTGCTGTCGAGGAGAGTCCCCGCCCATCTCCTGTTCAGGAGCAGTGTTCTCACAGTGTGTGGCATATTTCACTGTTAACGATGTAACTTTTTTTTTTATTTAAAAGAGGCCTTATGAGGAGGAGGTCTATCATCTTTCTTTATCTTCACTTCAGACAAGCTATGTTTCTCCCTTTTCAGTTGTACATACTCTGGTGGTCTACAATCAAATCGCCCTCCTCTATCATACTGATGTTCAGATGCTTCCTGAAAGAAACGAGGAGAATGGGTGTCAGGGACTTGATACCTATCAGGAGTTGTATTGTTTGTGCGATCATGAAAATCATATCACCATTCAAAATATTCAGGGGGCAGAGTACCTCCGCGCTGTCTAGGCTTTTGTTGTTTAGTTTTGTCCCATGGTTTCTTAGGAAACTTATGGCCGGCCTGGCGTCTTTTTTGGAACCAGGCTTACCAACTGTTGGTCTGGTCCCCAGACTATTGCATCCCAAATACGTATATACATCCGCAATAATGAGCGGCAACTCTCGTTCATGGTCGGCAACAGTTATCGAGACAAGTGGCTGGCGAATGGCCAAGGACGCTACTTCACCTATAACATTAGAAAGAATAATTTCGGAGATGAGAGGGGAAATTTCCCCAAATCGAGGGCAGGACCTGCCCCATGTTCATGCTGTATTTATGTTAGGACATTCGGTAGAACGGCCATCGAGGGAGTGCCATGACAAGGAGTGTTAACAATACCAAAAATAGTCCCAGAGGTATTACAATTAACCCTGGGTGGAGTTCACGGAGTTGCACTACACGGAACTCGGCGAAGTGGCAAAAAAAACGTCGCACTAGGCGGAGCTCCGCAAGCGGCGGATTTCCATAGAAAAATGCTGTTCGCGATGATTGCACAGTGCCGGGTGCGTGTCTGCACTGTGCAATCATTGCGAACGGCACCTTGCACAGCGCAAGCGGTCCCTTCTTTCCTTTTCTGCCGCTCGAGTAGATTTTTACTCGAGCAGGGGCCAAAGTAAAGCCCCATTCCGAAGCATAGGCCTGTTTGATTTTGTCAGGATTATTTGATGTGAGAAAGAAGGGAGAATGACATCCTCACCCTGTGAGAATGCAAGAACAAAAGGTGGTGGCCAGTCGACCTCTGCCAAAAGACTCATAAGACATAGTTAAAATGTCCCAGAAGATTGTTTTAATGGTGCTTTTAACGTCACCTTAAATTTGAATATTCAAGATATATAGTCTGTCTATAGGGGCCACAGGGGTGTTCAAGGTTTCAACTGTAATAAATGTCAGTTGCTTTCGCCACCAGAAACTGGTGGAGATTCTGGCATACTATTGTGACCTCTGTGCTGTCGAGGAGAGTCCCCGCCCATCTCCTGTTCAGGAGCAGTGTTCTCACAGTGTGTGGCATATTTCACTGTTAACGATGTAACTTTTTTTTTTATTTAAAAGAGGCCTTATGAGGAGGAGGTCTATCATCTTTCTTTATCTTCACTTCAGACAAGCTATGTTTCTCCCTTTTCAGTTGTACATACTCTGGTGGTCTACAATCAAATCGCCCTCCTCTATCATACTGATGTTCAGATGCTTCCTGAAAGAAACGAGGAGAATGGGTGTCAGGGACTTGATACCTATCAGGAGTTGTATTGTTTGTGCGATCATGAAAATCATATCACCATTCAAAATATTCAGGGGGCAGAGTACCTCCGCGCTGTCTAGGCTTTTGTTGTTTAGTTTTGTCCCATGGTTTCTTAGGAAACTTATGGCCGGCCTGGCGTCTTTTTTGGAACCAGGCTTACCAACTGTTGGTCTGGTCCCCAGACTATTGCATCCCAAATACGTATATACATCCGCAATAATGAGCGGCAACTCTCGTTCATGGTCGGCAACAGTTATCGAGACAAGTGGCTGGCGAATGGCCAAGGACGCTACTTCACCTATAACATTAGAAAGAATAATTTCGGAGATGAGAGGGGAAATTTCCCCAAATCGAGGGCAGGACCTGCCCCATGTTCATGCTGTATTTATGTTAGGACATTCGGTAGAACGGCCATCGAGGGAGTGCCATGACAAGGAGTGTTAACAATACCAAAAATAGTCCCAGAGGTATTACAATTAACCCTGGGTGGAGTTCATGGAGTTGCACTACACGGAACTCGGCGAAGTGGCAAAAAAAACGTCGCACTAGGCGGAGCTCCGCAAGCGGCGGATTTCCATAGAAAAATGCTGTTCGCGATGATTGCACAGTGCCGGGTGCGTGTCTGCACTGTGCAATCATTGCGAACGGCACCTTGCACAGCGCAAGCGGTCCCTTCTTTCCTTTTCTGCCGCTCGAGTAGATTTTTACTCGAGCGACAGCTTTCTCAATGTGAACGGACAGTTTCTCAACACGAGCGGTCGCGAGTATATGCGACCACTTGCAATGAGAAACCTGACACCCCCACGTTGAAAAATCTCGCCGGGATGTGGATTTTTTCACACTCGCGCTCGCCAGCTTGATGTTGGTGAACGTGAGCGAGGAAAAAAATGAAGCGGAGTTTTTCGGAGCTCCACGTAACGCAGAGGGCGAAAAACTCTGCAAACTCCTCGAGCGAAGTGGAGTTCACCGCCCAGGGGTAATTTCAGCGATATTGGGAACCAGACCATTCAATCCATCAACTGACTTGTAAAGCGCAACTACTCGTCCATAAGCATCTCAAGGTGCTGGAAGAGGGTCAAAGGGGGGCTGCTGATTTGCCGAAAGCACTGTGGTTCAGTCGAAGAGCCAGTTCTTGAGTTCCTTCCTGAAATGAGGCAGTGACGGTGATAGGCTGAGTTGGAGAGGCAGGGTGTCCCAGGTCTTTGCTGCGAGGTAGGCGGAGGATCTTCCTCCAGTCGTAGTCTTGTGGATATGAGGGACGGTGGGCAAGCCCAGATGAGTAGAACACGTTTTTGTGCATGGTCTGTGGGTGTGGGGGTCCAAGGTCTGGGTGCCACCATGAGTCGTCCCAGGCAGCGTCTTCGCAGCTTTGACTACAGGACGTACCTGACTAAATCGCATGCCGAAGGAGATAAAGCTGGGACACTACTGGCCTGGTTAGCAAACCCGCTAAAAACAGTCATCCGATTTTAGCCTTAAGAGGAGAGGAGGGCCGCATAGGTACCACACAACCGGACATTCTGGACGGCTTTAGGTCCTACTACGCGCAATTGTACAAAAGCGCGTTAATGGCACAGGGAGAGGAAATAGAGGCATTTCTAGATGAGCTGCAACTACCTCGGCTGGAACAAGAGCAAGCAGACGCCCTAGGCGGTCAAATAGAATTGGCGGAAACAAGAGGAGCTGTGAAACGGATGGCTCGTAATAAAACTCCGCGCTTGGACGGCCTGCCCATAGAGTTTTATGGACGATACCTGGAGCAACTGGCTCCAAGGCTCCAAATTGTCTATAATGAAGCCAGGGACAGGGGACGGCTCCCGCGATCCATGCGTGAAGCCATAATGATCCCCTTACTGAAGCCACGTAGGGAAAGCACTGACCCGGCGTCCTACCGGCCTCTGTCCATGCTAACAACGGACTACAAGATTCTAAGCACGGTACTGGCGACCAGGTTGTTGAACCACATGCAAGAACTGATCCACAAGGATCAGTCTGGGTTTATACCCACCCGTAACACCACTCACAACATCCGGCGGTTGATTGGGCTGGTGAATGACCCTCCGTCCGAGGCGCGGGCGCCCCTAGTATTGTCAGTGGACATTGAAAAGGCTTTTGATAGCCTGGAGTGGGAATATTTGTACAAAGTGATGCGGTGTTTCGGCCTGGGTGAGGACTACATACACTGGACAAAAGTGCTGTATTCCTCGGCGAGTGCACGAGTGAAAGTGGGCACGCTGGTATCACAACAGTATGAGGTGTGTCGCGGCACCCGGCAAGGATGCGCATTATCCCCCCTGCTGTTTGCATTGGCGGTGGAGCCTCTTGTGGCCATGGCTAGGATGGGCAACCATTACAGTGGTTTGGATTTCAGAGGGAACCGCCACTTTATCTCGCTGTACGTGGACGACCTCCTCCTTTTTCTGGAGAACTCCGACAGTGCGGTAGAGGGCGCGGAAAGACTCCTGGAGCGCTTCGTCAGGTTATCTGGCCTCAGGGTTAATTGGGCTAAGACCTGTCTGTTCCCCCTACGGCGGGAGGAGGAGCAGTCCCCCACCTGCCAGTTGATTAGAAGGGAGCCTAGTTGCCTGGACTACCTTGGGGTACACGTATACCATGACGCCGCGAACTTGTTGGAGGGCAACTTAGGACGCTGCATCCGTGCCCTACGAAGCAGTATGTCATTCTGGACCACCCTGCCGCTGTCAGTAACGGGCCGCATATCTCTTCTGAAGATGATAGCCTTGCCCCGATTGTTATATTACTTCAGGACACTCCCAGTTTGGGTGCCTGGAACGATCTTTAAGCAACTAAAGTCGCTGATAACATCCTTCCTGTGGGGCTCGGGCAGACGCAGAATAGCGTTAGCGATGCTGAACCGTCCAAAAGACGAAGGGGGCCTGGCGGTCCCGAACTTCGAGCTCTATTATCTAGCAGCACAACTGCAGTCCTTCACGCAGGAGGTAGCGAGGGTATACCGCGGTCCGGAGCGGGAGAGAGACAACGGCACTCGCCGTCATGTGTTGGCCTACATCACCCTACAACAGAGATTGGCACTCAATGATCTGTCCCAGGAGGAGCGCACGTTCCGCCTATGCTGGAACAGCTCACAGAGGCGCGCAGGAATCAGACACCCATATGCGCCCGAAATCCCACTAGGCATGGTGACAGCACTCCCGCATGGGGGTGATTGGTCGAGGCTGCAGCTGTGGGAGGAGGCGGGTCTGCAGATGGTGGGGGACCTGTACGATGACGGAGTGCTGTCCCCGTTCCAGACATTGCAAGACCGCTACGACCTCCCGAGAGGAGATTACTTGCTGCACGCGGCGGTGGTGAGAGCCATACAGGCACATTGGGGGGAGGGATTAGTCGAGCCCGCGACGACGCTGGCGTGCCAATACGCAATGATGTCGGCTGGCACCTTCAAAGCAGTGACGTGTCTATACTCACGGATGCTGAACGACACCCTTCAGACCTTGGCTGCGTTAAAAAACAAGTGGGAGCTGGACCTGCAGGTGGAAATCCCGGACACCACGTGGACGCAGCTAGTGCGAAGAGCCAGAAAAAGCACGAGAAATGCACGATTTCAACTGATTCATTTCTATGTGCTCCATAGAGCATACCTTACCCCAGGAAAAATAAGGAAATACTTTGGGGCTGAGGAAGCTGCTTGCCCTAGATGTAACAAGATAGGAGCAGATCTGATCCACATGTTGAGGGCTTGCCCACACCTGCAGGAGTACTGGAGGGAGATAGGCAACACATTGAATGAAGTAGCAGACAGAGACTTACAGTACGACGAAGCCGTTAGTGTACTCCACTGGTTCCCGCACGCGCCCAAGAATAAAATATCCAGCAAGTTTATAGACAAGGGCCTACTATTGGCAAAGAGGGAGGTGACTAAGGGGTGGAAGTCGAAGGTAGGTCCAACACACCGGAGATGGCTGAACGAATTCCTAAAATGGGCGGCTAGTGAGAGCACACTCAGATATCAACTAGCTCGCCGCAAACCAGATGAGCGAGCTCAGGAAGCGGCGATGGAATGGGAAATTTTAGTGCAGGCCTTGCGTGACAGCCTAACTATGGGGGAGGAAGACGAGGAATCTGATGATGCAGTCGATGCAGTCGTGGTACCGGCTCCCCTGCCAGTCACACACGCTTAGTAATTAATGGAACTCTCCTGCTAACCACCACACATACCGACTCTTCCTGGCTAGGCGCTATGGGGGGGACACTGGGGGGGGAGGACCGAGGGAGGGATTGCAAGTCCAAACTTAATGGAAGAAGAATGCGAGATCCATGAGAATCTTGGGGGTGAGGGGGGTTAACTTTAAAAGCAGGCAGCGGATTTCCCCACTAGACGACCGTACTTGTAAGAAATGTAAAGATGTAACATATGGCTAAGTGGCGCCGCCCGGCCTCCGGGATGTGGGCAGTACGGCTGTGTGTACCGCACGGATGTATGACTAAGGGGGGCGAGAAATCTGCGTTAATGGCATTTATCCTGAGTGTTATACAGTATATTGGGACCTGCAATAAAAATGGTTTGACAAAAAAAAAAATGAGTCGTCCCAGGCAGAGGGGGTGGTGCCCAGGATAAGGACTTCAGTCTTCTCTGAGTTGAGCTTGAGGCAGCTGTCCTTCATCCAGGTAGCGAAGAGTCCTTCATCCCGTCGTGGAAATTGTTCTTGGCGACTGCGGGTTCGTTGGTGAGGGAGATCAATTAGGTGTCGTCTACATCGGAGACTATGTTGAGTCCATGATTCCTGATGATGGCTGCAAGCGGGGCCATGTAGATGTTGAAGAGAGTGGGGTTTAGGGAGGAGCCTTGTGGCACTCCGCAGCTGATGTCTGTGGGTTCAGAGTAGAACAGAGGTAGTCTGACTCTCTGTGTTCGACCAGTGAAGAAGGAGCGGATCCATTCCAGGGCTTTGTCATGGATGCAGGTGTTTTGGAGTCTTGTGCATATGATACAGTGGGAGATAGTGTTGAAGGCGGCCAAGAGGTCTAGGAGGATGAGGGCTGCAGTTTTGCCTCAGTTATGGAGGGTGTGGACATAGTCTGTGGTGGCAAGGAGGGTGTGTCGGTTCTGTGGTTGCTTCAGAAGCCACATTGGGAGAGGTCCATGATGTGGTTTGCTTCGATGAACTTCGAAAGTGGGCTTTGATAACCTTCTTGATGAGCTTGGCTGGGAAAGGGAGCAGGGAGATGGGTCTGAAGTTCTTGAGGTCCATTGGGCCGGCAAAGGGTTTCTTCAGCAAAGGGTTGATCTCTACATGTTTCCAGACTTCCGGGAAGGTGGTTGAGTTGATAGAGCAGTTGATGGTGCGGCAGAGTTCGGGCGTGATGGAGGTGCCGGCTCTGTTGAAGATGTGTTGAGAGCGGTAGTCCGAGTGTGCTCCAGAGTGGATGCTCTTCATCATCTTGAGGGTGTTGTTAGCGGTAAGGGGAGTTCAGCTGAGCAGGGTCTGCTGGGGTCCAGTGTCATTGGATTCAGTTGTTGTGGGTGGGGTCAAAGGGTCTTGAGTAGCAAGGCTGTTGAAGCTGTCGTAGATCTCCTTAATCAGGCTGGGGAAGAAGGCGCCAAGGTTGTTCAGAAGTCTTGGGAGGAAGGGATGTCTGCTGTCTCAGTGCTGGGTTTGGCAAATTCTTTGACCACAGCGAAACGTTCTTTGCTATTGAGTGCGTTCGCATTGATCCTTTCTTGTAAGGCCACTTTCTTTGTTGTTCTGATGAGGTTGTGGTGTGTGGTGACAGCGGTTTTGAAGGCTGAGTGATCTTCTGGGGACTTGATGCTCCTCCATCTCTTCTTGAGCCATTGACGAGTGCATCGAGACTCATGAAGGTGGGAGAGAAACAGCAGGTTTTTTTGGAGTGTCGCTTACTTGGGGCTTTCTTGAGGGGAGTAGTTGGAGATCCATCAATGAAGGTTGCATGGTGAGGTATTAGTGTCTGCGGATTTCAGTAGTGGGGTTTTGCTGAGGGTGGTGGTGAGCTGTTCTTCAGAAGCTTGTTCCAACTTCCGTGAGGGTAGAGGTGAGAGTCGTGGTGTACAATGGGTTTGGTGAAGAAGTGGACGCAGTGGTGGTCGGTCCAAAGGAGCTCAGAGATATGGCTGACATTGTCACTAGCGGAGAAGAGGGGGTTTTGCGTGTGTCCTGCTGAGTGGGTTGGGGGAGGTGACCCATTGTTTGAGAAAGTTGACTTGCTGAGGAGGATGTAGTCTGTAGAGGCGATAGCATGGGGTGCGATAAAGTTGATGATGGAGTCGCTGAAGGTTGGATGGGTCTGGGGGGTCTGTAGATGAGGGTGCTGTGGAGGGTGGTATCCAGGTTAGTCTGGACCTGGAAGTGGAGGTGCTCCATGTTGGTCGAGTGGTCGTCCGAGTGGGTGGTGAGGCGGAGGGTGCTTTTGTGTACGATGGTGATGCCTCCACCTGGTTTGTTGATGCAGTCCTTGTAAATGATCTTGTAGCTACCTGGGATGGCGGTGGAGATGTCTGGGGCAGAGGTAGTGTTCATCCAAGTTTCCATAAGGAAGGCGATGTCGGGCTAGACTGAGTCGAGTAGGTTCCAGATCTCTATGGTATGTTTGTGGAGGGAGAGTGTATTGAGCAGGATACAGCTGAGGCAGTCAAATCCAATATTTGTTGTGCTGTGGGTGGGGCTGGTGTGCAGTGGCAGACGACGGTACAGCTGCAGTTTCTGCAGGAAAAAGGTTGTGATTCGGCGATGCCCTGAGGCAGGCAGGGTGGCGTCCGGTGTTGAGGGCATGGAAGGTTCTGGCGTTGTATCTGTGGATGGTCCGAGGACCAGGGTCCATGGTGCTTAGTGCAGTCCAGGGGCCTTCGGCGTACCCCGCTGCATGTCCGGACAGCAGACATCGTTAAGTAGCTGAGGGGGAGGGCTGGACAGCAGGGAGGTTGGAACAGCGGGAAGCGGCGCTGGTGGGGGCAGGGCCACGTGGCATGAGCACGGCAGGGACACGGCCAGGAAAAGGTGCAAAAGTGACAAGAGGACAAAGTGGAAAAAATGCAGAGTGCATGAAAGTGTCAGAAAAGCAAAAAGTGAAAGAGGAAAAGAGGAAAAAAGAGATCAGGGGAAGAAGCAGAACTGCAGAGAGACAATAGGCTGCTGACAGACCAGTCAATGGCTGTTATGTTATGTTAGTAGGAGCTTATAAAGTGCACGGTCACCAGATAGGTTTCATGGCTGGCAGTCCCAATCAGTTCGCCCCAGGGCGTGAGTCAGCAGTCACTCATTGGCAGTCTCTGGGTGGATTTCAGGCCCTGCAGGGGCAGCAGGAAGGGGCCACAACAGCATACGGGCCCCAGGATGTCAGTGAACAAACTCCAGGGCCGCCACTGCCTGTGCGGCGAGAACCGCTGGCCAGCCGCAGCGGCACGGCACCCAAGATTCCGGCTGTGACCGAGGCCCGCGCTCGGTCCAGAATCCTGACCCGTGGATCCGCACTGGTGAGGTACGGCTGGCACACCCCACCCCGCCCAGGACACCCCAGCAGACGCTAGTAACTGGGGCAGGCACTGCAGCACCAGCTCCCCTGCAGCTGCCTGAGATTTTGGCAGGAGCAGCGGCAGAGAAGTGCCCCACCATGCAGCCTTTCAGTTACGCTGCCTGGGCTCCCCACTAGTCCCAATCAAGGCTGTGCAGCGGCTGCAAGCTACAAAGGAGGCAGGAAGTAGGAAGAATAGGGATAAGGATGTCCCCGGGAAGGCCGGCTACAAGAAGGAACAGGTTCTCCAGGAAGTCCCTCAGCAAGTGTCCCTATTGACCATTGGGAAAGCACATAGTAAGAATTCTGTGCTGGTCTTGTGGTCCCGTAAGGGAAAACATAGCTTCAAGTTGGTCTATTTTCTGGGCTATCCAAAATGGAATTTCTTCAAGATTTATGGTCCATTTGCTCATAACTGAATTAACAACCACAGGACTGATCACAGCCCAGCAGGCAATAAGGTGTGAAAATAAATTGCGGAAGACATTTATATAGGTCGACTATAACATTATATAAAACATGTCTGAGCCAAATTGAGCGCATTTAAATCTGGTTATGGAGTATAACAAGGCAACGTCGGCCATGTGGCCCCATCATTACTTAAGGGCCCATTCGAACATTTCCAAGGACATCGGGGAGGGCGCCATTAAATCAGGTTTGGTGTTCCTAAACCGTAAGAGCAACTTCAAGAAGTGCATATGGACGATACGCAACTGGTGCCTGTGGCACGTTATAATCATGAAAAGTATTATCATTAGCGCCTACAGACGGAAATGTGGCAGAGGAATAAAAAACTTCAAAGCAGAACGCTACGTCTGCCTCTCTACAAAAGACACAGAAGCTTACGCATCAGGGTACTCCATGTTAAAGCAAATGTTGAGTAACTGCCAGACGGCAGTTAACATTAGTAGCCACAGGTTGAGCCATAGCTAACTTGATAAGAATTTAAAGTGTAGCACAAAAAGGGTAGAAACCTTTTAATATTCAAACTTGAAAAGCCAACAGAACTAGGTGCTGCCTAATAACTGTGGAGGAAAAAAACTCTAACACCAAGGACGTCTCCGGGAAAAAGGGGCTAGGGTTTTGTTGACAAGCTCTACTTAGGGTTCCCGCATGTAAGTGCCAGACCAAACATTGGCGACACCATGTTGTAGGGATTCTGCTCTGGAACAGAACTATGCTTGGAACCATAGAACATCAGTATTTAGGGACTGAATCACCATACGACCTCAGTAGACATGAGCCAGAGTCAGACTAGCTATAGTGCCTCACTTGCACTCCTAACTTTACCAGAGAAACAAGTGAATTGGCACACCAGAACAAAACACGCTTGACCCTCTCAGGTATTGCGGTAACAGAACACACACTTTGACTCTCACACATGTACTTGTCCACAATAAGATAAACAAGAGACACAAAGGAAATTTATAATATATATTCAAACTATCATGCTCTGAAATGCAGTATACGTGCCACAATTAGAAAACAAATGCATAATGAAAATACTGTTAGAATGGTTAATAATCGATAAACCATGAGAAGTGCTGTCCTTTTATAGGACAGAGTAACCTAACCCCCCTCCCCTGCTACTAAAGCTAAATTATTTTAAGACTCAGCTGGTAAGGCACCGAGGGGAGGCAGTGGGGGAGTGGGGTGTTCGGGGTGTTAATGTGGTTTACATAACATTTGCTGCAAAGCTAGCTTCCGCTGAATGTTGATGCCAAACTGATAGTCACTCTCATATTTTTCAAGTGTTATCTTTATTGATGAGGTAATAATAAAAATAAAAAAAATAATTTAAATATAAAGCTAAATTATTATATGTGAAAGATCTCTGGGATTACGGGCAGACCCCAAGGAATTCTTAACTGCCGCCATCGGCCAATTAAATTCAGTAAATGATCGATTGACATTCACTTTTAACATTGATAACACCAAAATGTACTTTTTGGAGGTTTTGATTTACATCAAGGACCGGATAATTGAATCCACTATATATAGGAAAGCCACTGACCGTAACAATTTATTACACCATAACCGCTTTCACCAACCAGCTCTCAAAGCGCACTTACCATACTTTCAAATGCTTAGTATCAAGAGAATTGTGTCGGATCCCGAACTACTCTCAGAAAACATTTCCAACATGTGGAGCGTGTCCGCAATTGTGGTTACCCCAAACATACTTTGACTGAAGCCCGCAATAGAGTGACTTCAATTTCCTGTACGCAATTGCTGACTACACAAAAGTGACCCACAGAAACATCCAGGACAGTAATAGTGACCACATTTTCTACTGAGAGCAGAAACATCAAAAGGGTTACACTAAAACATTGGCCCATGCTTCAAGTGGAACCTGATTTGCAAAACATTTTTGCAGACAAACCTTTATTTGCATATGAGAGGAGCAGGAAGTTTTAAGCCCATGATCACAACACTATCCCTTGCTTTAACTGTGGGAACTGCAACAACATCATCCAGGGAAACATCATTAGCCATCCAACTAAGGGGCACAACATCAAATTATACACCACAGCCACTTGTGACTCAAAGAATTTAGTGTATTTACTGAAGTGTCCCTGTCGGCTGGTATACATTGGTAAGACTGAAAGAAAAATCAAGATCAGATTCAACGAACACAAAAGCAACATCAGAAATAAAAATCCCAAATCAGTTGTGGCTAAACGCTTCACAAATTTCCATCAGTGAAATCAGTGAACTATGTTTTCTTGTGTGTGAAGTTGTTGACATCAAGGATGGTAGAGACAACCGAAAATTCTTGTTGCAACGTGAAACATTCTGGATTAAAAAGATGAATTCAATGATGCCTCACGGTCTTAATGATTTAATCGAATACAGTTGTTTTTTGTGATGAATTGGGTTTGCAAACAGCAGTGCCTATGCATATCTTTCATTGTTATACTGTTGTGAACTGGGTTTGCAACAGCAGTATAGATGTAGATTTTCTATTGTCACATTGTTGCTTTTCCTTCTACTTTTTAATTTAACTTACGTTTTTTCCCTCCCATATTTCCATTCATGGTCACAATTTCTATTGTTATACTGTCGTGACCTGGGTTTGTAGCAGCAGTACAGATGTAAACTTTCTATCGCTTTCCCATCTACATTTTATTTACGTTTGTCTCCCACTACACTTTTGATATTATTCATGGTCACGTAATGTTTACTTTCTTATGTTCTTTTATTGGATTAGCCAGCGTTACTTTCTTTATTCTCACCTCTTAACACTTCTTTACAGGTTGGAACCTAAAGTTTGTTTTCCTATTCTATCCCATATTTTCTTGCTTAGCCTATATTGTACTTATTTGCCTCTTTTCTTTGAATATTTTTTAATTAATCACAAGCTCCAATGAATTGATTGTTTTTACATTTGCTGTATTTGAACTCTTCTTATTTGGTACATTACGTGTTTCACCTCACTGAGATGGCAGCCACTTGCAATAATGTCCCAACACCTTTTTAACTTTCTATTCTTCATCACCTTTACTTTGGTTAAACAGTTTTCGATTTCCATAACTACATATGGCGTCGGGCAACATAAAACCTTAGTTCGAGTTCGGCCAATGATTGAGCACATATAACGTCTCATAAGCAAGGTAACTTGTTATATTTTATGTTAATGTTAGCCGTGTTACAGAAAGATCAACAGGCCTGGTCTCTGGGGACGTGGCCAAGCCGACTGCAATGGTGGACGCGTTTTGCTGAGGCTCCATGGGTTTATGTCTGTTTCACAGCGTCGATCCCAGCCACAAAACGGACGTTTAGTGACCGGAACTCACGGGGCATCTAGCACCGTTCCCCCGACTGTTACATGGTGGATTTCAAGCAAATTGCAAACTGCAGCCTTCCGAGAGCCCGTCATTGGATGAAAAGATGGCGGCCACCCGGAATCTCGCCCGTCATCCTAGAGGGGTCCAGACCTGGATAACAGCGTGCAAGGTTGGCAGGACCAGGCCACCACGATCGTAGGCGGCCCGCGCACCCGACAGCAATAGTCAGCCCACCCATTGCCGCGGGTTGTCACTCCGGACAGCGGGCAGCCCTGAAGAGTCCCGGCCGCGACCGCAGCGGTACGCAACAGCGATCGGACGCATTGGGACACGCAACGGCTGAATAACATCGGCGAGCGGAGGTGTGCTCTATAACGGGAGGCAAGCGATTGCCGGCTGACTTTCCCCCCCGTGCTGTAGGCCGCCGGGCCGCCATTTCAGCCGAGGTCGCCTGTCTCTAACATGGCGCCCGGCGGTGTTGACCGGTGAGCGTCCACAGGGAGAGAGCGGGACACTGGCCAACACTGGACGGATCGGCAGCACCGTACAGGCGGTGAGTGGTGGGGGTTAAACACCCCCACGGGGCCACCTGATATCGGGGGTTGTGGGGCGCCCCCTCACCACCGCTACAGCCCATCAGTACATATTGCCTGGCCCTAAGATGGCAAAGTGGCAGCCCGCTCGACACCAGGACGATAGCCTGACCCTCCACTGGGCCGGCAACTACCTACTCATCGATATCACCGCAAATCATTGGGGGCTTGAACTGATACTGGGAGGGGACTACAACTGCTCCAGGCTGTTAAGAGTGCTCATTGCCAAGCACAGTGGAGAGTGAAGGAGGGGGGTACCAGTGCCAGCAATAGTGGTCACCCACAGTGTAACCTATGCGGTGCCCGCCGCAGCGCGCAACAGAGTGGGGGATGCCTTCAGACAGACCGGCGGAAGCGCTCGCTGGGGAGCGCGCAGCATCCAGAACTTACCCCAGAAGGTAAAGCGGCCCCACGTGACACACGATGATCCCCGATCCTGCATCGCGCGGACCCAAGCACGACTGGACTGTACGGGTGCCACGATGGGGAAACCTAGAACCACACAGACCACTGCGCCCAAAAACATGCTGTGAGACCGGCCTCACGGCGTTGCCCTCTCCATCATCCCGCCAACCTGCAACCACCCTCAAGACACGACATCCCCGACTCCGGCCGCCCCAGCCACCCCCGATCCACGGGCCGGCCAGAGACCTGACAGACTCAACACCCTACCACGCATGCCCAACCGAGGGAGCGGGAACCCTCGAGCCAGACCCAGAGGCGCCAGCCCAGTCACACCTCGGGTCGCCTTCCCCGAGAGGACTCAATCGGCCACCAGGCCCCTGGGGAGCAGGCGCCTCCCCTACCGAGCGTCTGGGGTCCCTCCCAGACCCACCTGAAAGGACCAAAGAAGTGAGCGGCAGGAAATCCCGCCGACCCCCCTCCGTCACCCCAGTCCCCCCCCTGCGAGCACTCCGGACTTCAAAGAACCAGCGGAGTATAACAAGGGGTGCCGGAGGAACAAGGACAGAGAAGACCTGGAACCATCTGAGCCTGCTGACGCTGTCGCGGCTCCTGAACGCTGAAGTCACCTGGGCCTGCTGAGTGACTCGCGGCCTCTTGCTATTGAACCATCTGAGCCCTGCGGACGAGGTCGCGGCTCCCGAACACTGATCCACCTAGGCCTGCTGAGTGACTCGCGGCCCCCCAGCTATTGAACCATCTGAGCCCTGCGGACGGAATCGCGGCTCCTGAACTCCGACCACCTGTGCCTGCTGAGAGACTCGCGGCGCTCCCCTTGAGGACGACTCGATAAGAGATCGCCCAGAGACACGACACCCTCCAGCTCGAGGATTGTGAGCTTCCGCAGGGTATTTCGCAGAGACACTATCTTGAAAGACTGTCCCGCTACCCCCATTCCCCACGACTGATTTGTGGTACGTTGTGCCACTGCTGTACTATTTGCCTTTTGGGTCATAAAGATCCCTGAAATCATCGATAAAAGAACTTATCGTCCTACAAAGAATACGTGTGGTGTCCCTCTGTTCACAGTGCAGGTCAGGGTGTGCGCGCCTGGTTCGGCTTACTTGGGAGAGGTGGGTCGAAGGGGTGGGCAAGACGTGTATCGAACCCCCTTCCGGCGGGCGCCTTTCCAACATTTGGTGGCAGACGACGGGATCCGAGCCGACACCGAAGGAGAGCGTGCAGTAAACGACTGACGCACTACCAAACAGAAATGGAAGGAGAAACCTCCCTGGGTGCCACAGGTACCGAAATAAGCTCACCGTTCCGAGAAGATCAATTGGACTATTACACGCATAGAGAACTAAAACAGTTTTGCAAAGACCTTGGCATCGCTACCACCGGACTGAGCACAAAGGAAGACTACCAGAAAGTACTGAAAGCCTGGGTCGAGACGGGGGCGCCCCCGACCCAAACGGAAAGAGACTCTACCCATGAACAAACAAGCACCCCGGCGAGAAACAACGGACTAGAGGGGAACCTGTCCTCCGAGGAACTAGCGGACCGAGAGAGAAGCCGCAACCACGAACTGGAACTGGCAAAACTAAAAATCGAGGGAGAGATAAAACTGGCAGAGAAGAAGTTAGCCGTCGAGCAGTTACGGCTACAAGGGGAACTCGAAGAGAAGAGACTCCAAAGGGAGCACGACGAAAAGAAACTCCAGCTAGAACATGAACGCGGCCTGAAGGAAATTGAGTGGCGGGCTAGACACGAAAAGTCACAGCCGCCCGGGAATCCCCAGCCCGCCCCCGCCGGGGAAACCAAAGTTCACATCCCCAAGGATGTGGTCAAGGAGTATTATAAGAACGATGATATCCAGCAGTGGTTTAAAGCCTACGAAGTCGCCATGACCTCTCACCGAGTCCCGCAGAAGGATTGGGGGGCTGGCCTATGGGGCCGGTTCTTAAGCGAAGGAAGGGACACTCTGCTCGATCTGCCCTCCGCGATCATGAACTCCTACAGCCACATGAAGGAAGCCCTCGTGGGCCGGTACGGACTCACCCCCGAAATGTACCGACAACGGTTCCGAGATTGCAAAAAGATACCGGGAACCACGTGGGTCGAATACGTGAACTTTTACAGCCGAGCTCTGGACGGGTGGATCAAGGGCAGCAAGGTCTCCACCTTCGAAGAACTGTTCGATCTGATCGCCTGGGAACATTTAGAGGCCAATTGATTTATAGAACTGCGCCAGCATCTCCTAGACAGTAAACTCACCGACCCTCGGAAGCTGGCCGCTGAGGCTGATCGTTGGGTGAACACCCGGGCCACCCGGGGCCCCGTGGGGGACTACGGCCGCAACAGTCAGGGTCCCCCCCACCAGAGGGGCGGAGGGAACCACGGCCGACCAAGAGACTTTGCCGGGGAGTCCTCCACCAGCCCCCCCAGCAGCCCACCAGCGGCGGGTTCGGCCCAGTCTCCAGCCAGCACCGGAGCCCCAGGACGACCAGGTCCACGAGCTAGGATCACCTGCTTCCGCTGCCAGCAGCCCGGACACTACGCCAATGACCCCCAGTGTCCCCAGTATCAGCGAACCACAACGACCAACCCCACGACCCGGCAGATGGCCTCCGTGGCTCTGGGGGAAGAAATAGAAGACTCCGAGGAATGGGAACCGGCGGCCATGGCCCTGGTCTCCCTTGGTGATCGAGAAATGGTCCCCGGGACACCCTTGCCCGCCAACACAGAGAAATACCGACAGCAGGTGACTATCAACGGCCACCGAGTCGAGGGCCTTCGCGACACCGGGGCGAGTATCACCGCGGTCCACCACAGCCTAATTTCCGAAGACCAGATCCTAGCCGGGGCCCTCTGTCCGGTCGTATCCTCCGACAATTCTGAGAGCCTCTGCCAGATGGCCCTGGTGCCCTTCGAGTGGGGAGGGGTCTCCGGAGAACTGAAGGTAGCGGTCCGGACCTCGCAGCCCGTAGACTGCCTCCTGGGCAACGACCTGGAAAATTCCCCGTGGGGGCAGGTAGAACGAAGAGCCCACCTAGAGATGATGGGCCTACCGGAATGGGTCTGCGCCACCACACGCTCCATGACCGCACGAGTGGCCCCCTCCAAGGGCGGTGAAGCCCTCTTACCGAACACTTTCCCCGAGAACCGGGACCCCCTACCAGAAGCAGACAACCCTCCTTCCGAGGAAGAAGGAGACACTAACCCAGGGGAAGGACCGGAACCTTCCGCCCCAGAGGCCCCGATGGAACCCGAAGAACTGCCCGAGTTGGCCCAGTGGCACTGCGCAGGGGGGGCCCTCCCGCGAAGAGTTCTGCCAGGAACAGACCACTTGCCCCTCCCTCGAGGGACTTAGACAACAAGCCGAAGCCCAGGTCGCCGGTGATCAAACCGGAACCCATTGGGTTTATTGGGACAATGGCCTCCTCTACAGCGAGCAAAAGTCCGCCGAGCTAGGCGCAGCACGAGTACTGGTGGTACCCCTGCGGTTCCGGAGCCTCCTCCTGGGCCTGGCCCACGATGTACCCTTGGCAGGACACTTAGGCCAAGACAAGACATACCAGCGATTGGTGACCCTCTTCTATTGGCCCAAGATGCGAGCGAATGTAGAAACACACTGCAAGTCCTGCCTCACGTGCCAGGGCAGTGGGAAGAGTGGCGGAAAACGCAAAGCTCCCTTACAACCGTTCCCCGTTGTAAGTACCCCGTTCGAGCGGGTCGGCATCGACATCGTGGGACCCCTGGATCCGAAGACCGCCCAGGGCCACAGATTCATCCTCGTCCTGGTGGACCATGCCACCCGCTACCCCGAGGCCATCCCCCTCCTCACCGTGACGGCTCCCGTGGTGGGCCGGGCTCTCATGGGGATCTTCTCCCGGGTCGGATTTCCCCGCGAGGTTGTGAGTGATCGCGGCACGAACTTTATATCCCGCTACATGAAGTCCCTGTGGCAGCAGTGCGGAGTCACGTATAAATTCACGACCCCCTACCACCCCCAGGGCAACGGCCTGGTGGAACGCTTCAACCGAACTCTGAAGGGAATGATCCTGGGCCTCGAAGAGCCCCTGCGCCGGAAATGGGACGTCCTCCTCCCTTGCCTCCTGTTCGCGTACCGGGAGGTTCCCCAAAAGTCTCTGGGGTTCAGCCCCTTCGAACTGCTGTACGGACATCCCGTTCGAGGGCCCCTAAGCCTGGTCAAAGAGGGCTGGGAGACAAGCCCCCGGGGGACACCCCCAGATGTGTTCCGCTACATCCTGGCGCTCCGCAACCAGACAAGGAAGTTTAGGGAACTTGCAGAGGCTAACCTCGAGGCCAGCCAAGAAGAAATGAAGCGCTGGTATGACCAGAACGCAACCTTGGTCGAGTTCCAGCCGGGCCAGCAGGTTTGGGTCATGGCTCCGGTGAGACCCTGCGCCCTACAAGACAAATGGACTGGTCCATTCAAGGTGGTCGAACGGAGGAGCCAGGTCACGTATCTGGTCAACGTACAATCCCCACGGAACCCCCTCCGGGTCCTCCACGTAAACCGTCTCAAGCCCCACTTCGTAAGGACAGAACTGAGTTTGCTACTGGCCACCGATGAGGGGGCAGAGGAGGACACTGAACCCCTGCCCGATCTCCTGTGCACAAAAGAACTGGACGGTTCCGTGGAGGGTGTGAAACTGTCGGACACCCTCACTCCCCAGCAGGCCGACGACTGCCGCCAGCTGCTCGGACAATTTGCAGACCTTTTCTCCCTCATTCCAAGGGTGACCGACTGGTGTGTCCACGACGTGGACACCGGCGACTGCCCGCCTGTGAGACACCGAGCCTACCGGGTGCCTGACCGGGTCCGCACCTGCATCAAGACGGAGGTACAGAAAATGCTCAACCTAGGGGTCATCGAGCCCTCCGACAGCCCCTGGGCCAGCCCGGTGGTTCTGGTCCCGAAGGCTGCCTCCCCAGGGGTCGCCCCCGAACTAAGATTCTGTGTAGACTATCGGGGGCTCAATGCGGTCACCCGCGCAGACGCTCACCCTATTCCCCGAGCCGACGAGCTCATCGACCGCCTGGGGGCCGCCCAGTTCCTCAGCACTTTCGACCTGACCTGCGGGTACTGGCAGATCGCTCTCACGGAAGGGGCGAAGGAGCGCTCTGCCTTCTCCACGCCAGATGGCCACTACCGCTTCAGGGTCATGCCGTTCGGGATGAAAAACGCCCCAGCCACGTTCCAGCGGTTGGTGAACAAGGTCCTGGCCGGACTCGAGGAGTTCAGCGCAGCGTACCTTGACGACATCGCCGTATTCAGCTCTCAATGGCACGAGCATCTCCAGCACCTCCGACAAGTACTAATGGCCCTGCGCCAAGCGGGCCTGACAGTGAAAGCCAGCAAATGCCAGCTCGGACAAGGCTCCGTGGTCTACCTGGGGCATCAGGTGGGCAGCGGCCAGGTCGCCCCTCTCCAGCCGAAGATCGATGCCATCAAGTCCTGGGAGCCCCCCACCACGCAGACAGAGGTTCGGGCCTTCCTGGGCCTTACGGGGTACTACCGGAGGTTCCTTAAAAATTATGGTAGTATCGCAGGGCCCCTCACAGAGTTGACCTCCAAAAAGCTTCCGCAGAAGGTGCAGTGGACCCCCCAGTGCCAGCAGGCGTTCGACGCCTTGAAAACCGCCATGTGCACCGCTCCCGTACTCAAGGCCCCCGACTACTCCCGAGAGTTCGTGGTCCAGACCGACGCATCCGAACATGGCATCGGGGCCGTGCTCTCGCAGTTCGACGACAAGGGCATTGATCAGCCCATAGCCTTCATCAGCCGAAGGCTGCTGCCGAGAGAGCAGCGTTGGAGCACTATAGAGCGAGAGGCCTTTGCCGTAGTCTGGGCCCTCAAGAAACTGCGGCCCTACTTGTTCGGAACCCATTTTCGAGTACAGACGGACCACCGGCCCTTGCAGTGGCTAATGCGGATGAGGGGGGAGAACCCCAAGCTACTACGATGGTCCATCTCTCTCCAAGGGATGGATTTCACTGTAGAACATCGCCCCGGGACGGATCATGCCAACGCCGACGGCCTGTCCCGGTTCTTCCGCTTCGGCGAGGAGAACCCCCCAGTGGATGGGTAGTTCTCCACGCCTTTCAGCTGGGGGGGACGCGTGTGAGACCGGCCTCACGGCGTTGCCCTCTCCATCATCCCGCCAACCTGCAACCACCCTCAAGACACGACATCCCCGACTCCGGCCGCCCCAGCCACCCCCGATCCACGGGCCGGCCAGAGACCTGACAGACTCAACACCCTACCACGCATGCCCAACCGAGGGAGCGGGAATCCTCGAGCCAGACCCAGAGGCGCCAGCCCAGTCACACCTCGGGTCGCCTTCCCCGGGAGGACTCAATCGGCCACCAGGCCCCTGGGGAGCAGGCGCCTCCCCTACCGAGCGTCTGGGGTCCCTCCCAGACCCACCTGAAAGGACCAAAGAAGTGAGCGGCAGGAAATCCCGCCGACCCCCCTCCGTCACCCCAGTCCCCCCCCTGCGAGCACTCCGGACTTCAAAGAACCAGCGGAGTATAACAAGGGGTGCCGGAGGAACAAGGACAGAGAAGACCTGGAACCATCTGAGCCTGCTGACGCTGTCGCGGCTCCTGAACGCTGAAGTCACGTGGGCCTGCTGAGTGACTCGCGGCCTCTTGCTATTGAACCATCTGAGCCCTGCGGACGAGGTCGCGGCTCCCGAACACTGATCCACCTAGGCCTGCTGAGTGACTCGCGGCCCCCCAGCTATTGAACCATCTGAGCCCTGCGGACGGAATCGCGGCTCCTGAACTCCGACCACCTGTGCCTGCTGAGAGACTCGCGGCGCTCCCCTTGAGGACGACTCGAAAAGAGATCGCCCAGAGACACGACACCCTCCAGCTCGAGGATTGTGAGCTTCCGCAGGGTATTTCGCAGAGACACTATCTTGAAAGACTGTCCCGCTACCCCCATTCCCCACGACTGATTTGTGGTACGTTGTGCCACTGCTGTACTATTTGCCTTTTGGGTCATAAAGATCCCTGAAATCATCGATAAAAGAACTTATCGTCCTACAAAGAATACGTGTGGTGTCCCTCTGTTCACAGTGCAGGTCAGGGTGTGCGCGCCTGGTTCGGCTTACTTGGGAGAGGTGGGTCGAAGGGGTGGGCAAGACGTGTATCGAACCCCCTTCCGGCGGGCGCCTTTCCAACACATGCCACAATCCAAGACTGGGGCCGCACTGACAGCGACCCCTTCCGACATCTCCATATCGAACAAGCTTGACTGAGTGTTAGCAGCCATAGAACTTTCTCGAGTGTCTATGGAGGAGAGGCTTGGCACTTTGACGACTGACATCTCCCTCATCAAAGATGACCACCGGAAGCTGGCTGATAGGGTCAACGAAGGGGGTAAGATCATGGCGGACTTGCAGCCTGCAATGAAAGACCAGCAGAAGACGATTCGGGATGTCCTAAACCGCCTGTCTATAATGGTCCAGGCGCTGTAATATACGGGTGCTCGGATTACCAGAGGGGATTGAGGGACAAGACCCGGTGGGTCAGATGGAGGCATGGCTGAAGTCCTTTACCTCATCTGCAGACAGGTCAGCCTTCTTCTCCATTGAACGCGCTCACAGAGTCCCGGCGCGCAGACCCCAACCCGGAGCACCCCCGTGACCGATGCTCGTGAAGTTTCTACATTTTAGGGACCGAGATGCTGTGCTTAGGGCCACTAGACGAACCGCCCCCCTCCGAGTTGAGGACAAACAAGTGATGGTTTTCCCAGATTACGCGAGGGCAGTACAGCAGCAGAGATCGCTCTTTCTGGAGGTTAAGCGGCAGCTGCGGGCGAACAATATCCAGTACTCCCTTTTATTTCCTGCAAGACTCAGAATTGTCTACAAAGACTCAACCTTATTTTTTACATGTGCGGAGGAGGCGAGAGACTGGGCGGACATGCTCTGCCCACAGCAGGCCGGATCAGGAATAGAGCGAGGACAGAGGAACAGGGCGGCGATGCCCAGAAAATGCAACCCCAATAAGGGACCCAAGGGCAGGGACATTCTGGCAAGGAGCCCGGCGTTTGACTCCCCTGATCTAGAGCAGAATATGCAGGAGCGCCGGGACGCTCCCTGGGCTGTCTCGGCATTGCAGGCTTCCCCGCCCTCAGATGACATGGACAGACCCCCGCGCCTGTTTTCCTCCGCGGGCGAGGAGGACAGTGACGGAGCGTTGTCCAAGGGGGACTCCGTCACCCTGCCGCAGGTCACCCCCCAGACAGCAGATTTACGCAGGTTCACGACACCGAGGCTGCAACGGAGACACGGTAATGGGACTCTAGTAACGAATGGACACGGGCGGCCCTGCTCACAGCGGATCGAGGGAGAATCCCCCCCACATACACTGGTAGGTCTCTCATACTACTTGTGATCCTTCCAGAACCCGTCCATGGATCACCCTCGCATACACAAACCACCACCCCCAAGGTAATCAATTGTTTGTTGACACTCTCCTTCTTCCAGAGCATCAGTTTGGGCGTATCGCCCCCAGCGATAGGTCCCCAGTATTGGGACTGTTTCCTGACCCCAGTTCTTAGTTTACCCACTCCATTCACCAGGATCTCTGGTTACTCCCCAGATAAGGGGGCAGGGGCACGCACATACATCCCCAAGTAGTTACGCACATGCCACTCACTGGCTAGTGAAAGGAGGCTCTCATCTCGTGGGAATAGAACGCAACTGCGACCCAATTTCGACTCTACTATGGCACACACGAACTTCCAGTTCTTAACCCTAAACGTGCGGGGGATGCACACAGCCCGGAAGCGCTATGTGATATATGCGTACATCAAGCGACAGCAGACACAGATCATATCCCTTCAGGAGACCCACCTCACTGGGTAGGAACTGCGCAAACTCCAGAAGAAGTGGCGGGGCACCTTCTGCGGCATGACCACTCCGCTTTCGCGAGAGGAGCGCTCATTTGGATCCGGCCCAGAGTGCTCTTTCGCGAAACCGGCAGACGAGTGGATCCTGAGGGCCGCTATGCGCTACTAGAAGGGTTGTTGGATGGGCTGTCCCTCCTTGTAGGCAGTGTATACGCCCCAAATTTAGATCAGGCACCGTTTTGGGGAACCCTGATGAGCGCGTTAGCGGGATACACACAGTCCCCGTGGATTCTGGGAGGGGACTACAACTGCTCCCTGGACCTCACACTGGACAGATCCTATCCCTCCTGCCGCACACTCCCCAACCCATGCACAATCAGCCGCATTCCGCGCCTCGGCTGCCCACTGGTCCCTGGTGGATGCATGGAGGCACACACACCCGACCTCCAAAATATACTCATTTCACTCGATACCACACGACCTACGAGTCCGTCTGGACCGCTTTATGTGCACACAGTCTCTCATTCCCAGCATCAGGCACTCAGACTACTTGGGCAGGGTAATTTCGGATCACGACGCGCACACTTTAACACTAGTGTGACAACCCCCAGCACCGCGGATCCCCACGTGGCGCCACCCCAGGGACTGCCTTCTGGACCCAGTGTTCAAACACAAACCTTCAGAAACCATTCAACATTATTTCGCTGAAAACACAAGCACTACCTCGACAAGGGTCCTAGAATGGGACGCTTTCTACGTAGTCCTACGAGGAGCATGCATCTGACAAATGCAGACACTAGAAAGAGCAGTGCAGACCACAGAACAACAAGTAGTTAGGCTCTCTAAAGCGGCCGACCAACAGGAGCTCCCCCCACACTATTGGCGGAGGCCAAAACCAAATACAAAGAGGCATGTTCTGATCTGCGCCGGTATAATTTCCGCACGTACACCACTTATTGGCCTGGCTCATCCGTCAAGACACGCACACACAACCAATCACTAGTGTTCGAAACACCGCGGGAGAGGTAGTCTATGCGCAAGCTGATATCTTAGATGCCTTCCATGACTACTATGCCATGCTCTATAGCAGAGGTCTTCAAACTGTGGGGCGCGCCCCCCTGGGGGGGCGTGGATGGGTTCCCAGGGGGGCGCAAATGCCTCTGGAATTGCATGTAAATGAAGATGGCCTGGAAGTGCGGCAATTTTTATTTGCTGCATTTCCAGGCTGTCTTCATTTACTTCGAGCCCTTGTGAGAACGGTGATCAGCGTGCTGTGGGAGCGGAGGTCAGGAAGTGTGCTGGCAGGGTCAAAAAGGTTGCTAAAAAAACACAAACATTTGCAATGCAATATGTCTGGAATTTGTGAGAGTTAGAGCTATTGATTTGTAAATGATGTTTCTTGACAAGTTCAAAAGTTAGGCCTTTATAGCAGAAATTTCCATAGTGCCGAATCTTCTGGAAGCTGTTTTTTTCTGCTTGAATCATGATTATAAGATATGCTGTAATTACAGAACCACACAGTGTTGGTAAATTCAATTGTTATTTTCTATGAAGTTTACATACACACCTCACAAAGAGGGACTTGCAGGGTACGGGTGGATTGGTAGGTACTGCCCTCTTCACCCCGGGAGATTTGGGAGTGGTAATAGCTACACAGCACTGAATTCACAACCGAGCAGGGAAGTACTGAGCCTACCAGCCCACTCTGGTACAGGGACAATAGGCTTCAGCAGCAGGTTGAGCACTGGGAAAGAGATGCAGTCAGAGAAAGAGGTATTAGTTATAGAAGTCAAGCTCATCAAAAGGCACTAAGGATGAGTTTAGAGGTAAAAGGGAGAGAGCAACGGAAAGTAAGAGCAGAATGGTGGAATGAAAGGAAGGTAGGCTTGGTCCAGGGGCAGATAGGCTGGTTCGGTGCAAAGAAATATTGGAGTCAGGAGCAAGGGCAAAAGGATTCGTCACTAACGGAAGTTGTCAAGATGAAGTTAAATAACAAATTGTTGAAGGGGGTGGGAATTGTTCAGCGGTAAAGGGAATAGTTAATGTTTGTTCGAGTGCTGTGAGGACATATTAATCTGCACGGCAATAAGCAGATGGTTGGTTTTATATACCTGAGCTCAAACGGCCTTATTACATGTGAGTATCAAGGACCCCCTGTGGAATAGTCTGATTCCTGGGACAGGGTATAAACACAATGGAAAATATAGTTCCCAGGCAAGCATATACAACTAATAGTTCAAATTGATAAGCACAGAAATAGTAGAACAGACAAATAATGTAGTTCACAATTTTAATTAAAAAAGGGAGAAGATAAAAACATCACATATAGTGAAATGATAATATACAATAAAATTGAAATTTACAATAATACAGTTCAATGATATCAATTACATGTAGTGGCAGAACATAAAATATCTTCACGACGCGCGTTTCGGCACAGGGTGCCTTCGTCAGGAGTAGCCACAACAGATCTAAATAATTAATGAGAACAAACATTATTAAACATACCATTCTGTGCTACAACTTTAATATTACAATGCTGAGTTTGTCTGAAAAAAGGTTCTTTTAATTCGAAAATTACATGCATCTGATGATTTCATTAACGTGATATGACAAGAAAGGAGAAAGGAAGAGGAGAAAAGAGAAGAAAGAAGAAAAAAGAAGGAAAAGATATGAAAAAGAAAACAAGGAAAAGATGTTAAAGAAAGAAAGAGGAAATATGAGCGGAAAAAGCAGAAGAATTAAGAGTAAAAATGATGAAAAAGGAAGAAAAAGGAAGGAAAAAAGAGGTGATAGTGAGTATAATAAATTAATTACCAAAGAGTCTATAATCTATGAACATTCTTCATGATTGTAAGTATGTAAAACACCCGTGATGAAAAAGGAGAAAAGAAGAAGGGGATAAGGAAGGAGCTGGAGTAATAATGATGTTTCTTACTTATGTGGGAAACAAAGGTGGATCAATGACATATGTATATGGGGGCAATATCGACCAGGGATATGATTTCTTCCTGTTATATATATGGATCCTTTCTTCTCTAGTGAAAGAAACGAATGTATGAATTAAAGGAAAAAGTTATAGTCAAAATATTGATATAAAGAAAATGATGAAAGAATGGGGTATTTACTTGTTTATTCGATGGTTCTTAGTAAGGAAGGGGATGTTTTTATTCGATTTCAACCACGTGGGTCTGAAAAATGATGTTCCTAAGTCACACCATAATGCTTCTTCCAAAGATATAGTTAGTGAGAGGGAATAAAACTTGTGACTCTAAGGATAATAAAAAATATAAGGTAAAGTAATAGACACAGCTGTAATGTAATGTTCAAAAAACACCAGTACTATCTTAATATAAACGAGTAAGAATATCAATAACAGTAATAATAAGTAATGATTTTATGTAGGATAACACTTAGGCTCAAATGTTATGCACTTAAAAGGGAAAGGGGGTCTGTTATAGTGGAAAAAGTACCCTAACAGTATGATTGAACGAATAACTACCAGCTGGTACTTGGTAAACTACAAATTACATACGGGTCTTGTGAGTGAGAAAACTATAGTGAGATTCTATATTATAGAACTGTCTCATGAATATTTAACTGTATATGGAATAATTCATGTTACCTCAATTTGTCGATAATGTCAGTTGATATTCTGATAAATGCTCGAATACGGCAGAGCGTGTAGATAGTAGGTATACAAATACGATGATGTCGGAGCTTTAGAGACACGCATATAATTATGCTTAAAAAGAAAAGGAGGGGGAATACTGAGTTAGGTAAAATTGAATGTAACAAAGATTATAGAAAGGTGTAGATAAATATATAGACGCGCTTACCAGGATAGGTCTCGCTAATCTGTTACAACGTGGGACAAAGAAGAGCAAAAAAGATAGTCAAACGACATGTGAGGTTAAGAATTGGATATTAAAAGGAGAGCGCGTGGAAAGGATTAGTTCGCTTACCGGATAATCAAAATCTCGATTATAAGGTTGCTTCCGCTCGTCAAAGTGTGGTATGATGCGATCAAGAGATAAACGCGCTGTGAGCCGTTAAATAAGCGGAGTTTGTTAAAACGCGGGATCACGTAACGGCTTTGACGGAACGTGTGTAGCCAAAACTGTATGAAAGGATCTGATTGGATAAGGTAACTGAAAACGACACATGGTGGTGTGTGATTGGTCCATGTGATCTTGTACACGAATTGCTTTGTAAAGAAGTAAAACAAAGATGTAAGGAAGTGTCCCAATGGCTGAAAGGGGGCCAAAAAGATAAATAATAAAGCGGACAGGTGTAATGAGTCCACAGGCTAGAATGATAATAAGGAATTAATGAAACTAAATAAAAAACCGTAAGGTGTATAAAATGGCTGGTTAGAAAAACCTTGCTGTGATTATTTATATGGCAGGATGTATGGCAAAAGTGATAAAAAGGGAGGGCAAATGAGACAGTAAGCAGTGTGATAAGGTGAAAGAGAAGTTCAACAGTAAAGTATACGTCTGAGTCAGAAAAATGGGTAGGATAAATATGAAGGGTATAAAATAAACACGGAATTGAGGACAATGTATATAAGGCATAGGGATAAATAATACTTGTAAAAAACTTATTTAAGAAATTCTGATGGTGTATGAACTGTGAAGAAGGCAGTGAGGAAAATGAGAATCACTAAGGGATATTAAGTAATAGCGTTTTCCCAAGGTAAATCATTATTTAAACCATTTTTAAATGTGTCCAGACTAAAAATCCAATAAACTTCTCGTTTCTTTCGGATTTTTTGGCCACCTTCTGCATCTGAGATTTTGATTTTTTCTAGTATTCGCCATCGGATGTCATCTGGTTTGTGTTTGAAATCTGTGTAATGTTTAACTAGAGGTGCTGTCAATTTCATGGTTTTAATCGCTGAACGGTGTTCTGTTAGTCTGGTTTGAATGGTTCTGGATGTCTCTCCTACGTAACCTAAATTGCAAGGGCAGAGGAGCAAATAGATGACATTTTGAGTTTTGCAGTTCCATAAGCCTTGTGCTTTAATGGTGACATTGTTAAATGTCATGTGTTCTCCTTCCAGTATATTGTTGCATGATTTACACATGGTACAGCGTATAGTTCCTTTGATGGGATTGCTACCATCAATGGTTTTTTGCACAAAGGAGGATTTTGTTTCTTTAGGGGTAAATCTAGAATGTACTATGAAATCTTTAATGTTTTTATTTCGACGGTGGGCGAATACTGGTTTGTCAATCTTTTTCTGATCTGAGTTACAGTTCAAGAGGTGCCAGTTGGAATTAATGATCTGTTTAACTTGTTGGTTCAAGGTGGAATGTTTGGTGATGCAAACTAGTTTTTGATTAGTATTGGTTTTATTTTTGTTGAAAAGGTGATCTCTGTCGAAAAAAAGGGCTCTTTTGTATGATTCTCTTATAAGGCGATGTGGGTAACCTCTTGCTAAAAATTTCTGTTTCATGACTGTTGCTTGAAGATCATTAATTCCAACTGGCACCTCTTGAACTGTAACTCAGATCAGAAAAAGATTGACAAACCAGTATTCGCCCACCGTCGAAATAAAAACATTAAAGATTTCATAGTATATCCGGCCTATTCATGGCGGATCTGACAGAGGACATGTTGACGGTGGACGCACATGTGTTTGCGTCTTCATAACTGGAACTGGAGGAAACATACATGTACTTGTAATATGCACATAGAACCGTTGGGGTCCAAGATAGGGGACATAACTGACCAGAAAAATCCATATTTCCACATTCCCTCCTTGTCCCCTACTTGCCCGTCAAGAGATATCAATCCTCATTAATCCATTGATCTGTTCATATAACATCATTTGTTCTTCTTTCTTCTTCCGTGACGAATAAATTCTTGGTGGTGGAATACATGATGTGGCACACAGACCACAGATCGCTGGTCCACATTGTAGACATAGACAGCAACTGAATAGTATGAGAAGGCCAATACCTAGAAATGATAGAACTCTCCATCCCCAGGCTGATATCACACTCCAAAACCAACCGGACCAAGTCCAAGTGCCTGGGTTCTGGTGTATCTGGCTTACAATCTTATGAAGGCGAGTTATAGCTTTATATACAGATGGCGAATTTTCTGGTATGAATACGCAGCAGCTTGATCCGATGACCCTACAAGCTCCGCCCCTATCAGCCAGGATGACGTCAAGGACAAGACGATTTTGAAGCACAACAATCCGCATAGCAGACTGCTCTTCTGTTAAATTGCCTAAGGCGGAAATAGTTTCATTCACTACTGCTTCAAGGGTTCTAGTTAATCTACGTATCAGCTTACTATTAGTAACAGTACCTATATAGGGAAAGATGCCTTTATTGAAATCTGTGTATTTTTCCCATGCTGTTTCAGTGTAATCGACAATTGGGAGATCTCTCCGCTCTCTGTTGTGTACTAAATGAATATTTCTATAATAATCAGGAGGAGCTAGGAAAACAGGTGGCAAAAGGAATGCAATGTAGCAGGTACCATCCCAATCTAGAGGTAGACGCATATATGCAGTCTGACCACATATAAAGTAGGAGTGGCGATAAGCTCTAAATGAAGATTTGCCTTGATCACTGAATTCTACTGTAGTAGTGCATTTACTATGGCCCATATGTATGGAACCAACTTTTCTTACACACAATTCACCTTTCGCTGGGAATACTGACATGGTTGGTAAAACTAGTTCAACTTCGGATTCGACATTTAGAACCATGAGATTAGGAGTAAAGTTACCTAATCCATATACTTCATTTTCTAGATCAGTTCCTGTTCCTTTGGGGCGACCCTCCTTGTCAGGGTAACAGACTTTGAATAAAACTAGGTTCAGATTTCCCCATACCCACTGGTCTTGGTAAACGGCTGTATCTGAGTCTATGGAATTGATTAAACTAAACCATGCTCCACAGGAGCCATTATGTGTAAACGGATGTGGAAAGAAAGGCAGGACTCCTTCATAATTCTGATAGGGAGGGAGCCGGCCACACACCCAACAATTAGTTGCATTACTAGTCTGATGGGAATGATGTAACATACTAATGAAAGTGTTATTGCGCAGCGCAAGTCTATAAGACAATTCATGCGGGGGTAAGTCACTAAAAGAATGTTCAGCAGTAACATTGTAAACGTTTCTGGCAATAGGGTAATATATGTGCAACAATATACTTGCAGTAATTATTAAAAGACTTAAGAAAAACAAGATTAATAATGTCACTATGCAATGGCTACGCAGTGATTTACAATACGCCTGTCGTTTCCTCATTTTTCGCGACTGTCCATGATTCAGGTCTAGGCGATACATGTCGGAGACAGATTCAACCGCTTCACCTAGGAGAGGACTTAAACAATCAAATCGTCCGACGGCCTAGGCCTTAATTTTAGTTTATAGAGTTCTTTACTGTCGGCCTCAGCCAGAGGTAGTTTTGAGTCAATTGGTGAGGACACACGAGGTGGGCTGTTTACATCTGAAGGAAGTCCATGAAATTTCTTGATATGACTTGAATGCACCCATCCTTTCCTGCCCTCGATCTTCACGGCTGTCCTTGTGGTCAGCAGGACCAGCTGGGGTGTCTTCCACCTGGGCTCCAGCTGAGTCTTTCGGTCGAAATTTCTCACAAGCACAAGGTCCCCCGGAACTACGTCATGGGGTTTCACCTCAGTGTTGTCGGGAAAGGCTGCAGCTACCTGTGAACGACAAGATTGTAGTGCAGACATCAAGGAAGCCAAGTAATCTGTCAGCATATTACAGTCAATATCAGTTATTTTGCGTGGTATAGGCGTCCCCCACATATTTGGTGGTCTGCCGAAGATCACCTCATACGGGGATAGCCCTGTTCGAGAGTGTGCTACCATTCTCATGTAGAAGAGTGCAACTGGTAACGCTACTACCCAGTCGACACCTTTCTCTCTGCATATTTTGGACAGTCTGATTTTCAGTATCTGATTATGTCTTTCTACGAGACCTGCTGCTTCGGGGTGTCGGACACAGTGAAATTTCCACTGATAACCTAACAGAAGTGAAACATGTTTCATTAATTCGGATGAGAACGGCTGGCCGTTATCTGAGTGAACAACACGTGGTAAACCGTATCGTGGGAAGAATTCTCGAACTAACTGTTTGGCGGTAGTCGGGGCAGTGTAATCTGAAACCGGGTATGCCTCCGTCCAGCGGGACAGAGCGCAGACAACTACGAGAACATATTTGAATCCTCGACATCGTTCCATCTGGATATAATCCATCTGGAGTACTTCAAAAGGGTGATTAGGAGGATGAAATCCACCTTGTTCTACGGGAACACTTTTTCCTGGGTTGAACTGGCAACAGATCATACAGGTCCGGACCTTTTGTTTGGCTGCTGCTCGTAAATGTTTATTGAACCAAATGTGTTGAATGCTGTCTAGCATAGCTTTTTCTCCTAGATGTGCTGGACTATGTATAGTGTTAACTATAACTTGGACCATTGAATCAGGAAGGAACCACACAGACTTTTCCTTCATCATCCATCCTTGGTCCGTTTGGATCCCTCCTAATTCAGTCCATTTCTTTATTTCGTCTGGTGTAGCATGTGTCTGTATGTCAATTACGTCAAGGGTAGGATCTTTAACTGTCATACAATGTGTCGGCATCGGGACTATTGTCTTTGTCATGTCGGATGTTTGGGTTTGAGCAGTCTGTTTAGCTGTTCTGTCGGCTAGATCATTGCCTTGAGAAATGATATCAGTAACCTTCGTATGAGCCTTACATTTCATAATTGATATTGCAGTAGGTAGATGTATTGCATCTAATAAGGCATGAATGAGGGGTCCGTGCTGAATGTGGGCACCGTGGGAAGTTAAATAACCTCTCTCTCGCCACAGCACGCCGAAGTCATGTACAACTCCGAATGCATAACGTGAATCAGTGTATATGTTGACTTTTTTATTTGTGGCTTGAATACAGGCTTGTGTCAGAGCAATAAGCTCTGCGGCTTGAGCTGACAAAGTATTTATACGATTAGTTTCAATGACTTCAGTATCTGTTGTGACTGCGTAAGCAGCCACCAACTCTCCTGTATTTGTTCTCATACATGAACCATCTACATACAATGTCAGGTCTGGGTCTGACAATGGGACATCGGTTAAGTCTTGTCTAGGTTTCGTCGTTATTGTAATAACTTCAATACAGTCATGGGCTAGTGGGTCTGTTCCGGTTACTGGCAAAAGTGTGGCAGGATTCAATGTGTTACAGCGTCTGATTTCTATGTGTGGCTGAAACAATGTAAGTTCGTACCCTGTAAGTCGCGCTATAGTCAAGTGTTGTGTTTGCGTTCTATTTACAAGAACCTCTACTGCATGTGGTACTTGAACTGTCAATGGATGTCCTAACACTATGGCATCGCTTTGTCTGATTGCTAAAGCTGTCGCTGCCACTGATTTTAGGCACGCAGGAAGAGCCTGAGCTACTGGATCTAATGTACTAGAAAAATAAGCACATGGTTTGTGTGCTCCTGCTTGTTCCTGTGTGAGTACTGACAAGGCAGTACCTTCGCGTTCTGTAACAAAGAGTGTAAACTGTTTTCTGTAACATGGCGTTGCTAAAACAGGTGCTTGACATAAAGCTTTCTTTAGGCTTTCAAAAGCTTGTGTATGTTCCTGAGTCCAAGGGAGAACAGTCGATGTGGCTGCCTCCTGTGTTGTCAACTGAATGAGCGATTTTGCTAGAAATGCGTACTGAGGGATCCACTGCCTGCAATATGACGTGAGGCCTATGAAAGCCCGCACCTCCTTTTGTGTCTTGGGTATTGGCATGTTAGCTATTAACTGAATGCGGTCGGGTGTAAGCTGCCTTCCCTCCTTGGACAGCGAGTGTCCAAGATAAATAACTCGCTGGACACAGAATTGCAGCTTAGAAGGGGACACCTTGTGCCCCTTTTCGGCTAGAAATTGTAAAACTGTCAGTGATGCTTTTTCACATTCCGGTTCACTTCTCGCGGTGATCAACAGATCATCGACGTATTGAAGCAGAGCAGTGTTAACTGGCATGTGGATACGGTCGAGTTCTCGTTTCAGTGCTTGGCTATAGATGCTGGGGCTTTCTGTAAATCCTTGAGGTGCGCGTGAGAATTTAAAGCTACGTCCATTTAAACTAAATCCGAACAAATATTGGCTTTCCGGATCTATTGGGACGCTGAAAAAGGCATTCTTGAGATCGATTACAGTAAAGAATGTCGCTTCGGAATCAATAGCTGTCAGTAATGACGAGATATCTGGGACCACAGGAAATTGTGGCACAATGCATTTGTTTAATTCGCGCAGATCAATAACCAATCGATATACTGGCGGGGCCTTTGGATCTGTTCGTTTAAGAATCGGAATTATCGGTGAATTACATACATTGGAGTCTGTTTCTACAACTACTCCTTGGGTAATGAGCTCGTCAATGATTTGTAGTAAAGCCACTACAGCATCTGGTGGTAACTTGTATTGTCGCATTCGTGGTAGCACCACTCCTGCCTTTAATGTGACTCGATATGGTGTAATATTCATGCATCCAACATCAGTAGGGCCTTGTGCCCATAGATGTGTAGGTAAAGTCTGCAGTCGGGGATCCATGTCTCTAGACACATAATGACCTTTAAAATCACGTAAAAACAACCTTACTCCTTCCGGAGAACAACATATTATAGCTCCTAGAGCTTTCAGTGTTTTTATTCCTAACAGATTTTCTGGACATGATTTAGTAAGCAATAAATCTGTAGTTCGGGACAAAGGTCCTATCGTAAGTGGGAGAGGCTGTGATACTTCATTAACAATAGGTTTTCCTGAAAAACCAAGGGAAATATTCTGTGAGCCTGAGAGGGGTGCCCCTGGAACTTCACTACGTTTTATGGTTGTTCGACTTGCCCCTGTATCGAGTAAAAATTTTCTGTCTTGGCCTAATAATTCACTATGTACATAAGGTCCTTCTTGATCTACAGGGATCTCGATAAGGGGTAAGTCAACTTCCCTCTCTAGGCTTGTTCATGCGTATCGTTGATAATCAGGATAGTCGTACTGTGCGGTCTGGTACAGTTGTCGTGTCGTGGTTTGTGTGGCAGCAACAGGCAGCGCTGGTGCAGCTGGCACAAACTGTATAGACTGTTGTGAAGCTGGCATGGACTGTGCATGCTGCGGAGCTCCTTGTTCATTCTGGTCCTGTCTAGGTGGCCGTGGTCTTTCTTGTGTTTTACCTATGGCGATATTATGTTTCAAAACTGGACAATCGTGTACGTAATGACCTGGCTTTTTACAATAATTGCATGTCCCTTTTACAGGTCCGGCTGAATCACCGGAATGTGTCATACCCTTTTTATGTCCTTCAGCTGGGACTGTCTGAGAAACTAACATTTTCATTTTCGTGTCTTTCATGCGTCTGTGTTCATGTTCTTGTTCCTCTCTAATTCTATTGTGATGGTACTGTAACATTTGTAACATTTGTGATGGAGTGTTACCTTGCCAGGTACTCTCGAATTTTAATACTCTATTCTTTACTTGGGGCAGAGCATTTTCTACTAATTTTGTTACAAACAGATGTGGGTATGATTCGCTACTTGCTTTTAGGCCACTATTTATACCAAAACATTTTTCAAATCGGGCATAGTAATCACTAGTGTCTTCATCTTGCTTCTGTTTACAGGCTGAAATTGTACCCCAATCTTCCTTTTTCGTAGTTAATAAACGTGGCAGTACCTGTACTAATAAACCTGGTAGTGCTTTAGTTTTATCCCCGAGTCCTGCTCCTGCAGTTCGGGCCTTTTCTTCTGCTTCTAATACTGACCATTCTATCTTTTGGTCTCCTACCTCCCACTCTTTTTCCCTGAGTTTCTCATAAATGCCAGCAGGCATCAATACCTTTAATATTGTCATAATGTCGGGATAGGTATACTCTCCCATGAGTAACATGTCTTTAATTTCTCGGTGAAAACCCGCTGGATCTTTGTCATGACTGGGTACCACTTTCTTCATTTCTAACAATTCTATTTTTGATATGGGCGTATATACAAATACGCGCTTAAACTCGTTGTCCTCGCCCTTTATTGGGTGCACTTCTCGTAAGGGATTCTGTCTATCCATGTAATACGTGGTTCTTTCCTTGATGGGCAATGAGACACGGTCTGAACATACAAAAAGAATATACTGCTTTCTTGATTCTAGAATTTCTTTATTTAATTTAGTACCTGAACCTCTCCATCTATTCATAAGCAATTCAGTCAATATATCAGGTAAGGGACCAGGGTCCGAATGCTGACTCTGATATAGTATAATGAGTTGTTGAATCATATAAATCCCAGCTAACCGCTGTTCATCTGGGGTGAGATTCAAAAATGCGCGTGCTACTGTATCATCACTATATTTTCCGGGACTGTCCACCCAATGGACAGCTGCCCTAGCTAAATCTTGTTCATCCATAGAATCGAGGAAATGATAACCCCTTCGTTCTCGGAGTAGTTTGTCGGCGGCTTGGAACGAATGCTCGTTAGACCTGATGTTAATTATAGGTATTTGGAAATTCCTGTTATTATCTGGACATATCGGACGTATCGGGTCAATAGGACATCTATTACTATTACAAGATCTTCCTTTACCTACATAGGCTATGGTGTCTGACTGTCCTGCGGGCAGTCCTGACCCTTCCTCCTCGTTTTGTTCGAACTCGTCTACCGCTAATCTTTCTTCGTGTAGGCGTTCTATTTCTTTACGGATCTTTCGGCACATGGCTATTATACAATTTTGTTTATCATGTCTACCTTCTGATATATTCTGGCTCCATCTGGTAAGAATTTGCATTGCTTCCGGGTCTACCCCCGGTCGGTCTTCATTTCTGATCACACAATTTATGAGGAAACGTAACAGTTCCCCCTGTATCTCCACTTTCTGGTATTCCATAGCTCTGTTAATACATTCTGGATCTCGCCCTGTTTGGACAAAATGGTATATTTTATCTAGATGCGCAGTCATTCCTGGTAACTTCCCTAAGTACACCGCGGCTCGTCTGATACGTAATGATGCCAGGATCATTTCGTCCTCTTTGCCGGGCACAGGGTCATATCTGCAATCTATAAGAAGTTCCTTAAGCGTACGGGCATTTATGAGTTTGGGTGTACGTGAATGTCCTGACTCTTGAAAAGTAAGTTTATTTATTCTGGGTGGCGTAGAAAAAATGTTACTAGCACCTCCCGTAGCCCCATCTGGGGTGTCGGGTGTGAAAGGATTCGTTGAACGTGACACAGCAACTATAGGTGTGGACACAGCTATAGAAGCAGCTGTAGGAACAGATGTAGAAACAGATGTGCTTGTCGGAACTTGTGACACGATCTGTTGCTGTAGGGATACGGGTACTGGGTCTTGGCGTTGAACCTCCCTGATAGGCGGTCTATGTGGGGCGGAATTAGCATACTCGGGAGCTGCGTCATCTAAATATGAGGAAAGAAAAACATCTTCTGCGGTTCTAGGATGCCCCTTAGGATGTACCTTTATTGGGAATAATGGGGGCGGCAAGTCTTTCGGTGTTTCTGGAGTAGCTTTAGGTAATCCTTCGGCCAGAAGGGGATACATACCATTCATAAGGGCATTTCTTTGTCTGTCTACTTGTTCTGATTTCACTCGGATACCTTCCTCAATTAATAGATTTTCTCGAACTTTATTGGAATTCTCTTTACTCTTCTCCTCCTGTCTACGTGCTTTTTCTGTACGTCTATGAGATTCTTTACGCCATAACTCAACGGCATCTTTCTGTGACTGTCTGACTTTCCTTTTCCATAACTCTTCTTCTACTTTCATGATGCACTCTGCATCCCAGGTTCCCGCTGTGGGCCACCTCTGACTTTCTGGTAATTCCTTGGTGTAGTCTACCCATAAATCAAGAAATAATATAGCGTCTAAGCCATGTTTATGATACATGAAGTACCCTGGAGTGTCCCTAGGAGGAATAGGAACGGCTTCTTCGAGTACCCCTTTTCTTGTAGTGATCTGTCTTAGTTTCGAAAAGAGCGGCATATTGAGAACTGATCTGATACTTAATCTTGAACACACTTAGTACAAAAGCACAATAATGAACAACCATTCATACCACAATATGCAGGACGTTTAACACATTAAACATTAAACATTAAACATTTTTTAACCTTTAAAATAACCAACAATGATGATCGTCTGCATAACTAATCACCAAGCATAATTCTTTGACAATAACTAGATACTTCGGAATACTTGATATACTGCTAAACAGTACATATACACTGCTAAAACAGTGCAGACCGGATTTGTGTACCCAAACCCGTCTTGACCGGCACAACCTATGTGCACGTCAGAAATGCCTCCCCAGCAATGGTACTCACCGGGTAGCTTCGGAAACGGAAGGCCTCGGAAACTGAACTTGGACCGGACTGGACTTGACTCGACTCGTCGGAAACTGGACTCGACTTCGAACTGGTGGGCCTCTGTATACCTCGGATCTTGCTCTCTCAGCTAGGCTCTGGTCGGGATACTTCGCACTTCTCACCGCCTCGTCTGGGTGTTGATCGCAGCCTCAGTCGCCCCCGCTTGACCGGAGGGAGATACAGGAAATCCTGCTGGTACGCGTTATTGTCCGTCCCGCTGTGGCAGGAGACCGGGCCTGCAACTCACCGCCGGCGCGTGAGATGAGAAAGTGTCCCTGTTCGGGCGCCATTCATGTGGTAAATAAAATTCATTACCGGGACTTAATTTGATACGGAAACATAATAAAATAGCTCAGTAAAATGAGAGGCAGAATCCGTGGTATCAGAGGTTCGGAATGGGCTTTATTCCAATGAACGATTATAATCGGTTGCTCCAAGTTCCATCACCACGGAGGTTCAGGAAGTGAAGTACATACTTTATTGACAAGAAATGACTTTTATAGTACATACATTACAATGAAGCGAATGCAGTAGGCGTAACAATTGATAAGGAAAATAACGATTCATATGCGTAACCGAAAATGGGTGTAATAAGGAGTAAAAAGGAACATAATTGGTTATGATGTCATATATAGGTGGATCTATAAGATAATACTTGGCATAGATGCGCGCGCAGCAGCATGACGTGTGATTGACGTGCAACTAGGGGGTGAAGGGGACTTGACATTTAGCTCTACATGTGGAGACGAAAAGTCTGGGGGGTCAAGTCAACCTAATCCCAAATCATATCTAACATCCTATGTTTAAAGAACTATGTTATCCACAAAAGAAGGACTCTCGGACAGAATCTATTCTATACTGACCGTGCGTGCGTGTACAAGCGTCTAAGTGTCTACACTAAATGCGAGGGGGTAGGAATATTCCATGGTAACAGGACTATGAATTACTTGCATAAAGACAGAGAAGCCGAGCCATTGCTCGGTAGCTGGAAGAATGTTTATTTAAACTACTAGACAGGAATGCATCGGCTGAGGGGTGAAGCAGATAACTCGAAGGTGAAATACAGTTCTTGGCAGAGAATAGGCTGATGTCAGGCTTCGTGAGCCGCGCAGAGAATGAGACAAAGTTCATGGTCACAGATGCAGGCTCAGACTGGAGTTTTCAGAGGCAGAAGGCAAGAAGAGTTTGACGACAGAATCAGGGCCTACTTGCCTGGACTGTAAAATGGCATAGGTGAACCATATAAAGCCGGTGGCTTTTCATACTTAGGAATGGAATATCCGGCCTATTCATGGCGGATCTGACAGAGGACATGTTGACGGTGGACGCACATGTGTTTGCGTCTTCATAACTGGAACTGGAGGAAACATACATGTACTTGTAATATGCACATAGAACCGTTGGGGTCCAAGATAGGGGACATAACTGACCAGAAAAATCCATATTTCCACAGACCAATCACACACCACCATGTGTCGTTTTCAGTTACCTTATCCAATCAGATCCTTTCATACAGTTTTGGCTACACACGTTCCGTCAAAGCCGTTACGTGATCCCGCGTTTTAACAAACTCCGCTTATTTAACGGCTCACAGCGCGTTTATCTCTTGATCGCATCATACCACACTTTGACGAGCGGAAGCAACCTTATAATCGAGATTTTGATTATCCGGTAAGTGAACTAATCCTTTCCACGCGCTCTCCTTTTAATATCCAATTCTTAACCTCACATGTCGTTTGACTATCTTTTTTGCTCTTCTTTGTCCCACGTTGTAACAGATTAGCGAGACCTATCCTGGTAAGCGCGTCTATATATTTATCTACACCTTTCTATAATCTTTGTTACATTCAATTTTACCTAACTCAGTATTCCCCCTCCTTTTCTTTTTAAGCATAATTATATGCGTGTCTCTAAAGCTCCGACATCATCGTATTTGTATACCTACTATCTACACGCTCTGCCGTATTCGAGCATTTATCAGAATATCAACTGACATTATCGACAAATTGAGGTAACATGAATTATTCCATATACAGTTAAATATTCATGAGACAGTTCTATAATATAGAATCTCACTATAGTTTTCTCACTCACAAGACCCGTATGTAATTTGTAGTTTACCAAGTACCAGCTGGTAGTTATTCGTTCAATCATACTGTTAGGGTACTTTTTCCACTATAACAGACCCCCTTTCCCTTTTAAGTGCATAACATTTGAGCCTAAGTGTTATCCTACATAAAATCATTACTTATTATTACTGTTATTGATATTCTTACTCGTTTATATTAAGATAGTACTGGTGTTTTTTGAACATTACATTACAGCTGTGTCTATTACTTTACCTTATATTTTTTATTATCCTTAGAGTCACAAGTTTTATTCCCTCTCACTAACTATATCTTTGGAAGAAGCATTATGGTGTGACTTAGGAACATCATTTTTCAGACCCACGTGGTTGAAATCGAATAAAAACATCCCCTTCCTTACTAAGAACCATCGAATAAACAAGTAAATACCCCATTCTTTCATCATTTTCTTTATATCAATATTTTGACTATAACTTTTTCCTTTAATTCATACATTCGTTTCTTTCACTAGAGAAGAAAGGATCCATATATATAACAGGAAGAAATCATATCCCTGGTCGATATTGCCCCCATATACATATGTCATTGATCCACCTTTGTTTCCCACATAAGTAAGAAACATCATTATTACTCCAGCTCCTTCCTTATCCCCTTCTTCTTTTCTCCTTTTTCATCACGGGTGTTTTACATACTTACAATCATGAAGAATGTTCATAGATTATAGACTCTTTGGTAATTAATTTATTATACTCACTATCACCTCTTTTTTCCTTCCTTTTTCTTCCTTTTTCATCATTTTTACTCTTAATTCTTCTGCTTTTTCCGCTCATATTTCCTCTTTCTTTCTTTAACATCTTTTCCTTGTTTTCTTTTTCATATCTTTTCCTTCTTTTTTCTTCTTTCTTCTCTTTTCTCCTCTTCCTTTCTCCTTTCTTGTCATATCACGTTAATGAAATCATCAGATGCATGTAATTTTCGAATTAAAAGAACCTTTTTTCAGACAAACTCAGCATTGTAATATTAAAGTTGTAGCACAGAATGGTATGTTTAATAATGTTTGTTCTCATTAATTATTTAGATCTGTTGTGGCTACTCCTGACGAAGGCACCCTGTGCCGAAACGCGCGTCGTGAAGATATTTTATGTTCTGCCACTACATGTAATTGATATCATTGAACTGTATTATTGTAAATTTCAATTTTATTGTATATTATCATTTCACTATATGTGATGTTTTTATCTTCTCCCTTTTTTAATTAAAATTGTGAACTACATTATTTGTCTGTTCTACTATTTCTGTGCTTATCAATTTGAACTATTAGTTGTATATGCTTGCCTGGGAACTATATTTTCCATTGTGCTCAAACGGCCTTATGACATAACAAGGTGTCCGTCCGTGATGTTCCCATCACAAAGTAGGTTTGGGAGACTAAATGGCTTCTGAATCAATGCTCAACATATTTAAAAAACATGGGAGAAGACCACAAAAGAAGTGAATTGTGCAGCAAAATAAATCACAACATACATAGAACTAGGTTCACTTAAAAACATAAGTGTGCAACAAGAATGCATTGGTCTTCCTGTACTGCACAATAAAGCAGAATTATCGAAAATACATAAATCTGTCCTCCAGAATAGAATGTTTGTAAGTACTAGTTTACAGCACTGAAGAATTGGATATGCATTACTATGCAACAGATGATGGATTATGTAGCAAATGCGGTAATATAAGTGGCCTTTTCCCCCCTTTTTTTTCTTTAAAAAAGGCCATTCATTAGTGAAGCAGGTACTGCTGCCAGGTGTGTAAGTGGCCACTGCTGGTTATCAATAATTAAGCAGATGCAGCAGGACTGGGGCCCATGGGTTTGAGGGGCCCACTGCATCACAGTTATCACTGTCTACCTTTAAAAAAGGGGCATGTGAGCTTATTTTCCTTTTAAGCATTAGAACCGAGGGCACCTTTGCAGAAAAAAGGGAGACAACGTGTGGGAGCTTTATTTTTTTCTGAAAGGGACCTGATTCAAAATCGGAGTGATGGTCAGGCATAGTGGGGACGAGGTGAAAGATGCAGAGGAGATAGCCTACTACTCAGGACTGCTGTTATCAATAATACAGCGGGTGGAGTTGCATTGGGGTCCAAGAGTGTGACGTGCTCACAACACCCCAATTATGGGAAGCAGTATTTTTGGGACCATACATGTTTGGGTTTGGTGCATTTGCTGTTTTATAAGTATCATACTTAGTGTGGTTTATGAGCTATAGAAAAAGTACTCCTGAAATCATCTCATAAACCCCATCCCTTGCACACAGCCATTTCCCCCCCACTCCACCAATCGTTGCCTTACAGTTTTGCAGGGGGGCCCAACCTCAAAACATTTTGCTTAGGGGGGGCTCCGAGCAAAAAAGTTTGAAGACCTCTGCTCTATAGGGAGCCAATGCCGGACAGGGCAGGAACACATTCGTAACATGTTGACATCACTTACCATAATCCAACTCACAGACGAAGAACGTAAGACGTTAGATAACCCGATCACGCCAGCGGAAATCAGATCTGCCATACACCGCCTGGCCAAAAAAAAGGCTCCGGGTCACGACGGGTTCCCGATGGAACTGTATTCCACGTTCTCCCAGCAGTTAGTCCCGCGGCTTGACACAGTCTTTCGGGAGGCGCTAGAAGTGGGACTCCTCGCTCACTCGATGCGAGAATCGGTATTGGTAACATTCCCCAAGCCCGATCGGGATCCTTTGGCCCGAGCTTCCTATCAACCTATCACCCTCCTGACCACGGATTGTAAAATCCTTGGAAGGATCTTAGCAGACAGATTGACTGACATACTCCCCAGACTAGTGCACATAGATCAGAGTGGATTCGTCCCTGGGAGAAATACTTCCCAGAATATATGGCAACTGTTCCAGGACGGGGTACAGGGCAAGTTCCCGAGGGCGGCGTACCTCGTGCTGGATCTGGAGAAGGCGCTCGACAACCTGGTTGGCAATACCTTTTCAACGTACTACGGAGGGTGGGCATGGGGTCCCAATTTATGGCGTACACCCGGTTTTTATACACGGATCTCACCACAAGGGTCAGAATAGGCCGCTCCGTGTCTTCTCCCATCCCGATCATGCGTGGCACCCGTCAGGGGTGCCCCCTGTGCCCAGTCATATTTGCTCTTGCAATGGAGCCTCTGGCGGCTAGGCTGTGGGAGGTGGTCGAGCAATGGGGCGGTCGCACACATTGCATCTCCCTGTATGCGGACGATCTCCTTATATACTTTAGAGACATCACTGCGGACCTCACCACCCTCTGGGCCACACTCGCAGACTTCGAGAGGGCTGCGGGACTTCGGGTGAACTGGCACAAATCCTCTCTCTACCCCCTGCATCCGCACACCCCACATAGGGAGATACATACCAGAGACGCCGCGCAGGCATGGACGGGCGACACTTGGGCGCCAGGCTCTATAATGAGCCCCGAGACCTCCTGGAGGACAACCACTGCCGGGCCCTACTGGGACTTAAAAGTCAAGTTGCTTTCTGGCAGACCCTACCCCTGGCCCCCACTGGGAGGGTAGCCTTAACTAAAATGATCATGGTACCCCGGCTTTTATATTACTTCACCAATATTCCAGTTGTCCTGCCACAGGCCTTCTTCCAGGAGCTCAATTCATTACTAATTTCCCTGATATGGGGGAGGGGCCGCAGCAGAGTGGCCCTTTCGGCCCTGCAGCTGCCCCACGATCAGGGAGGGATGGGCGCCCCATCTTTTGAAGCCTATTTTCTGGTGGCACAGCTGCAGTGGATATCGCGGTGGACGGCGCATCGCAACCTTGGGGAAACTGTGTCCCAGGACAGACAAGTGACGGTCCCGGAGCTGACCCGAATGCTCCTACCAGGCACCAGACCTGATCCAGCCCATCCGCTGCTGGTCCAGGCAGCCAGAGCCTGTACCATGCGAGTTCACCGCATGTCCAAGGGAGCACCATTGTATTCCCCATTACTACAGTTGGCTGGCCTCCCTAAGGGGCGTGGGTTCTACACCGCGGGAGACCTTAGAATCTGGACCGAATTCCAACTCACGGAAACAGAGGCCCTGTTCTCCGACAGCCAAATGATCCTGTTCGCAGACCTAGTCGAAGAAACCGGGATTCCAGCCGGCCAATTCCTGTTGCATAGGCAGCTGATAGCGGAATGTGAGCGGACCTGGGACCTCGTTCGTTAAACTTTATTTCGGCAATTATAGCCATAAAAGTCAAGACAAGAGATAAATACAACATACATATATACAGTTCACGATTAATGAATAAGATATAATTCATACAGTTGGCAAGAAATATTTGATTATTACCATGATTAAGTAATACCGCAAATAAAAATATAAATAACAATCATTAAATTAATTAAAAGCCAGAAATTATAAGATTAGTTAATTAGGATTGAAGGAACAGTGCATCATATACCTATACAAGGAAGGGAAGAGGCGGGCCACCTATTAGAATATTACATTTTGTAACCAAGTCGTTTTCTGATAAGGTACACATTAAATAAAAATCTGCTAGTGCCAAACACCACTAATTGTGTAGTATTGGTCTTGAATATGCGCTCTGCTTCTTTGTAGGATCTAACCCCCACATGTTTACAGACGGGTTTGATCCAACAATCCCTTGGTTTCTTATATACTGGGCAAAAGAAGAGTAAATGAGCAGCATCTTCTTTGGCACCTAAAGTGCAGAGAGTACACAAATCAGAGCCTTTTGCCCCTCCCCAGCTGCATGTATATGCATTAATCTGTAAAACCCCGTACCTAAACTGCAAGTATAGTGTTTTTGCCAGTGGAGGACCGATCTCATCCATGAATTGTTCGAAATTGGGAGTATCTTTTGTATTCAAAAAAGTCGAAGTCAATATGCCAGTCGATGAACTGTGCAATAGCTCTCCATTGACATAGGACCAAAAGGTGTCCTTTACATATTTCCTGGTTGATGATGTCATATTCTGAGGAGCTTCCCATAGGTGTAATAAACCTAATCTCTCATACCACTTAGAAACGTATTTTAACCAAGGGGTATTCATATGGCCATCTATCTGAGTTAATTCAATCAATCCACTCTTGTAGTCACTCAACTCCGGGGTTACCCATAGCCTAACCCAGTACAGCAGTGGTTTTAAAATTGCTTGATAATCTGTTCTTTTAAGGTTAATGTCGAGGAATACTGGGACTAGAGGAGTTCTAGTTGGTATTTTAAGTAACCTACGCACAAAATGATTTTCCGCTTTCCCAAAAGTATTGTTACAATAAAAGCCCCAGAGCTCAGCACCATAGAGGGCGGCCGATTGGGCCTTTGCTTTATATACTTCAAGTGCCGGTGAGATTGCTTTTGAGTAACTGGCTCCGTGTACTTTTAAAATAGGCATTGAGTTTTGTTTAAGGGAAAAGATACTTTTATCCATCTGCCCTTTACAGGACAGGTTACTATCTAATAATAGCCCCAAATAATTGAAACTCCCTACCTGTTCCAATTTTTGATTCTCTAGGAACAGATTATTCCTAAGGGATTTCATTGGGTTTATGGACATGTACTTAGTTTTGGTAGGATTTATTTCTAGTCCCTTCCCCACACAATACTTCTGGAAAGAGTCAACCAAATTTTGCAACCCTCTCGGAGTCTGAGAAATAAGGACGGTATCATCGGCAACGAGTAATGCCGTAATCGGCTCACCACCTAGCTTTGGGGAATCATGCACACTATTCCTTAAGTAACTCGGAATATCATTAACATATAGCGAGAAAAGTGTAGGTGCTAACAGTAATGCCGTCATCGGCTCACCACCTAGCTTTGGGGAATCATGCACACAATTCCTTAAGTAACTCGGAATATCATTAACATATAGCGAGAAAAGTGTAGGTGCTAACACGCAACCTTGGTGCACGCCGCGGTCTACGGGTATGGCCCTTGAAATTTCGCCTTCCTTTCCCCATCTAATCTTTGCATAATTCCCTGTGTGAAGCTTTATAAGTTCTTTAAGTAGTTCCCCAGGGACCGCCATGTTCCTTAATGTAATCCACAGCAAGTTGCGTGGAACAAGATCAAAGGCGGCCCTTAGATCCACAAATGCCACATAGAGACTACCCTTCCTTATATTTATATACTTCCAACAGATGCACATGAACCTAATCACCTGGTCAACCGTACTGATTTTTATTCTAAAACCAGCTTGATATTTGGTTAATATTTTAGTCTCTTCAATCCAGACTAAAAGCCTATTTAAAATATGTCTGGCAAATATTTTTTGTAAAATATCAATTAAACTTATTGGGCGGTAATTACTTGGATCATAGCGATTGCCTTTTTTGAAAATTGTTATAATTTCTGCCCCTTTCCATGATTCGGGGATCGGCGTGCCTTTCACAATGGAATTACTCAGGTAATTTATATAAGGCCCCCAAACATTCACATCATGTTTTAATAGATCACCGGGAATTTTGTCAGGGCCTGGGGCTTTGCCCATTTTCACAGCTTGTAGAGCCTTATGGGTTTCATCTAAACTAAAATGTAGTGGAGCAGTACTTGTTTCTAAATTTGTCTCATAGTCCCCTAGGGGCAAACTCTCCTGTTTGTTAGCATAAAGCTTAGTGAAATGATCACACCAAGTATTTTCATCTAGGAAAATATCCTTTGTTGATCTACCCTGCTTATTTCCCTTTGCGATTAAATTCCAGAACGTGCTCTGGTCCCGTATCTTAGCTGCATTCAAGAGATCCTCCCAAAAGCTTTCATCCCATGCTTTTTTAGCTTGGGCCATAGTATTATTGTAGGCTAGTCTTCCACTTTTTATGTCCAAACCATTCCCGGATTTTACTGCCTGGATCAACCTTGATTTTGCTATCCGACAATCTTTATTGTACCATGGGTTCGTTAACTCAAGATGATTCCCTGTCCTATTACTATCTTTTTTGTACATTTTACTCAATAGGGGAGTTAGTGCATCCACTAACTTATGATGTAAATCAAGAACACCTTGAGTACCCACTAATAGTGGTTGTGATGCTTCTACCGTTTCAGCAAAAGCATTATAGATACTTATCAGCGTCTTTTCTGTTCCCAGGATGTATGGCCATCTTAGAGCACGCCTGTTATTAGTTATTTGTAGTTCCGCAACCGGGGTATTTAATAGAGTCTCTCCCACGGGTCTAATAATAAACGATTGGGAGTCTAGCCATAGTTGGAGAGGGAAATGATCACTCTCCGTCCTGTGGTCAATCTTAAAATCAATTACCTGGTCCCATATGTTCCGGGTAGCCATTACAAAATCTATATGTGACCTTCAGTTTCCCTTAAAGTACGTTGGAGATGCAGGTCTGTCTGATCGGAAGCGACCGTTACAAGCCCTTAGGTCATGCACCACAGTCAGCTGCAGAATCTGTAAGGCGGCTGTTGTACTTTTAACTGGGCTTACAGACTCTAAGGGCAAAATATCGTTGGCAGCATCCTGTTCATCAAGAAGTTTTTCCAAACCCAGGACAGGCTCGTATTTACAATTAAAATCCCCGCCAACTATCACCTTTACATTTTCTCCTAATAAATCTAAAAAGGAATCCAAGAGTTCTACCACATTTGATTCCTTGTTAGATGGGGACGGTCTATTGTATATATTTATTAAGTATATAGTTTCTTTCCCTCTTGTAACAATTTTAAGGCCTAGTAGGTCCGGAGAGGGGATGGATAACTGGATGACATCTATTTCTAGAGTCACTTTAACCCAGATGACCAGCCCCCCTGAGGCTCTGCCTCTAATTGAAGGTATAGCGTTAGAAAAGTAAGTTTTATATCCCAACCTATGGGGGATTTCTACCATCCAAGTTTCCTGTAAGAATATGATATCGTAATTCTCTATATAGGAGCACCATACCACATCCTTGAGGTTCCTGGATAAGCCAGATATATTCCATGATATCAGTCTAACGCTTATTTTCCCTTTTACATAAGGTGAATCTAATACTATTGGTAAGTTGTCTTTTTCTATAGCATCCTCAAATACAACTAAAGGATTTAACTCTTTGTCTTGATTATCGTCTATACTGTAAAGATTAACCTCCATAGATGCTATATGACACATATCAGGTACACCCAAGCTGACTACCTCGCTCAACGTAGGATAAGAAAATTTATCGGTGTTTACCAATTTGTCTGACTGTGTAGTTCTAGGGCACGGAGATACTATAAGTTTAAGTTCTAAGTTTTCTATACTCTGTTTTGGACCCCACATCTGGGTTTCTACTAATGTTTCTGCGGTAGATTCCCCTACTCGTGGGAGTCAGTCGTTTTCATCCAATGAGCTCAGTACCGAAAATCTATTTTCAGTTGGAATATAAAAGTTTGTATTTCTACTATTAGTCAAGGGTCTATGTGTTTTTGAAAATTGTGGTACCCTGGCTAAATGTCTATAAAAATAACCCAAAGGGTGCACACCCACATCGGACTCTTCTATATCCAAAGAAGCTGCTCTAAGAAGAACGGTCGCGACATGTTGGGGATGCCTAAAGTTGACAATTACACAATCCCCATTAAATTTTTTCTTTGCATTACCGATCCAAGATACCCGTCTGGTAGACAATATATGGTCGGAGAGGTGTGGGGGAAAACCGCAATTTTTGTTTAACCAAGCAACAGATTTCCGTTTGAGTGAATCGTGAGATTCCTCACGGAAGTTCATTGCTGTCGGGTCTAGGGGTGGAACGTTTGAAAGGACTATGACATAAGGTTCACAGTCGGGCGGGAGATTAATGTAATTTGGTCTATTCACGGGGGTAGTGAACCTCACGCTATTAGATGAAACTGCTTTCATTTGAGAGGTACTATTTGCTGGTCTTGGTAACTCCCTAGATTCCGGTGGACATGGCCTCACTGTTACAACCGATTGTGCAGAGTTACCGGATTGGACAGGTAGCTCAGGTTGTATCATAGTCTGTTCCTTACATATCTTATCTAAAAGGCCACCCAACCTAGATACTTCCATTGATAATAATTCGATTTTTTCCATGAGAGGATTAATTATAAGGTCTAATTTTGTCTCAAATAACTTAGCAATGTGACCCAAGAGATCACAATTCACATCACCCTTATTAGTTATAATCTCATTGTTGGCTGCGTTATGTCTATGACCTTGTTCCAACGTTAGTTTAGGAAGTGTGTTCCCCCGCTTAATTTGTGTTTTCCTACACTTTCTAACAGCTCTCTTAGGGGGCGAGTGAGATAAAATAGACTCGCTAGGGGGTTCCAATGGGACTTGATTTGGTAGCTCATAAACTAAGGGTGAAGTGGCTGAATTATCCAAAGGGAGAGCTTCAATATTAAGGGAATCCATCATAATAGGGTCACTACCTTCATCTACGGGTGAAACACTTTCTGAAACGGACTCCTTCCCTAAGGATTTTCTTCTATCATTACTTATCTTGCTCACCATTTTGACCAAGTAGTTATCCATAGTGGAGATTTCTTAGCTGTTTTACACCACAAACACGAGAATGTCAACCACTACTAAATTTGGTAAAGAAACTCAAAAGGCTTTCTAGTATTAAAGGCCCTGCCCTACGCAGAGCTTTTGTAGCATAACAAAGGAACAAGTACCTACATGTAATCAACAGTGTCACATTCAAAAAGATTATGCGACCCAGGAGGGACAGTAACTCAATTAGATAAAACCCAAATATACTACCTTCTAAAACATTAACATACTGATTGCAACCAGTTAGCAGACCCCACTGTTTAGGGGGGTGGCCCAACCCGACCCCTTCCGGCCCCCTAACGGCCACACAACGGCCCGCCCTTTGCCCGGGCTTAGCCCGGCGCCGCCCGCGCGCGGTCCCGCGACGCGGGGGGCGGGATCAGTTAAGTAGCACCTCCGGGCGCGCAAAGTGCGTTTGTTCCGCTTCCGGGTCGCAAGAGATCCTGGGTATTGTAGTCCCGTCCCGTCGAGCGCTCCCCCCACACAGCGGTCGCGATATCAGGCGACGGAAGAGGGAGACGCGAAAGCCAGCAGGAGAACAGGTAACCCCAAGGATCACAGGGCCACACAGGTAGGCAGCAGGGATCAGGCAAACGTGGTCAAATTCTGGAAACAGGCCCCGCTCTGCCGGGGGCGGGATCAGTTAAGTAGCGCCTCCGGGCGCGCAAAATGCGTTGGTTCCGCTTCCGGGTCGCAAGGGATCCTGGGTATTGTAGTCCCGTCCCGTCGAGCGCTCCCCCCACACAGCGGTCACGATATCGGGCGACGGCGGGAGGGAGACGCGAAAGCCAGCAGGAGAACAGGTAACCCCAAGGATCACAGGGCCACACAGGTAGGCAGCAGGGATCAGGCAAACGTGGTCAAATTCTGGAAACAGCCCCCTACCCGGTACTGCACACACTATTACGCATGGGGGCGGGCAGGCACCACATCACATGGATCTACAAATCCATTATGGAACTCACACAGGTACCGCTAACCCGCTTACGGCTCCGCTAAGAGGAGGATTTCGGACGCGCCCTTAATGATCGTGAATGGCGGATGGCCCTAGAGCACCACAAAAAAGTGTCCCGCAATCAGAGGTTCAAAAACAAGCAGTTCAACTTATTACACCGAGCCTATCTCACACCGGCGCGGCTCAAACGCTTCTACCTGACATCCCACTTCGACTGCCCCCGATGTCACACCCCGAAAGCCACATTTGCTCATATGTTTTGGTCATGCCCAGTGATACAAATCCTCTGGACGACGGTGCACACCACCATGCAGAGAGTCACAGGCATTTTTAAACGCAACAAATGGAAGAAAGTAGAGACCAAATTTGCCCTGCTAGCCGTGATGTTGGCCAAGCGCGGTGTGGCAATGCATTGGCGAGCGGCAGAGGGGCCACCATTAGCTGCATGATGGGGGGCGGTGCAGAAGTGGGCCGCAGCCGAGGAAGATCTTATTCGGCAAGAGGAGGCCCATGGTATGCGGCGGCGACCTATCTCATTAGAATGGGCGAGACTCCTACAAAACTTTAGACAAGCACACACGAATGACACAGCACACGCTCAAAACCCCCAGGCGACACCAGATTCTCCTGCATCACAGTCCGCGCACGCGTCCGGTCTTCCACCCCCCCCTCCTCCATGCGACGACAGCTCCACCCGGGTCATCCCCCGGAATCATAGCTTTGGCCAAGAGTAGGTAAAGTGCATGACGCTAGCGTGCTGATATGGGACCCCTCTACACTGGCCCATGTTTTCTGCGGCCTCCGTCTCCTCCCCTCCCCCCGACCCCATAGTTCCCGAGTTACACACCCCCAAGTTTAGTTTGAAAACTGGGTTATATGTGAATGATACCCTAAACAGGGGTTTTGGATCAGAGATGAGCATTCGGGTCGGAGAACAGCGATAATTCTACTACTAACTGCCGCCCGATGCCTTCCGGCTCCTCCGGCGGAGAAGATGGGAGGGATACCCCTCCTCCACCAACGAATCCACTATGTGACTGCTTACTCCGCTACCCTTGTCATAAAGCTAATATTGGTAATTTGTGCTACTGAAATGATTAAGCTGATTACTGTATGACTTGTAACGTGTTAAAATCCAATAAAAAGATTTATAAATTTTTTTTTAAAACAGGCCTGGTCTTTGGGTTTGGTCTCTGGGTTCGTCGCACCAACACGCACCGGCAGCACGGTGTGAATATTTATTAAATCAGAATCCATTTTTGCAAGCGAATTGTGCAAGTAAAATCCCCACACTAACGCCACGGCAACAAGCGGTCACTTTGATCATAATGGCATATTTTCACTCGCATAATTTATGTTTTGTGTTGGGTACTCGCTTTTAGCCTTCATCACTGTTTGTATACTCCTGGGTAACATAAACACGTATTAACTTCACGTTATTCCGATCGGATAATTTGAACGTTTTTTTTCTCACTCTCTTTTCATCATTCGGGCACCAATATATTGGCCTCACTTTACTTTCCACTTTATTTTTTCACTTTGTTTACCGTTTAGTCACATGATTATTCACAACTACCATTGACAGGAACCTTTGCGTCTCATTTTCGTCTCTCTTGTTCCTTTAGGAATAGAACCCCTGAAGAAGGGCGGTATCACTGCCCAAAATGCATTGGGGCTATTTTGAATGCATTTAAAGCATTATGCATAACCAACCATGGATCTATGAATAATATACAATGACCTCATGACAATAATGAGCATTAACTTTTGCTGAATACATTAAAAAGAATTATGGACTGCAACGTTGATTATTGGAATAGAATATTTACTTTTTGGTTCTCGGCAGTGCGCATTGAGGGACACTTCCCAGTGGGGAGGTGCAACTGCAATTATTCAAGAAGCCTGGGTTTAGGGGATGATACCTCAACGCACGCCCATAAATATTTGAAAGCATAAACAGACAGGTATAAATTCCGCGTCACAGTGGGCGTGTGCGCAGGACGGCCGTCCAAATCCCGCCCACTAATGGAAACGCCCGCACAGCACAGAAATTCCGCACGCACGGAAGGGGTTAAGGTTGTCTTTAACCTAATCATAAATAAATAAATTTAACCTAATCATCAATAAGGGTTGTTTGGACTGGTACAAGGTGCCCACTTTAATTAGTGGACAGCATATACCAGGCCAGCTTCTCACAATTCTCTCAACCCGGGACTGTCATGGAAACACCGCCCTGTTGTGAGACTCTGTATAAAAAAAACACAAATTCAGGCTCTTTTGTTAAGTCAAGGTCTATTAAATCTTTATAATTAACGTTCGTTTAGGGAGGTAAGATCAAGTGACCCCATTGAACGCAGGGAGAGTACTCAACTAATATGTCATGTCAAAATCAGGAGCCCTGCCACAGCCCTATCTTTCCTTCGTTTCCGCCTTAAATCTTGTGCAACCGATTTAAAAAATGCAGGAGTTTTTATTCCTCCTCAAAGAGGCTCCCATCGCTGAGACATTCATTCCGGTGCCCCCTCCAGTCCCCCTACTTACTTCGTCAAGGGTCGGCGTTGCTAGGTCTGCCACTACAAGTCCTCTATACACCCAAGGTCTGGAACAACATCCCTGTATCCATCATGACTGCCCCAGTGCTACTCCTATTTATGAAGGAGCTGAAGACACAACTCTTTAAAGAACACTACATCACAATGATGTGACAATCCACTGTGAGGAAATGGAGTGTATTTTACGCAAAGGAGCCAGTAAAAAGCTTTTAAACAGCGCCAAAACAATTGAAGAAATTACTGAGACCCTCAAGAAACCCAACACCAATATAAAAAAATAAAGCATAGCTTTGTAGATCTTCAGACACCAAAACAAAGATTATCCACTGGAATTAACAGGTACAGTAAATCACAACTTTTTGCTTTACCACAAACAAGCTTTAGTAAATTCAACAATTTTGACACTTGGAAACTTTTTCACTAAAAAGTTTGAACTAGTTAGTTTGCTGTCAGAGCTATTTTGGGTGACCAACTTCAGCAGAGAGCCAGTTAAGGGGAACAGCTAGGTCCTCAAAAACAGTTATCTCCACATAAGAAGCAGTCTCCAGGCGGTTCCACACACCATTATCCCTCTGCAATGGATTCCTATGGAAGTGGTCCTAATGCAGTGGATCCCTAGTGCTAGCCTGTCCACATAGATAAAGGAGCAGCCCTTCTCCCAAGTGTTGCCACTTTAGATGACCAACTCTAGGAGGGTGCCATTGAGGGGGACCAGCAAGGTCCTCAAACAGTTACCTCAGCAGGTGAAGCAGTCTTCAGTCAGTTCTAGACAGTTTTATCCTGTGGAAGGGGTCCTGATGCAAGGGCTAAAGGATACTGACGATGTTCAAAGGATGCTGTAGATGTTATGCTGTCAATGTGGGTCTTGCAATGTCTACTCCTTGGTCCACAAATGGTGTGAGGAGGTCCTGGTCACAGCATTGACGGCCCACAAAGTGCTCTTGGTGTTGGTAGAAGCTCACTTACCACTGGACTACCGGTTGCCCAGTACTGCGTTCACAAGTCAATCCTTCCTGGGTCAATAACTTGTCCTCTGAGGGTCGAAGCTGTGCTTCAAAAACACTACCAAGGTCAGCGAACTCCATTGAAACTTTGTGAATTGGGTTTTGCTCCCTTGTGCTGCACAGCAGCGGTTTGAAGATCTTGGCAACTAACTTTCCCCAGCAGACTTCTCAGCTGTTGTGTCCCTCTGCTGTGAACAGGAGGCCAGCTCACTGACCCTTGGAGTCTCTTGGCTTTAACTGCTCTCTGAAGAAGACTTCTTCTCAAGCAGGAGACAGCAGGCACAGTCCCTCTCCTTTGCTAGCCACCAGGATCAGCAGGTACAGTCCACGCCGGTGCAGCCTCTCATTGCTGCATCCATGGTGCAGCTGGCCAGTCCTTCGGTTCTTCTTCCAGTCCAGTCGAGATCTGAGTTCAGGGTGCCAGGGGGGCCCTACCTACCCTCAGAAAATTCCCTCAGGGCAGAATGCAGTTGGTATCCAATGAGCTACCAGGTTCCCTCCCAACAGATGACCACTTCCTGCGAAGTGTGCCATCTGGGCATCCCAGGATGCACCATTCTGGCCCCTTCTAATATGGCAGGACCCCTCTTCTAGTGTGTGTAGCTATTAGATCAACCCAGATTTGTGGCTACCAAGGGGGCTACATGCTTCTGGAAAACCGGTTTGGCAACTGGTTTCCCTTTCCTGTGCCAAGTACCAACCGGTCCACCTAGAGAATGGAGCAGTCCCTCTCCCAAGTGTTACCCATTTGCCGATCAAATGTGGTTTGCCTTTTGGGCCACACCTCTCTAGTGCAGTCTTTTATTGTAACCTTTCCTCGGAGTCATTAGCATGTCTCCCCAGTAAGGCAGAAAGCTGTCTCAGTGACAGACCCCAAGTGCAACTATTAAGGGCACAGCAGACTAAAGGCAACAAAGTAAAAGTTGTGCACTGCAACAAGTTACATTAATTCCGACTAGAGCATCGGGCATAATGTAACGAGTTGTTTGATGACTTGGAGTGCCAATTTTGGCTGCATCATTCCAGAGTTAGCACAGCTGAGGAGTCAGCATGTAACTCTGTACTCACCAATTGGGTGACCAGGTCTTTCTACAGTAAAAACAACAGTTTCACATTTTTACTGTGAGAACATGTAAAATACATGTTCTTGCCCTGAAATATGCTGCACCCTGTCTTAGGGAGTGCTAGGCCTGTCATAGGGTGACTTACACCCAGTGCAGGGGAGGCTTGGCTTTGCTGTTGTTTAAATGGCAAAGTTAGACTAGCAGTTTAAAACTGCTCTACTATTCTGCAATGGCAGACTGGGAGACTTGTTTTAGCTTTGTCACACCCCGGGGGCACAACCAGTGCTGCGATTCCTGGGGTGACCCTCTTGCTTATATGCCCTGGGTACCATATACAAGGGACTTACAAGAAAGTTAGCTTATGCCGATTAGGTACAAGCTAATTTAACATAAATGTTATAGGGTCTGGGCACTGGCCTAAGGTCTGGTTAGCAGGTCCCAGTCCACTCTGAGTCGAAAAAACAAGCAGCATCAGTACGAAAACTTGGGGGTGACCATACAAAAGAGGCATTTCCTTACATCCGCAAACCAGCTACCTCTCCTATTACTCGATGACATTATCTTTGTCTCTGACCCTGTACATAGCTCCGCTGCCTTTCAGCTACGATTGTGGTACACAAATAACTAAATACATACATTTCACCTGCGTCAATCATAAAACAATTCTGCTTTGGCCTCATATTGGACATTACAAGTCATAGAAATAGTTTACCACGGTACCCAGTAATTGTGTCTATGAAAATAAATAAACAATCTTGAATGAGCCTTTTTGGGAGATCTTTGTACGATTTGTTCATATTCCGAGGTAGGACAGTGGGGGCCGGCAGGATAGATGACTTGCAATTCATCAATTCAGGATTCCACGTGTTCCTAAGGAGTGTCCAGATTAATGTAGTAATTCGAATTCTATGGCTTGTATATGGCGCATGGCAACCTGGAGGCCTCCTAGCGCTGCATAGAGAACCCGTTAGATCATAGATAGAGGAGAGGCAGTTAATCTCAAAATAGTTGTAGGAAAGTAGGATCTGCTTTCATGGTCACCCCCACTTTTTGCTGGTGTCATTATGTTTTTCTGACTAGTCTGACTGGGATCTTGCTAACCAAGACCCCAGTCTCTGTGCTTCTTCCCTAAATTGGACATGGTGAGTACCTAGGTACCCCACAGATAGGCTACTGATGTACACTTTTAAGTCCCTGATATATGGTACTAAGATACCCAGGGCACAGGTACAGCAGGGGTCCCTCATGGGCTGAGCATGTATTGTGCCACCCGTTGGAGACCACTCAATCTGCAACTACAGACATGCCACTGCAGCCTGTGTAAGCTGGTGCTAGCACCACTTAGGAAAGATATATGTTTGCCTATATCTAAGGTCACAGCACTTAAAACCTATAAGTCACCGCTAAGGCAGGACTTTAAATCTTGAAGGCAGGGTGATTGGTTATAAGTGTGAGGGTGCCCCTGCATGAGAAGGACACCCCTGCAACCTTCGGAGGCCATTCTCCCAGTTTATAAGTGCATCACCCATTACGATACGTAGATGGGCCATGCGTCATGGCGCGATGGCTAACTCTAAACTGGCTGAAAAGAACCCTGTCATGTTTGGTATCAAACATGTTGGAATCATACCCAAACACCGTAAACGGTGTTGGGGTTATGATTTCATGCACTGTAAAGCTCCTCCGGGAGGCCATCAGTGCTCCCGGTACTGGTCTTCTAGACCCAGAGAGCACAACATGGCTGCTGCCGACCAGAGACACGATTCTGCCCTCCTGCCGCTGAGCCAAGCTTGAGCAGGGGAAGGCAGGACAATAGGTTTCCTGTCAGAGGGAGGTGTGACCACCTCCCAGACAAGATTTAGTGTATTGGGCCATGGTGGGGTGCTAGCCAGCGCCACTAGACTGCTTTGAAGGGTACATTTGGTGCCCTCCTTGCATACTCCAGTTGGAACCAGTTCAGGGATCCGTTGACTCCTGCTCTGGCATGAAACTGGACAAAGGACATTGGAGTCTCCTCCCCACTGTCCAGCCTCTTCTCTATATGGGACCCCTGAATTGTCCCAACCCTTTCCTTAGGGTACTTAAGGGCATACCTGTGGGTGGATCCCTAGATTCGTCGTGGAACACGATTCAGATCCAAAACCACATCATCTTCAACCGTCTGGGCACTCTGGACTTTGCTGGACTTCGCTATGAGAACCGAGACAGCAACTGGGAAGACTCCTGCTGCTCCTGGACACATCGTCCTGCCAGTCTTCTGCGTCATCTGTGCCTGTGTTCCATACAGGTTCTTCTCCAGGCCTGTGGACATCCAAGACACCTGAAGGAATCTAGCTTGGAGTGAAGCAGTCACTCCCCTGCATCTGCAGGCACTGCCACGAAGATGACCGGTCTGCTTATCCTAGGCTACCACGGTCTCCAAAAGGCTCAGCAACACAGATTGGGGTTCTGCAACTCCCTCGAGTCCTGCCCTGTCTTCACAGCAATTTTAAAGCCAGTATCCCTCATCGGAACCACTGGAGCAGTTCCCCTGTGCAACGCATAGAGTTGCCGTTGCCAACACTTGTTGACTCTCTCCTCCAGAGATCTTCAGACTCCAAGAAGCTCCAGTCTCAAGCATCTTCTACAACCAAGATCTTCACCGTTACCACATCCTCTGCACTGTAGGCCTTCTTCATTGGTGAGCCGCTCGTAGTCCTCTGGTGACTCATGTGCCTCTGGCCTGTGGGTCCTTTCAAGGGTCTTCTTTGGCTCCAGTGGCCTCCAATGCTTGCTAGGACATGCTGTGACTTACCTGCTCGTGGTGAGTCACTTGGACCTTGATGGTCCCGAACACTGCACATCTTTTGACTTCTACGTTGGTTGCCATTGCCAAGGCTTGTTGGTGCCCCTGCCGGACACTGACCCTCTGTCTCTTGACATCCAACGAGAGACAGCTCGTGAATGGCTCCTGGTCTTCCACAGAATTTCCTGGTCCGTACGCTGCAACTTCAAGGGCACCGTCAACTAGGGCTGGGTGGAATTTGCGTAGTCGTGCTACTCAAAGCTCTACGAAACTGTAAAAAATCTCCGCGAGCACGCAGAGTTCCCTGAAAATGCGGAATTGCTTGTTCCGTCCATTTGTGATGCTTTTTTCCTGTTTGCAAACGCTGTTTGCATGCTCGGTGGGAAATATCTAGCGAACACGCATATTGAAAGTGCGAACAAGCCAAAAATTCTGCAAAGCCGCGGATCGCAGAATTTTTGGCAATTCCGCGTTCTCTGCAGACTGCGAAATTACCCAAATTCCGCAAGCGGAACGGAATTTACTATTCAGGCCTGCTGTCAACTCTCCTGCATCTACTGACATCGATGGGCATTTGTCTTCTGTGCCTCCTGGTCACTCCTGAGTGGCATAGACTCTGTCCCCTTTGCTTGCAGGTACCTCTCATCTTGAATCCATCGTTGAGTTCCACCGGATTCTTTTGTCTTCTTTACCAGCGTGATCTTTCCTGAAGTCCTCCATTGTGGTCCATGGCGGTTTCTGACATCAATTCGCACCTATTCACCCAGCTTCCCTGGTGTAGGTATCCTGATTCCTGGGGTATCCATGCGTGGGGTGACTCTCCAACCTTCCATCTTTCACAGGATTTCTTGAGAGTTCGCTGGGAAGAGTCCTTCTTTGTCACAACTGCAACCGCGACTTCCCCATTGACTTGTTTTGATCATGCGGTCGTATTCACACTCTGCACACGGCCTCCGTGGCGTTCCTGAATCCTTAGCATGGGTGGTTCCTTGTACGTCTGCAGTGTCCAGTCTTGACTTAAATAGTGGTTCGCATTCCACTATTTTAGTATATGGTTTGGTCTCCCCCTGGAGACCATTGTGTATTTATGCTACTTACCTGTTCTAATATCAAAGTATTGTGTGTATTGTGGTTTATAATAAATACATATTTTTATAACTACACTGTGTGGTTCTTTTTTTACTTAACCTATATCATAAGATTACGTACTGGTAAAACAAGCTGTTTACACTCCTTGTGTACTAAGCCTGGAGGCTGCTCTCCACAGCTACCACTTATAGAGCTTTCTAAGGTTGTCTAAGAGCACTAAAATCAACATAAGTGTTGTCTGGATTAGTGCAGGGTGCTTCACTTAAATAAGTGTGCACCATATACTAAGCCAGTCTTTCGCAATAGTCATGTCTTCAAAGCTTTGCGAAAGAGAAGTTCGTGCTCCAGGAGGTAGTGAATTTCGGAGTCTGAGTGCCAAAACGGAGGAAGAACGGCCTCCCCATTAGGCTCTACGGATCCTAGGAAATTATAAGTGTGAGAACCAACAGCGCTGGTGGCTACCTTGCCTTGCGGTCAGTGTGAGAAGCTTACACTACTGTGTGAGACTTTAGGCTGTAGGGGTTCCAGTGTGGCACCTGCTGTTGATGCTTTAAAGTTTCCAATACTCATCACAATAAAATATTGGCTGAGATTTACAAAGACTTTGCATCGGGGGTGGGTGCTGGAGGTGGGCATCTCATGGGTGGTGGTCGTTCCTATACAAACACCCATGAATTTTGACCAAAATCCATATCTACAAAGGGCACAGTCCTGCATTCTCCCTTTCACGCAGTACAGCTTAATGGGAGCAGGCAGAGATCAGAACAATGACACATCTTAGTAGATAGGGCACAGTCCTGCACTCTTCTGTTCATGAAGCTAAGCTTTGTCAGCGTATTGAGAGAGCAGAACAAGAGACAAATCTTGATAGAGTGTACTCCTGCACTGTCCCCTTCACACAGCACAGCTTTTTCAGCACAGGGAGAGAGTATAACTGCTACACATCTTAGTAGATAGGGCGTAATCCTGCACTTTACCATTCATTCAGCGCAGCTTCATCAGTGGAGGGAGAGAGCAGACCAGCGACATATCTAGGAAGAATGGGTGCAGTTTTGCACTCTCCTGTTCATGTAGTGCAGCCTTGTCAGCGCAGGGAGAGAGCCAACCACCAATGCATCTTATTAGATAGAGAGCAGTCCTACACTCTCTCGTCGTTCACGCTGCTCAACTTGGTCAGCGCAGGGAGAGGGCAGAACAGCGGCACATCTTAGTAGATAGGGCGCAGTCCTGCACTCTCCTGTTCACGCAGTGCAGCTTCGTCAGCGCAGGGAGAGCAGACCAGCGACACATCTTAGTAGATAGAGCGCAATCCTGCACTATACATTTCATGCAGGGCAGCTTCTCCAGCTCTAGGAGAGAGCAGAACAGCAACACATCTTGATAGTCAGGGCGCAGTCGTGCACTCTCACGTTCAAGCAGCGCAGCTTCATCAACGCAGGGAGAGAGCAGAACAGCAACACATCTTAATAGATAGGGCGCAGTCCTGCACTCTACAGTTCACTCAGGTCAGCTCCGTCAGTGGAGGGAGAGAACAGAACAGCGAAGCATGTTAGTAGATTGGGAGTAGTTCTGCACTCTCTCGCTCACGCAGCACAGCCTTGTCAGCGCAGGGAGAGGGCAGAACAGCGGCACATCTTAGTAGATAGGGCGCAGTCCTGCACTCTCACGTTCAAGCAGCGCAGCTTCGTCAGCGCAGGGAGAGCAGACCAGTGACACATCTTAGTAGATAGAGCGCAATCCTGCACTATACATTTCATGCAGCGCAGCTTCTCCAGCTCTAGGAGAGAGCAGAACAGCGACACATCTTGATAGTTAGGGCGCAGTCCTGCACTCTCACGTTCAAGCAGCGCAGCTTCCTCAGCGCAGGGAGAGATTAGAACATCGATACATCTTGATAGTTAGGGTGCAGTCCTGCACTCTCACGTTCAAGCAGCGCAGCTTCATCAGCGCAGGGAGAGATTAGAACATCGATACATCTTGATAGTTAGGGCGCAGTCCTGCACTCTCCTGTTCACGCAGTGCAGCTTCATCAGCGCAGGGAGAGCAGACCAGCGACACATCTTAGTAGATAGAGCGCAATCCTGCACTACACATTTCATGCAGGGCAGCTTCTCCAGCTCTAGGAGAGAGCAGAACAGCGACACATCTTGATAGTCAGGGCGCAGTCCTGCACTCTCACTTTCAAGCAGCGCAGCTTCATCAGCGCAGGGAGAGATTAGAACATCGATACATCTTGATAGTTAGGGTGCAGTCCTGCACTCTCACGTTCAAGCAGCGCAGCTTCTTCAGTGCAGGGAGAGAGCAGAACAGCGACACATCTTAGTAGATAGAGCTCAGTCCTGCACTCTCCTGTTCACGCAGTGCAGCTTCGTCAGCGCAGGGTGAGCAGACCAGCGACACTTCTTGATAGTTAGGGCGTAGTCCTGCACTCCCACGTTCAAGCAGCGCAGCTCCATCAGCGCAGGGAGAGAGCAGAACAGTGACACATCTTAGTAGATAGAGCGCAGTCCTGCACTCTCCTGTTCACGCAGTGCAGCTTCGTCAGCGCAGGGAGAGCAGACCAGCGACACATCTTAGTAGATAGGACGCAGTCCTGCACTATACATTTCATGCAGGGCAGCTTCTCCAGCCCTTGGAGAGAGCAGAACAGCGACACATCTTGATAGTTAGGGCGCAGTCTTGCCCTCTCACGTTCAAGCAGCGCAGCTTCATCAGCGCAGGGAGAGATTAGAACATCGATACATCTTGATAGTTAGGGCGCAGTCCTGCACTCTCACGTTCAAGCAGCGCAGCTTCATCAGCGCAGGGAGAGAGCAGGACAGCGACACATCTTAGTAGATAGGGCGCAGTCCTGCACTCTCCTGTTCACGCAGTGCAGCTTCGTCAGCGCAGGGAGAGCAGACCAGCGACACATCTTAGTAGATAGGGCACAGTCCTGCACTATACATTTCATGCAGGGCAGCTTCTCCAGCCCTAGGAGAGAGCAGAACCGTGACACATCTTGATAGTTAGGGCGCAGTCCTGCACTCTCACGTTCAAGCAGCGCAGCTTCTTCAGTACAGGGAGAGAGCAGAACAGCGACACATCTTGATAGTTAGGGCGCAGTCCCGCACTCTCCCGTTCATGCAGTGCAGTTTCATCAGCGCAGGGAGAGATTAGAACATCGATACATCTTGATAGTTAGGGCGCAGTCCTGCACTCTCACGTTCAGGCAGCGCAGCTTCATCATCGCAGGTAGAGAGCAGAACAGCGACACATCTTAGTGGATAGGGCACAGTTCTGCACTGTCATGTTCATGCAGCACAGCTTTGCCAGCGCAGGGAGAGAGCAAACCACCAATGCATCTTAGTAGCTAGGGCGCCGTCCTTCACTCTCCCGTTCATGCAGTGCAGTTTCGTCAGCGCAGGGAGAGATTAGAACATCGATACATCTTGATAGTTAGGGCGCAGTCCTGCACTCTCATGTTCAAGCAGCGCAGCTTCATCAGTGCAGGGAGAGAGCAGACCAGCAACACATCTTGGTAGATAAGGCTCTGTCCTGCACTCTACCGTTCACTCAGCGCAGCTTCATCAGCGCAGGGAGAGCAGACCAGCGACACATCTTAGTAGATAGGGCACAGTCCTGCACTATACATTTCATGCAGGGCAGCTTCTCCAGCCCTTGAAGAGAGCCGAACAGCGACACATCTTGATAGTTAGGGCGCAGTCCTGCACTCTCACGTTCAAGCAGCGCAGCCTCTTCAGTGCAGGGAGAGAGCAGAACAGCGACACATCTTGATAGTTAGGTCGCCGTCCTGCACTCTCACGTTCAAGCAGCGCAGCTTCATCAGTGCAGGGAGAGAGCAGAACAGCGACACATCTTAGTAGATAGGGCACAGTCCTGCACTCTCCTGTTCACGCAGTGCAGCTTCGTCAGCGCAGGGAGAGCAGACCAGCGACACATCTTAGTAGATAGGGCACAGTCCTGCACTATACATTTCATGCAGGGCAGCTTCTCCAGCCCTAGGAGAGAGCAGAACCGCGACACATCTTGATAGTTAGGGCGCAGTCCTGCACTCTCGAGTTCAAGCAGCGCAGCTTCTTCAGTGCAGGGAGGAAGCAGAACAGCGACACGTCTTGATAGTTAAGGCGCAGTCCTGCACTCTCACTTTCAAGCAGCGCAGCTTCATCAGCGCAGGTAGAGAGCAGAACAGCGACACATCTTAGTGGATAGGGCACAGTTCTGCACTGTCATGTTCATGCAGCACAGCTTTGCCAGCGCAGGGAGAGAGCAAAACACCCATGCATCTTAGTAGCTAGGGCGCAGTCCTTCACTCTCCCGTTCATGCAGTGCAGTTTCGTCAGCGCAGGGAGAGATTAAAACATCGATACATCTTGATAGTTAGGGCACAGTCCTGCACTCTCACGTTCAAGCAGCGCAGCTTCATCAGTGCAGGGAGAGAGCAGACCAGCAACACATCTTGATAGTTAGGGTGCAGTCCTGCACTCTCACGTTCAAGCAGCGCAGCTTCATCAGTGCAGGGAGAGAGCAGACCAGCAACACATCTTGGTAGATAAGGCTCTGTCCTGCACTCTACCGTTCACTCAGCGCAGCTTCATCAGCGCAGGGAGAGCAGACCAGCGACATATCTTAGTAGATAGGGCGCAGTCCTGCACTCTCCTGTTCACGCAGTGCAGCTTCGTCAGCGCAGGGAGAGCAGACCAGCGACACATCTTAGTAGATAGGGTTCCAGTCCTGCACTATACATTTCATGCAGGGCAGCTTCTCCAGCCCTAGGAGAGAGCAGAACAGCGACACATCTTGAAAGTTAGGGCGCAGTCCTGCACTCTCCTGTTCACGCAGTGCAGCTTCGTCAGCGCAGGGAGAGCAGACCAGCCAAACATCTTAGTAGATAGGGTTCCAGTCCTGCACTATACATTTCATGCAGGGCAGCTTCATCAGTGCAGGGAGAGAGCAGAACAGCGACACATCTTGATAGTTAGGGCGCAGTCGTGCACTCTCACGTTCAAGCAGCGCAGCTTCATCAGCACAGGGCGAGAGCAGAACAGCGACACATCTTAGTAGACAAGTCAAGTCAAACAATATTTATTCTGTAAATAAAGTCACCATCAAAGAGTCAAAATCAAAAGTCAGTAATATCAATTTCATACATAATAAAAACAGACAGAGAAATCACTCATAGAAACAAAATCGCAAACAGTTAATGTGCTCTTGATTTCTTGTACACCCAGACAGCTTGAAGAAAAGATAAAACAGTAAAAATCACCCGCTCAGTAGGAAGCATTTAAAGGTAATTCAATGATTTCAGCAAAAGGATTAAAAAACGCTTCCTAGGTCACCTGAAGTAAGAGCAAAACATTATAAAATGGAGCAGATCCTGTGGAGACTCATTGTCGCAGCGACAGGGTCCCCTTACCTCAGCCCGAACCCACCCACATGGGGATGCCAACAAGTGATGCAATTGATTAAACTTGAACCTGGCCAATAAGAACCTGTCATGCTGTGAGCGAACCAAACCCAAATACTGTTCCATCCCCTGCACAGTTTTTAAAAGCATGCGACCCCTAACAGAAGGCTTCTGCAGTTCTAAACCTTCTCTCTCCAAATGTGAGCGTTCCAAGAACAACCTTTTAACACTCCCTAATTCCTGGACAGAGAGAGATGTAGAGTTGGTAAAAATATCTGGCCTACCTATAGAAAACAAGGCCGCCTTAACATGCACAATCCACGGTATGCTAGTTACCCAATCCAATGCCAGGCAGTCCTCAAGAATCAAAGGAATCTGCCCTGCTCCAAATATTGATCCAGCACATGAGCGGGCTTAGAGCTATCAGATCAGAAACATAATCAAGACCCAGTTCCTCATGTACAGAAAATGCTGGGGTTGAGTGGGGGACTTGGATCAACTTACTCAAGAAATTATTCTCCATTGTTTGAATCCGATCCCACTTAACACACCCCCAGACCTCTATTTTATACCGCAACTCTGCAATACACTTGGCCTGATACTTTTTTAGGAGATCCCTTGGTACCCTAGACCCAAGCTTATGTGCAACACTAAAAACCGCCCCTATAGTTTTTACAGACTCTAATCTTTTTACTTCAATGAGGGGTTTCCAATAATTATTAACATCAAATAAAACACCCAAGTAGTGGAAGGCCTTAACTTTACTCAGGGTAAAATTAGATACCTTGAAAGTCTTGCTACTTGTTGATTTTGTGCCAACTAACATTATGTGGGACTTAGAACAGTTAAATGACAAGTCCAGGAGCCCCATTATTATTATTGCTATTATTTAGGATTTGTAGAGCGGGTAGCTGCCCTGGGGCCTCCTAGCGCTAAGAGACAGGATGCAAGCTGAGGCTGGATGGATGTTAGAGGTAGTGCATGAACAGCCACGTTTTTAGCCCCATAAAAGACACGTACTTGTCCAGCAACATATCCAACCCCTGTGGGGTCTGTGCGATCAGGACTGCGTCATCCGCGTATAATAGGACAGGGAGAAATCTGTCACCAATCTTAGGTCAGTCAGCTGAAACTGATAGAAGCACAGACTCCAGTCCGTTCATATACAAGGTGAACAGAAAAGGGGCCAGTAAGCACTCCTGCCGAACCCCACAACTCATAGAAAATGATCGAGTACACCCGGCACCTTGATCAAAGCTCACCGAGGGCGATGCCGTTAAGTGGAGATCAGCTAAAAGAGCCACAATGCTTGGGTCGACCCCCTATCTTGCTGAGCAAAGCCCACAGTTTCACTCCACCCTATCAAAAGCGGAATTCAAGTCCATGAGTGCAAGATGTAAAGATTCAGTTGGTGCCACTGTATATTAATAATTAAATGGAGGTTCAGACATTGGTCTGGATTCAACCTCCCCACCCTAAAGCCATACTGGACTTCACTCAGAATATTATTATCCTCTGCCTAGTCGCACAATCTATTTAAAATCACCCTCCGCAAGACCTTAACCATAGAATCCAGTAAAGAAATTGTGCGGGAGCATTGTGGGTTCACTTTATTCCCCTTCTTGAAAAAGGGTACAATCACAGCGGTAGACCAAGAGGGTAGCGGCCCCTCCTGTGCAGCCGCATTCAGGACCTGTGTTAATAAAGGGGTCCAGACCTCTGTATTTCCTTTGAACAGGTCTGGCGGTATACTGTCCGGGCCCGGGGCCTTGTTGCTAGTCAAGGCAAGAATGCCTTGTGTAACTTCATCTAATGTGAAGACCATTCGGTTACCAATATACACAGGTGCAGCATGGATATTAACACCCCCACCAGCCGCCTGATTATAAAAATGCCCTCAAAATGATCCACTCACTGTTTCTCTGAAATATGATGGCTTAAGAGCAGGCCAGAGCCATTAGCAAAGCAAGGCCTGTTAACAATGCGCCAGAAGAGGGAGCTGACCCCAGTTTCACTGTCTTGACAAAGCTCATCACAGGCTAATTCCTGCAGATTATATTTACACACCTTTTGCTCCTGCCTATAAGCCCGCCTACAATTTCTGATCAACTGTCCGTCCCTCAGTGATTGCTTCAAGGCCACCTTCAGATGTTGCAGGGTTCTTGAGCAATCTCTATCAAACCATTTAGGGTTTTCTGACACCCGATTGCAAGGAGCCTTCACAGCCAAAAGTTTACAGACCCCCAGACCTATGCCTTTGAAAGCTTCCAGTACCTCCCCCACAACTGCCTCACTATCCAGAGAAATATTAATTTCCCGCTGGCAGGTTGCAAAGAGAGGTTTGTTAGCGCTGAGGGTCCTCCTGGGACCATTTCAGCCTTCTCACCAGCCCAATGGCCGAAAGGCTCTTGAGGGCACCCCTTAACTGATGTTTTGAGCCCAAAGCAATATCCAGGGTTAAGGATAATGGATTGTGGTCACTAAAAGAACTACAAATGATATTAACATGAGAGATGAACAGATATACTGGTGCAGAGATCAAATATAAAATCATTGAGCGAGCCCCTGCCCCTACCTTTATAAGAAGGGCAAATTACGGGGTTCAAATAATTCACCAATTTCTCCAAGCTGAAAACCAGATTGTGTGAGTCTAAGAGCTCCTTAAACCCTCTGCCCTCCTGTAAGTGAACAAAATGAAAACCTTTGTTCAGCCAACAACAGCCAGAAGGGGGCCCGCTCTGAGCCCCCACACTTGCTATTATAAAAATGAATTAAAATCACTGGACAGAACCCAGTCATTGACAGTCATACTCCTTGCATTGTACCGACATGCCAGTTGAGGTCCAAAATGTAACCACTAAACTCAACTTTGGCAAATGAAGCCCCCCTTCACCCTCACTGCCATTGCAGGAACTGCTGGTACTAAATAAGTCATCTAACCCTCTAGGAAGAAGATATAAATTAACCAGGTTTCCTGGAGACAAATTATATGGAAGGATCTGGCTCTTCGGCTGACCACCCCCACGCTTTGAGACCCTCACGGTTGAGTAGCGTCCTTACAAACCCCTGATTGATTGATTGATTGGACATATTGCACCCACCTGGGGTCCCTAAACTTTGACGAAAGTCCTGCAATGTTCCAAGACAGCAACATGAGGCCCTTCGACTGCTGAGGGGGAGCTACTGGGGATGCGCTGCGAGTACTATGTGCCTGGGAAGAATCACATGGATCCAGTCAGTCGCAGTTCTCCAGACCGCTCAAAGGAAGAAATCTGCTGACAGTGGACACAAGGCTGGGCCATCTAAACGCAGGGTAAACAATTGCAGGGCAGCCCCCCCACCCCCGCCCTCCTCCCCCGAGTGATGAGGCAGCTGGGTTAGCTCAGCTACCAGGTCTACAGAAAAAAAAACAAAGTCATGGCAACCATCCCTGGAAAGCTTGATGTTGATCAGGGCGGCAGCAAGTAGTTTCCCAGCTAACCAGGGATTGTTAAAGTTAACCACCACACAATCTCCCACCCAGGGTTTCCTGTTCTTACCAATCCTGCTTACACTCCATACCATAATAATGGTATCCGCATACTCTCTCCTAAAAGAGAGATGTGAGCTAAGCCAATGCCTCACCTTATTCTTAAGCTCCTGATAAGATTCCAACGGTGGGGCTAGAGAAGAGGGGAACATTCCCCAGGACAATGAAATAAGGTGTTGCTTCTGGGGGTAAGTTTAACACAATTCCACGGTTACTTGGAGGTGCTGAGCGCCAACTCCCCCCACTCTTCGCCAAACGGTAGGGAGGGGCATCTAAGCTACCAGAACTATGAGTAACCACCGGGAGCCCTGCCTTTGATACAGCTTGGGTTGGACCTGCGCCCACGAGAACATGGGTTGATGCAGGGTCCCTCCCAGAGCCAATTCGATCAGCTGTGCCATGCTCCTGGCCACGCACCCTCTCTTTGGTCACCAGGGAAAGTAATTCCAAAACCCTGTCCTCAATACGGGAAAATGTCATCGAGATTGGGTCCAGTTTATTGTTTAATAATATCTCCAGATCCCTCATCAAGGCATCCCTGAGGGAAGAGCCCCCTTCCTCTCTAGATGAATTTAAAGTAGGTCGGGCCCCTGGCAAAATCTCTGGCGGGTGCTGGGCAGATGTACAGGACTTCAGTTTCTGCTTTTACCTTGGACTGATAGCTGGTGTGGAGGGGGTTGCGAGTCTGTCCACTCTAGGGGTTGTTCCTCCAAGATCTTCACAATCCCCCATTGATCCCCTATCGTAGGGGAGCACCTCCACAAAAGAACAAGCGACTAAGCCACAGGTGGGGGCGTGGGAAATGTCCCTGTCCATGTCCAACGAAAGCCTCCTTTCAACAAGTTCTATTTCCTTAGATACAGCCCCCACCGCCCAATGAAGAAAGCCTTCTATGGATGACACTCAAGGGCAGCAGAGCTAGATGTCTGTTTAATGGGAGGACCTTTCTTTTTACCTATTGTTGTGACACCCTTAAGCATCATTAGCGCCCTTGTAAGGCTGAATACCAACACAATAATTCCAAGCAGAGGGTTCCCGTGAAATGCCAACAAAGCCGTCAGGCGAGATAATTGCTGATTGTAAAATCCAAAGGAAACAGTACCTTGAACTTTGGCCTTGTCCAGGTGATATGTTACTGCAGTGCATATAGCAGATAGCCTTCACCCTGTTCCATAAAAATCATGCCAATGAGGGAGGCCCCACCTGGCCTCCTCCTGCCACTGACGGGCACAGACGGGCCCACTCTTTGCCTGGTCTTAGCCCGCGTGTGCAGAGATGCCTTTGCAGCGCCAGGAGGACTGACGCCGCCTCCCGCACCACCAACAGAATGCTTGGGGACTGAGTCCCACCCCAGCCAGCTTCCTTCAGGGAATTAGGTGAGCACAGTGGCCTCAGGCAGCCCTTCAATGTAGTCTCCTAGGGTTACGTAAAGGTTTCTCCTCTTTCTTTTCCAGATTTTCGCAGTGTCCATGGAGGTCTCCGGATGTTTATGGAAAGGAAGCACAAGAAGAAGTATGAGAGGGGTAAGTATGAGTTTGTGAATTTTTACCAATATTTCCTCACACAAGTAGTGCTCACATGAAATGTATTTTCTTATCCTACAGGTTTATGCGCCTGTTTTAGTTTTCTCTATCTTTTACTATGCTATTTTACTTTTGTGGTTAAGAACCCTGAAGACAAGAGTGAAAGAGTGCCCAAATTTGACAAGGAGAAATAAAAGAGAAAAAAATAAAAACAAATGAAGAATAAAAGGTTCTTCTACACAAAGTTGTATGGAAAGACCCTTTCTATTTCTTTCCCTTAACTCCGTTCCTTTCCTGGGGACATGGATTTCGGTAGGCCTGGGCGGTAAATTCCGTTCCGCTCGCGGAATTTGCGGAATTTGGGTAATTTTGCGTTCCGCGGAGAACGCGAAATTGCCCAAAAAGCTGCGTTCCGCGACTTCGCGAAATTTTTTGCTTGTTCGCGTTCTCAATATGCGTGTTCGCGAGATATTTCACCCCGAGCACGCAAACAGCGATCGCGAACAGGAAAAAAGTATCGCGAACAAGCAATTCCGCGTGTTCGCGGAATTTCTGCGTGTTCGCGGAGATTTTTTACCGTTTCGCAGAGATTTGGGTAACGCAATTACGCAAATTTCGCCCACCCCTAGATTTCGGTAGGATTTACCTTTTTAGAGTGACCTAGATAGACATGCCTGGGTAGCGACTCCTCGTTATTTTTCTCTCCACCACCACCACCATTCATGTAGTGCCAAAAGAAAAAAAAAGAAAAAGAAAGAGGACCAAAAACCCGATTTGTCCCCACCCTCCTCTTGCTCAATCGCTGTGTTTGCCACTCACCCCACTTATACGCAACTCTCCTGAGTTGCGGCGGACAGTGAGTTTTTCCCGGGGCCAGCCACCACTCTTTGGGACCTCTATCGGCGTCTCGCTCTTCTCCTTGTGATAAGCGGTCATCATCCGCCCCCTGGAAACATCGGGTACCTCCGTCAGTCCCTTGTACCTCTGCGGTGTTCCAGACGCCACTCTCCTCCTTTTTAGGTCTTGCCTAGCATTGCAGCGCATGCACTGCTCGCTCGGCGCGACCTAAAGTGAGAGAGGAAATTTCAGAAGGGGACTTGAAGCCCCGCCCATCATTTTCATTGGGTCACGTAGGTGTTTATGCTAAACGCTGGCTTCCCATTGAAAAGGATGCTTTTGGGCCACTGCCCTTTCTCCCTTATGGACGGCCCATCCGGACTGGGTCGTCTGCTTCACTGCTGTCGTGAAGTACTTTCTTATCTTTAGGGGGGGCATCTGTTTCTAATTAGCATGGCCTTAGCGCTGCCATGCTAATTAGAAACAGATGCCCCCCCCTAAAGATAAGAAAGTCTGCAGGCACTACCTTTTATTTCGCAGAGCGGCTCTCAAGCGGTGTATATATATACTTGTATAATTTGAAAACTCAATTTAAAGGTACTTAGTGTAATACATACACACACTTTTGTGACTCACTGCAGGAAAAACTCTTCCTTGGACTTTAGAAGACCTGACGTGCTGAATTAACAACTTCAAACATATTAAACAAACTCTGCTCGCTGTGGCAGATGGTGTGTTTTCAGGACTTGGGCTGGACATGGGAACATTGAACCGGAAGGGCTGGGGTGCGCAACCCACACTTCCAACTTTCGCACCAGCGAACTTTCCCAGTTTAAGCCCCCGTGTGACAATATACCAATGCAACATAAGATTTCCCGCTCACTTTAATGAAGCCAATCAAATACTGTAAAATTATGCGGCATATACAAATGTACCTTTTATAAAACAAAAAAAGTCATGACAGTCGTGTAAAGAAGAAACCGCACAATGCTGCACCTTCGTGAACTTTAGCAAAGTTTGCGATACCATGTGAAAGTCTGTGGCAGGAACCGTACTTCAAGCACTCGGAAAGGGAAGGGGGTCAGGACACGGAGAATTAACCTATTACTGAGCTCGGCGCACATCCGGCACTTATCCCAATTACCACAAAGCAGGCCTGCTCCCTGTCTTCCTGGAAGGGTGCCCCCTGGCTGCCCCCGCTGCCAGGGTGCTGCAGGCACCGAGTGACCTCTCCAAAGAATTCCCACTTGGGCTATGAAAGGGGGAACAGAGGGGGCACGCCGACGGGCAGCCTGGGTCAACCCACACTGGAGCAGCGGGGGAGGGGGTGCAGGCTGTCTGGCTGTGCCCAGGCAGGCCCTCAGTCTTCTGGGTGCGTTTACTTCTGGAGTCTGGCCGAGTTCCTCGGAAGAGGGGGAGGGAGCTGCTCCCACACCCTGCAGTAGAGGAAGGGAGGGGGCAGGGTCTGAGTGCAGGGAAAAGGGAATGACTCATGGCCCCTGTTCCTTGAAGGGCTGCTTGCTGTTGTGACAGCATTCTAAGCCCGCAGTTCCTGGGCCCTGACCTGGATGAGAAAGGTCATAATTTGTCTGGGCCAGAGTCTAAGTCTGACTACATCAACTGTACATGTATTCTAAATATCTATCAACAGTCCCGAACATGATGGTCCTACGACAGGGCAGACTGGACCTAATACACCCTCGTAATCATTTGAACCATGTTACGTTGCGCTTTATTAATTTATTTATTTTAGACACCTTTTTTTATTTTGACCAATTACAGGATCTCTCAGCACTTTTCGGTTCACATCTGACCTGAGATGAGGGGTGTCTTCCAAAGGGAGTGTCCATAGACAAGCCCGTCAACCAATGTAAAATGATGCATTGGACGGGCAGTTCGTCACCAACCACTCTTTATTGTAGTGATCCGTCTGGCCTCTACTGAACAGCCATGCATTACAAATTACACCTCGCGAAGATGGTTCAAGGGAGGATGTTTGGACTGATGCTGGGGGAGGCACACCACAAGAGGGGCGAGGGCTGCTGCTGATGTCGCCCTTTACACATCTGGAATGGGTTGCACTACCAACGTGGTCCTCTTCAAAGGCATCCGGACCATGTTCGAGAGGAACTGTGCCCACATCTTCAAGCAGCAGGGCGACAGTAATGATGACCCTCAACCACCACCATTTTGTACTGACTTAAGTGTGTTATGTTACCTTAGCCTTAATGTAGGATGGGTTTGCATATGCCTGCTTTTCTTCTGTCTTTTAGTGGAATAGTCTTTCCAAGAATAGAAGGTATGGGATGTTGAGGTGCAGTCTTGTGGGTGGTGGTGCACACATGTGCTCAATGTTGTATACTGAGGGATTAAGTGTATAATGTTATTTGGGTTAGGTGAATTATGACTTTGACCTATTGGCTTTGACGTGGTCTAATGTCATTCTGCCTTCTGACTTTACCTTGCTTCAAACTTTTCTGTGTGCATAGTGGTGCTTGTAAGTTGTGTGGATGAGAATTATAGGTGCCTTGCTTTTCTGATTTCATCTTGCTTTGGGCCTTTCTGTGTGCATGGCTTAACTAACTCCATTTTCATGCTGCCTGCACGAAGAAGAGGGCATGTTTTGCTTTCCTCCTGTTTTTACTGACTAGAGAGAACTGGTTCTTATCAGAGGAATGTACATAGTTTGACTCGTAGCCATAGCAAGGGCCTGATCAACTCTTTGCTGTGACCTTGAAGCAAGCTGGTGCGGGCTCTCATGAGAATTAGGGGGCGGAGTTTGCTAGAAGCTTCGCTGTGTTTGAATGTGTATTAAAAAGGGGAGTCTACACTGGCCTGGTGGAAGTTCATCCATGGAGCAGACGTGTTGTCACGGAAAGTGGTGTCACCCCTGAGCTTTCGCCCAGTTCAAGCAATGGACTCCCCTTGAGCAAAGCGGGGTGAAATGATGGAGCATTAGGTGAGGTGTCTCTGCTACTAACTGTCTCTTGATTCTTTTCTGAATTCTTTCCTTTCCTTCTTATTTCTGATTATTATATCCATACATATATATTTCTACATATATATTTGCCTTGATTGATATGTTGGAGTCTGCTATGTTAGGTGCATTTGGCTTACTGTGTGGTGCTATTTACAAATAAATACATCCCAGATATACCAATTCGCCTTTTCCTTGTAGCAGGAGGTGTGGAATCTTCTTGGCCAAGTATTATGTTGTAGAAGGATGGGTGAATTCCCTTCTAGCAGGTAATTGTGTTATAGGAAGTTGTGCTACTTAATCCTGGCAAGTGATGTGCAAAGTCTGTGTATATATTGTTTTCTTGCCTTGCCTTTGGGGGAGTGTTGAAAGTTTGCCCACCTTAGGAAGTGCTGTGTATATGTTATATTCCATAAGTTTGGAACTGATATTCTCTTCCTGGGAAAGTGACGGTACATTCCTTGGTCCAGGGGAGATCTAAAGTTTGTCATTACAAATGCCCTGAATTACATGGCGCACGGTCTGGCGAAGGAGGACTCAGTGCTGATCCATTCTGCGCTGGTAAATGAGTCTTCTTTTCAGTACACTGGGGGACGTGGTGTGTGTGTGTCAATTGCAATATCATAATTAAACATTAACATGTTTCTTGCCTATCTTGAGTGCTTTACGGATGAACATTTAAATCCTAGATTTTTCGTGGTCTCTGAAATTTAAAATTTCAACCCTGCAGCTCTCACCTGCACAGCAGCATCCTGTGAGAAATCCTCGGACATTGCAGTGGACATACCTCATCCGCGCTCCTACCCGCGGACCTTAATCAGGAAGTCCGTCCGCGAACTATCCCCCTATCCGCCTCAACCAGTAAGGACGCTGACCCCGCCCCCTGACCCGCAGGCCGGGACAGGTCCTGTCGCTAACAGAAAGGACCCGGAAGGAGGAGGGATTAACCCCGGATGTGCTTCTCTCCTTCAGGCGAAAAGGGGCATCGCAACTGAGAACGAATGCACTCGTGCCGGAGAGAGAAGGGAGAAAGGCGAAGCATCGAAGGCGGAGCAGGAGGTAGAGAGAAACGAAGCAGAGGACAAGGAGCAGCGTATCGAGGAAGAAGCGGAGCTGAGGAGGACGAGACCGGTGCAGGGAGGAGAGAGCGCGACGAGGTGGAGTCCAGAAGCGGAGGAAGCTGAGGAGGCCCCGGATGAGACGTGGTACGAAGACTGGTGGAACCCTCAGGAGGAGGCTGGAGAGCGGCCGCAACCAGGAAGTGTTTCGGCGGGGCCGGTGAGTGGCTAAAACCACGGGTAACGGGATCGGGAAGTGGGTGGTAGAAGGGAGGAGGGTGGATACCGGGTTCTGGGGTCACAGGGTGTTGCTTCGTAGGGTGTTATTGTCTGTGGTGCGGCAGTGTGAAACGTCTCTCTCTCTTACTTCACCTGACCACAGGGGCACACCCCGAATATCCTGACCTCCCTAAATAACCGGGTCTTCCGCCTCCCTGCTACTATTTGGACCCTCTGTCCAACACACGAACCCTGCTGTCCCCTATCAATCTACACGGGTGAGGTGACGGTTTTTGCTATGATCCTTAGCGCATAAATAGGTCAAAATCCCTGACGGCCTCTCGTTTGTCTCTTTTGTCCCTCGCATGAGCCTTCCTGAGGAAACCACTTCCACCATCCCCGAGTCATCATTCAGAGACGAAGACCGATCGAAATCAGAAGACGAAGAAGACGAAGAAGTCGTGAAACACCGCCCACCATCATTGAACCCTGACTCCCCTACCATACCTACTGCCTTGTCAATAAAAAACCTACCCACTGGCTCACTACATCCAGCCTCCGCGTCTGTTTATCCGGCCCGCCCTCCCACAAGTGGTGTCAGAAGTGGGATCTACCGGAGACATGGAGGCTGTGATCGCTCGAATGGCGGAGAACCAAGAATGCCTGGGGAAAGCTATGGAGAAATTCCTCACCATTGTAGAAAAGGACAGGGGAAAGCTGCAACAGGCTCTCACTGATCCGGGGTCGGCTCTGAAAGTAGGCCTCATTCAGCGCCTTCCAGAACAGGTCATTTTAGGGAGTGACTATCCGCATTTGCCCGCCTTATTACAGGAAGACCCGCAATCTGACAGGGAATGGCTGACCATGGCTCCTTTCTCACAAGAGGAAAATCCCGACTGGCCCCCTTCCAAGCCACGGAGATCCCGCAATCAAAAATAGAAAGACAAGGGGAAAACCATGTACGCTCTCCCAGCAACCCCAATTGAAAACCCGTGGGAACAGAATCGCCAGTTCCACACCGCCCAACAGGAAGACCCGGTGCTACAGGAAGCCTGGAGTAAAGCTCTGACCCAGGAAGATCCGTCACACGTATGTCCCTATTTTTTTGTCCGAAACGGATTGCTTTATCGGAAGGCAGACCCCAACAGCAACCCCCAGTTATTGATCCCAGCCCTCTTCCAAGAGAAAGTCCTTTATCTGGCTGATAGCCATCTGTTAGGGGGGCATTTCGGGGAGGAGAAAACGGAACAGTTAATAACCAGACAATTCTACTGGCCAGGGATCTATAAAAGAGTCAAAACGTACTGTCGAGAGTGCCCAGTATGTCAAAAAAATAGCAGGTACCGACCTCCCCGAGCTCCATTACAACCAATGCCCATTCTCGATGAGCCCTTCTCTAGGGTGGGCATGGACATCATCGGTCCCCTCCAACCCTCCCGAAGCGGGTGTCGGTATGTGCTGGTTCTCGTTGATTACGCCACCCGGTTTCCCGAGGCCATAGCACTACGGCACCCGAACGCCACGGCCATAGCAAAAGCAATGATCACAGTATTCTCCCGGGTGGGATTCCCAAAAGAGGTCCTTACGGATCAGGGGACCCTGTTTATGTCTAAAGTCATGAAGCAGGTGTGCTCCCAGTTAGGGATTAAGCAAATCAGAACGTCGGCATATCACCCCCAAACCGACGATTTGGTGGAGCGGCACAACGCTACTCTGAAAACCACCTTAAAAAAACTCCTTAACCTCGAGACCAAACGGTGGGAGGACATGTTGCCCCTAGCTTTGTATGCCATCCGCTGCCAAACCCAGAAAAGCACAGGGTTTTCCCCCTTTGAGTTATTATATGGACATCAACCCCGAACCTTCCTGGACATGGCCCGTGAGGCCTGGGAAACCGAACCTAATAGTAACACCCCCCTGATTGACTACGCCACCAATTTGAAAAACCACTTAATGCAGATACGAACCATCGTCCGGAATAACATGGAGAAAGCACAAGAGGCACAAAAATCCCAATACGACAGGAAAACGAAGGACAGATCCTTCGATGTTGGGGATGCCGTACTCCTAATGATGCCCTCTTCCGATCACAAATTGTTAGGGCAATGGCAAGGACCGTATGTGATTCTGGAGAAAGTGACCCCAGTTACCTATAAAATTGAGTTAGATAAACAACGTGGCACTTCCCAAGTATATCACGTGAATCTGTTAAAAAAATGGGAAGGACCCCTGCCCGTCCTAAATGTCTTAGCAGAAACCCAAACCCCTTTGTACTGCCAATGTATAGATAGGGATGTGCCTAGCGAGAACACAGCCGCGCTGATAAAGTCCCTCCTTCCATTACAGGATGTATTTTCCACCACCCCGGGAAAGACCTCTGTGGTGGAACACGCCCTCAAGACAAGACCCGGAAAAGTAGTACGCCTGAGGCCATATCGCATACCCGAGGCCCGCAGACAGGTCATACACAACGAGGTGCACCAAATGTTGCAAATGGGGGTTATAGAGCCCTCGGTGAGTGAATGGAATTCGCCTATTGTGCTCGTGCCGAAACCTGATGGTTCGGTGCATTTTTGTATTGATTTTAGGGAAGTAAATAAAATATCTGAGTTCGACACCTACCCCTTACCCCGGGTAGACGAAATGGTAGAGAAAATAGGAAGAGCCAAGTATGTCAGTACCCTGGATTTGTGTAAAGGGTACTGGCAAATTCCCTTGCGAAAACAAGACCGGGAAAAGACAGCGTTTTCTACTCCCGACGGCCTATATCAATTTGTCATGTTACCATTTGGCTTACATGGAGCCCCCGCCACATTTCAGTGGGCTATGAATCTCATTCTACGGCCTCACGAGGGCTATGCTGGAGCCTGCATTGATGACATCATAGTATACAGTGAGAGCTGGGAACAGCATTTGTCTCATCTATGTGATGTGGTCCATACATTGGGTAAACATGGTTTTAAGATCAATCCGGCAAAAAGCCACTTAGCTGCCCAAACAGTGCAATATTTAGGCTACCTGTTAGGAGAAGGCATGATTCGGCCCCAAGACAGAAAATTGACCGCCATTTCCCAAATACCCTTCCCTCGCTCCGCAAAAGCCCTGAGAGCGTTCCTGGGTCTGCTAGGGTACTATAGGAGGTTTATCCCACGATTCTCCCACATAGCGGCCCCTCTCACCGACCTATTGCGAAAATCGGTGAAAACAGAAGCCAGGTTGAGGGATCCCAGCCCCGAGGTGGTACAGTCCTTCAATGCTTTGAAAGCATCCCCGACCTCGGACACGGTGTTAGCCAGCCCCGACTTTTCATTACCATTTATCCTCCAGACCGATGCTTCGGATCAGGGTCTGGGAGCCGTGTTATCCCAAAAGAATGACCAGGGGGAGGAGAAACCGATCTTGTATCTCAGTAGAAAACTATACCCCCGAGAACGGAACTACGCCGTAATTGAAAAAGAAGCCCTGGCCATCAAATGGGCCATTGATTCCCTAAAATACTATCTCGAGGGGCGAGAATTCACGCTATACACTGACCATGCCCCCTTGGAATGGCTAGCCCGTAATAAAGGGAACAATGAGAGAATATTACGGTGGTTCCTGTCATTGCAACCTTATAGGTTTCACACCCAACATAGGAAAGGCACAGAACAAACCAATGTGGACTTCCTTTCCCGATATCCCAGGGACACCGCCTCTAGAAAGACAGCAAGGGAAAAGGGATGTGAGAAATCCTCGGACATTGCAGTGGACATACCTCATCCGCGCTCCTACCCGCGGACCTTAATCAGGAAGTCCGTCCGCGAACTATCCCCCTATCCGCCTCAACCAGTAAGGACGCTGACCCCGCCCCCTGACCCGCAGGCCGGGACAGGTTCTGTCGCTAACAGAAAGGACCCGGAAGGAGGAGGGATTAACCCCGGATGTGCTTCTCTCCTTCAGGCGAAAAGGGGCATCGCAACTGAGAACGAATGCACTCGTGCCGGAGAGAGAAGGGAGAAAGGCGAAGCATCGAAGGCGGAGCAGGAGGTAGAGAGAAACAAAGCAGAGGACAAGGAGCAGCGTACCGAGGAAGAACCGGAGCTGAGGAGGACGAGACCGGCGGAGGGAGGTGAGAGCGCGACGAGGTGGAGTCCAGAAGCGGAGGAAGCTGAGGAGGCCCCGGACGAGACGTGGTACGAAGACTGGTGGAACCCTCAGGAGGAGGCTGGAGAGCGGCCGCAACCAGGAAGTGTTTCGGCGGGGCCGGTGAGTGGCTAAAACCACGGGTAACGGGATCGGGAAGTGGGTGGTAGAAGGGAGGAGGGTGGATACCGGGTTCTGGGGTCACAGGGTGTTGCTTCGTAGGGTGTTATTGTCTGTGGTGCGGCAGTGTGAAACGTCTCTCTCTCTTACTTCACCTGACCACAGGGGCACACCCAGAATATCCTGACCTCCCTAAATAACCGGGTCTTCCGCCTCCCTGCTACTATTTGGACCCTCTGTCCAACACACGAACCCTGCTGTCCCCTATCAATCTACACGGGTGAGGTGACGGTTTTTGCTATGATCCTTAGCGCATAAATAGGTCAAAATCCCTGACGGCCTCTCGTTTGTCTCTTTTGTCCCTCGCATGAGCCTTCCTGAGGAAACCACTTCCACCATCCCCGAGTCATCATTCAGAGACAAAGACCGATCGAAATCAGAAGACGAAGAAGTCGTGAAACACCGCCCACCATCATTGAACCCTGACTCCCCTACCATACCTACTGCCTTGTCAATAAAAACCTACCCACTGGCTCACTACATCCAGCCTCCGCGTCTGTTTATCCGGCCCGCCCTCCCACACATCCCTACTTACGAGATATGGTCAGTAACAGACACGCGCTATGCAATGCAATAGGTGTTGTTTTGGTATTGTAAATAACAATGGCTTTTAATTTTTTTAAAGGCATTGCGATTTACAATGCCAATAGCTCTACAATTCGCAGTTGCGAGACCTATTGCATTGTAAATGCTTGTTTCGTTCAGCAGTCCAGTTTCTTCCTCCATCATAGTAGATAAAGCGCAGTCCTGCACTCTCTCGTTCATGTAGCACAGTTTCGGCAGCGCAGGCTGAGATCAGAACACTGAAACATCTTACTAAATAGGGCACAGTCCTGCATTCTACCATTCATGCAGCATAGCTTAGTCAGCGCAGGGAGAGAGCAGATCACCCATGCATCTTAGTACATAGGATGCAGCTCTGCACTCTACCGTTGGCGCAGCTTTGTCAGTGCAGACCAGCGATACATCTTAGTATAAAGGACGCAGACCTTCACTCTACCATTCACGCAGCGCAGGACTGCCAGTGCAGAGAGAGGTGCCTTCAAGGGATTTGTTTGGTAAATAATTTGTATAATTTTGATTCTTAATTAAAGGTAGGGCAGTTATATACCTACAAACTTATTCAACACTTAAATCAGCTTAGTTTGTCAGAATCAGGATTGAATAAGGTGTGAGTGAATCATCACATATTAACCTGAATACAATGAATTCAATAAACCAAAAGGAGGAGAAACAAGCGGGTGTATATATAAAAATTGAATTTATATTTCTAGTTCAAAAAAGGGTACTTCAAATTACAACAATTAAATACAGTGAAAGGAAATATTTCAATATTTGATGCCTTCACTTTCAAATTGATCCAACACTTTTTCACAACAATATATAGCCATTTCTCTGGAAAACAGTTCTGATTGTCGACGTTTCGGTCTTTAGGTTTTCTTTACCAAGACCATCCTCAGGACAATTTTATTTACAAGGTTGACCCCTAATAAAATAAAAGAACATTGTCTTAATTAACGAAAAATCAACACCCTAAATAACGATACTTTTCCTCCAAAAAGTATATGTCGGTAGGTTAGTCTTTATAAGCAATGGTAGTCCATTTTTTCTTATCCTCATCGTATTGATCTTAAATGTTGTCCCTATGGCTTTTTATGGGGGCAACATTTATAGAGGTTGTTAATAAACATTTTCAATCTATTCCAGACCTCAAGGTATATATATCTTAGTATCTTGACACTATCCCAGTGCAAATAGTCAGGATATTTAGCTTAGTCCTACCAAGAATATTGTAGTATTTAACTGAAATGAGGGCACCAGAACATTAACGTGTCTTTGTTTGCAAAAATAGAAGAAAATAATGAAATCTAGTCATTATTTGATCTAATCTTTGTGCTAAAGTTGATACGACTTGTAAATACGTAACATGAGATGTGTTTGCACTTCTTCTAATGTTGTGAGCCCAAGAAGGTGATCAGGAGATATCAATAATGAATAAACATATTAATCTTGGTATTTCTAGTTCATAATAGGAACGAGCTTATCCAGATATTGAGAGACTGAAGTATATTAATCAATGAAGACATACCTCAAATCACTGCGGGTTATTTTATCCACTGAAAATCAAGCGGGACGTCCTAAATTCGTAACTAATCAGTATATTGTAGTCAAAGAAATTCAGTTGATTGTCAAAAAGCTCCCGTCTTAATCTAAGATCAAACATATATTCAATCAATTATTGGGTCAGCGGTAAACAAAGGATCTAGATTTTAGGCAGTGAGCTACTTAGAACATACCTGTAGGTTATTTAAATCTCAAAAGAGCCTCTGTGTGGCAAAATTACTCTTGTGTCTGTTTACCGACACCGTTAAACACTCAAGTGGTCGTGAAGATGTCAGCGAATTAATCTAAAACGAAGAAAATATCTAATTTAGTTTGAGGTTAGAAGTTGGAGAAGGGTCTTACACTCCACTGCTTAACTACTTATACCATACCTGGCTGTTCTGAAGGTTTGAGTCTTGCATGCACGTCTGGACGTCGAACCAACTGTAGTGTTCGTTTGACGACAGCATTTATGCTGTTTAGATAGCGAAAAAGGACTTGGGGAAGTTTGTCAAATGACTAAAACGCTAAAAGGTGGCCATCTTTGAATGGAGTGATTGTTCTGTTCATTCAAGATCTTGAGTGCCAGTATATGTTAAAAATCACTTTGTCTTCTCGCATTGTGAATATTTCATAATGAATAATCAATTGGATTGGTTATTGTTGTTATTGATCGTATTGTATCGTCCAATATAGTTGGAACTGACCAAACATTGCCATTTTTAGGAGTAATGTTACTTATAGTTCGATGTATAGAAGTGTTGAAATTTAGTCTTTCTAAACATCGATTTGTAAATTCATTCAAATAGTGATTTAAATATAGGATCAACGTGATTGCCCTTTAGTATGTTAAATGGGACGTTTACTCGACTTTATAAATTAATCACTGGGATAGTGTCAAGATACTAAGATATATATACCTTGAGGTCTGGAATAGATTGAAAATGTGTATTACCAACCTCTATAAATGTTGCCCCCATAAAAAGCCATAGGGACAACATTTAAGATCAATACGATGAGGATAAGAAAAAATGGACTACCATTGCTTATAAAGACTAACCTACATTTTATATGTCTGACAACAATGATCAAAAACCACAACTGATAAATGAGTTTAAATGATTTATAGTATTATGCTGACGCTTCTCATTATTTATTATGACTCGTTCTGGATCATTGCTTTGTTTATTCATTTATGTAAAACAAGCGAGTTTTTCAATAGGAATGCGAAATAATTGTGACTACAAGTCTAGAGTAATATCCTAGATGCATGATTAAGAATATCACTAAGGAAACGACATATACTTTTTGGAGGAAAAGTATCGTTATTTAGGGTGTTGATTTTTCGTTAATTAAGACAATGTTCTTTTATTTTATTAGGGGTCAACCTTGTAAATAAAATTGTCCCGAGGATGGTCTTGGTAAAGAAAACCTAAAGACCGAAACGCCGACAATCACACTGTTTTCCAGAGAAATGGCTATATATTGTTGTGAAAAAGTGTTGGATCAATTTGAAAGTGAAGGCATCAAATATTGAAATATTTCCTTTCACTGTATTTAATTGTTGTAATTTGAAGTACCCTTTTTTGAACTAGAAATATAAATTAAATTTTTATATATACACCCGCTTGTTTTTCCTCCTTTTGGTTTATTGAATTTATTGTATTCAGGTTCATATGTGATGATTCACTCACACCTTATTCAATCCTGATTCTGACAAACTAAGCTGATTTAAGTATTGAAAAAGTGATAATTAATACATTTGTAGGTATATAACTGCCCTACCTTTAATTAAGAATCGAAATTATACAAATTATTTACCAAACAAATCCCTTGAAGCTACCTTTCTACCTGTTTATTCATATTTGCCCGAGCCCTCAAGGGTATATTGGGTTGTCCACTGCACTTACCTTACTTTAAGCGCAGACAGTTGTCTGCTGTGGACCACTTTTAAGTGGTTTTTCTTTTGTTCGTTTCAATATAAAACAACTTTATTTATGTCTGAAGCAGAGACATTGTCATATTCAGATGAGTATATTCTGAAAATTGCGTCAGGCCCCTCATTATTGGGCAATAAAGGCCTCACAACTCAACTTCCATATGAATCAGATCTCAACCAATTGGAACGGCTTAAAAAGAAACTAGTTAGAACAGAACTCCATGCTAAATTTCTAACAGATTGTTTAAACGCAAACATCATTCCAACTGGATTACAAATCCGTAATATACCTAGAATTTTTACAGATGATGAAGAATTCAAAATAGGTTTTAGTTTCTCAGCGAACAAGTGCTCTCGCACTTGGATGGTCTTAAGTATAGAAACTGCCTTGAGACAACTTAAAATCCTATTAAAAGAAATAGAAACTCTAGAAAAAAAGATACTGGGAGATTCTACAATTACAAATGGTAAATTCCTTCTTGAAAAGATACAACAAACCATAAAAGAATTTGAGGAGTTCAATGCCCATAAAAAAACTGAAAAACTTCAAAACGATATCAAAAGGTACAATAAAGAAAAAACCTACCCTTACCTAAACAAAGACTTCTACAATCCACAGGTGTCTAATCAAACCACAAGAAAGAGAATTACGTTTTCAGACACCAATTCTGATACAGGGAGTGATCAATCAAGTGACATCCCATACCGCAACTACGACCAACAACCATCGACCTCACGACAGTCTTTTTTAGGACAGGATCGTCGAGGCACGGGTCCACCTCGGAGACTGCGGTCGTCCAAACGAGGATGGTACAATCAATACACACCAGGGTTCCGCCAGACTCGCAATCAATATTACGAGTGGTAGAACACAATCAGACTATACCAATTTTTAATTTATCTACGCATATTCTATCAGAGCAAGAGATTGCAGTTCTTTCAGCGGGTCTTAGTTTTGTACCCACATACAAAAATGATCTTTTTCAGACTAAACTTGAACTGTATAAATTTTTCCGGATGGTAAGATTAAAAGACTTTTTTTCTAATAACAATACACATAATCCTTGTGGTTATACAGGCTTAAGAAACAAATCAACATTTTACCCAACAAACTCAATGGTAAGAAAAGAGATTGTGACATTTGAGAACGCCATACTTATAGAGATAGAGAATCTCTTTAAGGAGAGAATACATTACAAATCGAACTTCTCTAGAGAACAACAATCAGCATTACAAAACCTTCAATCACTCCCTAATGCCCTAATAAAACCAGCGGATAAAGGGGGTGGGATAGTACTCTGGGAAAAAGAAAAATACAATCAGGAGCTTCTTAAACAACTCTCTGTCACATCACACTATAAAAAACTGGCGACTAATCCAACTAACAGACTGGCACAAGAGATTGCCAATTTAAGTCAATTAGGCCTTGAGGGAGGCTGGCTTAATGAAAAGGAAGCTGCTTTTCTAATTAATAAAACTCCTACAGTACCAGCTATCTACATGCTTCCAAAGGTACATAAAGATCCCCTTAACCCTCCCGGACGCCCGATTGTTTTTCGGGATGCAATTCCATTCTTAAACCTTTGGCACAATATGCTGATTTTTTTATTAGACCTTTTGCAATAAATCAACCCTCCTATATAAGAGATACCACGGCTGTGATCAATATAGTGGAAAATTATGAATTTGACCCCAACACGATCTCTTAGTCTCTATGGATATAGAGAGCTTGTACACCAACATACCACAGCAAGAGGTTCTAGATATACTAGAGAACCTCTTGGATACAAGACCCAGGCCACATCCAGTACCAACAAACTTTATACTGGAATGTGTACGCATCTCTCTATGTGAAAACTTTTTTCTGTTCCAAAATACGTTCTATCAGCAACAGAAAGGAGTAGCGATGGGGGCAATTTATGCCCCAGACATTGCCAACATCTATGTATCAACGTTTGAGAAAGAACATATTTCACACTCTTCTAACCCGTTTTTGTCTAATATTAAAAATTGGCTTAGATACATAGACGACGTTTTTTTAGTTTGGCATGGCACACATCAGGAGCTCCAAACTTTCCATGAATGGTTGAATACTAGAAGTCCACATTTACAATTCACTATGGAATTTGATAGATGTGAGATGAATTTTTTAGACATTACGATCAAGAACGACATGTCTAATCATCTGTACACAACTTTATATACCAAACCGACTGCCAGAAATACTCTCTTAAAATACCAAAGTCATCATCCCCAAGCACTCAAGGATGGCCTACCATTTGGGCAATTTCTGCGCTTACGCAGGAACTGCACCTATAAAGAAGACTATTTCTCAGAGGCAAAGAAATTAAAAGAGAAACTTAAGGCTCGAGGATATCCATCCAAACTGCTCAAAAGGTCCATGAAACGTGCATGGTTCAACAATAGAGATGCACTACTGACAGTCAAGGATCGTCCTAAAAATCCTCAAATAGTCTGTGTTTCCACATTTGGAACTCACACAAATGTTATAAAAAAAATCATAAATAGACATTGGAGTCTCCTACAAAATTTACCAGTTTTCGTTGATAAACCCTTATTTGCTTTCAAAAGGGGTACCAACCTTCAAGACAGACTGGTTAGAGCATATGATGACAAACATCAAGACACAATAGACAATATGAGACAACTATCTCCCATTGTTGGTCATTATAAATGCAACATGTGTTTGGCATACAATACCACTCAAACAACTAAAACTAGTGTCATTAACAACACGACTATCACCCTCAAAACCTTTTCGAACTGTAACACACCAAATGTGATATACTGCATACAATGTCCTTGCAACCGATACTACATTGGAAAAACAGTTCAACCAGTCAAAAAAATAATTTTACAACATCAGTCTCGCATTAGATGTCGTACAGCAAATGCCCCCCTGGTAGAACACTACCAAAGCCAGGGTCACACCGATAAAGAAATGCGCTGGTGGGTCTTGGAAGTAGTTAAACCAACTAAGAGACAGAATAATGTGGATCAACTACTAACCAGCAAAGAGGGTAGACTTATTTGTCAGACTGATGTAGTAAACCGGGGACTGAACTCAGCAACGGAATGGCATACTCTGGCCTGTATCACTTAAATATTCATCAAGTGACCACTTATAAAAAGATCATAACTACTGCAAATGAAATAGGGTTACACTAGAGAATGACTATTAATCATATGAGTCTCTATGTACAACGATTCCCTTTGTCACTATCTATTTTTTGATTATGTCTGACAGATTTATTCTGATGAAATACTTCTCTCCAGTGTACAGCAGATTCATCATTATTTTGTGTTTTCTCTCACGAAGTCTACCAAAGTTGATGTATGGAATAGAGATTTTGACTATAGCAATGTTTCATCATTTAATTGATTTAACATGTTTATGGTTAACAACGCACGTTTAAATACGATTTGTAGCATAGTGACTATTGTTATGTACATTTTAGATTTGTATAGGTAGTTGTTTATACTCGAAGAACAAATCAGTGCTGCAAAATAAAATATTCTAGTTTTGTATAGGCAGTTTTTTATGCTCTAAGAGTAAATCAGTGCAAAAAAAGAAAATATTGAGTCGTGAAATGACTCTGATTAATTTATAAAGTCGAGTAAACGTCCCATTTAACATACTAAAGGGCAATCACGTTGATCCTATATTTAAATCGCTATTTGAATGAATTTACAAATCGATGTTTAGAAAGACTAAATTTCAACACTTCTATACATCGAACTATAAGTAACATTACTCCTAAAAATGGCAATGTTTGGTCAGTTCCAACTATATTGGACGATACAATACGATCAATAACAACAATAACCAATCCAATTGATTATTCATTATGAAATATTCACAATGCGAGAAGACAAAGTGATTTTTAGCATATACTGGCACTCAAGATCTTGAATGAACAGAACAATCACTCCATTTAAAGATGGCCACCTTTTAGCGTTTTAGTCATTTGACAAACTTCCCCAAGTCCTTTTTCGCTATCTAAACAGCATAAATGCTGTCGTCAAACGAACACTACAGTTGGTTCGACGTCCAGACGTGCATGCAAGACTCAAACCTTCAGAACAGCCAGGTATGTTATAAGTAGTTAAGCAGTGGAGTGTAAGACCCTTCTCCAACTTCTAACCTCAAACTAAATTAGATATTTTGTTCGTTTTAGATTAATTCGCTGACATCTTCACGACCACTTGAGTGTTTAACGGTGTCGGTAAACAGACACAAGAGTAGTTTTGCCACACAGAGGCTCTTTTGAGATTTAAATAACCACAGGTATGTTCTAAGTAGCTCACTGCCTAAAATCTAGATCCTTTGTTTACCGCTGACCCAATAATTGATTGAATATATGTTTGATCTTAGATTAAGACGGGAGCTTTTTGACAATCAACTGAATTTCTTTGACTACAATATACTGATTAGTTACGAATTTAGGACGTCCAGCTTGATTTTCAGTGGATAAAATAACCCGCAGTGATTTGAGGTATGTCTTCATTGATTAATATACTTCAGTCTCTCAATATCTGGATAAGCTTGTTCCTATTATGAACTAGAAATACCAAGATTAATATGTTTATTCATTATTGATATCTCCTGATCACCTTCTTAGGCTCACAACATTAGAAGAAGTGCAAACACATCTCATGTTACGTATTTACAAGTCGTATCAACTTTAGCACAAAGATTAGATCAAATAATGACTAGATTTCATTATTTTCTTCTATTTTTGCAAACAAAGACACGTTAATGTTCTGGTGCCCTCATTTCAGTTAAATACTACAATATTCTTGGTAGGACTAAGCTAAATATCCTGACTATTTGCACTGGGATAGTGTCAAGATACTAAGATATATATACCTTGAGGTCTGGAATAGATTGAAAATGTTTATTAACAACCTCTATAAATGTTGCCCCCATAAAAAGCCATAGGGACAACATTTAAGATCAATACGATGAGGATAAGAAAAAATGGACTACCATTGCTTATAAAGACTAACCTACATTTTATATGTCTGACAACAATGATCAAAAAGCACAACTGATAAATGAGTTTAAATGATTTATAGTATTATGCTGACGCTTCTCATTATTTATTATGACTCGTTCTGGATCATTGCTTTGTTTATTCATTTATGTAAAACAAGTATGTTTTTCAATAGGAATGCGTAATAATTGTGACTACAAGTAGAGTAATATCCTAGATGCATGATTAAGAATATCACTAAGGAAACGACATATACTTTTTGGAGGAAAAGTATCGTTATTTAGGGTGTTGATTTTTCGTTAATTAAGACAATGTTCTTTTATTTTATTAGGGGTCAACCTTGTAAATAAAATTGTCCTGAGGATGGTCTTGGTAAAGAAAACCTAAAGACCGAAACGTCGACAATCACACTGTTTTCCAGAGAAATGGCTATATATTGTTGTGAAAAAGTGTTGGATCAATTTGAAAGTGAAGGCATCAAATATTGAAATATTTCCTTTCACTGTATTTAATTGTTGTAATTTGAAGTACCCTTTTTTGAACTAGAAATATAAATTCAATTTCTATATATACACCCGCTTGTTTCTCCTCCTTTTGGTTTATTGAATTTATTGTATTCAGGTTAATATGTGATGATTCACTCACACCTTATTCAATCCTGATTCTGAAAAACTAAGCTGATTTAAGTATTGAAAAAGTGATAATTAATAAATTTGTAGGTATATAACTGCCCTACCTTTAATTAAGAATCGAAATTATACAAATTATTTACCAAACAAATCCCTTGAAGGCACCTTTCTACCTGTTTATTCATATTTGCCCGAGCCCTCAAGGGTATATTGGGTTGTCCACTGCACTTACCTTACCTTAGTGCAGAGAGAGAGCAGAAAAGCGATGCATATTAGCAGACAGGGTGCAGTTCTGCACTCTCCCGTTCACACAGGGCAGCTTCTTTAGCGCAGGGAGAGAGCAGGACACCGACACATATTAGTAGATAGAGACAAGTCCTGCACTCTCCTTTTCATCTTGGCCTGCTGCCTGCTGCTTCTTCCTTGGGAGTGAGAAGGACTGGACCTGCTCTCTACATCCCAGAACCAAAATAAATACTCTCCAAGGACTTGCTGGCTTGCCTCTTGTTTCTGAAGTCTCAGGGATTTCAACTACTTCAACTCTTTCTTCAGTTCAGCACCAGGACTTTACTTGCTGTAAGTCTTGCTCTGCCTAATTGTGATCAGAACCACACATTACTGTCTGAGCAGTCAGGTCTGCAGGGATGGGAACTTTGCCCATTCGTTCCTATTGGACTTTCTAGTGTGAAATTGATTGCAGACCCTCCTCTGTGATGTTATTGCTTGGGTATCTAGTCTAAGTAAAATAACCTGCGGCTTGAAGTCTCTATCAGTTGAACAAGTTACTTACCTTCGGTAACATCATATCTAGTAGAGACTATATTTAGCTGCAAATACCGTACTGACCCACTCATCCTCCCTGCTCTGTGAACTGATTTCTAGCGACAAGGGTGACCCATTTCAGGGTTCTCGTTTTGACACACCAGTGATCAGTGTTTTTAATGGCTTTGCGCTTCTGGCATGGAAAGCCATGAAAAGAAAAGGCAGGATGGTGGCTTTATAGCCACCGCAACATCACTTCTAGCGTGGACGACGCTGACAATGGAGGTGAAGTCGATCGACGCCACCTATCGTCGCACAGGGGAACTGCTTATGAAAAATCTTCCTGATCGAGTCTGAGGCCTAGCAAAATTCAGAACCTATGCATCGCCTGCCATGAGATCGGGATCAACACATCAAAGCCACTGCATGGAGTGGGACTTGCACCTCTTGGCACTGCCACATCGCCTCCTGAATCACTGCATCTGACCCAATGCATCGCCTGCTGCGTGAACCCGGTGCATCGCCAATGAAACCGCTGCACTGGAATCATATTTTCATCCACAGAACCGAAGCGTTGCCACTACTGCATTGAGAAATTCCCTGCAACCTGAACTGCGTGGGGAGCATGGACGTATCGCACCCGCATTTCTTCCTGCAGCATGGATTAAGCTAGTTTGCTCAGCGGGCCTTGCGTGGATCCTGTAGCCGATCTGTGCTCCAACGTGAGTCCCTTGCTCACTTTGCCACTGGATTCAAGCAAGCCTGGCTGAAGGTGGCTGAAATGCCAGAAACCGGTCCTAGGAAGCTTGTTTCCGGTCCAAGGAAGGCATGGCTTGGCAGTTCGGGCTGGACTGTTTCCATGAGGCACAGGGTCAGACTGATTTGCATATGGCCATGTCTGAACTGGGGTGGCAGAGTGGGCTAAAGAACGGTGATGGATCAAACCCAGATCTGTTGACTGGGTGTGAGTGTTTGATTGGTTCTGATGCTCCGTCCATCACCACCCCCTTTTGTACCGCTTTGTTCGCCATAAGTTGGCAGGGTATGCTCAGACGTGAGTCCCTTGCTCACTTTGCCACTGGATTCAAGCAAGCCTGGCTGAAGATGGCTGAAATGCCAGAAACCGGTCCTAGGAAGCTTGTTTCCGGTCCAGGGAAGGCATGGCTTGGCAGTTCGGGCTGGACTGTTTCCATGAGGCACAGGGTCAGACTGATTTGCATATGGCCATGTCTGAACTGGGGTGGCAGAGTGGGCTAAAGAACGGTGATGGATCAAACCCAGATCTGTTGACTGGGTGTGAGTGTTTGATTGGTTCTGATGCTCCGTCCATCACCACCCCCTTTTGTACCGCTTTGTTCGCCATAAGTTGGCAGGGTATGCTCAGACGTGAGTCCCTTGCTCACTTTGCCACTGGATTCAAACAAGCCTGGCTGAAGATGGCTGAAATGCCAGAAACCGGTCCTAGGAAGCTTGTTTCCGGTCCAGGGAAGGCATGGCTTGGCAGTTCGGGCTGGACTGTTTCCATGAGGCACAGGGTCAGACTGATTTGCATATGGCCATGTCTGAACTGGGGTGGCAGAGTGGGCTAAAGAACGGTGATGGATCAAACCCAGATCTGTTGACTGGGTGTGAGTGTTTGATTGGTTCTGATGCTCCGTCCATCACCACCCCCTTTTGTACCGCTTTGTTCGCCATAAGTTGGCAGGGTATGCTCAGACGTGAGTCCCTTGCTCACTTTGCCACTGGATTCAAGCAAGCCTGGCTGAAGATGGCTGAAATGCCAGAAACCGGTCCTAGGAAGCTTGTTTCCGGTCCAGGGAAGGCATGGCTTGGCAGTTCGGGCTGGACTGTTTCCATGAGGCACAGGGTCAGACTGATTTGCATATGGCCATGTCTGAAATGGGGTGGCAGAGTGGGCTAAAGAACGGTGATGGATCAAACCCAGATCTGTTGACTGGGTGTGAGTGTTTGATTGGTTCTGATGCTCCGTCCATCACCACCCCCTTTTGTACCGCTTTGTTCGCCATACGTTGGCAGGGTATGCTCAGACGTGAGTCCCTTGCTCACTTTGCCACTGGATTCAAGCAAGCCTGGCTGAAGATGGCTGAAATGCCAGAAACCGGTCCTAGGAAGCTTGTTTCCAGTCCAGGGAAGGCATGGCTTGGCAGTTCGGGCTAGACTGTTTCCATGAGGCACAGGGTCAGACTGATTTTGCATATGGCCATGTCTGAACTGGGGTGGCAGAGTGGGCTAAAGAATGGTGATGGATCAAACCCAGATCTGTTGACTGGGTGTGAGTGTTTGATTGGTTCTGATGCTCCGTCCATCACCACCCACTTTTGTACCGCTTTGTTCGCCATAAGTTGGCAGGGTATGCTCAGACGTGAGTCCCTTGCTCACTTTGCCACTGGATTCAAGCAAGCCTGGCTGAAGATGGCTGAAATGCCAGAAACCGGTCCTAGGAAGCTTGTTTCCGGTCCAGGGAAGGCATGGCTTGGCAGTTCGGGCTGGACTGTTTCCATGAGGCACAGGGTCAGACTGATTTGCATATGGCCATGTCTGAAATGGGGTGGCAGAGTGGGCTAAAGAACGGTGATGGATCAAACCCAGATCTGTTGACTGGGTGTGAGTGTTTGATTGGTTCTGATGCTCCGTCCATCACCACCCCCTTTTGTACCGCTTTGTTCGCCATACGTTGGCAGGGTATGCTCAGACGTGAGTCCCTTGCTCACTTTGCCACTGGATTCAAGCAAGCCTGGCTGAAGATGGCTGAAATGCCAGAAACCGGTCCTAGGAAGCTTGCTTCCGGTCCAGGGAAGGCATGGCTTGGCAGTTCGGGCTGGACTGTTTCCATGAGGCACAGGGTCAGACTGATTTTGCATATGGCCATGTCTGAACTGGGGTGGCAGAGTGGGCTAAAGAATGGTGATGGATCAAACCCAGATCTGTTGACTGGGTGTGAGTGTTTGATTGGTTCTGATGCTCCGTCCATCACCACCCCCTTTTGTACCGCTTTGTTCGCCATAAGTTGGCAGGGTATGCTCAGACGTGAGTCCCTTGCTCACTTTGCCACTGGATTCAAGCAAGCCTGGCTGATGATGGCTGAAATGCCAGAAACCGGTCCTAGGAAGCTTGTTTCCGGTCCAGGGAAGGCATGGCTTGGCAGTTCGGGCTGGACTGTTTCCATGAGGCACAGGGTCAGACTGATTTGCATATGGCCATGTCTGAACTGGGGTGGCAGAGTGGGCTAAAGAACGGTAATGGATCAAACCCAGATCTGTTGACTGGGTGTGAGTGTTTGATTGGTTCTGATGCTCCGTCCATCACCACCCCCTTTTGTACCGCTTTGTTCGCCATAAGTTGGCAGGGTATGCTCAGACGTGAGTCCCTTGCTCACTTTGCCACTGGATTCAAGCAAGCCTGGCTGAAGATGGCTAAAATGCCAGAAACCAGTCCTAGGAAGCTTGTTTCCGGTCCAGGGAAGGCATGGCTTGGCAGTTCGGGCTGGACTGTTTCCATGAGGCACAGGGTCAGACTGATTTGCATATGGCCATGTCTGAACTGGGGTGGCAGAGTGGGCTAAAGAACGGTGATGGATCAAACCCAGATCTGTTGACTGGGTGTGAGTGTTTGATTGGTTCTGATGCTCCGTCCATCACCACCCCCTTTTGTACCGCTTTGTTCGCCATAAGTTGGCAGGGTATGCTCAGACGTGAGTCCCTTGCTCACTTTGCCACTGGATTCAAGCAAGCCTGGCTGAAGATGGCTAAAATGCCAGAAACCGGTCCTAGGAAGCTTGTTTCCGGTCCAGGGAAGGCATGGCTTGGTAGTTCGGGCTGGACTGTTTCCATGAGGCACAGGGTCAGACTGATTTGCATATGGCCATGTCTGAACTGGGGTGGCAGAGTGGGCTAAAGAACGGTGATGGATCAAACCCAGATCTGTTGACTGGGTGTGAGTGTTTGATTGGTTCTGATGCTCCGTCCATCACCACCCCCTTTTGTACCGCTTTGTTCGCCATAAGTTGGCAGGGTATGCTCAGACGTGAGTCCCTTGCTCACTTTGCCACTGGATTCAAGCAAGCCTGGCTGAAGATGGCTGAAATGCCAGAAACCGGTCCTAGGAAGCTTGTTTCCGGTCCAGGGAAGGCATGGCTTGGCAGTTCGGGCTGGACTGTTTCCATGAGGCACAGGGTCAGACTGATTTGCATATGGCCATGTCTGAACTGGGGTGGCAGAGTGGGCTAAAGAACGGTGATGGATCAAACCCAGATCTGTTGACTGGGTGTGAGTGTTTGATTGGTTCTGATGCTCCGTCCATCACCACCCCCTTTTGTACCGCTCCATTCCAGGCAGCCTGAATACTTGACTTTGTCCTGGTCCAGCAAACCCATTTTACCCCTTTAAGAGCTATTTGCTTCTAAGCGCTATTTTTACATTTATTCTTTAGGAATTCATATCATGACTTCTACTTATTGCATTATTGTCGTTTTGGTCTTTTTTTGTTCAGAATATGATAATCTATTTATCCAAACTGGTGTGGTGTCTTTTTGCGGAGTTTTCATTGTGTTACTGTTTGAAGTGTTGCACAAATACTTTACACATTGCCTCTTAAGTTAAGCCTGCCTGCTCTGTGCTAAGCTACCGGAGGTGAGCACAGGTTAAATTTTGCTAAGTACCTGACTTACCCTGACAAGGATTGTGGTTCCTGCTTGGACAGGGTGCATACTCTGCCAACCAGAAACCCAATTTTTAACAGTCAGTGTCCGGAGGGAAGACAGACCCACGCTTCCTCTAGACAGACCCTAGGGTGAAAGCAAGGCTTGATGTGTAAGGCATGTAACAGTCAGTGTCTGAAGGGAAGACACAGAGCCACACTATCTCCAGACAGACCCTAGGGTGAAGCAAGCCTTAATGTGTAAGGCATGTAACACAGGAATTCACAAATGCTGTTTAGCACATTAAAAGCCAGACTTATTCACTGTGCAAGAGTTAGGGGAAAAAGGCAGCAAAAAGGGATTATGCTTTATAAACATGAAGAATGAAATGTGACAAAGTGTGACTGAGTGCACTGTACCGATTTCAAAGAGTCCGTCGTGCATTCCAATGAAAGCACTTCCTGGAAGGTGGAATGATACACTACCCAGCCAATAGCGTGAGTACGTGTGTTCTAGATAACGCAGTCATGATACATTTATTCCTTTCGACAGCATAAATCAGCTGAACAGCACTCTGAAATAAATATGTCGCCTTCATCTGTTGTTTCCTTTATTCATTAAATAATAAAGCCAGAGGGCAGTATTTTATTTTCTGAACATGTGCGTCATTTTCTATTTCTCTTCTCTGTGGCTGGCACCCTGCTAGATGTCTTCCTGTGGTTTTCGGGGCCTGAGCACTGCTGTTCCCCAGGCCCTAGGCCATGCCCCACAACCACCCCCGACTTCACACCTAGGAGAGACGAGAGACGAGGTGACCACGTGTGAAGCCAAAGCGAAGACAGTGTTGTAGACTTCATCCTGCTGCGCCGTCCTTCTGCCATGGGGGGATACATCCCCCGCAGCCCCTCCCTAGAGGGGGAGACGATGATCACCCTCCTGCAGCAGTGGCATATTGTAAAACAAGCATTTGCAATGCAATAGGTCTCGCATTTACACGAGTTTGAGCTATTGGCATTGTAGATTACAATGCCTTTTATTAATGTGTTGGTTTTTTAAACAAATAAATAAAAGGCATTGTCATTTACAATGCCAATAGCATAAACTCTCGCAAATGCGAAACCTATCATTTGCGAGAGTTTATAATAAAAGGCATTGTAATCTGGCCCTTCCTGGTAGAGCAGAGAATAGAGCTGTCTGGACGGGAGTTGGAAGCTGCTTTCCACCAAAATTCATTATTGGGCACGGCAGGCAGGGAGGCAGCAAAATATAAGCAGTAACGACACTGTGCTATGGACATTTTATGTCACTGGAAGCAGAAAGCGCCCAGTCGACACGGACAAGGACTCGTGGCCCTGTTCCAGATTCACTGGAAATTACCACGTACCAGTGATCATTCAGGAAAAGGCACGGCTTTGTTGCAATCAGAACTAGGCAAAGTTGTAGCTCTCTCGCACCTTTTAGCAGCTCCTGTTACACACGCTGCTGCTGCCTTGGTGCTGAAAGTTAAACACCAGAATGGCACTATCCCTTTAACTGAACTACCTTTGAATTAGCTGGGGGTGGCGCAGAGCTCCAGGGCCCCGAGGCAAACAAATGTCTGTGAATGCGTAAGGGCTGGGTTAGCGACAAACAGCTGTCTACTCAGGTGAAAGATAAGAGCACACATGGCGTCAGGCAGTGGGAGGTCTCCTTTGTTAATTAGTGGTTAGTGGTGGTTGCAGAAGTTGCAGGCAGGTAAACAAGTGCAAAGAAAGTTCTCCTCATTGTTAGCCATACCCAGGGCTTTAAGACAATTTGGCCACTGCCATCTTGCTTTAGTAGCAGAAACTTCCCATGTCAATAGAGTTGAGGGAATTGTTGTAGGCAGAAGTGATGCAGCAAGCAACACTCGGGTGAATTGTGCATGCTACTTCTCTGTCACCACCATGAAAGTATGTCCCTGTTGTCATCAGAGAAGACACGTGCTGGGCGCGTTTGCAGCCTCCCATTTTAACAAAACACCTACATCCATCCTCACATCTAGTCATTCTCTGTTCATCCACGTACCACTCACCCATCCAAAAATCCGACCATTTACCAACCATGGTTGTGTGTTTGCGTGAGCCCATCTCTGTGTTGTCTGACGGTATGAGTTTTGTGTGTGTGTTTACGCTTTTAGTTACATTTTCTGTGTGCGCGTGGGAGTCTGTATATGCAATATCTGTTCACGCATCCAAGCACATCACACTACATCATAAGCCACTGCAACATAAAAGAACAAATTAGTTAGAAAGCTAACATAATCCCTGCCTGTTGGCTTTGACAATGCTTGTGCTTTATAACGTTATTCGCTTCACTGCGCCAGGGAGACATAATCACATTCACACGTAGTTAAAGTGCCTGCTCATCATTCAGTGTAACTCCTCAGGGAAACAAACGTGGGAAAGCAGAAAATATTGCACAGGAAGGAGGCCGAGCAAACAAGTGTTAACAAATATTTAGCAAGAAGGTGTCCCAGATTTCAGAGGCAGCCTGACCCCATTTGGGAGGAAGGAGCCAGCATTTATCTGAGACAAGCAGGCAGGAATGGGCTCGGTGGGGGATGACAGCCCACCTAACAGGCTCGGCTGGGCTTTATTTGTACGCAAAAGATGTCAAGGAAGAATACCGCCGCAACATGAAAGAGTTGGCAAAAGCCCATCTGCTGTGTTGAAACGGCGGAAAACAAATCTGTGTGCAGAGAGCATGATGGGACTTCGAGGTTAGCACAATTTCGTGGTGGGCTAAAAATAAATTTACAAAATCTTAGCGAGACAGCACAGCACGCACTGACAAACTCGAGAGTTTTTACTTTTTTCATAGTGAATAGACCATTTAAGCTGATCCGGTTTTCTTTCGTTCATTTTGGGCTTTTCTTTAAATGACATTTTCTTTTATTTGTTTACTTTGAGGGAGTGCCTCGAGCGGCAGCAATGCACTACCCTTAGAACAAGGAGGAGTGAAAAAGAAAGGCAGTGCATGAAGGAAAACCAATGCGAACCCCATAGTTGCTTAATGAATTGCGCGCCTGTCTCATGCCTCTGTGGGTTTGAAATGGATGTCAAGAAGGCAGATCAAGCATTGAGGTAGGGGGGGAGCGGGGTGGATAGCGCGTCGCGAGGGTCTGGCTGGAGATGAATGGCAGACAAGAGCTGACAACAGGGTGCAAGACGAAGAGGGCTTGACAGGGATACATTCAGCGAGCGGCACAAAGAGGGCGGGCACGTGTGGGACAGTGCAAGGACAAAAATGGCGAGGGACAGAGGAGCATTGAGAGAAGGGGGCTGCAGAGAGGGGAGTAGTAAAGCCAGGTCGTGAGAGAGAAATGGGGAAGACAAACCTCTGCGATCAGCTGTCCTGCAGCTTCCCCGGGGCACAAGCAGGCATCCACTTCTGTCAGGACAGCTGATCGTAGCAAAAAGACAGAAGTGGATGCCTGCTTGTGCCCCGGGGGACTGATATTAAAAAAAAGACACGCGAAGCGTCATTTCCGTTGCTATGGCAACAAAATGGTGCGTCGCGAGGGGCTGGCAGTGCTTTTCAGGCTGCCAAATGGTGCGCGCGCCAAGCGCACATGCACTGTATTTGGAGGCCTGAAAAGCACTAGTTTGCACTTCCAGATCCTCCTTTTACAAAAACTCTCGCGAGAGCAGCGCTAAAGCGCTAGCTCAGGCGAGACCTAATGATGGCCACCCCTGCAGAACATGGTGTGGGACTGGTGCGTAGCTTGGTCAGAAAGACTGAGGGAGGGTGTGTGCTTTAGATTTTCGGACAATCACGCTGGCACGTCATGTTAATTATTATAAAGGAAACAGTGCATGGGGGTTAAGGGCCAGTGGAAACGGAAAGGAGTGTGCATCGTAAGTAAGACCTTCCAAACGGAGAAGTGAGTGTGTGCATTTTTGTATGAGGATTTATAAATCCTAAATGAAATCGAACAGACACCTCACCATACCGGACTGAAAGCTCCTGCACCCAACTATTTTTTAAATAGTACATTTAATAGGGGGGTGTAACACACCAAACACTTCCCTCTGAAGCGACGTCCCTGTGTGGGGCCCCTGGTACTTCCATGTGCCTAAGATATTCATAGGCTGCATGAGGTGGGACCCCTGAAGGGTGGGGGGCCCGTGCTTTGCAGTGGCTGCAGGGGTCTTGGTTATTCCCCTGTTCAGTGGAGTCCTAAAGCGCTGGAAGCATCTGGTTACCAAAAAAGGAGAATCAATAAAAGAGTCATCTCGGGGGGGGGGAGAGGGGGGGGGTGGGGGCGGGGTGGGGGGCCTTCACCTAGGGTGCTAGAGAAGAGAACTCGAGAAAGAGTGCAAGAGAGGTGCTTGAAACGTATTCAATAAAGTTATGTAATTCTATAAAATGTGGGGGAATTTATGTGGAATCCCACATAAATATACAAATTGCAAATATGTCATAGCACTTTATTTTATTGCACAATGCACCTTTGTGTCTTTTCACGCTAACCGCAACAGCTGCTAGCGTTCCCTCCATTCTGGTTATTCTCAAGCGCATGTGGTAAACATTTCGTGCAAACCGCACGTAATTACACAGCGCAGGCAATGGCATAATTTCCGGACTTTTGTATTACGCAAAATTTCCTGAAATTATATGAATTACTCTGGCATCATTTACATTTTACCTGGGCCTGGAGAACATATTGTGTGTGGGTGGCCGTTCCTGGTGCTGGGCCTATCCTTCAGCCCACTTGTGTGGCTGGGCAGTGGCGTAACAAAGCTTGAGGGGGCCCCCTGCAAAGTACATGGAGGGGCCCTCTCCAAACTCACTCAGGAGCTCTCAGGCAAGAGTACTGTGCTGAAGGGACTTTTCCGGGGCCTTTGTTACGCCACTGTGGCTGGGCCTAGTGGCCATGACAGAAACGGATCAAACCAGGGTCAATGGAAGTCCTGGCGGGAGGAGCAGGCATTTGCGGCTTCCCAAAGGTAAAGGATTTCCAAGATTTCTTTGAGGTTATATGACATGGTAATATTTGATCCTCAATTGTAAAGTTTATTCAAGGGATTTGTAGAATATAAGAAGTTTTAGAAAAACCTATTTTACAGGGCTTCCATTTCTGACTTTGCTGTGCTTTTTGGAAGAAACCAGGAGCAATTTAGGAGTTCACTCCTTTTGACGCGGGGCCCGAGGTTATGGGGGGGGGGTTCTATAAATAACCCTGGCCTGTAAATGTCTTAAATACTCAAGCTAACCCTCCAAAAGCATGTTTGTATAAAGGACTATTCAAATCCACCCATGGGAAGCACATTTTCACAATTTCAAGCACTTTGGAATAACAAGATCGCTGATAGACTTTTATTTATTGACTTTCTTTGTTGATTAGGCCCTGAGTTTCATGGACTATTTTGAGTGTGTTATTCATAAATGAAAGACTGTTTGGAGTTCCACCAGGCCCCTGATGACATCTGTTGGGACCGATAGTTACTATACAACACTCCTGATGCAGTATTGCTGAGTGGGTTGTGTTTGCTTCGTAGTCCAACTGGCTTTGTAATTCAGTGTAGGTGCCTTAAACCATAGGGTCAAAAACTGACCCATTGTGGCCCGGGGGCTTGGGGTGATGAGATAGTCCTTCACAAAAAGGAGCTATAGAGGGAAAAACTAATGCCAGATCACACTCCACCCATCAATCATTTAAACAACAAATACCTGGCTTTTGAAGGGGCAGCATGACATTTTTACAGAGGAAAGGTGTTTAGGGGGTATCTACCTCCACCCAACAGCTGATTAATTTTTTCAGTCTAAACCAATCATAGGTACCCCAAACATTCAAGTTTGTTAAAACAAAATTAATCAGAACACTCCACAACCATATACCCTTAACCAAGATAGGTGAGTATAAGACACGTCATAAATGAGTGAAAGGTGAGGAAGCACCTCACATACGCTATCCCAGAGGAGCTACTGGCAGGTTCTCAGCAGCATGGCCACGTCTATCATCATCAATTGCTTTCTCACTGAAAAGACAGAATTTGTGTCTAGTAAAGAGAGAAGAAAGGTGAAAGACTAGAAATGAATGTATCCAAAACAAAAACTCCATGATCTATACAGGACAGTATGTCCCAGAATGAAAATTGAGTTAAGACTCACATTTAGCTTTGCTCTCTTTATTTACAGTCGTCATGGAGCAAAGTTTCATAAAAGGGACTTGCTCGGATGCAATCCTCTCAAATAACGTGTAACATTGTAATCAACATGTTCGTAAATACTAATTTTGCATTATACACTTTATGCAAAATCTAGGGGAAGCTTGCCTATGTGTTTTACTAATGAGTAACTCGAGTGTCTTAAAATGGCTGCCGAAAACATGGGAATTTTCTGCGCATGCGTCTACTGCGTCTACGTAGTATGACGTCCTTTGCTTTGGAGGGAAAAATTTGTAACTGCGCAATAGCTATTAAGATGGCCGCTTGAAACTCACATAGTAATGCACATGCTTTGCTTAAACTAAATCTTGCACGTTTTATTAAACTGCTAACGCAAAAGTTAAATAAATGAAGGAGATTAAAGTAGAAATAAGTGGTATACAGTGCATTCATTCTAACATGTCTTTCTCTAACTTTATTATTAGTTCATATTTGGGTCTGGAGGGTGACTGAAATCCCTACCCCACCTGAGGTGCGCAAGCGCACCCAAACCCGTCCGGATCCATGACGAGTCAGTTGAAACTCAGCCAGGTCGCTCCAGCAAAGAGGCGCTTGGGAACCTCACCTCTCGACCCGAAGAAGGGAAGGAGAAGAAGTCAAAACTTGTATACATTGTATTTGATCCAAATGTGAAATGCGGGTGGGAATAAAGCTTGGGAAAGTAAAATTAAGGGGTGGCAATATTGAACAATAAACTAAAGAAAAAGCATTACATTAGTATGGTGTGATGACCTCCCCCCATCTCCTTGTCCATCTCCATGGTACATACACATAGAATAGTTTAACTAAGGTAGGCTTAGTCAGTTAGATGTCACAGATCAGACGCAGACTGTCAGACCCATCATCGGAGCAGATGACGGCGGAGGCCATGGAGGTCAGAGACCCAGATTGAGCACTCTGATAGAAGACAAGAGAGAGAGAGAAGTGACGGAGACATTGCTGAAGAAGAATCTGATCATCCAGAAGGGGAACGCAGAAGAAATTCTGAATAAGGGGAAGAATAGAAAAGAGTAGTGCCAGAGAGGGGTGAGACGCTGGCATTGCATCTAGAAGAGGTCATCTATCCTGTCCTAAATCTGGCCTAAACTGTTGACTCCTGACTACTCAGGAGTCGCCTTTCCAGCTCCTTGGCTTTGGGTTGGTCCTCACACCATTCTAGGTAAATATAATTAGTGTAATATGTCCTTGTCCTTGTACTGCTCTCTGTTTCCACCTTTTCCAGGTACTGTCATCATGAGATTTTAACCAAGTCATTTTATCTCACTCTTGATTATTTCCTTAAAGAAATTGGTATATGACATGTACTGGTTTCTGACTCACAAAATTATTGACTAGATTAAACTATTAAAACTCTCTCGAGTCTGTGGTCATTTGAAAAATAAAGGTTAAATGTCATTTCTACCTATTCTGCTAACATCCTGATCTATTGACCAGAGGAAATTAAGATCCAAGGTGATCGGGTTGGTAAGAATTTGTGTAAAGGTAAATTCATCATGTAGGAATATAAAAATGTATCGCTGTAATAATTACCAGCATATGTGAGAATGATTGTGGGCCCAGGTGAGCATGATAGTTTGAGTTACCCAAGCTGGTAATCTCGCTGGATCAGCTTTTCTTGGTAGCAGAGTTATGGTTAGGTTTTAGTTAAGTTAGGTAGAAAAATTGTGTATTGAAATATTGATTTATGTATTAACCAAAACCCGTATGTATTGTTTTATGTTGTCTGGAAATTCCCGGGAATATTGAATAGCTGGTGGTGAATGGAAGCCATACTGCAGTGAGGTTACTTCCCATGATGAAGAAAGTGTGAAAAGGTATGTAGAACTTGAAGCACTGATTTAGGGATTATTCTTTGTATAAATTGAGAGTGATTGGTAGCAAAAGAGTTCGCTGGTGAAACTGGTCTTATATCACCTAGAAAGGGTAATACTGAAGGAGTAACAGGTTCTTTGATGCTTGAGTGAAGAGTAAGCAGAAGAGGTTTTACTCGGAGTGTGTGAAGGGTAAGCGGAAAAGTTTTACTCGCAGCAGAAGAAATTGACTTTTCTTTGAAATTAGTATATCAGGCACAGTAGTGAATGTTTCTATGTTGTAAATTAATGAAATGTGTATGTAAAATTGTAAGAAATTAGGTTTCGCATTACCTTGTAAAGGAGGGGTCAGTTGCAGGTGCTGCACTGACGTCACTGAGAGCCGCGCTGGGATTGGTCGACACAGCGGGCGTGTAGCTAATGTGAACTTTTAAAGGAGGAGTCAGTAGAAAGGAGCGAAACTGACGTCACTGAAAAGCCGCGCAAGCATAGATTAACCAAAACAGAAATTGATTGGTCACCAGAATAGAAGACGCTCTGGTATTGGAGAAGCATTAGAGTAAAAGCGAACATCTCATTAGTCATCAAAATAGAAGTCCCGATAATAATAGACAGTGGGATTTGTACGTGGAGATACGATCCAACTATAATAAGGACTCGTCCAGATAGAAGCTTTATAGTTTTTGCCCACGAACAGTATATTAAAGGAAATTCACGTAAAATGTATGGGGAAAAAAGAAAAATGTCATTTATGCAGAAAATCAAAAATTATTTTAAAAAGAATAAACCCATTAAAACTAGAGAAGGAATTATTATCCCTCCCCCGAAAACGCCTGCATCATATGACGATACAGAGAGGCTATCACACCTATGTTTGGCCTGAAAATTGGATAGAATATACAAAAGATGATGGAGTATTAACATTTCCTGAGTTCGAGACATTTAATGGGAGAATTTTACACAATTTATGAACTTGCATGAATGAGTTAGAAACAAGACCTAGATTAACCCAGTACGAAGCTTAAGAAGAATGGGAGACTGAGGCCTTTGAGCGAGACAGATCACAAAGTAACAGTAACCTGAGTAAATTTTATTTCAAGTTTCCTCGAGAAACACGTGATAGATGAAACAATGGAGACAAGCAATGGTGGTGGAAGGATTATATCCTGTACTGACGACAGAAGAACTGACAGGAAGTTAATGTACAGAGAAAACAAAACATTTAGTGATAGGTGGCGGAGATCCAGATGATGAATATCTTTAAGACATTTTAATGAAGAATCCTCCACCTTACCAAGAAGAGTCAAATAGAACTAGCCCTAGTGCCCCGTTTCTGAAAAAAAAACTTTAGTTCCACAGGTTGTACATGAGACTACAATGGAAAGGGTACTTCAAGAAAAAGAAAGGGAAGCGATACATAAAAATAGAAGCAAATTAATTCAGAAAATAACCCAGCTGAACACAAATCCTGAAGCACTAACGATACCAGTGACTATAGGTCCCGTTGTTCTCTTATATGGAGATAGGCGAAATTGTCCCAAACTGCCTGTCCTGACTACACCGATCATGCAACCCAGAAAAGAAAATATAATAATTGATGATCAGGCAAGTGAGTGTGAGTCAGTAATTTCCTTAATGGATTTGCCAATACAAGAGCCAATAAGTGATTCATTCAGAAAACCACACTGGGTTTTTCAAAAGAAGTGCGAATTGAAACATCTTCAGGGACGAGAAGTGCCACTGTGGTAACACCAGAAGAAATAGAAAGATGGACACGAGAAATAGAAAGACAAAAACCCCAACCAAAGATAGTAGATATATTTAAATTAAGAGTGGAATTGGAGTAAATGATAGCTGGAAATGTAGGAGTAGAAAGATTAAATACCTTTAGTGAGGAAGAGTTGCTATTCATATACAGAAGCATCACCCGAAATACGAACATATTTCATGAGAAATTGATGAATTTTGCCTCAGAAATGGGAATCGACATAGGGAAATCCAAAGTACTACAGAAACCATTTGGAGCAGAATTTTCTGATACAGATTTAGAAAACATGAACATGTCAGGAAGAAAATTACAGATAAAAAAATTGTTAACACTGTTGCAAAAATGATTTGGATAGATGGAAAACTAAGTGTACAAAGTAAAAGGAAGAAGCACAGGTGAATCGAATGACATCTGAGTATTTAATGAAAGAAACAGAAAAGGTTCAAAGGCTGTGCCCAATGAGAGAAGTTCCGGGTGGAGGTTATGTACATGTCCCATGGACCCGACAGGATATTTTATCTTTTACCAATGATTTCCCAAAGATTAGAAAAAAAACCAGTAGAATGGTACAGGCAAGTTGAAAGATTTGTGAAGGTTTCAAAAGTTTTGTTGAAGGACTTAGAAGGTCTATTTGACATAGTTGTACCTGCCGATTTGTGGACAGAATGTAAAATTACAATAAATTGGCCCAATGATGAGTACCCGAGGGATGAAATGACACGAGCCCTGTCAGCAGAAGTAATGAAAAAATATCACCAGGTTATTACTTTCCTGAAAGGGAAGATTCCCCCAAAAGAAACTGATTGGATAAAAATAAAACAACCCAAGAAAAGGATGAGTCAGTATATGCCTATTATGAACGCCTCTTACAGGTGTTCAGGAAGTACAGTGGGTTTGAGAATATTGGAGACAAAGACATGACTCATTTCGTGTATCGATTTGTGTCTGGGTTAAGGTTGGAAATATCGCAAATGATTAAACAGCACATGTTATGCTGGCAAGCAAAGCCCATAGATGAAATCCTCAAGTACTCAAAGTACTGTGGATATGAAATCGATAACAGTCGAAAGAATTTAGAAGAAAAAGTAATGTGGGCCCAAGTTAAATTAGCAGAACAGCAGGAACTCCAGCTAAATAATCAGGCAGAAAACCAAGAAAAAGGACAAGGCCAAGGCGAAAATAGTGGGGGTAAACCAAGAGGGCGATTGAGCAGAGAAGAAGAAAATTTTCCCTGTCACGGGTGCGGAAAATTGGGGCATTGGAAAAACGAGTGTAAACTTATACAGAATAATAACACCCAAAATAAAAATTTAAATCCACAGATGCAGAATGAGGTGTGAATGAGACAACTGCAGCAGGTTGTAAATCAATTGCCACCTGCCCCTATGCCAAATTTTGTGAGTCAAGCAAGTACAGTGTGGACACCGGATTTCAGGAAGGAAGTTGTAAGAAATATTTTGTAACACCACATTTTTTTTTGCAGGATTCCTATTTCGATGATGATATACAATGACGGTGCCTGAGAGGGGAGGAAGAGGAGTGCGTACTTTGCTCATCCTTGCCAGTAGATCAGTCAAGTCCATATATAGATGGTAAGGTTGAAGGAAATGACATCACCTTCTTACTTGATACTGGTGCTACCTACCCCTCTCGGGAGAAGCGATCCAAGTAGTGGGCGTTTTTAATAAACTAATTAGGACCTGAATTTCAAAACCAATGGAAGTATGTATTGGCAATTTTAGAGAGATGCATAAGTTTGTGGTGTGTGACTCCAGTGCCGTAAACTTACTAGGAAGAGATTTATTGTGCAAACTGGATTGCACAATATTCTGCACACTGGAGGGTGTTGCAATTCCGGCCCCCGATGGAGATGAAGTCTACAAAATCATGTTAGCTAAGCAGGGAACAGAAGTAAATGTTTTCCATGATGACAGCAAAAGAGCTACCAGATGAGGTCAAAACTACTGTAGATCCTGACGTGTGGGATTTTACAGGAAAAGAAGTAGGATTAATGGCAAATGTAGATCCAGTAAAAGTAACTGTAAAAGAAGGTGCAGTTTATCCAAATACCCAAAAATACAAAGTGCGCCTGGAAATTAAAGCTGGTGTTGCAGCAGAAATTGATCGATTGGTTGAGCAAGGCATTCTGAAAGAAATAATGAGTATTTCTTGTAATTCACCTATTATTGGTATAAAGAAACCTAACGGGAAATATAGGGTGGTTCATGATCTAAGGAAAATTAATAAGATTGTCATACCATGTTGCCCGATAGTGCCAAATCCAGCAGTGATATTATACCAGATACCATGGACAGCAGGATGGTTTAAAGTAATTGATTTATGCCATGCTCCATGCCCGGCTGCCCTGTGCGCATCACAGACCGACAGCCTCCTCCCGAGGATCCCGGTGGCTGCGCTCCACCCTCAGCCCGGCCGCTATCTTCCAGTGCCATCCGCGCCGCGGCACCAGCAGCAAACAGCTCTGGGATCGTGCACAACCGGGAGCCCCGTGAGCTCCCCAGAGAAACTATGACTGTCGGAGACAGCCGAAAGAGCACGGAAGAGCCGAAGATCCGGGCCACAGAAACACCCGAAGCTCTTCGGCTAACCTCGGAATGGAGGGAGAGGCGCAAGTACGATGCGGCTGTAACTGTTTCTGAGCAAGTCTAGTGGGTTTTGTTTAAATATTACTTAATGTTTCTTCTTTCGCTCTGTGTATCAAATATGAAGAAAAAAAAAAATCGATAAGACTTCTTGACGTGCCTTTCCAACTCATACATTTATGTTTTTAAGAAACTAGTGTCACGCGCTGTGCAGTGTGGTACAGAAACGTATTCGGGCACGCAGTTGCCTTCTGGCATATCTTTAGCCTTTAGAGTACAAGGAAAATCCTGTGTTGAGAGACGAGAGTTGGAATAGTAATGGATAAAGCAGGACGCAGGAATGCAAATGCTGTGATGATAAATTACTCAAGTGAATGCAGACTCGTGCATTTGATTATCCCTGCCTTTCAGTAAAATGGCGCTCGTTGCATGTATATACTAGGTAGGGATGACTCAACAGATAGAATCTCTCCTTAAAGACGCCGACTGAACCAGTTAGCTTGGTTTGCCTTGCTTTAACTAAATAAAAGATACCGACAAGACATACACACGTGATACCCAAGCATGGTGTAAGGAGGAAGGGCTACAGACTTCTGCATTTACATAATTTTCTATTAAACTTCTACCTAAAGTAAGAAGCACCACAGAATTCTCAACAATTCTTTGCATAGGGATTTAGTGAGTAATATTTTACTTATCCAATTTATCCTCGAAGCCGGAAGTTTCTAACAGAATGAAAGCATTCAATGCACAACTCGTAAACACGGGCAATGGTAATGTTATTTAGACTGAAATGAGGCATCACAAACGTAAATTCATACAGATTTTGATGCAACAGCACATGCCATGCAACGAGTAAGCATTCCAATGTGCTATTCAGCTCAAAAACGAAGGGTCCCATTTATCCACTGCACTTTATTCGTGGTAAGCACAATATGTTATAATAATAGTTGGCATCTAAAAGTCATATCTTTTCCAAATGATGACAGGCACCTCAGCGATTGGCTACATTATGCTTATATGGAACATTTGTTGAGAGACTGAAAAATACTTGTTTAGTTTTACACACAAGACATCCATATTTCTGCTAAAGGTCAGCAGACTAGTTTATCTGCCTCTCACAAACGATTCTTCAGCACAAATATAATGAAAGTCCATGTTCTCCACTTTAGAACACAATTAAAAAGTAAATGTAAGTACTGTAACACTTATTTGTATTCGTGAATGAGCTCAGAGCAAATGCACTTCCAACTACTTCTCTCTCTAAAAAGATCACTACTTCTCTCTCGATATCACAACTTCACTCTCTCTCTAACTCACTACATCACTCACTCTCTATCTCTCTACCTCACTCTTTCTATCTCACTAACTCACTTTCACTGTCTCTTTAACTACCTCTCTCTATCTCACTACATCACAACACCACTCTCCTTACATCTCACTACCTCACAACATCCCTCTCCCTCACTACATCTTTGTTTCACTACCTCACTCTCTCTCACTACATAACTCTCTCTACCTCACTACTCCACTCTATCTCACTACCTCACTATGTCACAACTTCTCTCTCTCAAAACATCACTACCTCACTCTCTAGCTCACAACCTCACAACTTCACTCTCTCACTCACTACCTCAATCACTCTCTATCTCACTACCTCACTCTTTCTATCTTACTAACTCACTTTCACTCTCTTATTCACTACCTCTCTCTCTATCTCACTACATCACAACATCACTCTATGCTTATATATCACTACCTCACAACATCCCTCTCCCTCACTACCTCACTCTCTCTATCTCACTACCTCACTCTCTATCTACCTCACTCTCTATCTCACTACCTCACTCTCTATCTACCTCACTCTCTCTCACTACCTCACTCTCTATTTCAATACCTCACTCTCTCTCTCTCAATCTCACTACCTCACTCTCTCTCTGCTAATGCAATAGGTATCACATATGCAAAAAAAGCTAATGCCAATAGAAATGACAATGCCATTTATTTAGGGATACAAAAAAAAAATAATGAGCAATACCAATAGCTCTACCTATAATATTGCCGAGACCATTGCATTGTAAATGCTTGTTCTCCATTCCAAGGCATCCTGATAGCCAATTTTTATTTTCTTTCAAATTTGAGAAGCGTGTTTACATTTGGAATCATGTTCCTCAAGGGTACACTGAAATTCCTTCAATTTTTAACCACATTTTGAAAAGATGTCTCGAATTTCTGGTGTTGCCCAGACAATCAGTCTTGGTGCAATACATTGACCACTTAATAGATAACCTGGCAGACAAGGCTGGATTGAAAGGAGGGCCTGTGCACTCCAAGGAGCTACTTTGAAGTCACACCCACATCAAAGGCACTTTTGGGTATAAGTACTGAGTCTCTGCCCCCCTCAAATCAGACACAAGTGTACTTATAACTGAAGCTGTGCCAGAAGAACTGCTGTGCTTCAAGTCATACTTCCCTTAAGGAGCTCTCAAAGGAGCTTAGCATTTGGGGCTGTATGATAACCGTCAGTTGAAGCAGTCCTCCACTTGGCATCTCTTGGAAGACACAGAGTCTCGCATTATATTGTCCGTTAAGCATGACTTCCTGGCTGCCCATAATACGTGCCTGGGGTAGCAATCCCTCATTGTCCTTTAAATATTGGCATATGTAAGAGGTCAAAGGTTGTTTGCCCTCTGAATTCCTATATTAAGAGATGTTCATGTACCATCTGATGCCCAGGGTGTTTTAGAATATGATGTTCTAGGTCCAGAGTGATCAGGTCATGGTCAGACGTGCTATTCAGAGTTATAGAGGCCTCTATCATATTTCGAGTTAGCCCCACCAACATCAGAAAATAGTCGATATGTGAACGGGTACCATAGACACAGGGTGTGAAGGTGTAATCTTGTTCCTGTGGATGTGTAAGGCGCTAGGGTTCCAACAGAGCATGATCATAAAGAATGCCTGACAGTATGAATCTATCCCTAATTTGTCTAGTATCATGATATCCAGACTTGTCGAAGTAGCGGTAAAGTGATAAGTTCTTATCCCATAATGAGTAAATGATCAGGTCCTGGGACTCCCAAGGTGCAATATTAAGATTTCAATGGCTACCAGGACGTGTCCCTTAGGGACCATGTCGCTTTGCTGGATGCTTCCCCCCTCCCCCAAGGACCCGCGCTGGGTGACTCTGTACAACCTCTTGTGTTCATCCAAATTCTTGGTTGGGTAGTCCTACGGTCTTGAGTATCCATATTGGGGACCTCTAGGGCATCCAGAATCATCTCCCCATCTTACCGTTTGTCGTATTCCTTTGTTCTCCATTCAATAGTTATTAACATCATGCCTGATTCAAAGAGACCATAACATATATCTTGTTTCCGTAGATTAGGCTGTAGAGCCAGAAACTTTCTCCATTTTTGGCTAGTATCATAAGAGAAGTCAACTGAAAGAAATATGGACTCTTCGTCAATCTGGTAGGGACTATGCTTCCGTCCAGCCAGTATAATCTGTTTTGCTTGCTGAAGTCGCAAGAAACAGGCTAAGCTAATCTGGAATACAGAAGGAACACAACACTTGACCTTGTGGGCCCTTTGTATCTCTAGCTGAGGGGGGGGGGGGTGAAATACTGTTCTAGGAGATGTGGCTAAAAAGTGCCACGAAGCGCCACCATATTGGTCCCTTCAACATTTTCCGGGACGCCTGTGATGCAAATATTATCTCTACAGCTCTGGTCCTCCAGGTCTGTCACCTTATGTTTTAGAGGCCAAATCTTCAAAGGCCATTCTGATAATCATCAATTTGAGCTTCAATGTCCTTTACTCTGGCCTTCGTAATATACAATCGGAGGTGAAAAGAGGCAATATCAGTTCTGAGGGATTGTACATCTGATGCTGTTTTCCATACTGTGGCATTTATGGATCCTACTGAGACCTTAATGTCCAAAAACGATTGCAGTAAAGTGTCCATTGTCCAGAACGAGAAATCACTGACAGTTCACCATCCTCTAATGTCTTTGGGGCAGCTGGCTTAGAATGAGCGACTGCTATAAAAAAAGGAGTTGATGGATGGTCTTAGACTTAGACATGAGTGTAGGAGAGTAGGATCTGCTTCTTATGGTTACCCCCACTTTTTGCTGATGTTTCACTGTTTTTTGACTTTAGTCTGGCTGGGACCCTGCTATCCAGGGCCCCAGTCTAGCTGCTTCCTCTCTAAATTGATTGCATGTACTTTAGGTACACCACAGATTGGATTCTGGGGTACCCTTATAAGTCCCTAATATATGGTATACTATGTACCTAGGGGATAGGTACCCCAGAGGCCTCTCAGGGGCTGCAGCATGTATTATGCCACCCCTAGGAGATCATTTAAAATGACACAACAGGTCTGCTACAGCAGCCTGCGTAAGGTGGTGTATGCACCCCTTACTCAGATATAGGTTCCCTATATCTATCCATATCACTGCACATATAAACCTATCAGTCACCCCTATGGCAGGCCTCATCAATCCTGAAGGCCCACCTGCTGCTGGACGAAACTCCGGCAGGGGAGGCCTGGACAACAGGTTTCCTGTCACAGGGAGGTGTAACCACCTCCCCGACAGGCTTTAGTGTATTGGGGCTGGGTGGGTGCATTCCAAGAGTGCTTTGATGTCTGCACTGGGGGCATATTTGGTGTCCCTGTGCATAGTCCAGCTCAAACCGGTTGCAGGGGCTACCAGCCCCTGCTCTGGTGCGAAACTGGACAAAGTATATGGGTGTAGCCACCCCTCTGTCCTGACCCTTCCATTGGTGGGTCCCCAGAGTTTCTCCCACCCCTCCCTTGGGTATAAAGTAGGAACCCCTGACTACAGGACTTTAGATTTACCTTGACGAAACTCTGCTACAGACTCCCAGAACTTCTACTATCTACACGACATTGGATGACCAAAGAATCTCCCTTAGAGTTACTCCTCTGCAAGGCAGGCACCAAAGACGCATCTGTACAATTTGCAACTTTCACAGCTCCTGAAGGGCTCCAAAGATTTTGAAACACAAGAAGTGGGTTTCCAAGCTTCCACGAGGCCGATCCATGCTCTCAGCCACTCTGAGATCCAAAGCTCTCGTGGGGACCATGCAACCCGAGCCCCAGGACACCGTGCACATTTGCAGCAGCATATGCTTCTTGGTGATCCATGAGGTTGTGCTTTGGGCTACTTGTAGTCCCGACCCCGAGCAGTGATTCCACCAAAGATTACTGGCCTACACTCCTTGAGTGACCCGTGGGCTGGTATTTAGTGATTCCTCTCAAGGTCCCTTCGCGATCCCTTGTCCGACGACTTGTGGGTCCCTAAGAAGGGTACTTTGACTTTCAATGGGCTTACCTGGTTGCTCCAGACGTGCCCTGACACTCCATTGCTTGGGGAGTCCACAGGATCATGCTGGTCTACATCAAAGCCGTTTTACTCTCACACGTAGGTTGCCATTGCCAAGGCTTGTTGGCCTCCACTCCGAACAGCGACCCCCCAGCACTCGACATCCCTCGTCTGTGGTTGTCCTCGAATACCTGACATCGGTGGGCATTCATCTGTTGTGCCCCTGTTCACTGGCAAGTGACCCAGACTCTGTCCCCTCTGCTTTCAGGTTCTTCACATCTTCGATCCAGGTTTGTATCACACCAGACACTTTTCCTTTCCACGGCAGCAGCACTTTGCAGCAACTCTCCATTGACGACATCGAAGATTCCCGACACCATTTGACACCTATGCACCCTCCTTCCCTGGGTTAGGTAACACGAGTACTCCGGTGCTTACGTGGGTGCTGGCCTCAGAACCTTCTAAGTCTAAAAGGGTTTGCTCCAAGTCCTCTCCTAAGTGTCCTTAAACTCTAAAATTCCAACCGCGACTTTCCCATAGGATTGTACGAAGCTCGCGGCTATGTTCTCACACTGCAGGCGTACCCCGTGGGTCCCCTGTGTCACTACCATGGGTGTTTTCTTGGGGTCCCAGCGATTCTACGTGCTCTAGGCACTGTGTTTAGTCAAGTCGTGGTTCTTATACCACTTTCTTAATATATGGTTTGGTCTCCCCCTGGGGCCCATTGTATTTTGTGCTATTTACTGTCGTTTTAGAACTGTATTTTTGTGTGCCTCCAATCTCATAAAGAGGTTAGTAGAGAGTGTTTAGAAATAAATACATATATCTTATATATATATACCTTGTGTGGTTCTCCTTTTATTTAGTTATTCAGGAGGTTATAATCTGGTAAACCAAGCTGCTTTACACTCCTTCAAGACTTAGCCTTAAGGATGCTCTCCATAGCTACCACTAGGATAGCTTTCAATAAAGGTTGTCTTAAACCTAATCATCAATAAGGGTTGTATGGACTCGTGCAAGGTGCCCACTATAACTAGTGGACAGCATATACCAGGCCAACTTCTCACATTGGTGTGCAGCGGTTGGATTCACACTTGCTATTGCTTTACCAGATAATCTCTTTGAGTGACTAACTGAAAACCACTATAGGTACATAGGTACATATAAATCAAGTTTAGAATACAGTAAGTTCCACTGAACTTAGAGTTGTTTGTCAAGGGCTTAGCACACCCCTTCTACAACTCAAGAAAGATTAGTAGTTCCCACTAGGCGAGGTAGGTGCAACACCTCAATACACTAGTATGACTTCAAGAGCAGAAGCCAGTGCTGAATAAGTATGACCATCTCTCATTTCAGAAATTTAGAAATATGTGTGCATCTAGGAAATTGAACAGAGGGAAGAACCCTAGGACTCAACTCCTCATAGAGGTTTTGCTTTTAGATGACCTCAGAAAGACCCCAGGGTCTAATGAGGCAGGCAAGTTGGGTGAGGCAGCAGAAGATGACAAGACTGGAAGTGAAAACATCCAGGACCTGGAATCTGAAGCTGACCAGGAGGATCAAGAGGATTCTAACCTGGACAATCCAATCCTTCCTGAAGGTGAAGGTGAAGAAGAGGACATTAATGGCCCTCTCTTTACCCCACCTGGATGGGTTAGCAGTGAAACTAGTAGGTCTAGATCTCCTTCTCAAGAATATAATCATTTTGGTACATCTGTAGGGACCTCTGTTTCTAATAGGACCACTACCTCTCATAAAAGGGAGTCCTCTTATGACAGGAAGTGCAGACTGCTTGACTTTGAGAGAGCAAAACTCAGAATCAAAAGAGAGCAGCTGGCTCTAGACAGGGAATCCGTGGAGCTCCAGAGAGCTTCACAAAAGTGGGGGCTAGAGCCTCATGGTGGCAGTAACAGTGTCCCTGGAGGTAGAGATCATGCTCATGACCATAGGAACCTGAACAAGATTGTCCCTCCCTATGAGAGTGGGGATGACATCCACAAATGGATAACTGCACTTGAGAGGGCCTGTAAAGTACAGAGGGTCCCTTAGGAGCAGTGGGCAGCAATCGTGTGGCTCTCCTTTGCAGACAAAGGTGGAGACAAGCTCCTCACTGTTAGAGAATAGGATGCTGACAATTGCAAAGTCTTGAAGAGTGCACTGATTGATGGGGTTGTCCTAACCACTGAGCAATACAGAATAAAGTTCAGAGATACCCAAAAGGCACAGACTCAAGACTGGGTTGACTTTGTAGATTGTGCTACTACGGCTCTGGAAGGCTGGTTACTTGGCAGTAAAGTGTGTGATTTTAAAGGATTGTACAATTTGATTATGAGGGAGCAGATCCTTCATAACTGTCAAAATTAGCTGTTGCATCAGTTTATGGTGGACTCTGATCTGACCTCTCCCCAAGAATTGGGCCAGAAGGCAGACAAATGGGTCAGAACCAGGGTGAGGCAGAAGGTTCAGAACCAAGGTGGTGAATCCAAGAAGCAAGACTCTAAGAACTCTGATACGGGTGGGGTAATTGTACCAAGTCCAAGGACTCAAATCCAGCCACCATTGCCCCTAAGGGAACTGTTTCCCCTAGTTCAGCTCCAAGTGGTGGTACTCAGAAAAAGGATGTAGTAGGGTTAACCTTGGGATCTGAAATGGACTCTGGCCTAGTCAGAGTTCCTACTCAGGCTGTATTGATCTGTGATGGAGGCATGGATATGGCCTCCTTATTTGTCAGTCCCAGTAATCTGGGCAAATACAGACAGCAACCTTTGATAAATAGAAAAGAGGCCTTGGCATTCAGGGACACAGGAGCAAGTGTCACAATGGTGATAAAAGATCTTGTGGCTCCTGAGCAAATCATACTTTGCAAAATGTACCAAGTGACCAATGCTAGCAATGTCAGGACAGACCATTCCTTGGCAGTTGTTAATTTCACCTGGGGAGGGGTAACTGGCCCTAAGAAGGTTGTGGTAAGTGCAGACCTCCCTGTTGAATGCTTGCTTGGCAATGATTTAGAAACTTCAGCTTGGGCTGAAGTGGAGCTTAGGACTCATGCAGAAATGTTGGAGATGTGTTTGCTATGACCAGGTCACAGGTAAAAATGTCTAACACTGGACAGGTCCTGGATCCTGGAAGAATGGACCAGGTGCCTCCCAAGAAAAGGAGCAGTAGGGGTAAGGCAGTGTCTTCCCCCCTGACTCAAAAAGCAGATCAGTCTCTTGAGGGAGATGATCTCAGTCCTGAAGAAGGAACTGTCCCAGAGGAGCTTGAACCAGACCAGGTTGAGTTCTTGGGGATAGGGGGCCCTTCCAGGGCAGATCTGAGCCAGGAGCAGCTGAGTTGCCCTTCTCTTGAACCCCTCAGAAAGCAACCTGCTGATGAGGCTGCTGGGAATGCTAGTGGAACCCATAAGATCTATTGTGATGATGGACTCCTGTACTCAGCGTGTAGAGACCCCAAGCCTGGTGCCACAGGAGGTTGGTTATATGAAGTTCAGGGGCTTCCTACTAACCCTAGCCCATGTTATTCCCTTAGCAGGACACCTAGGCCAAAACAAGACTTAGGACAGAATTTTCCCTCACTTTTATTGGCCTCACATGTCTGAGGACACCAAGGAGTTTTGTCGCTCCTGTGTCACCTGTCAAACCAGTGGTAAGGCAGGTGGTACAACAAAGGCCCCCCTGATACCACTACCTGTGGTGGGGGTTCCATGTGAGAGGGTTGGGATTGACATAGTTGGTCCCATGGATCCTCAAACAGCATCTGGGCACAGATTTATACTGGTGGTGGTGGACCATGCCACTAGGTATCCAGAGGCTATTCCCCTTAGGACCACCACAGCACCTGTGGTGGCAAGGGCCCTACTTGGAATCTTTTCCAGACTGGGTTTCCCTAAGGAGGTAGTATCAGACAGAGGTGCAAACTTCATGTCTAGTTACTTGACTGCTATGTTGAAGGAGTGTGGTGTAAATTATAAATTCACCACCCCTTATCACCCACAATGCAAGGGGTTAGTTGAAAGGTTCAACAAAACCCTCAGGGACATGATTAAAGGTATCCCAGAAAAGCTTAGGCGCAGATGGGACATACTTTTGCCCTGCCTTCTCTTTGCCTATAGAGAGGTTCCACAGAAGGGGGTTGGTTACAGCTCATTTGAGCTTCTGTTTGGACATCCAGTGAGGGGCCCATTGTGTCTAGTAAAGCAGGCATGGGAGTTGCTTCTCAAACCCTCTAAACAGCATTTTGTGGACTATGTACTTGGTCTCCACTCCAGGATGGCTGAGTACATGAAGAAGGCAAGTAAAAACCTTGAGGCTAGCCAGGAATTACGAATGGCCTGGCATGACCAAAAGGCTGTGCTGACTATTTACTAGCCAGGGCAGAAAGTATGGGTGTTGGAGCCTGTGGCCCCAGCAGCCCTCCAAGATAAGTGGAGTGGCCCCATATCATAATTGAGCAAAAGGGAGAAGTTACCTACGTGGTGGACCTTGGAACTCCCAGGAACCCCCACAGGGTGCTCCATGTCAATAGGCTCAAACCATATGTTGACAGGGCTGACATGGACTTGCTCATGGCTACTGATGAGGGACAGGAGGAAGAGAGTGACCCACTCCCTGACTTGCTCTCTCAGAACTCTGATGATGGATCAGTAGATGCTGTTGCCTTGGCAGGCAGCCTCACTGTCCAGCAAGAAACTGACTGCAGAAAAGTTCTCTGCCAGTTTAGACATATGTTTTCAATGGCTCTAAGTCAGACTACCTGGTGCACTCATGAAGTGGACACTGGGGACAGTCTGCCTGTTACAAATACAATTTACAGGCAACCTGACCATGTCATGGACTGTTTCAGGGCTGAAATCCGGAAGATGTTGAAATTGGGAGTTATTGAACCCTCAGATAGCCCTTGGGCTAGTCCAGTAGTCTTGGTGCCTAAGCCTCACACCAAAGATGGCAAGAGAGAGATGAGGGTTTGTGTAGACTACAGGTGTCTCAATGCAGTCACTAGGACTGATGCTCATCCAATCCCTGGGGCAGATAAGCTTATAGACACTTTGGCCTCAGCCAAGCTTCTTAGCACATTTGACCTGACAGCTGGCTGCAGCTGGCTACTGGCAGATCAGACTAGCTGATGATGCAAAGCCAAAGACAGCATTTTCTACCCCTATTGGGCACTACCAGTGTGTGTTGATGCCCTTCGGTTTGAAAAATGCACCTGCCACTTTTCAAAGGTCCACCTAAGAAATGTTTTGGAGGCCCTGCAAAAAGCAGGCCTAACTATCAAGGCCACTATGTGCCAGATAGGGCAGAGTCAGGTTGTGTACCTGGGCCCCCTTGTGGGTGGAGGTCAGGTTCAACCATTGCAGAGCAAAATCCAGATCACCATGGACTGGGTTGCTCCAACCACCATTACTCAAGTCAGAGCTTTCTTGGGCCTGATTGGGTACTATAGAAGATTTGTCAAAGGTTATGGATCCATAGTGACCCCTTTGAATGACTTAACTTCTAAGAAAATACCAAAGAAAGTTCAGTGGACAGTCAGCTGTCAAAAGGCATTTGATGACCTGAAGCAGGCCATGTGCACTGCCCCCATTCTGAAAAGCCTTAACTACTTCAAATAATGCATTGTTCAAACATATGTATCTGAGTTGGGGGTAGGGGCTGTGTTATAACAACTGAATGATGAGGGTCAGGATCAGCCAGTAGCTTTCATTAGCAGAAGGCTGCCCCGCAGAGAGAAACGTTGGTCAGCTATTGAGAGGGAGGCCTTTGCTGTGGTTTGGGCTCTGAAGAAGTTGAGACCATACTTGTTTGGCACTCACTTCATTGTTCAGACAGACCATAAGCCCCTCTTATGGCTAAAACAGATGAAGGGTGAAAATCCCAAACTTTTAAGGTGGTCCATTTCCCTACAGGGGATGGACTGTACAGTGGAACACAGACCTGGGAGCAACCATGCCAATGCAGATGGGCTCTCCAGATATTTCCACTTAGAACATGAAGACTCAATTATTAATCTTTATTCGGATATTAAAACATCCAAGAAAGAACATAACATTTACAAATTTCAACAATACATTAATATAACAAAATATCCTTAAAATATTTAAAATATGTCAATTCATCAGGGTTTATCCAGGGCCTTAATGGCAAAATACCTCTGAGAAAGCAGCAAGAACAGAGTATTATAAAGTGCAGAATTTTAACAGATTCAGTGCAGGGAATACCAACGACATGAGATTTTAAAAATGCATGATCATAACCAAATTAAGATAGTAAGTTATAATATAAACTATTTCATTTCAAAACATCATAACGCTTCCCAAATACAATAAACCGCTTATTTCATAATTAGGTTAGGACTTTAGCTAAGTCTACGATAGGGACCAAAATATACATAAAAACTTTAGGAAAACAACTTTAATCATAATACCCAACCCTCTCTACCCTAAAAACAAAGTTGTTTACACCTCATATCTGGTCTTCCTTAATTTTGCGGCTAGTCTTAAAAAGTTCACGGTACAGAACAACGTAAGGGGGTCCAAAGAAAGTTTCAGGTATAAGAGTGCCACCCTTACCTGGGTAAATTTATTCTTTCTTAAAATAGTTTTTAAAAAAACTGCCCGTGGGTACTCATATAACGGACAAAAAAATACAAAGTGAAGGGTATCCTGCGGAGATCCCAGATCGCAGCCGCATGGACCCTTTGACACAACATCTCTTGTGTACCCTGCGGGAACGGCTAAAATATGGTGTAAAAGATCTAATCTAAATCTGGTCATTAAAAATCTATCATTTTTGTTATATATGTACGCCAGGTAAGGTTCTAAGCCTGCTACAGATTTCGCTAATATATGGGCTCTCACTGAACCTTTCAGTATTTCATTGTCTTCTCGTGCACAAGCTAGGCGCCTAAGGTGTTCAGCTTTTATGGCAGCTTTTGCCTGGGGCATCAGAGTCGTGGGCTCATCAATATAGTTTGCAAATCCCAGCCACTTCAGAGTGTCCTTCACATATTTAAGCCAGGGTATCCGGAGTCCTTTATCCCTGTTAATGCAGTCCCTAATTATTTGTCTACTTAGACTAGCCTCAGGGTTGGTCCAGATTTTAATCCAACACATTATTGGTTTGGTACTTAGCCAGTCACTAATGTAAGGAAGCCCTAGCTCCTCATGGACAATGTAGGCAGGTGTACTTTGAGGAACTTGCAGAATCCTTCTAAGGAACTTATTTTTCTCCAGTTGTATCATGGAAGTATTTCTGAATCCCCATACCTCACTCCCATACATGGTTTTAGAGCAACAAATCGAATTATACCCCCTGTTCCTCACAGGTGGTCGCTCCCATTCCACTGCTGCTACCTGACGTCTGATACCTGACGCCTGCCTACCTGATGCCTGCCTGCCTGCCTGCTGTCACCGCTGACCCCCCTGACGCCACTTACCTCTTCCGCCGCCGCTGACCTCTGCCCCGCCACTACCTGACGCCTGCCTGCTCGCCTGCTGTCACCGCTGACACCCCTGACGCCACTTACCTCATCCGCCGCCGACCTTTGCCCCGCAACTTCCAGGTACTGCCCTCCGCTCGCTGCCTGTTCTGCTGCCCTTCTTCGTGCCAACTCACCGCCGCCGCTGCCCCAGTCACTCGCCTTCCTTCCCGCCTCCCAGTTCCGGTTTCCCGCCACTGACCCCGCAGTCCCGCCTCCCCTTCCTTCCCATTGGCCACCCAGCCTCCCGCCTCCCAGCTGACCCTCCCTCCCGGCTCACTACTTAAGGGGTCCACTCCGCGCTGGTCACTGTGACCCCCTGTTCCTCACAGGTGGTCGCTCCCCTTCCACTGCTGCTACCTGACGCCTGCTACCTGACGCCTGCCTACCTGACGCCTGCCTGCCTGCCTGCTGTCACCGCTGACCCCCCTGACGCCACTTACCTCTTCCGCCGCCGCTGACCTCTGCCCCGCCACTACCTGACGCCTGCCTGCTCGCCTGCTGTCACCGCTGACACCCCTGACGCCACTTACCTCCTCCGCCGCCGACGACCTCTGCCCCGCAACTTCCAGGTACTGCCCTCCGCTCACTGCCTGCTCTGCTGCCCTTCTTCGTGCCAGCTCACCGCCGCCGCTGCCCCGGTCACTCGCCTTCCTTCCCGCCTCCCAGTTCCGGTTTCCCGCCACTGACCCCGCAGTCCCGCCTCCCCTTCCTTCCCATTGGCCACCCAGCCTCCCGCCTCCCAGCTGACCCTCCCTCCCGGCTCACTACTTAAGGGGTCCACTCCGCGCTGGTCACTGTGACCCCCTGTTCCTCACAGGTGGTCGCTCCCCTTCCACTGCTGCTACCTGACGCCTGCTACCTGACGCCTGCCTACCTGACGCCTGCCTGCCTGCCTGCTGTCACCGCTGACCCCCCTGATGCCACTTACCTCTTCCGCCGCCGCTGACCTCTGCCCCGCCACTACCTGATGCCTGCCTGCTCGCCTGCTGTCACCGCTGACACCCCTGACGCCACTTACCTAATCCGCCGCCGCCGACCTCTGCCCCACAACTTCCAGGTACTGCCCTCCGCTCGCTGCCTGCTCTGCTGCCCTTCTTCGTGCCAGCTCACCGCCGCCACTGCCCCGGTCACTCGCCTTCCTTCCCGCCTCCCAGTTCCGGTTTCCCGCCACTGACGCCGCAGTCCCGCCTCCCCTTCCTTCCCTTTGGCCACCCAGCCTCCCGCCTCCCAGCTGACCCTCCCTCCCGGCTCACTACTTAAGGGGTCCACTCCGCGCTGGTCACTGTGACCCCCTGTTCCTCACAGGTGGTCGCTCCCCTTCCACTGCTGCTACCTGACGCCTTCTACCTGACGCCTGCCTACCTGACGCCTGCCTGCATGCCTGCTGTCACCGCTGACCCCCCTGACGCCACTTACCTCTTCCGCCGCCGCTGACCTCTGCCCCGCCACTACCTGACGCCTGCCTGCTCGCCTGCTGTCACTGCTGACACCCCTGACGCCACTTACCTCATCCGCCGCCGCCGACCTCTGCCCCGCAACTTCCAGGTACTGCCCTCCGCTCGCTGCCTGCTCTGCTGCCCTTCTTCGTGCCAGCTCACCGCTGCCGCTGCCCCGGTCACTCGCCTTCCTTCCCGCCTCCAAGTTCCGGTTTCCCGCCACTGACCCCGCAGTCCCGCCTCCCCTTCCTTCCCATTGGCCACCCAGCCTCCCGCCTCCCAGCTGACCCTCCCTCCCAGCTCACTACTTAAGGGGTCCACTCCGCGCTGGTCACTGTGACCCCCTGTTCCTCACAGGTGGTCGCTCCCCTTCCACTGCTGCTACCTGACGCCTGCTACCTGACGCCTGCCTACCTGACGCCTGCCTGCCTGCCTGCTGTCACCGCTGACCCCTCTGACGCCACTTACCTCTTCCGCCGCCGCTGACCTCTGCCCTGCCACTACCTGACGCCTGCCTGCTTGCCTGCTGTCACCGCTGACACCCCTGATGTCACTTACCTCATCCGCCGCCGCCGACCTCTGCCCCGCAACTTCCAGGTACTGCCCTCCGCTCGCTGCCTGCTCTGCTGCCCTTCTTCGTGCCAGCTCACCGCCGCCGCTGCCCCGGTCACTCGCCTTCCTTCCCGCCTCCCAGTTCCGGTTTCCCGCCACTGACCCCGCAGTCCCGCCTCCCCTTCCTTCCCATTGGCCACCCAGCCTCCCGCCTCCCAGCTGACCCTCCCTCCCGGCTCACTACTTATGACGCCCCCTCAGCGACCGCGCAGCGGACGCGCGCAGCGGGAGCGCCGACTGAGCGCCGAAGGTGTGCCAAAGGTAAGCCCGTCTGTGCCCGTCCGCGCCTGGACCGCGCCCAGCGCCAGACCCCCTGGCCCCCGCGCCCGCCAGCCCCCCCGCAGGACCTACGATGCCGCCACACTCATCGCACTCAACACCGCCCGTACCCCCGGGTGCCACCAAGCATCCCCGCGACACACCCACGGACCCTTCGCCTGCAGATCCTGCAAATTCTCCTGCCTGCGCACCGGCACCGCACCCACCAAGACGGACAACAGCAACCACCTGAAGTGCATCCTGCTCAACACCCGCTCCGTCCACAGACACGCCGTGGAACTCTGGGACCTCCTCGACACCGCATCTCCTGACGTTGCCTTCCTCACGGAAACCTGGATGAACGCCTCCACAGCCCCCGACATCGCCATCGCCATCCCGGACGGCTACAAGATCATCAGGAAAGATCGCGTCAACCAGACCGGAGGAGGCATCGCCATCGTCCACAAAAGCACCATTCGCATCTCGACTGACTCCACCGACACTCTCAACGCCGCCGAACACCTGCATTTCCAGATCCACCTCAACCCCAAGACCACCCTCAGAGGCACCCTCATCTACAGACCCCCGGGACCACGCACACAATTCAGCGAAGACATCGCCGACTTCATCAGCCCGCACGCCCTCCCCTCCGCCGACTACATCCTCCTCGGGGACCTCAACTTCCACCGGGAGAACAACAACGACCGCAACACCACCACCCTGCTGGACAACCTGGCCAACCTCGGGCTGAAGCAACTGGTCAACACCCCCACCCACTACGCCGGCCACACGCTCGACCCCGTCTTCTCATCCAGCAAGCACGTCACCTTCAGCCACTCCACCGGACTTCACTGGACTGACCACAGCTGCGTCCACTTCAGCTTCAAAAAGAACACGGTCCACCACCACCCGAAGCGGGTTCCCCACAGGAACTGGAGCAAGATCACCGTCGACCAGCTCGCCACCTCCCTCAGCCAGAACCCACCTGTCAGGACAACGGACCCTAACACAGCAGCCCTCAACCTCACTCAGTGGCTGACCTCCTGTGCCGACGACCTCGCCCCACTGAAGAACCCACTCACCAGGCACAGAAGCAAGAAGGCCCCCTGGTTCACCGATGAACTCAAGAACTCCAAGAAGGCCTGCCCACCCTCGAGAAGGCCTGGCTCCTCGACAAGAACGCCGACAACATGACCGCCCTCAAACTCGCTACCCGCAGACACCACCAGCTCATCCGCACCACCAAGTAGAAATCTCTGAAGGAACGACTGGACAAGAACGCCCATGACAGCAAGGAGCTCTTCAACATCGTCAAGGAGTTCTCTAACCCCAGCACCGGCAACAACGACATCACTCCCTCACAGGAGCTCTGCGACTCCCTCGCCTCGTACCTCCACTGCAAGATCGCCAACATCCACAACAGCTTCGGCGTTTCACCCCCGCACCCATCGACCGAACCTACGCACCCCGCCGCCATCCTCCAGACATGGACCAAGGTGACCCCCGAAGACACAACACGCATGATGAACACCATCCACTCCGGATCGCCGACAGACCCGCGCCCCCACCATGTCTTCAACAAGGCCGCCTCTACCATCGCACCCCACCTCCGAGACATCATCAACACCTCCTTCGACACAGCCACCTTCCCGGAAAGCTGGAAGCACGCCGAGCTCAGCGCTCTACTGAAGAAACCAACAGCGGACCCGACCGACCTCAAGAACTTCCGCCCCATCTCGCTCCTTCCCTTCCCCGCCAAAGTCATCGAGAAGGTCGTCAAGAAGCAACTGGCAGCCTTCCTCGAGTCGAACGGATCCCTCGACCCATCACAGTCCGAATTCAGAGCCAACCACAGCACCGAGACCGCCCTCATCGCAGCCACCGACGACATCCGAGCCCTGCTTGACAACGGTGAAACAGCGGCACTCATCCTCCTAGACCTCACCGCAGCATTTGACACTGTCTGCCACCGCACCCTAGTCCAACGCCTCAACGACACCGGCATCCAAGGGACAGCCCTGGAATGGATCACCTCATACCTCTCCGGCAGAACACAGAGAGTACGCCTCCCTCCTTTCCTCTCTGAGGCCACCGGAGTCATCTGCGGCGTCCCGCAAGGATCATCGCTCAGCCCCACTCTCTTCAACATCTACATGAAACCCCTCGCTGCCATCGCACGCCAACACAACCTCAACATCATCTCCTACGCCGATGACACCCAGCTGATTCTCTCCCTCACCAGAGACCCCGACACCGCCAAAACCAGCCTACACAAAGGGATGAAAGACGTCGCCAAATGGATGGACATCAGCCGCCTGAAGATGAACACGGACAAGACAGAAGTCCTCATCCTGGGACCATCGCCCTCTGCATGGGACGACTCCTGGTGGCCCCCGGCCCTAGGCACCGCACCCAAGCCTACGGACCACGCTCGCAACTTGGGCGTCATCCTGGACTCCTCCCTATCTATGACCAGACAAGTCAACGCCGTATCCTCAGCCTGCTTCCACAACCTTCGCATGCTCCGTAAGATCTTCCGCTGGATCCCGACCGAGACCAGGAAGACGGTCACCCAGGCCCTCGTCACCAGCAGACTAGACTACGGAAACACCCTCTACGCCGGTACAACAGCCAAGCTTCAGAAAAGACTTCAACGTATCCAGAACGCCTCCGCCCGACTCATCCTGGACGTCCCCCGACGCAGCCACATCTCGAGCCATCTGAGGGACCTGCACTGGCTCCCCGTCAACAAGAGGATCACGTTCAGACTCCTCACCCACGCACACAAATCCCTCCACGACCTTGGCCCAAGATACCTCAACGACCGCCTGACCTTCTACACGCCCACCCGCCAGCTACGATCCGCAAACCTCGCCCTCGCCGTCGTCCCTCGCATCCAGAGAACCACCGCCGGAGGAAGATCCTTCTCCTACCTGGCGGCTAAGACATGGAACTCCCTGCCCGTCCACCTGCGACTGACCCCGGACCACCTCGCCTTCAGGAGACAGCTCAAGACCTGGCTGTTCGAGCAGTAGCAGACCCCCTCCCTCATGCGCCTTGAGACCCTTCCGGGTGAGTAGTGCGCAATACAAATTTCTTGATTGATTGATTGATTGATTGATTATATAAATGCAAAATTTCATTCGGTGACCAACGGCCTAATCTCGTGGCTCGATTCATAATTGAACCCATTGTGCTCGTTTGTTGCTTACATTTCTCTGAGATTAGTGTATTAAAATTGAGGTGTTTGTCGAATATTATCCCTAAATAATTAAAGACCTCGACCTTCTCTAATTTGTGACCCCCAATTTTAAAGATAAAGTTCTTCGTTGGTCTTTTTCCTGCTTCCATTATATATGATTTTGTGAGATTAGGAGATAAATCTAAATTTGCCATAAACCCACTAAAGCCATCGATGAGAGACTGAAGTCCCCTCTTTGTGCGGGCTAAAAGGACTGCATCGTCCGCATATAAAAGGACGGGTATACTTCTCTTGCCAACTCTTGGACAGCCTACCCCCAACTCAACAAGTGCTTTGTCCAAACCATTTATGTATAACGTAAATGAAAAGGGCGCCAAAATGCAACCTTGTCTCACGCCCCTGGTACATGAGAAATGTTCGGTAAGGTTCCCCTCATTGCTGTATCTGACCTGAGCTGTTGTATTCAGGTGTAATGTTTTTAGGATGTATATCAGACCTGAATCGACCCCAAGCAGCTCTAGAATCTCCCACAACTTCTCGCGATTCACCCTGTCAAAAGCTGCTGTCAGATCCATAAAGGCCAGAAAGACCGTCCCCTCACCTGCCACGGTGTACTTTGCCACCAAGTTATACAGGTTAAGGCACTGGTCCGTAGTAGAACGGCCAATTCTAAAACCGTACTGAGCGTCAGTAATGATTTCATTTTCCTCTGCCCAGTCCGTCAGACGGTTTAGAATAACCTTCCCTAGTACCTTTGCGGTCACATCTATTAGTGAGATCGGACAATAACATTGGGGGTCACACTTATTTCCCTTTTTAAATAGGGGTACAATGCTAGCCGTTGACCATGACCTGGGCATTCCCATTTCCACTGCCGTATTAAAAACTCGCTTGAGAATAGGCGCCCATAGATCGACCTGGGACAAAAATAAATCGGGGGGAATCCCATCCGGGCCTGGAGCCTTGTTGCGTGTCAGGGCGTATATTCCTTCTTTAATCTCGCCACCACAAACTGTGACCATGAACTCGGTAAAATGCCAACATCTGCAATTTGTCGAGCAGTAGGGCTGCCATGATTGTACAAATTCTTAAAATGAGATACCCATGCTTCAGGCAAGACATGACAAGCCACCTTCTCATTATTCGGTGCCTGGAAACTGGGGTCATTGATCACCTTCCAAAATCTCGTCATGTCTCTCTTATCGGCTGCCTCCCTCACGTTCTCCCAGGCCTCACATTGGATGGTATGTTTTCTCTTTTTTAATGGCCGATTTATATTGAGCCCTACACTCCACTATCCTACTCCTATCCTTAGGAACCATTTGAGTGCCAACTTCAGTTCTTTTTGAGCTCTAGAACAGGCTTTGTCGAACCATTTTGGTACGAGTTTAGACGTGGGCACTGATTTGGCCCTCAATAACCTATCAATGACCCTTGCCGTGCTTTCAAAATCACTTATCAATTCTCTACCCTCGACTTTCTGATCTAAGCACTTCCATATCCCACTTTCCGGGGAAGTAATAAGCTTTTTGTAGAATGCTTCCCCATCTATGTTAGTCCATCTTATGCGCCTGCCCTGATCTACTGCTTCCAATGTTCCCCTCGTCATAAAAATTCCTTTGCTGGGTAGATAAATCTGTATCCCTCAAGGACAATACCAAAGGGTTATGATCGCTAAAAATACTAATTTCTATACTAAAATCTATGATCCTGCATTTAAAAACATGTGAAACAAAAATAAAATCAATAATTGTATCCCTGCCCCTGCCTTTAAAGGAGGGGTTAATAATGTTAGAGTTCCTGGTCCTGATTAAGTCCATCGTGGGGGCTAAATCGTACGTACCCAGGATCTTACTTAACTCGCCACCTTCCCTTGTATGCTCTAAGTGCCAGTCCGTTGTAGATGGACAGGAATCCCATTTTCCCCCTCCCCATTTCAAATATGGACATTGGTGACAATTAAAGTCACCCAATAAAATCAAATTGGGGTGACTGTCTTCCCTATCATGCAGGCCTGCCAGTCTTTCATTGAGCTCGTTCAACCTCTGCATTGATTGGCCCGCATTGTAAAAATTTATCAAAACGAATTTTAGGCCCTTCTTGCAATAACTAATACCTTGGATGTTGTCCGAGCTCCAGCCCAGGACCTCCCAAGACCCTTGTAGGGACAGAGACACATACGTTATTAAACCCCCCTTTGCTCGGCTCATTACAGAATTTTGGGCAGGGACAAAAAACATTTTATATCCCTCCAGGTGTGGGGCACTACTATCCGTTTCCCACGTTTCCTGCAAGCAGATAATGTGGAACTGTCGACTAAAATCTAACCATTCCTTATTTTTTATTTTGGTTGAAATCCCTGCAATATTCCACGAAACCACCCTGAGTTCTTCGGCCGCTTGTTTTATCACTCTCCTTGCTGGGTTAGCCTGCCTTTGCGGTGAAAATCCGGCTAGACTACTCGTTGTTAATACAATGCACTTTCCTCGAGAGTTATGCAAAACCTCATTAAGGGGGATAACAGGTAAAAGTTAATTTCCCACAGAACCAGCAGTGTCCCTTGACACTGAGCTAACAGGAACAGAGACAATCTTCGAGTTCACACCTTGGGCCAGTCAGTCCAGTTCATCCATTACTGCCGCCTCAGACAACGGGGTGAACTTATTTGATGCTAAACCCAGTCTGTTAGCCCCTCCGTGGGTAATTTCCCCTCTCCTGTATGCCACTTGGCCTGTCACTTTTGAATTATCCCTATAAAAAAAGTTCAGAGGGAGCATCTTTATGCTCGTTCCCCTATCAAAAACACCGTAGCGGGAAATAAGCAGGTCTTTTACCAACTCAGGGTACCTAAAATTAACAATAACGCAGTCTACTGCGAACTTTTTCTCAGAGGCTCCAAACCAGGCTACCCTCCTTGCCATGAGGATGTGGCTACTCTGCGAATTAGGCCCCTTCACGTTATTAAGCATCCAATATTTAACCTTGTTTATCAGGGAGCTTGTTGTCTCTTCTCTATCTTGGGTGAGTGCTGGAACCCCCACTAGAACTATCGTGTAGGGACAAGAAGCAGGGGGTAAGTCCAACGTCTGCAGCCCCGGCGTGCAGTGCACCTGCTCATTTATAGTACTGTTGGAGACTCCAGCCGCTTTTTTACTACCTTCCTGTTGTGGCCTGTGGGAGACAGGAGCAGTAAGAGTACCTTTGTCCTTGCTAGTGATGGGATCAGCTCCCCTTATGTTTCCTTCCATCCTACTGTTATTTACACAAGGACTAACAGGGCGAGGGACAGTCCCTATCCTTTCGCCTCTCGAGCTAGGTGGAGGCACTGGGAGTCCTCCTCTATTCTGTTCTAGAAGCCTACTAACTTTCTCCTCCACTCTCTTAATATGTTCCACTAAGGGACCCAGATGTTTAGAAATGAGTGCTTCCAAGTTGGCCTCTAATGATTTTGTTATCTCCCGGGACCATTCCACCCCGTTTGTGAAAGAGTTATTTTTGCAGTGTTGACACGCTGACCTGTTGGCCCCATCCTCTACAACTATGGGTTCTTTTCTAGCCCCTCCTCTTTTGGGTTTGGTATCTGTTCTTTTTTTACAAACCCCATTATTGTGTGGGATACCCATGATCCTTGTAGCCTCTAGAGCACCTACCTCTTTGGGAGAAACTGAAACAAGTAACGATTTTTTTCCACGGGTGACCACCTCCCTGTCCCTTCTCATTAGTGCTTTAGGCTCACTCTCCACTCCCAACACGACGCTCCCCCGCTCCCGGTCTCCCCTCGCCCCAATCCCAGACATGTCTGCCAACAATACTTCCTCTGAACTCAAAGGGGAATGTTCGAGCTGGTGCATGGTATTTTCAGGCCCCACGGAATTCATTTGCTCCAGTTCCCCAGACAGAGGCATGTTAGCATGAAGACTCAACTGGTCATGGTTAGTTTAATGTCCTTACGTTTGGGAGGCGGGGTGTGTAGGAGAGTAGGATCTGCCTCTTATGGTTACCCCCACTTTTTGCTGATTTTTCACTGTTTTTCAACTTTAGTCTGGTTGGGACCCTGCTATCCAGGGCCCCAGCCTAGCTGCTTCCTCTCTAAATTGAGTGCATGTACTTTAGGTACACCACATATTGGACTATGGGATACCCTCATAAGTCCCTAGTGTATGGTATACTATGTACCTAGGGCATCAGTTCCCCAGTGGGCTGCAGCATGTATTATGCCACCCCTGGGAGACCATTTAAAATGACACAACATGTCTGCTTCAGCAGCCTGTGTAAGGTAGTGTATGCACCCCTTACTCAGATATAGGTTCCCTATATCTATCCATATCACTGCACATATAAACCTATCAGTCACCCCTATGGCAGGCCTAATCAATCCTGAAGGCAGGGTGCTGGGTTTTATGTGAGAGGGTGCCCAGGCGTGAGCAGAACCCCTCTGCAGCCTTTGGAACCTTTATTCCGGGGTTGTTTGTGATGCAGCCAAACCATATACTCTTAAGTGCATTATAACCTCGCAGTAAATGCTAACTTTGGAATGGCTGCATGGAGACATGTCGTGTTTGGTGTCAAACACCTTGGAATCATACCTCCACACCAGTAACTGGTGTGGAGGTATGATTCCACCCTACTATAAGGAGAAAAATGACAGCACCGGTACACCCGGTACCAGCTTCACAGACCCTGGCATCACAAAATGGATGCTGCCAGCCACAGACACGAGTCTGCCCTCCTGCTGCTGGACAAAACTCCGGCAGGGGAGGCCTGGACAACAGGTTTCCTGTCACAGGGAGGTGTAACCACCTCCCAGACAGGCTTTAGTGTATTGGGGCTGGGTGGGTGCACTCCAAGAGTGCTTTGATGTCTGCACTGGGGGCATATTTGGTGTCCCTGTGCATCGTCCAGCTCAAACCGGTTGCAGGTGCTTCCAGCCCCTGCTCTGGCGCGAAACTGGACAAAGGATATGGGTGTAGTCACCTCTCTGTCCTGACCCTCCCATAGGTGGATCCCCAGAGTTTGTCCCACCCATTCCTTGGGTATAATTAGATACCCCTGACTACAGGATTTTAGATTTACATGGACAAAACTCTGCTACAGAATCCGAGAACTTCTACTATCTACACGACGTTGGGTGACCGAAGAATCTCCCTTGGAGTAAAGGACTTACTCCCCTGCAAGGCAGGCACGAAAGACACATCTGTCCGCTTTGCAACTGCGCAGCTCCTGAAGGACTCCGAAGACTTTGCAACACAGGAGGTAGGTTTCCAAGCTTCCCTGAGGCCGATCTGTGCTCTCAGCAACCCTGAGATCCAATGCCCTCGTGGGGACCATGCAACCCGAACCCCTGGACACCGTGCACATTTGCACCTGCTTATGCTTATTGGCAATCCCTGAGTCTGTGCTTTGTGCTACTTGTAATCCCGACCCCGAGCAGTGATTCCACTAAAGATTACTTGCCTACACTCCTCGAGTGACCCGTGGGCTGGTATTTAGTGATTCCTCTCAAGGTCCCTTCGCGATCCCTTGTCCATCGACTTGTGGGTCCCTAAGAAGGGTACTTTGACTTTCAACGGGCTTACCTGGTTGCTCAAGACGTGCCCTGACTCTCCATCGCTTGGGAAGTCCACAGGACCTTGCTGGTCCACATCAAAGTCGTTTTACTCTCACCGCGTGGGTTGCCGTTGCCAAGGCTTGTTGGTCTCCAATTCGGACACCTACCCCCCAGCACTCGACATCCTTCGTGGGACAGCTCGCCTGCAGACTGTGGTTGTCCTTGACGCCTCCTGGTCTCCGTGGCAGTAGAGTCAAGCTTCACCTCATCGCATCTGAAACACCCGACATCGTGGGCATGCGTCTATCGTGCCCCTGGTCACTGGCAAGTGACCCAGACTCTGTCCCCTCTTCTTTCAGGTTCTTCACATCTTCGATCCAGGCTTGGATCACACCGGACATTTTTCCTTTCCACGGCAGCAGCACTTTGCAGCAACTCTCTATTGACAACATCAAAGATTCCCAACACCATTTGACACCTATGCACCCTGCTTCGCTGGGTTAGGTAACACGAATACTCTGGTGCTCACGTTGGTGCTGGCCTCAGAACCTTCTAAGTCTGAAAGGGTTTGCTCCAAGTCTTCTCCTTAGTGTCCTTAAACTCTAAAATTGCAACCGCGACTTTCCCATAGGATTGTACAGAGCTCGCGACTGTGTTCTCACACTGCACGCGTCCCACTTGGGTCCCCTGTGTCACTACCTTGGGTGAATCCTTGGGGTCCCAGTGATTCTACCTGTTGTAGGCACTGTGTCTAGTCAAGTCGTGGTTCTTATACCACTTTCTTAATAAATGGTTTGGTCTCCCCCTGGGGCCCATTGTATATTGTGCTATTTACTGTTGTTTTAGAACTGTATTATTGGGTGCCTAGCTCTCTAATCTCATAAAGAGGTTAATAGAGAGTGTTTAGAAATAAATATATATTTTTTATATATGTACCTTGTGTGGTTCTCTTTTCATTTAGTTATTCAGGAGGTTATAATCTGGTAAAACAAACTGCTTTACATTCCTTCGAGACTTAGCCTGAAGGCTGCTCTCCATAGCTACCTCTAGGATCGCTTTCAATAAAGGTTGTCTTAAACCTAATCATCAATGAGGGTTGTTTGTACTGGTGTAAGGTGCCCACTATAGCTAGTGGACAGCATATACCAGGCCAACTACTCACAATGAGCATGCGCCCCTCTGTAATGGAAGCAAGTTATTACAGCTTAGTGCCCGAGGGTACGGGTAAGTTCAATGTCTAAGCACCAATTGGGGTGTCTGCTGCGGCCAAGTTAACTGCTGTAGAAGAAGCTGGCCCTGATACCTGGCACTGGCTGGATCCTGTCTTAATGACATTGAAAGGAGGAATCAGTATACCCATTCAAAGATGGGCGCAATGTTCACTGTGTGTACAGTCCTCTGTCTATGGCCATGGGCAGAAGCGCCGATGTCCCCGGCCCGAAGGCCGTGAGTCTGGAGAAGGCCCCCGTGGGGAAGGGGCAGGAATGTATTTCAGAGGGGGCCTCCTGCACTGAAGGAAGGCTAGGCTAGTGGAGAGAACAGGGAGGTGGCCGGAGGTGTGTGCAGGGCGGTGGCAAGAAGTACAATAGGACAAAGAGACGGCTGTGCTGTAGCAGGCAAGGCTAGTGAGGATCCTGCTGCCCCGCAGATAAGCGGTGTTTGAAAGGCAGTCCTCTAGCGGCACGCTGGTGGATAGGTGTGGTTGCCAGAGGGGACTGGAAGAAGCTGATGAGGCCCGGCGGTTCTGCTCGGTGTGGACAGAGGAAACCAGAACCTCCCAGGCAACGTCTCTCGCCCTGATCACTGACTCCCGCTTCAGAGGTGCAGTCATCGGGGGGTGGGGGGTCACTCTAATACCAGGGGTCTCCCACTGGTTACCAGACACATCTCCATAAGATTGCCAGGTTTGTTATAGCAGAGGGACAGTTGGGGGTCTTGAAGAAGGAGGGCCAGGGCACGGATGGCCGAAGAGATCTTTTGATATGCCACCATTCTCCTCTGACCGACTCCTCCCACTCAGCAATGTATTTTAAAACAAACCCACATTTACTAAAGGCAGTAAACCGGGGTTTGCACAAAATTGGTGCACCTGCTTGTTAATTCCTCTTTCCATGTGTGCATTCTGCATCAAGGGTTGAAAGAGGGCTCTGCCTCTAGGCACTTTTTTTGTGCATGAATGTATCCCTTCCTGTGCCATGGTGCAAGGGTGCCTGTGTTGGCACCAGGCAGCAGACAGTGCAATGAGAGCGCAGAAGTGTACCATATCTTAGTAGACAATACGTACATAGTGTTGTGTGACAGGTTAGTAAATCCGGGCCTTGGTGAGCACTCCTCTGGTGTGACCTGTGGGTGGGTTATCATCTGTAGAGACCAACCCCTCTAACTCTAAACATATATTCTCTCAGGAGCAAACATGTGTCATAGTTATGAGGAAACGATTTCACTGGTTTGAAGACCAGAGTAAAACATGTGTAAATAGTTTAAATATTCACACTTTCACCAGCAGTTCCAAGCCCTTCCAACAGAGCTGTGCTGGAAGAAAATGCAATAACATTAAATTAAATTAAATGAACTGGAATTACATTTTCGACTTTTCATTCGCTTTAGACTGGATTAGAAAACAAGTTAAGAGAAGTTAGGTAGGTGGTTTGAACAAGTGTAGGAAGAGAAGCAAATACTGGTGAGATTTGGCTTGATTAGAACTATCATCACGTCTGAGTGTTTAGTGCTTCCGTTGAGTGTTGTCTGGTGATTGTGCTGTACCACGTGACCCTCGCACCACGTGACCCCAAAACCACTGGTATGAAAGATAGTGATTAGCGTTAGACTGATAATCTAAATTTATCATGTTGCACAATATACTTACACACACTGCACACCAACAGGCACGCACCAAACACGCCTGCAGGGCCATGGCAAAGATGACAAAGGCCTTACGCAAGGGAAACAAGCATTGGCACAGCCAATAGGTCTGGCATTTGGCTTCAGCTGATTGGCTTACCAAAGTTTTTGTAAAACCCTTGTTAAAGTCAAAGGAAATAGCATTTTTGTAAAAGGACATTGGCCCACAAGCACCTGACTTTGACATGGACTACTTTCTATGTGGATGACGAGTGTGAACAATGTACTTGGCCAATGGTTGAAGTGGGCTAACCCACTGCCCCAGGCTGTATATTCTGGAGGGCGGAAGCAAAATGTGAGTGATATATCTGCAGCCCAATGGACACAGAGGGCTGGCTGAAAGTTCCTCTAATTATCTATACATTACAAGTATATCTTTTATAAAATCAAAACGTTTTCGATAACACAAGACATATAAATGGGCACACTACACCATGGCTTGCAGCTAAAATCAGATATAACAGTGCTTTATCTCACGCCTTCAACCCTTGTGGCTCTCCTTTCCTTCTCCCGCTCGCCCTCCCCTGACATTCCTTGCACCTCTCCTCCACTTACCTCGCTCCTCTTTCTGACTCCCACACTGTTAGAAATGGGAATCTCTAGTTAGCAGGTTGCTACCCTGTCCAAATAGGGACCCTTCTTCCTAGTCAGGATAAGGGGGCTACACTACTGAAATAACCCCTGCTCCCTCCCTTGGTAGCTTGGCACGGGCAGTCAGGCTTATCTCAGAGGCAGTGTGTAAAGCAGTTGCACATAACCAACAGTAATACAGTGAAAACACTACAAACAGACATCACACCATTTTAGAAAAAAATCAAATATTTATCTGTGTAAAACAAGACCTAAATGCTGAAAATCCATCATACAATTATCAAAATATGCACTGTGCAAGTTTAAGCTCCGTCCGGTGCTGCCGCGGTGCTGAAAAAAACCAGATCGAACTGTTTCGGGTGACTGCGTTGGTGCAGACCGGCATCGGTGCCAGAAGACTTGAAAACGGTACCTTTTGTTACGGCTGACCGCAGCAGTGTGTACCGCGGTGGATGTCATTGAGACAGTGGTGTGAAGTAGAGCGGGGCAAGCTTCGGCGGCTGTCGAGGATCGGAAATTGATAGGGCTGTCGCCGGTGGGCGGTGGCAGTCGTATGGGACGGGGAGTGCTGCCTGTAGCTTACGAGTGGTGCCCTAGACCACGATGCAAACCACGGCGGCGATGTCAGCTGGCTACGGAGTCATCGGTGAGACCAAGGTGGCAGAGTGAAGCGAGGCGGTGCAGTGCGGACTGCGGTGCCCACAGGTCACGGTGCAAGCAGCGGCTCGGTGGCTGCAGCGGTCATCGCTGTCAGTGAGACCAGAGTTGTGGGGCGAAGCAGGGCAGTGCTCATTGCGATGCCTTCAGGTCTCGGCACCGCCAGCGGTCTTGGTGACGGTGTCAAATTGCGGCTTCGCTCAGTGCAACTGAGACACACTGTCCCAGAGGCGGTACACAGATGTGAAGTCTTTGCTGTCCCTGAGATTTCGTGAACAGGAGGCAAGATCTATCTCAAGCCCTTGGAGATACTCAGCAACAAGTGAAGAATGTTCAGTCCAGTCCTTTCACTGCTCAAGGCAGACGCAGCAACTGCAGGCCAACCCAGCAAAGCAACAAAACAGAAAAGGGGCAGTACTCCTCCTGGCAGCTCTTCTCCATGGCAGGTTCCTTGAACCCAGCGAGTTATAAAGTTCTGGGGTGCAGGCCCAATATTTATACTCAGTTTCCCGTTGTTCTCTAGGGCAGACAGTGTCTGTGCTTAGTCCAAACCAGTTTGGTCCTCTCTGGCCCAGCCTTCTGGCAGGAGGTGGAGACAGCGTTGTCCAAGGCAGACCAGGCCCATTCAGTTGCAAGGAAATCTCCTCCCACTACTCTAAATGCAGCCCATGTCTATACAGCTCAGCCCTGATTCATCCAGGAAAAACAAGACACACATCAAACCCACAGTGGCTGTCTGAAGAGAATGCACATTCCCAGCCCCTTTCACTCCAAAGCCAGACAGTCAATCCAAAAACAAGCAGAGGCACACAGGATGCCTGAGCAAGAAAATACCTATTTTCTAAAAGTGGTATTTTCAAACACACAACATAAAAATCATCTTGCCTTTTGCTCTTTTCCACACAGAAGGTGCGATCTATGCCAGCCCCTCTTTTTCAAATGCAGCCCAAAACCGAAAATTCCTCCTTAAAATCGTAAATAATCCGCAGGGTCTTGGTGGACGGGCATTCTCCAGAGATTCCTCTCGCGGTGTCTGCGGGATCCGGTCCCACATGGCAGGGATTAGGGCAGAGGGGTGTAATCTGAGCAGCAGCGGTCTATTGCTGTACAGATAAATACATATATGGTCCCAAAGGCGAGAACGAATGCATTTCAAATGCTTGTTAAAAAGAAGTGGGAGGATTCTTGCTGTGCCCCCGGCGCTGGTGACCCTCGTTACGCGCTGCATGCATTCTATACAAAATTATTTATTGATGAACTTGTATTTGCCCGTGCAATGCCAAAAACAGCATTTGTAATGGCCTTGTTTAGATGCGTTGGCTTGCATTAAACCCGTCCGTTTGGCTTTGCCAATGCTTGTTGTTTACTGTGGCATTGTTTCATCACAGGAAAGCACCCTTTAACAGGTAGTCATACGTAAACACATAACCCCGTGTTTAACTCAAGCGAGTCACGTTTGCACGTGATTGGGCACGCTCTGGATAAGCGGCCCATTTCATACACGAGCCCTTAGCTCGCGCTGCTCTAAGAGACATTGCCTAATGTCATTGTGGTGACCGTAATTGAAGATTGCTTCGTGTGCTCGGGTGGAAAGTCTGACGCACACGATGGTAACGCATATATATATATGCTGTACCGCTACAGCGGCGAATCGTAAAAGCACCGACATTACTTCACATTCTGTGGTTGTAGGTGGGTGCAACACAGCTGTGCGAACAATACCCAAGGTTGCAGTGTATAGCTTTCATGATATATCATGCGCCTTCTGTTCAGCTCATATACCTTCCTCGCATCCGGGCCTATCTTAACATGCCTACAGGCACGTTTGTGAAGACCCGGACCAGGGTGGATTATGTACATTAGGCAGGGGCCAGGCGATTTTTGCAGCTCTTCAATGTAATTGTGCAAACCAATTTTACACTGATGGTGCAAAAACTACATTTAATCAACCAGCCAGTGCAAAAACACTATTTGGTACGGGTGGGTCGTACTGTTGATCAAACACTGTTGCAAAACTGCCCAGCAGACGAGCAAAAAAAGATCTGCCAACTGGTGCATTTTAAATGACCTAGCACCATATTCATACATATTTTTTTCTGTGAGCAGGAGTGACTTTATTACATACACTTAAAAATTTGGCAGGTGAAAAACACATCTACTTATGGGAAAACGTTGTTTTATGACGAGGCCATGATCTCTTATCTCAATGCACGTATTTAACTTTTACTGCTCTGTTTTTACTATTTAATGACTGTTCAGCAGCATCAACATTCTGTATGATTTTGTTTAATTGGACCCTGTGTCCTAAAGTTCAAAGGCATGGTATGGTGGCCTGTAGTTGCCTACCAGGAGGCATGCAATGTTGCGCTTAGCCTTTTTTTCTACTGTTCTTTTGACCCTAAATCATATTTTCATTTCTGTTGTTTAGATAAAAAAAAATTCAGAATGTTTTTGAAATTTGGCTATCTTCGTGGAAAATTGATGACGTTAGGCAAAAAACCTTAGCTGATGGAGCTCGACGCAAAAAAAAAAAAGGTTAGCTGCGGACAAAAAAATAGTTTCGCTCAAAAAGGAAATGACTTCGAAGAAGGCGCAGGCAGCTTCGAGTTCTCTGAAGACACTTGCTGAACCAGGAAGCGTCTTGCAAACAAACTTACAGCCGCAGCGTGACATGTGCAGGGCCGGCGCCAAGTCCACGCTCACGAAACTCCTCACTGCAGTGGGCATCATGTTTGTCATCTGCCTGCCCGAGCTGTTCAAGACGTGCGAAGGTAGGATTAACGCGTTAATGCCCACAGGCCGCCTTCTGACTCAAAGGAATGCCAATCGTGGCAAATAAAAGGGCAGTTTCCCTCCCGCGCGCCGAAGTGTGCAATGGGCGTGTTGGAACGCGGGTATTTGGAGTCTGCTGAAACCGTTAACAATGTAGGACGTTTCAGCTTTTATTTTTAATCTATCTTCTGTTTCTTTTCCAGTGGCTGGCAGGTGGAACCGCTGGTTGGCCTGATCATACAATTCATGTGTGTAACTTTTACCGTGCATGCCAATATTTGGGAGAAATAAGAGAAAGGAGGGGGGGTTTAGAAAAAATCCAGGGAAGGTATTGTTGTCTGTTGTGTTTGCATTGAAGAGGGGGACTTTTTAGCAGGTGAAATGTAAAGTGTGTGATTGTTGGGTTAAACAGGGTGGCCCGACCCCACCACTATCGGGGGTGCTGGGACGAACGGGGATTCGGTAGTTTTACTCTGTGCCTTTACAGTCAACATGTGGCAATGGCCGATTTAATACTGTGCTTCCAAAATCATCACTGTTATACCTTTACAAGCATTTACAATGCAACGGTCTCGGCATTGTTAAAGTTAGAGCTATTGGCATTGCTCATGACAATGCCGTTTCTTTAAATGTTTTAAAAACAAAAACATAAACAAAAATAATGTCATGAGCAATGCCAATAGCTCTAACTTTAACAATGCCGAGACCGTTGCATTGTAAATGCTTGTTACATTCTGAGTTCAGGCATACTAAACTCCATATCTCGATCTTGTCCCAATTGGAAGATATACACGTAAAATGTTACCATGCATTCCCCATTCTACCCTATGGGACAGATGGCCTTACAACAGTGGAAAATGAATTACACTGTAGTTCAGCATCAGGACATGTCACACACACCAGGACATGTCCTACCTCTCACATACACTGCACCCTGCCCATAGGGGTAACTTAGGCCTACCTTAGGGGTGACTCAAATGTAATAAAAGGGAAGATTAGGTCCAGGCAAGTTGGTGCACTTGCCAAGTCGTCATGGCAGTACAAGCTGCATGCAGACACTGCAGTGGCAGGTCTGAGATACCTTTACAGGGCTACTTCTGTGGGTGGCACAATCAGTGCTCCAGACCCGCAAGTAGCATTTGGTTTACAGGCCCGGGCACTCTCAGTGCACCTTACTAGGGACTTACCAGAAAACCAAACATGCCAATCATGGAAACATCAATCCATAACATAATTTACAATAGGAGCACTTGCAAATTAACACCGAACAGCAGTGAGAAAGTGCGCAGAGACACTTAACCAGAAAAACCAGAGTCAGAACCAGGAGGTCAAAAAGCTAAAAGAGAGGGAAAACACGCCAAAAGATACCAGGTCTAACACACACCTTCCGCTTTTCCCTCGAGGTTGCGTCCTCACATGCCTGACGGGTGTTTAAGCCATGTCTCCTAAGTAAATCCAAATTGTTGATGTTATCACTCCTTTACTTACACAAACACACACTGCACACCCCTTTATTGGTGTAGTCCTTCCGTCCCTCTCTTTTTCCTTCACCATCTACTCTCCTTTTCATGCTAACTCCACACACTTTACATTTCTGCCACTTTATAGTTATCACTTTAACTATTTACTTAATGCATACTTAATTACTAATTTCCATGTTTATCAGACTGCCTTGCAGTATATTACTTTACAATATTGTTGTATATTTGTCAGTATTAAAGCGTTTAAACTTTGTAGTGTCTACTTCATTCTCGTTTATCTCACAACACTAGTTTCCAAACTTTAAATATAGAAAGTCCCAGAATACTCTAAAATGTATTATGTCCAAAAAACAATAATCAGTTTCTTATTCTATCTACCTGTAAGGCTGAACTTTAGCGTACATCATCCCTAGAAAGCCAGGCCAATTGGCATTGCCAATGCTTGTTTATTTGAAAAGGGGCTGGTACAACCTCACTGAATCAAGTAAAAGACAAGATTTTATGACACAATTTCCTGACCAAGTGCCAGACAGAGCACGCCTATCTCTACCAGTGTCATTTTTGACCTCGCTTCCTTTCCAAGACCATCACAGACAGCACTCACAGCCCAAGGACTCTGTCCGCTCCCTGCTTGGTCAAGAGCTGAAGATGGATTTTCTGTGGGTGTTGGCTGCTCTCAGCGTGTTGCCAGGTGGGTCCTTAACTGCTTCTGCAGGAGTTCCGGGAGGGGGGGGGGGATAGGGGGTTGTCCCCACTCCTTCTTTCTTGTTTCTTCTTCCATTTCTCAGTTTATTATGTTTTTCCTTGTATATAATATTGCCTCTTTATGAGTGTATTTTACTGGTGTTGTTCTGTCTTTGCTGCGGAGGCATTTTAGAATACAGCACGCTATTTTCTAGTCACGTTTAGGTAAAACTTAGAACCCTCTATTACAGACTGGAAGCACTTGCCTACAACTGTGCGGGGTGTGTGGTTAGAATGTTACTTGTCTTTGATATGATCTCATGTGGGAAGTGTTTCCATGTCACATGTGAAGAACACCAAGGGGCAGTTATCGTGTTATGGGAGTCAGCACTTAGCAGTGTGGTGGATGAAGACGTGCAAGAGATAGCCGCATAGTTTATGGTTTTCAGTGGGCTGGCAGCTTTTAGCAGTTCTGCAGGTCCCTTTATGGCATTTCTCATAATCATAGTCCATGCACCGGGTTGTCCATTGTGAGATTTTCTGCATGTGTTTATGGTTCTGACTAAGAGGTTGGAGAGAGAGAGGGTGGGGAAACCTACTGGGGCAAACTTTCTTATAATCGTTCATAATACAACAGTTGTGATATGTCAAGGAGCAGTCATAGCGTAGAGCTTGTTGGGACCTGCGGTGGTGGAGTAAATTAGAGTCCGCCGATGGCAGCAGTATGTGGTTGATCTCTTCAGTTACTCCGGTTGGTGATGGGTGGTTTGTTGTTGTGGACTGGCACAGTACTGAGTGATGGACGTTGCCTATAGTGGCTCTCTCCTATGTTTCTTGTTTCTATTTTCACCATGAAAGGATATGAAAGTGCTAGGAAATCCTAATACATAATTAAAATGAAGCAGCAAAAGAAAAGTAAGAACACAAACACACACAATCAATCAATCAATCAATCAGGGGTTAATATAGCACAGGTTCTCACCCATGAGGTCTTCAAAGCGCTGAAAATGTCCTAAACTTGAATAGGTAAGAAATTTTTGTCAATGTATTGGGGGAAATCTTTGAACTGGAGGATGATGAAGTTTTGTGTACAAGACACATGGGTTTAAATAAATCCGGACTTTCAGCGCAATCAAATGTGCAGAAGCCACTTTTGTAGAGATGTCCGTGTAGGAGGGCTAAGCAGCATAAGAAAATTACTATGCAGCCTGTGAGAACTCCAGTCGGCTGCACGACCGCTGAGTGTCATGGTAAATGTGGAGTAACGCAAGGCAGTGAAAGCATTCCATGGTTGCACCGTGGGTGTTTCCACGCACCCAACCATGGATTTTGGTGCATTCCCAGATTTACCATGAGTAGTCGAACTGGGAATGTGGCAAAATGCTACATCTCCCCAGGGAAAACGTAACAAGGAGAAATTTGTATTTTGCCTCATTTTTTCCTCTTTCTATGTGTGCTGCATTCTGCTGTGCCTGCTATAACTAACCCGGAGGATCTGGAGAATGTGACAGCAGCACCAGCAGTGTCCAACCCCTGGGAAATGCTGGTTGGAATAAACTACCAGTCTGGCCCTGCTTACAAACTATTGGTGGCAATATTCCCTCCCTAGAAACAGTAGGATACTTTCTACTATGGGAGTAACCACTTATTAAGGGCAACTCGAAAACTAGTCAATATTTAAAGAAATTGTATTCTGCAACACACATAGAAAGAGTAAAAAGCCTCAGAGCATTGTTTTGTGCTGGAAGGTGTCCCTTCCTGCACAAGAACAATACTGGCTACAACACAGGCATCCTTGTACCATGGTGCGAGGGTGTCTGCCTTGGCGCTAGGCAGCTGACAGAGCATAAATGCGCTGTGTAGTGTGAAATACGACACATTCCTGTCTTCTCCCTTTCACACAGAGCAGCGCTACAAGGTGGCTTGTTGCATTGCATGAATATTTTATAAATATGCCCCCGCAATGGAAGACGGGTGGCGCAGCGGCCAGGGCAACTGACGCTGGAACCCGGGGGCTCACGGTTCGATCCCTGGTGCCGGCAGCAGATCAGCCCAGCACCGTGTAACTCTGGGCAATAGCTCGCTTAATCTTCCAGAGGGCCCCCAGCGCCTTGACACCTTTGCGTAATTGTTTGCGCTTTACAAATACTGGACATTTACATTTTACATTCATAATCATTTATGTATATAATAATTGTTTTTGTAATATAGTTGTATATAATATCATTTAATTTAATATAGTTGTATTAAATGTCGTTTTTTAATTAAGTTATAATATCATTTTTAGGTGTTAGCATTCAGATAATTGCTTTTTGGTTAGTATAGGTTGTAATTTTAAATATGCAATTTTTATTTTTGTACATTTACTTAGTGAGTTTTAGTTGAGTAGCTGGATGTTGGGTTAGCAGTAGATAAGGTGGGAAGTTATTTAAAATATAATTAGTAAATTGTCTATGTTAATTAAATAATTGGAAAGTAATTATGTAATTTTTTAACTGATTAATATTCGGTTTAGGCCCTAATTATGATGCCGGTGGGACAATTGTCGTTGCGGTGAAGGGACAGACCGAAAAGTAGCCAGCAGTCTTGACCGCGAAATTATGATCCGACCGCATACCTATTTGCATTGAGGCTTATGCTGTGGCAAGGAAAAGGGCTGCAGCACAAGCACCAATGCCAAAAGGCATGTTTTTAAACATCCCTGCCCCCCGTGGCAGCCACGTCATGGTGCCTGCCACTTGGCGCATGGATGTTTGTGGCCTCATAGCAGAGGCTGCGGAGGGACGGGGCCCTGCTAGGGGCCCCTAAAGTCGGTTTACGACAGCTTTTCAATGGCGGTCAGACCACCATTGAAATGCCGTCGGAAAGGGCCATTGTAATCCCTAAGGCGGTGCCACAGCAGGCACAGCCCTCACTGTATGGATTACATTCGACCGCATTGGTCGTTCTCTTCCCCACATGCTTCAGATGTCACTGGGACCATGGCATGCCGGTCCCACCAACATCGTAATGAGGCCTTTAGTATCATTTCAAAACTGTAATGTGTAATGCAAATTAAAAAAATATTATTCATATTTAATATAGCAATGGATGGTGGGGTTTGTAAGTTATTAGAGTGGAAAGAATTGTGTAATTTAAATTAATTACATAATAGGTAATTAACTATATAACATTTAATTGTCATTCGAATTATTTCTATATAGTTTGTAATTTTTATGTGGAAGCTTTTTTTAACTCTATTTAGTAATTTTTATTTTAGTAGTAAGTTGTTGGGTGGGAAGTTTTCTGAAAATATAAATTATTGGTTTTTATTCATATTAACTTTATGGTAACGAAAATATTAATTAGAAATTAGTTAATTGGTATATTTGGTTATATTTATTATTTGTTTTAATTTTGTTTTATTTTCTTTTAATTATTAGTTAAATATTTTAATGTTCTATTTAACTTTTCAAAATATTTTTTGTATGTTAGTGGGTTTTTTGGGTGTAAGGAGGGAAGGATATTTATTTCAAATATTTTAAATTTGTTTTATTTTTTTAATTAGTTGTAATATGAATTTAGATTTTAAATATATTTCATTTTTTCTTAATTCACTTAGGGAATTGGAATGGAATATGCAACCCCTTGAAAGTCCAGCACTTTCACTGTTTTTGCTTATGTTGAAGTTGGAATATTAAATGTAACCAAGGCAAAGCCCAAGACTTTCCCTGCTGTTGTTAAAATTGGAGCTGGAATAGTAAATCTGACCCCTCCAAAGTATAAAACTTTCCCTAGTGTTGCTTAGTTTAGAGTGTAAAAATTAAATCAATCCCCCACACAGTCTAACACTATTTCTAGTGTTGTTTATCTTGGATTGTTATTTTGTTTTTATTAGTTCAAATGTTTTTAATTAATGTTTAAATTAGTAATCTAAAATGTATTTAAAATGTATCTTTCTTAGTTGCATATTTATGTCTTTTTTATATTAAGTTTTGTATATGTAAGTACGTAAACTCCAAATTTTCGTAGATGATGTATATTCTTGTGTCACGATCATTTTCTTCCTGATATTGTCTCATAGAAGCACCTCGAGAGCCGTTGCTCCTATGGAGTTCCTATAGTAAGGTGGTCTATTGATCCATGGTGTACGCCTGGAGTGCAGCGTCCTGTTTTCCTTGCACTGTTTGAATTTACTTGTAGCTGTAGTGGTCGTTTCCCTGGAGGCTCTGTGAGTGATGCAGAGTGCCTTGAGCATTGCTCGTCTAGCCACTGTAGCCAGTGGAGTGCTTGCAGGATTCATTCATGCCTTCTCCAGGGCGAATGAAGGCAGAGAGTCTTGGGGCAGGGTTTGGATTAGTTGAATCTTGCACCTGATGAACCTGGAGATGCCAAGGTACAGGATGGTGGCAGAGCTCTCATCTCCTTAGTAAGCCCAGTTTTTAGGTTGAGCATTCGAGACTTCTTGTATGTACTTTAGTATATACTTCTTCTGTGAACTTAAAGCAATTTCATTGGTTTGTTTCAGTGTCCTTTAAAAATGATTGCATGCTAGTGGTCAGTCCGGCCTCTTTGTCACTCCTTATTCCCTTTCGTTCCTCCCAGGCAGCTGGGACTAAGTACTGAATGATTACCCTTTGGTTCTTCATTTGTCATTTGGAGGACTATTTTGTCCTTTGTTTTCAGCTCCTGTTTTGGTGGGTGCGTGTTCTACTTCGGCTCCCATTAGCTGCTTGCATTTTATTGCAGCATTCCTCCAATCGCCTCCGTGTGTTTAGTAAGGAAACGTCTTGATACAATAGCCAGAGTCATTTTATCCACATCTCGATGGGTGTGCTTGTGAAGAAACCGAGACATGTCGGAAGCAAAACAAAGCCTGTACAGATACAATTAACTAAGCGCACGTCAATTCACGTCAAACTGTGTGTAAATATGTCAGCCATCTTGCATTTCAGGTTTCTGTGCAGATGCAAAAGGTGCAACCAGGGGATGGATTATGTTGTTTTTGCATTACTTAATAATTACATTTATAATGGTTTACAGGTATTAATATTACAATTATTTGTGTGTTTCTTAAATCACCACTCATTCATTTTTTAAATAACTAATTTGTATAGTTGTGTGACATTGTATTTCAAATTGTTATCTCAGGGGTTTATTTAATATTCTTTATTCTGGCCAGTGGATAGTAGCAGAATTGTGGGAAATACCAGATTTGTAAGGTTGTTTAGGGAAAGGCAGGGGAAGGCTAGCCCGTCTTCTACTACCATAGCAGCCCGGGTCAAGATTCACCGAGCCAGCTGAGCGCTGCCGTCAGTGGTAATGTATTCGCTGCTTACTTGCGCCTTATCTTTGCCCTCAACATGGCTCCTGGGCTGCAGCTGCTCTTTTCCACTGTGGCTCAGGAGATGAAGGTGCCACAGTACACCTTGATATGCTTCATGCCCTGGGAGTCGGAGTCGTAGGGGTGTTTGGGTGCCGGGGACAATGTGAGTTATCCATTGTCCTCCGGCAGTGTTCGTGCTTCCACTCTTGTTAAAGTTTTGCTTTCTACCGGTGGCAGACTTCAAGCGGAACCACCACCCCGTCTTATTTTTATTTATTACTTTACCGCAGCTGCACAGAAGAGCAGAACAGCCTAGCATTTTCTCCTTTAACTTTTTTTGTTGACTCCCCCCCCGCCCCCAAGCTATCAGACTGCTGTCTCGAACCCTGTTCCACAGCATCAAAGTGCAGTTCCAGCCATTACATCATATCCTCTTCGTTGCTCTTTCTGCTTGCTCCCTCCTTCCCTGTACCAATCACAGACACTTTTTTCAAAATAGGGAGAAATTCCATCTTGGAGACTACTGGGAACACAGAGCCTCGGAACCGACTTTCACATTATCAAAATAGTGTATATTCACTATCTGTGTGATTGGAGGAGTACAGGGGTAGTGCCTGGGTAATTGGAGGAGTGCAAAGGTAGTGCCTGGGTGATTTTATAAGTGCATGGGTACTGACTGTTGCATGCGTACATGGGTAGTGTCTGGGTGAATGGAGGTGTGCACGGGTAGTGCCTATATAAGTGTATGGGTAGTGGTTGGATGATTGAAGGAGTGCATGGGTAATGCCTAAATGATTGCATGAGTGCAGGGGTAATGTGTAGGTGATTGGACAAGTGCATGAGTAATGTCTGGGTGATTGCATGAGTGCAAGAGTAATGTCTGGGTGGTTGCATGAGTGTAGTGGTAGTCGCTGGGTGATTGGAGGAGTGCATAAGTAGAGCCTTGGTGATTGGAGAAGTTCAAGGGTAGTGCCTGGGTGATTGGAGCAGTGCATAGCTAATGCAATGGTGATTGCATGAGTGCAGGGGTAATGTCTGGAGGATTAGAGGAGTGCATAGGTAATGCCTGGGTGATTGTATGAGTGTAGGGGTAATATCTAGCTGATTGCATGAGTGTAGAGGTAGGGCCTGGGTGATTTTAGAAGTGCGAGTGTACTAGGTGGGTAATTGCATGAGTACAGGGGTAATACCTGGGTGATTGGAGGAGTGCAAGGGTAGTGCCTGGGTGATTATATAAGTGTATGGGTAATGGCTAGCTGATTGAAGGAGTGGTTGGGTAATGCCTGGGTGTTTGCATGAGTGCAGGGATAATGTGTGAGTGTTTGGAGGAGTGCAGGAGTAATGCATGGGTGATTGCATGAGCGCAGGGCTAATGTCTGAGTGATTGTATGAGTGCAAGGGTAATATCTGGGGGATTAGAGGAATGCATAGGTAATTCTTGGGTAATTGCAAGAGTGTATAGTGGTATAGTGGTAATGTCTAACTGATTCTTTTTGTGTAGGGGTAGTGCCTGGGTGATTGGAGGAGTGCATAGGTAGTGTCTGGATGATATTATCAGTGTATGGGTACTGGCTAGGTAATTGGGGAAGTGCATGGATAATGCCTGGGTAATTGGAGGAGTGTGGGAATAGTGCCTAACTATATAGATGAGTGCATGGGTAGTATTTGAAAGAATGAATGACTGCAGTAAAAGTGGCTGGAAACATTATCATGCTTATTACATTATTTCATCTTACCTTTTTTTACTAATGTAGATACAAAACTCACTGGAACTATTTTACAGTAGTTTTGTTGTAAACTGAATTTAAAATGTTTTAAAACTTTACCATTTGCGTCTGTAAAAAAGAAGAAAACTGTTATTGAATATAATATTATAGTTTTAAGAACACAACATGATTTTAGATTTGCATAACATTTTCAGTTTCCCTTTTTTCTGTTCTCAGATTCTACTGAATTTCACCATACACAGTGATTTCAATGTAGATCATCATACAACAGCGGGGAAAATAGTGCCTAACTGTATAGATGAGTGCATGGGTAGTGTTTGAAGGAATGAATGACTGCAGTAAAAGTGGCTGTAAACATAATCATGCTTTTTACATTATTTCATCTTACTTTTTTATTAATGTAGATACAAAACTCAGTGGAACTATTTTACAGTAGTTTTGTGGTAAACTGAATTTAAAATAATGTTTTCAAACTTTACAATTGGCTTCTGTGAAAAAGAAGAAAAACTGTTATTGAATATAATATTATAGTTTTAAGAACACAACATGATTTTAGATTTACTTAACATTTTCAGTTTCCCCTTTTTGCTGTTCTCAGATTCTACTGAATTTCACCATACAAAGTGATTTCAATGTAGATCATCCTACAACAGCGGGGAAAAAAACACAATCAATGAGATTGTAAAAAAAAGAAAAATCAGAGTTGAGCATTATTTAGAACAAGTGTAACTATTTGTTTACCTATCTACAGTTTCAAAATTATATTTTTCAACTACATTAAGTCTTTTATTTCTCTCAAGAACATTTTGTAAAATATACACTCATTTACATCACGTATAATATAAAGATCAAAAATACACTTCTTTCAAACACAATTTTCCAAATGCTATATGAATTAACACAAACAATTATCTAAACAGTAATTGTTCACATCTTCCAAATAGGCCGAATAATGTTTCCAAATCCATTTGCATTGATAATTTCCAAAATAAACTTGTTCTTTCGTGTTCACATCTTCCCAATAGGCCGAATGATGTTTTCAAATCTTTGGCCTCAAAAATATCAGATATGAATTTTGTAATTCGTAAGTCAACCTACATTTAAATTCCAAATAGGCATCATTGTAATGTGTCCATCCTCTATTGCACTTTAAATACACAGTTTAGTGTCCAGATGTTGTAGTAAGTCCATCATAGAAAATAATAGGCACTGCTTTAAAAGTTCTTCCTGAAATTGATTCTTGACTTACTACAAAAAATTAAATTTTGGTTTCCAATTTTTGGCCACAACGTTGTAGCATTAAAATGACATATTTTCAAAATCTTTCTATATATAATGTTGACAACGTTTCTGATTTACAATGAGAACATTTCATATCTTGATTAGCTGTTTTTACTAATTTGTTAAAAGATACTGATTTGCAATCTGATATCGTCAAGTATATGAATCGTTCAGTGTCTATTTCAGTGGTAGAAGAAAATGAACACTCTTCACATTTATGATCCCACCTGTAACTTAGTTCAAATACATTTTCAATTTCTATTCCTTCGTCTTCCAATACTCCAAGCATAAACATAAGAAATTCTTGTGTATCTTGTTGTATATTGAGTGTATATTGCGAAGAACCAGTACATATATCCAAAAGATGCA